>NC_090437.1:1355701144-1356306897 GCF_031143425.1 Pleurodeles waltl | reverse complement strand
TGGAGGGATGAGCTTAGGCAGAGATATTTAGGAGATGGAAGTGGTCGAAGGGATTTGGGATGAGTCCGAGTGAGAATGGAGGATAGTTTGATAGAGACATGACATTAGAGCGATGAGTAGATAAATGTGATAAAAAGAGAGCAGAAATTCATAGAAACATGCCAGGCACAGAAACAACATATACACATATATATATATATTTATACACACACACACACATGACTATACACACACATCTGCACATACAATACATAATTAGAAACATGGGTAAAAAATACTTAGTCGTCCATCCATCATCCTGGTAAAAAGGCGGGAACTCCCCCACCTACCTCGAGGGTGGACGGGGCGTGGCCCAGCGGGCGGAGCCCACAGGTGCTCCACAAAGGGAGAAACCCTCCACTCTGTGTCTCCAGCAGAGGAAGACAGAAACCGCGCGTCCCAGTCAGACACAGACCACGCTCCAGCACATCATCAGCTCAACTCCAGGAAGGATTCCAGATCCCCTCTGCCATGGGATCTCTGAGCGCACAGCCCCGCCCCGCCCCATCCCTGCTAAGCCTAAGAGCCAGGGTGGGCTGTCCTTTCCAGAAGGTGAGCTTCAACCGCGGCATCTGCCGCGTCCACATTGTACACTAGGGTACGTGATGGGCCACGGGGGCAAAACGTCTTCAGCAACCTTGTGTGCCCCCGGCAATGTCATTGCCACTAGTGCGTCCCCGCGGAGATGTCCTCGCGCCCCTGCGCATCAACAACGCACCACGCGAGTCGGCGGCAAACGCAGTGGGGTCGCTTTGGAAAGCTGTCCATCATTCTGGCAAGAGGTGGGATTTCCCCTACCTACTTCGAGGGTTGACGGGGCGTGGCTCAGCGGGCGGAGCTTACAGGTGCTTCATAAAGGGAGAACCTTCTACTCTGTGTCTCCAGGAGAGGAAGATAGAAACCGCGCGTCACAGTCAGATACAGATTACGCTCCAGTACATCATCAGTTCACCTCCAGGAAGGATTCTGGATCTTCCTCTGCTATGGGATCTCTGAGCGCACAGCCTTGCTTTATCTTTGCCAAGCCCGAGAGTTAGGGTGGCTTGTCCTTTCCAGAAGCTGAGCTTCGACTGCGGCACCTGCTACGTTTATATTGGTAAGTGCTTCCTTTGAGGTTTAGTTTCTGTAAAATGAGCATCGTGGCCTACACAACCGGAGTATTTTCTACGAGTATGTCAGTAAGCGTTACCTAGCATGTTTTATATACCCTGTTTATATTGTACACTAGGGGTACGTGATGGGCCACGGGGTAAAACGTCACCAGCAACCTTGTGTGCCTTTGGCAATGTTATTGTTACTAGTGCGTCTTTGTGGAGGTGTCCTCGTGCTTCTGCGCATCAACAACACACCACCGGAATCGGCGGTAAACGCAGTGGGGTCGTTTTGGAAAGCTGTCCATCATCCTGGCAAGAGGCGGGAATTCCCCTACCTACTTCGAGGGTGGACGGGGGTGATAGCGCTCTAAGCATTCACTGTCTGTTTCATAGCGCCAGTGGTGAAACAAGGTGAGTGCGTCATTAGCATTAGTAATGTGAAAAAGAAAATGTGCATAGAATTCCAGAGTAGAATTGAAGAGAACAAAACTACCACTAGAAGTGAAGACCCCTCTGTGCTGGAGCCCAGATCCTGACCCTGCCTGTACCCCAGACCCTGGGCAGGTGCCCCCTGCACTCTCTCCCCTGAAGAGCAGAACATAATGTGGCACACTCCCTAATTCAACATCATCATCATCAGCATCATCAGCATTAACTTCATCAAAATCATCAGCATCAACATAAACATCATCAGCATTAACTTCATCATCATCAACAGCATCAACATCTTCGACATCAACATCATCATCAGCAGGAGCATCATCAACATCAGCATCAACATCATCAGCAATTTCATCGTCTTCATCAACAGCATCAACATCATCACCATCAACATCATCATCATAGCAACTTGTACAGATAATAATAGTAATAATAATAATAATAATAATAATAAAAATAATAATAATAATAATATTGAAGGTGTAATTATAATAATAATGATAATAATAATGTAAGATGTGCAGATGATAATAACAACACTAAGTTGTATACATACTAGGTTTCTGAATTAATAGAGGAATTAATAGAGGAACGTTCCTCTCCTATTATTAAATGCACAAATTTCACGGTTCTGGGAGATCAAAATCTTCAGTTTGAGCATAAAACAGATAAGATTGGAATGTCCCTTTCTGAGGACTTCTTAGCCTTGAGCTGAATTTGATCAAGCACCTTCCCACTCATATAGCTGGGCATCTATTTGATCCTATCTTTTTTAATTTAGATACTATTCAGTCTGATAGGCCTCTACCTCTGAACTGATCTGATCATTGCACTATTCCCTGCTCATTCTCAATTGACTCCCAACCTCACTACAAGGTCAAACAGTCTACATCCCATTGGAGACGTTGGGCTCAGCTTGATGTTCAGAAATGGAATGCACTGTTAGAGGAGTCTTCGCCCGTCTTCGATAATTCAGTAGAAGGCGCTGCACAAAAAATAGATAGCTGGCTTAGAGTCTCTGCAGATATGATGGCTCCCATTAACAGTAAGCACCATCACAGATCCTTACCCCCGGCACCATGGTTTACGGACTCCTTATATAAGGAGAAGAAAGTTTGTAAACAGTTAGAGAGAATTTGGCATATATCTAATCTCCAAAGTGATAAGCTAACTTATAAAAATGCTTTAAGATCTTATCAGAAAAACTGCTGACATGCTAAGGCCGCTCAATCTATGGAGAAAATTATGGAAACTAAAAACTGTCCTAGGACACTCTATCAGGTGCTGAAGACTCTTGCGGACTCATCCAAACTAACCCCGAACATCTCCCTTTCTCAACCATAGTGCGATGAGATTTCTGATCTTTTTGTCAATAAAGTTGAGGCTATTAAAAACACGTTTTTACCCACAATATAGGCAAACAAACCTACTGTTGCCTCCAATGCTAGGTCTTTAGGAACACACTTTTAACCTATCGACCTATTGGTTGTACGTCTTTCATTATCAACCTTGAAATCTGGCTCCCCTTTGAACCCGTGCCCCCCACAACATTTTAGGTACACTCTCTCAACAGAACTTAAAGCTGATTGTCCACCTATTGAATCAGTCCCGACTTTAAGGGGTAGTTCCTAGTTGCTGGAAAACAGCTTTAGTCATCTACTGGAATGGTCCAACTATAGGCCTATATTTCTATCATCTACATTTTTAAAACTGTTAGAAAAACACGTGAATCTGCAATTAACACAACTTCAATAACAGAATGATCTACTCCATTCCTCTCGTTTGGGTATTCATGCAGGTTGCAGCACTGAATCTGCATTGCTCGGGGTCACTGAATTCTTGAGACATAAATTGGATAACGGAGGGGCAGCTCACTCCTGCTTTTGGACTTGAGTGCAGCTTTCGACACTGTGAACCATGATATTTTACTCAGGAGACGCAATGGCTTCGGCATACGGGGTAATGCTCTCGTCTGGATTAAATCCTTTTTGGAGAACCGTTTTTACCAGATCCACTCGATTCAATGTAGATCTAAGCCATGTGCTCTCATGTCAGGTGCGCCTCAAGGTTCCATCTTGAGCCCTTTACTTTTTAATGTTTTTGTGAGGCCACTGGCTGACATCGACAAGGGTTTTGTCTTTTCCTATGCAGATGATACCCAAATTGTGGTTTCTCTGACTTCAAAGGATCAGTCACACGTGGCTGCACCTCCTCTTTGTCTACAGCAAGTGGCAAAGTGGATGTGCACAAACGTCTAGAAGATGAATGGTGATTCCAATAATAATTCCTGTATCACGGGACCCACACCTTTGGCCGGCATCCTTGGGTGCCCCTCTGCCTGAGAGTGTGGTTGGATCAGGAGCTGTCAATGAAGCAACAGATAACTAAGGTGTCTGCCACCTGTTTGCATCTTAAAATGTTTGAAAGAAAGTCTTTATTGTGTTCCGTTTACAGCCATAGTTATGTCAAGGTGGGATTACGGAAATGTTCTTTATCTTGGAATAACAAAAGCCTTATTAAAAAGTCTTATTAAAAGTCTTCAAATAGTATAAAACAGTGCTGCACGCCTTTTGCTTCACGTCGCACAGTATACCAGCTCTGCCAGCGTGCTAAGGGCCACATGTAGCAAAGTCCGATTTTGCGAATCGGAACTTGCGAGTCGGTACGCTCCAGTACATCATCAATTCACCTCCAGGAAGGATTCTAGATGTTTTTCTGCTATGGAATTCCTGAGCGCACAGCCTTGCTTTATCTTTGCCAAGCCCAAGAGTTAGGGAGGCTTGTCCTTTCCAGAAGCTGAGCTTCAACTGGGGCACCTGCTACGTTTGTATTTGTAAGTGCTTCCTGTTGAGGTTTAGTTTCTGTAAAATGAGCATATGAATGCTAATAAAAATACGAATAATAATGGTGGTTATGATAATACCTTGCTGCGCCGTGTGTGAGGAGCGCCATGCTCAGGGACCAGGTGCGAGATCAGGCTGTCGGGCAGCCCATGTGCTTCGTGTCTGGATGTTGACTTGAAGGTTCAGCGCGTTCTGGAAGCTGCCAGCATCTCCTGATGCCTCCTGGTGGAGCCGGATGCACCCATTGGTCTGCAGGAAGCCCTAGGTCCACATTTTATGCAAAGTGATGCAAAGCCGCATGTGCTGTTTACTGTCCTGGGCAATCGGTTTTAGGTGATGGAACGGTACACTTTTTACAACAAAACAACTGCTTTGCGCTGCTTTTTTCCAAGGAAGTGTTACTGGGGAGGATCAGTGCAAACACCCTTGGAGTTTGAAACAGCTGTAAATACTGAGTTAGCCAGACTAAAGGGCAGATTTCGTGGCGCTGCACCTGAACAGTACAGGGGGCCCACTGTAACCAATGGTGTGCCCCCTTTTAACACCTTCTCTGAGCAGGCGTTAAAAAACGCAGAACAAAATGATGCAAAGAATTCTGTTAGATGTCTTTGCACTATTTCTTCGCCCCCCCTAATGGGAAAACGCCCCTCCTTACATACATTATGCCTGTTGCAGGCATAATATGCCGTGAGGGATTACATGCGTCACTTTGTAAATTTGGCGCAGAGATTTTTGCCTCGTTGGACCACATTAGCATAAATAAATTACACTAATGTCACACAAGGAGGCTCTAGGGGCTTTTAAATATGCTTTTTAGGGGCTTATTTAGATTTTGACAGATGAATTACTCCGTCACAATGGTGATGGATATCCTGTCTGCCGAAATCCCATAGGATGTAATGGAATTCATATTTAGGCGGACCGACTATCTGTCACACTGGTACCATGGTGGGGGCAGAGATCCCTTGATGATGGCTGGTGTTAGTCTCCTTGACACAGGATGAGGGAGTGGGCAGGTATACCATCCCCTCCTGTTGAGGTGTGCTGCAGTGACCATGCTTTTGGGCTAGAGCATGGCTTGCTGGAACTGGTTTGGTCCATGGAAGGTGAACAGAAAGAACTGATGTTGCTTCATCAGGTCGAGGTGACTTGAAATTAGACCGATGACATGTGACTCCATCACTGTACAAATCTGAGACTACATGCACACAAGAGGGGCTCTATGCTGAAGTACATTACTCATCATGTACACAAGTGCTCCTTTAGTGAACACAAACAAACACGTTTGTCACATTTGGTGGGACAGATGACCCAATCAAGGCATGCCATATGAAGTTTACCAGGGAGAGGAATAAGGCAAACTCCCTGACTTAGGGCCTCATTTACGAGGCCTTACCAGCACACTGCGTCACCAGGGCATCATATTTTTTACATTGCGGTGGCGCAGTCTTCCAGCCCATATTTAAAAGGCCACGCAAAGCCACCTTGGGTGGCTTTTCATAGTCTTGTAAATATGAGCCCTTTCCGTCATAAAACTGCATGAAAGGGGCATTCCATTGGTGTTGTCCTGGGTGTTCCCACGCAACACCCATGGAACGCTATCAAATCTGGCGCAATCGCAGATTTACAAGTCTGGGATTGTGTCAGATTCCTGCACCACCTCAGGGGTGGCATTAGAGTGATGTATTGGGGAAAAATGTCTTTATTTCTCCCTGTTTTACCCTCTTTCTGTGTGTGCTGCAAAGCACTTGCTGTGCCGCCCTGCACCACACGGCTTGTAAATGAGGCGCTTAGAGTGCTGGTAAAAAGGTTGGTCTTTAATACTAATGATTAGATGCACCCAACTGTTCCTCAAGTTGTGACCTGGCAATGGGTACGGTAGTCACCTATGCTGCAAGGAATTCCACTTTTAGTTAGACTCACACCTGCTCAGCACCAGAATACACTCCCATGTGATAGTGCACTCTAAAAGTCTGCATAACAGAACACAATACGACATAACATAACACTGTAGTGGACTCCCACACTATTCTTCTAAGGAGTAACATGCAGAGTCCCTGCAAGGGCATTCACAGGTCACCTGGGCAGTCAACCAACAGCCCAATTTCTCAAAGTATTATTTCTGGAAGGCTTGGATCATCATACTAA
Organism: Pleurodeles waltl; assembly: GCF_031143425.1. NCBI lineage: Eukaryota > Metazoa > Chordata > Amphibia > Caudata > Salamandridae > Pleurodeles > Pleurodeles waltl. Next base: position 1,356,300,332 of record NC_090437.1, on the reverse strand, counting down.
CTTCAACACTATTTTTATTATGCATGCAGACCTAAAAGGTTCAAACCACGGTGCCATTCAATGAGGGGTCAACAAGGTGGCCATTTACCTCACCTGTCTGTGGGCTTCCATGTCTTGCTTAGAAGAAGCTCAAGCAGTGCTTGCACTATATAACTTTGCATTTAGTATTGGTTATAAGCCTTTTCCCCCTACTATCAGTTTATAACAGAAGATGCATCCCGGTTGTAGTTCTGCGGACACGTGGGGCGGTTGCGAGGGCGAGGTCAGTGGAGCGGAGATGCCGGGTCGGGGTGTAGAAGGAGCATCGTCTGTTGAGGTATTCTGGTTCAGTGTTGTGCAGTGCTTTGTGAGCGTGGGTGAGGAGTTTGAAGGTGAATAGTGCCCATTCCTGCAATTAAATCTTTTTTTTTTTTTTTTTTTTAAATCTGTTTGTTTATGAATATTATTAATCGGTTTTATTACTTTTTTATGTAATTTATGTTATTGTCTAAATCCCCTGTAGAGGATGAATTAAACAAGGCACCTCAAGTACTGAGATCAATTTCTCTTCCTGCATTAAGCATCCCCCGAGCAGTGATCTGGCTCCTATAGAGTGCTCTCCAACTGGGGGAAAGGTCCCCCATCCCCCTTTAAGTCCTGTGGTCCTGGTGTCCTCTGATATTCCATGTTTTAACCATTATGGGCCTTTGTCAGAGATTGGAGGGTCCCATGACTGTGACTCACTTTTACATCCTGAAGCTCGTGAAAAGAAAATGCTGCGACCCGCTTGCCTTTGGATCTGGACAGACTGTCACAGCGTTGTGGGAAACTTGACCTGGCCTCTATCTCTCAGAAATTCGATGAACTAAAGAGCTTGGTGTTACTAGTGATGGATACATTTATGGGAGAACTGGCACGGAGGGGTGCGTGCACATGTCTGAGTGTAAATGGGGGCAGGCTTACGCCTGCTCCAGGGGGTTTGCCCACTGTTCCCCTTATGACAGAATTTAGTACTCAAGTGGACAAGCCTCCCCTGGCCCTACTATTACTGTCCCTCCTGGTAGCTTGCCCGTGCAGAGGATCTCCCAGTTGTGTCAGCAATTGCTAGACGGAAGTACAATTCTGGCCTCAAGGACAGGAACACATGTGTGCCAGAGGGGCTGCATAAAGCCCAGTCTGTTGATCCAGTTAAGGGCTCTCGGGGGACTATGGGTACTCAGATGCATGCTGGACCAACTATTTCCTCTACTGATTCTTTTAAGCCATTTGGTGATGCTTTATATCGGGTTGGAACAAGCCGAGCTGTTGTTCAGAATGAGGGTCGAGGTCAGTTATTGGCTATGAGCTCAGCGAAACTGCCTTCTGTTATTCGTGCAGATATTCTTGAGGTGGGCAGACACAGTCAGTTAGGTTCAAACCTCAATTTTATCTCTATAAGTCTTGTAGATAGGTTGCTGGTGGATAACCTCATTGACTTTGAACTACGCACCTGTTATCTCAGGAACCCCAGAGGGGTTGATATTAGACTCAAACTCCATCCGCCCTCTGATAGATTTCCAATTCTATTTCAGCCGTAGATCGAAGTTGTGTCAATCTTTTCCCCTCACAGCAGTCTGTGTATGGATTTCTCACTCTTGGTCTGCCAGCTTCTCCTTACAGGGCCCCACGAACTTCATGGGCACCACTTGGCAGAGTAAGAGTCTCAGCAGAGGCTCCAGGTGCTGGCAGAGAGAAGTATTTGCTGTCCCTGAGACTTCAAATACCAGGAGACAAGCTCTAAATCAAGCCCTTCAAGAGTTCTTCACAAGATGGAAGGCGCACAAAGTCCAATCTTTGTCCTCTAGCACATGCAGAAGCAGCAACTGCAGGAAAGCTACGCAAAGCACAGTCACAGGCAGGGCAGCTCTTCTTTCTCAGCTCTTCTCCAGGCAGAGGTTCCTCTTGGTTTTCAGAAGTGTTCTAAAGTCTGTGGTTTTGAATGCCCTTCTTATACCCATTTTGCCCTTTGAAGTAGGCCTACTTCAAAACAAAGTGTCTCTTGTTTGTGAAATCCTGCCTTTCCCAGGCCAGGCCCCAGACACTCACCAGGGGGTTGGAGACTGCATTGTGTGAGGACAGGCACAGCCCTTTCAGGTGTGAGTGACCACTCCTCCCCTCCTTCCTAGCACAGATGGCTCATCAGGAAATGCAGATTACACCCCAGCTCAATTTGTGTCACTGTCTAGTGAGAGGTGCAACCAGCCCAACTGTCAAACTGACCCACACTGGGAATCCACAAACAGGCAGAGTCACAGAAATGGTTTAAGCAAGAAAATGATCACTTTCTAAAAATGGCATTTTCAAACACACAATCTTAAAATCAACTTTGTTAAAAGATGTATTTTTAAATTCTGAGCTCAGAGACCCCAAACTCCACATATCTATCTGCTCCCAAAGGGAATCTACACTTTAATCATATTTAAAGGTAGCCTCCATGTTAACCTATGACAGGAACAGGCCTTGCAACAGTGAAAAACAAATTTAGCAGTATTTCACTGTCAGGATATTTAAAACACGTTACTATGGGGGTCAATATGAACCCCGGCGGTTCAGACCGCCATGCCGATGGCGGCGGCAACAACCCCTACCGGCTCGGCGGTCTGAACAGCCATATAATGCATGCAGGGAGGGCCGGCCCTCCTCCACTGCCAGGCTACTGCCGACAGGCAGCCTGACGGTGGAGGAAATCATTGTCCGACAGGGCAGCACTGCGAGCAGCGCTGCCCTTTGGATAATGATCCCTTTTTCCACCAGCCTTTCCCTGGTGCATTCCCCCGCCAGGGAAAGGCTGGTGGAAGGGGTGCTACTGCCCATGCACTTGGCATGGGCAGTGCAGGGGCCCCCGTGCAGTGTCCCATCATGCAGGTCACTGCCCGATTTACGGGCAGTGATCTGGGTGACGGGTGCTGCTACACCTGCAAGCACACCAACATTGGTGGTGGCTTCATTTGGAGCCGCTGTCAATGTTACGGCCCTTTTCCCTGCTGGGCCGGTGAGCAGAAACACTGTTTCCGCCCACTGGCCCAGCAGGGAAAACATTATACTGCCGGCAGGGTGAGGGGGGGTAGTCACGCTGGAGGTCTTCTGTTGACCGCCAGCACTGATCTCAGCGGGTTTTAGCGCTGAGATCATAATGAGGGCCTATATGTCCTACCTTAACCATACACTCCACCCTACCCTTGGGTTTACCTAGGGCCTACCTTAGGGGTGTCTTATATGTAGAAAAGGGAAGGTTTAGGCCTGGCATGTGGGCACACTTGCCAAGTCAAATTTACAGTTAAAAACTGCACACACAGACACTGCAGTGGCAGGTCTGAGACATGATTACAGAGCTACTTAGGTGGGTGGCACAACCAGTGCTGCAGGCCCACTAATAGCATTTGATTTACAGGCCCTGGAACCTCTAGTGCACTTTACTAGGAACTTACTAGTAAACCAAATATGCCAATCATGGATAAGCCAATTACATATACATTTTGTAAAGAAGCACTTGCACTTTAGCACTGGTTAGCAGTGGTAAAGTGCCCAGAGTAACAAAAACAGCAAAATCAGAGTCTAGCACACATCAGCAACCTGGGAAACAGAGGCAAAAAGTTAGGGAAAACCACGCCAAGGATGAAAAGTCCAACAGTACTGACACTTTAACACTTACCTTTGATCTGGCGGATTTGTGTTTGTTGCAGTACTCTATCGGTTTAGTGTTTGTGTGTCATAATTTGGCAAACAGATGTTCGCCTCCGCCATGGTATGTTGGCGGCCGACACCGTGGCGGTAAGTGGCCTTTACTGCCAATGTCATATTGAGGGACTATATTGTTGTTAAGTGCTGTGCTGTGTGCTTCTTTTATTGCATATGTGTGTATGTGACTTATTAAATGTCTGTAATTTAAGATTATTCTATATGAATGGTCTCGATTTGCAACAAGGAATAAAGGGGTATTCATTGCAAAGACACAGCCTTCAATTACTCCCTGATACTCAAGTTGTGTGAGGATCACTCTCACAGGAGTTTTAGCTTCGTGTTTTATTGGATATTAAGGATGAAGTTGAGGTGTAGCTAAAATGGGAATTACGTGATGGGGAGAATCCATATCCTATCCTACGTGATTGTAGAACAGCACAGGAGCATGTGCCAAAGAACAATCATCCGCATAGGCTTCCCTTAGAACGCCTGGAAAAAGGACTGAGATAGAAGGCAAATGACATCTTTCACTTGTGGGAGCTTGCACACAAATTCAGGTGGCCAATCTATTTCTGCCAACAATATATCATAATTTAGTGTTCTCCAATAGATTACTTCATTGTTCTACTCTATGTCCTCATCAATCTTGATATTTAATTTGTAAACCCTGTTGGGTGGGGAAAAGCGCATGTCTGCTCTCTCGACTACAAGAAGGTTGTTAGTTGCTGTCACATCCAGATCTATGAGACTCTGGCGACATATCGTGACCTCTGCTGTGGTGTCTAACAGAGTCACTGCCCACGTCCAGTTCTTCAACAATGTTTTAAATGTGTGTGACATCTTTAACCGATATTGCACCCACCTTTTTCTTTTTAAATTTTGACTTTGGTTGGGGACCTTTATTCTCTTTTTTTATTTACGTTCCTGAGGAAGTTGAGAGCCCATTTTCAGCTTGACATAGTCACGCAGGTGTTCTGATGACCCCGTTCTGTCACTCCGTTTATCGGTTGGGTCCTGAAAAGAACGAAATGGGCGCAAATCAGTATATTGGTATCTGTAGGAGGCTGGACTGGCTTGTAGTGAGTACCAAGGGGTACTTGCACCTTGCGCCAGGCCCAGTTATCCCTTATTAGTGTATAGGGTGTCTAGCAGCATAGGCTGATAGATAATGGTAGCTTAGCAGAGCAGCTTAGGCTGAACTAGGAGACGAGTGAAGCTCCTACAGTACCACTAGTATCACTTGCACAATATCATAAGAAAACACAATACACAGATATACTAAAAATAAAGGTACTTTATTTTTATGACAATATGCCAAAGTATCTCAGAGTGTACCCTTGTGAGAAAGTAGCCTCTTTCTAGCCTTGTTACCCCCACTTTTGGCCTGTTTGTGAGTGTATGTCAGGGTATTTTCACTGTCTCACTGGGATTCTGCTAGCCAGGGCCCAGTGCTCATAGTGAAAACCCTATGTTTTCAGTATGTTTGTTATGTGTCAAAGGGACCCTGCTAGCCAGGACCCCAGTGCTCATAAGTTTGTGGCCTATATGTATGTGTTCCCTGTGTGGTGCCTAACTGTCTCACTGAGGCTCTGCTATCCAGAACCTCAGTGGTTATGCTCTCTCATTTCTTTCAAATTGTCACTAACAGGCTAGTGACCAATTTTACCAATTTACATTGGCTTACTGGAACACCCTTATAATTCCCTAGTATATGGTACTAAGGTACCCAGGGTATTGGGGTTCCAGGAGATCCCTATGGGCTGCAGCATTTCTTTTGCCACCCATAGGGAGCTCTGACAATTCTTACACAGGCCTGCCACTGCAGCCTGAGTGAAATAACGTCCACATTATTTCACAACCATTTTACACTGCACTTAAGTAACTTATAAGTCACCTATATGTCTAACCTTTACCTGGTAAAGGTTAGGTGCAAAGTTACTTAGTGTGAGGGCACCCTGGCACTAGCCAAGGTGCCCCCACATTGTTCAGGGCAAATTCCCCGGACTTTGTGAGTGCGGGGACACCATTACACGCGTGCACTCTATATAGGTCACTACCTATATGTAGCTTCACAATGGTAACTCCGAATATGGCCATGTAACATGTCTAAGATCATGGAATTGCCCCCTCTATGCCATCCTGGCATTGTTGGCACAATCCCATGATCCCAGTGGTCTGTAGCACAGACCCTGGTACTGCCAAACTGCCTTTTCAGGGGTTTCACTGCAGCTGCTGCTGCTGCCAACCCCTCAGACAGGTTTCTGCCCCCCTGGGGTCAAGCCAGGCTTGTCCCAGGATGGCAGAACAAAGGACTTCCTCTGAGAGAGGGTGTTACACCCTCTCCCTTTGGAAAATGGTGTGAAGGCAGGGGCGGAGTAGCCTCCCCCAGCCTCTGGAAATGCTTTCATGGGCACATTTGGTGCCCATTTCTGCATAAGCCAGTCTACACCGGTTCAGGGACCCCTTAGCCCTGCTCTGGCGCGAAACTGGACAAAGGAAAGGGGAGTGACCACTCCCCTGACCTGCACCTCCCCTGGGAGGTGTCCAGAGCTCCTCCAGTGTGCTCCAGACCTCTGCCATCTTGGAAACAGAGGTGCTGCTATCACACTAGACTGCTCTGAGTGGCCAGTGCCACCAGGTGACGTCAGAGACTCCTTCTGATAGGCTCCTTCAGGTGTTGCTAGCCTATCCTCTCTCCTAGGTAGCCAAACCCTCTTTTCTGGCTATTTAGGGTCTCTGTCTCTGGGGAAACTTGAGATAACGAATGCAAGAGCTCATCAGAGTTCCTCTGCATCACTCTCTTCACCTTCTGCCAAGGAATCAACTGCTGACCGCGCTGGAAGCCTGCAAAACTGCAACATAGTAGCAAAGACGACTACTGCAACTCTGTAACGCTGATCCTGCCGCCTTCTCGACTGTTTTCCTGGTGGTGCATGCTGTGGGGGTAGTCTGCCTCCTCTCTGCACTAGAAGCTCCAAAGAAATCTCCCGTGGGTCGACGGAATCTTCCCCCTGCAACCGCAGGCACCAAAAAGCTGCATTACCAGTCCCTTGGGTCTCCTCTCAGCACGACGAGCGAGGTCCCTTGAATCCAGCAACTCTGTCCAAGTTACTCCCACAGTCCAGTGACTCATCAGTCCAAGTTTGGTGGAGGTAAGTCCTTGCCTCCCCACGCCAGAATGCATTGTTTGAAATCGCGTCTTTTGCAACTACTCCGGCCCCTGTGCACTTCTGGCAGAAATCCTTTGTGCACAGCCAAGCCTGGGTCCACGGCACTCTAACCTGCATTGCACGACTTTCTAAGTTGGTCTCCGGCGACGTGGGACTCCTTTGTGTAACTTTGGGTGAGCACTTTTCACACATCCTTGTAGTGCCTGTTTCAGGCACTTCTCCGGGAGCTACCTGCTGCTGAGAGGGCTCCTTGTCTTGCATGACGTCCCCTCTACCTCCTGGTCTGATTTGCGACCTCCTGGTCCCTCCTGGGCTACAGCAGCATCCAAAAACGCTAACTGCATGATTTGCAGCTAGCAAGGCTTGTTGGCGTTCTTTGGGCGGGAAAACACTTGTGCACGACTCTCCACGGCAAGAGGGATCCGTCCACCAAAGGGGAAGTCTCTAGCCCTTTTCGTTCCTGCAGAATCCTCAGCTTCTTCTGTCCAGTAGAAGCTTCTTTGCACCCACAGCTGGCATTTCCTGGGCATTTGCCCATCTCCGACTTGCTTGTGACTTTTGGACTTGGTCCCCTTGTTCCACAGGTACCCTAGATTGGAAATCCACCGTTGTTGCATTGTTGGTTGGTGTCTTTCCTGCATTATTCCTCTATCACGACTTCTTTGTCTTTGGGGGAACTTTAGTGCACTTTGCACTCACTTTTCAGGGTCTTGGGGTGGGCTATTTTTCTAACCCTCACTATTTTCTAATAGTCCCAGCGACCCTCTACAAGGTCACATAGGTTTGGGGTCCATTCGTGGTTCGCATTCCACTTTTGGAGTATATGGTTTGTGTTGCCCCTATCCCTATGTGTCTCCATTGCAACCTATTGTAACTATACATTGTTTGCACTGTTTTCTAAGACTATACTGCATATTTTTAGTACTGTGTATATATAACTTGTGTATATTTTCTATCCTCACTCTGAGGGTACACCCCTAGATACTTTGGCATATTGTCATAAAAATAAAGTACCTTTATTTTTAGTATAACTGTGTATTGTGTTTTCTTATGGTATTGTGCAAGTGACACTTGTGGTACTGTAGTAGCTTCACACGTCTCCTAGTTCAGCCTAAGCTGCTCTGCTAAGCTACCATTATCTATCAGCCTAAGCTGCTAGACACCCTATACACTAATAAGGGATACCTGGGCCTGGTGCAAGGTGTAAGTACCCCTTGGTACTCACTACAAGCCAGTCCAGCCTCCTACAACCCTCAGTATGAGGATAGCAAATATACACAAGATATATGTACACAATACCAAAAATATGCAGTATAGTCTTAGAAAACAGTGCAAACAATGTATAGTTACAATAGGATGCAATGGGGACACATAGGGATTGGGGCAACACAAACCATATACTCCAGAAGTGGAATTCGAACCACGAATGGACCCGAAACCTATGTGACCTTGTAGAGGGTCGCTGGGACTATTAGAAAATAGTGAGGGTTAGAAAAATAGCCCACCCCAAGACCCTGAAAAGTGAGTGCAAAGTGCACTAAAGTTCCCCGAAGGACAAAGAAGTCATGATAGAGGAATAATGCAGGGAAGACACAAACCAGCAATGCAACAACAATGGATTTCCAGTCGAGGGTACCTGTGGAACAAGGGGACCAAGTCCAAAAGTCACAAGCAAGTCGAAGATGGGCAGCTGCCCAGGAAATGCCAGCTGTGGGTGCAAAGAAGCTTCTACTGGACAGAAGAAGCTGAGGATTCTGCAGGAACGAAAAGGGCTAGAGACTTCCCCTTTGGTGGACGGATCCCTCTCGCCGTGGAGAGTCGTGCAGAAGTGTTTTCCCGCCGAAAGAATGCCAACAAGCCTTGCTAGCTGCAAATCGTGTGGTTAGCATTTTTGGATGCTGCTGTGGCCCAGGAGGGACCAGGATGTCGCAAATTGGACCAGGAGGTATTGGAGACGTCGAGCAAGACAAGGAGCCCTCTCAGCAGCAGGTAGCACCCGGAGAAGTGCCAGAAACAGGCACTACGAGGATGCGTGAAATGGTGCTCACCCGAAGTTACACAAAGGAGTCCCACGTCGCCGGAGACCAACTTAGAAAGTCATGCAATGCAGGTTAGAGTGCCGTGGACCCAGGCTTGGCTGTGCACAAAGGATTTCCGCCGGAAGTGCACAGGGGCCGGAGTAGCTGCAAAAGTCGCGGTTACCAACAATGCAGTCTGGCGTGGGGAGGCAAGGACTTACCTCCACCAAACTTGGACTGAAGAGTCACTGGACTGTGGGAGACACTTGGACAGAGTTGCTGGATTCAAGGGACCTCGCTCGTCGTGCTGAGAGGAGACCCAAGGGACCGGTAATGCAGCTTTTTGGTGCCTGCGGTTGCAGGGGGAAGATTCCGTCGACCCACGGGAGATTTCTTCGGAGCTTCTAGTGCAGAGAGGAGGCAGACTACCCCCACAGCATGCACCACCAGGAAAACAGTCGAGAAGGCGGCAGGATCAGCGTTACAGAGTTGAAGTAGTCGTCTTTGCTACTTTGTTGCAGTTTTGCAGGCTTCCAGCGCGGTCAGCAGTCGATTCCTTGGCAGAAGGTGAAGAGAGAGATGCAGAGGAACTCTGATGAGCTCTTGCATTCGTTATCTAAAGTTTCCCCAGAGACAGAGACCCTAAATAGCCAGAAAAGAGGGTTTGGCTACCTAGGAGAGAGGATAGGCTACTAACACCTGAAGGAGCCTATCAGAAGGAGTCTCTGACGTCACCTGGTGGCACTGGCCACTCAGAGCAGTCCAGTGTGCCAGCAGCACATCTGTTTCCAAGATGGCAGAGGTCTGGAGCACACTGGAGGAGCTCTGGACACCTCCCAGGGGAGGTGCAGGTCAGGGGAGTGGTCACTCCCCTTTCCTTTGTCCAGTTTCGCGCTAGAGCAGGGGCTAAGGGGTCCCTGAACCGGTGTAGACTGGCTTATGCAGAATTGGGCACATCTGTGCCCAAGAAAGCATTTCCAGAGGCTGGGGGAGGCTACTCCTCCCCTGCCTTCACACCATTTTCCAAAGGGAGTGGGTGTAACACCCTGTCTCAGAGGAAGTCCTTTGTTCTGCCATCCTGGGACAAGCCTGGCTTGACCCCAGGAGGGCAGAAACCTGTCTGAGGGGTTGGCAGCAGCAGCAGCTGCAGTGAAACCCCAGGGAAGGCAGTTTGGCAGTACCAGGGTCTGTGCTACAGACCACTGGGATCATGGGATTGTGCCAACTATGCCAGGATGGCATAGAGGGGGCAATTCCATGATCATAGACATGTTACATGGCCATATTCGGAGTTACCATTGTGAAGCTACATATAGGTAGTGACCTATATGTAGTGCACGTGTGTAATGGTGTCCCGCACTCACAAAGTCCGGGGAATTGGCCCTGAACCATGTGGGGGCACCTTGGCTAGTGCCAGGGTGTCCTCACACTAAGTAACTTTGCACCTAACCTTTACCAGGTAAAGGTTAGACATATAGGTGACTTATAAGTTACTTAAGTGCAGTGTAAAATGGCTGTGAAATAACGTGGACGTTATTTCACTCAGGCTGCCGTGGCAGGCCTGTGTAAGAATTGTCAGAGCTCCCTATGGGTTGGAAAAGAAATGCTGCAGCCCATAGGGATCTCCTGGAACCCCAATACCCTGGGTACCTCAGTACCATGTACTAGGGAATTATAAGGGTGTTCCAGTAAGCCAATGTAAATTGGTAAAATTGGTCACTAGCCTGTTAGTGACAATTTGGAAAGAAATGAGAGAGCATAACCACTGAGGTTCTGATTAGCAGAGCCTCAGTGAGACAGTTAGTCACTACACAGGTAACACATTCAGGCACACTTACGAGCACTGGGGCCCTGTATGCCAGGGTCCCAGTGACACATACAACTAAAACAACATATATACAGTGAAAAATGGGGGTAACATGCCAGGCAAGATGGTACTTTCCTACAACCCTGCAAGGGAATTTGGCAGTTGCATGACCAGGGCTCACACCTCAGACAACCAGCAAGCCAGTTTCTCACATTGGTGTTCAGCGATGTGGATCAGGGCTTGTGTTTGTGCAGTACCATACAGTGATCTGTGTAACACCGAAATCCCAGATAAATAATGTGGCATCAGAACAGATTTTTTTGTCTCCATTGGCCCATTTTTGCTTTTTCTAAACTTAAGTGATCCTACCTTCCTCTACTAGCATCGAGATAGAGCTGATACATTTTTTACAACCTCACCAAGGTTGAGCTGGAAAAGCTCTGCAAGGAGAGGGGGCTGAATGTGGGCAAGAAACCTTCTAAGGTGGACCTAGAGATAGCCCTCCGAGCCTATGAAGTGGTCAGGAGGTTGCAAGCAGTGACAGAGGAGGATGATCCTGAGGAGGACCTGGGATCAAATGAGTATGAGAACCACGACCCAGAGGAGAACCCTAGAGGTGCAGGAGGAACACTCCTCCCCCAAAGAGGAGAATCAGGATGCCATGGATGGGCCAGGGAGCAGTGTATCTTCCAGACGCCTGTCTCAAGTGGAGTTGGAGGACAGGTGGAAGGAAAGGAAGCTCAACCTAAAACTGGCCAAACTAAAGCTCAAGAAGGAGAAAGCCTAGACTGGGAGGGCCTTGGCTGAAGCCAAACTAAAGTTGCGGAAGGAGAAAGCTGAGGATGAGAGGGCCTTGGCTGAAAAAAAACTATTGTTGGAGCAAGAGAAAAACAGGAGGGAGCTGGACCTTACAGCCAAGCAAATGGAGTCCAGCAGAGTCTACTGGAGAGGTGAGAGTATACATACCCAAAGAATTGATGCCCAGTTATCGGGTGGGGGATGAGAGTACATAAGGTTCCAGAGGAGTACTTGGTAGGTAGCTTGTGGAGGTATATGACCACGGTGGGGAAGGACACACTCCTGAAACTCGAGGTAGATGACCAGACTAAGGCCCATATTTCTGAAATATGATGCACAGCTGCGCTAGCACAGTTATGTGTCAAAATGTTTAAAGCAATCTAGCGTCATTCCTTAGTGCCACCCGTACACCATATTTAAAAAATGACGCAAACTGGTGCTAAGGAATGGCTAGCGTAAAAAAAAATGACGCTAGCCAGTGATGGATGGCATTATAGAAAATGGCGTTAGTGGGCTGAAAATTACGCTAGACAAAAAATCTGCCGCTAGTCAGCCTAGCGTCATTTTCCGGTCGCACAAGCAGTCATATAGTGATGCCTGTCTAAGAATAGACAGGAGCCAGAACAACTACCATAATGTCCAACACTGTGTCCCCAACCCGAATAGAACCAATGTCAACCAGGGGGGCCCATGTCAGAGGGGTATGGGCACAACAGACAAGTCCCTCCACTTGTACTGTCCCTGTGGTGTGGGTGGTGGTGATGCAGGGGGTTGGGGTGGGCCTCTATGTGCCAAAAATAGTGACACCATGGTGGACTCCATGGTGTTTGCATTGTGTTTCCCCATGAAACTATGCCCACCATCACTTAAACGCCTGGTCAGCGTCATTTTTTTTAACAAAAAAGTGGCCCAAACTTAACTCCATATTTATATTTTGATGCTAGACCCATCTAGCTTCAAAATATTAGAGTTAGCGCCATTTTTTGGGAGCGCCAACCTACCTTACGTCATTTTGCAACAATAATATTCAAAGTAGGCGTCCCTTCCCAAAAAATTACGCTAGCCCTTTAGTGCCATATTTACCTCCAGGCCCAAAAATACACATTGAATTTCGATGATTTGATGTCAAATAGTTTATTAAAATGTTCTCTAGTTTTTTTAATTGATTTGGGATTTTTATTGTGTTATGTTTTCAATGTGTTGCTATTTGTGTACTGCATAAATACTTAACAGATTGCCTCTAAGTTTAGCCTGACTGCTTTTTGTGCCAAGCTACGCAGAATTAAGCACAAGTAAAATGTTTTGTGGTTCACTCTACAAGGGATTGTGGCTGTTGCTTGACCAGGGCTCAAATCCCAGTCAACCAACAACACAATTTCTCCAGAGACCCCGACAAGTCTAACGGTAAGGGGCAAGGGCCGGTTATAAAGGTGCCCAAGTGACCATTTTCCAAAACTGAGGACTTGCTATTTTGAACCTTAAACTTTGAGAAATCATAACTCTGGTTCTACTAATTCGATTTTGATAGTTTGATGTAAAGTAATTTATTAAAATGTTCTCTATTTTTCTAAATTGGTTTGGGATTTTCATTTTGTTGTGTTTTCACTGTGTTGCTATTTGTGTACTGCATAAGTACTTTACAGATTGCCTCTAAGTTTAGCCTGACTGCTTTTTGTGGCAAGCTACCCGGGGTTAAGCAGAGGTTACATTAGTGACTCTTTGTGGTTCACCCTGCAAGGGATTGTGACTGTTGCTTGACCAGGGCTCACGTCCCAGTCAACCAACAACCAAATTTCTCATACAACGCATTACTTGTTGTCCATTGATTTACCACATTAATTTTGTTATTTATGTCCTGGTTGTCAATCCTGCTTTGTTATTTGAGCACATGTATAAACAAATATAACAGTTATGCCACTTTTAGAATCTTTTTTACACTTTGAATGTTAGTTGTTGTACAAGCACACCCTCAATGCTGTTTTCGTCTTTTGTTTTTGTCTAACGTTTGTGTCCTTCTCAGATTCATTGTCTTGCTCTTCAAACTATGAGTCATTTACCATGTTTGTTTTCATGCTACCTCAGGGACATCACATCACTGGGACACCAAGGATCCTAGGAGCATTGCAGGCGTGAAGACAGTCTTCCACTATGGGGGGCAACAATGTGACTTTTGTCAACGACACCCCATACGTGTGGAGCTATGTTATGACTTATTGGGGCAGCGATTGGGTTACTCGGGTGAGTTTGGCTGTAAGATACAACTAGACACATAATTGGTAAGCCCTTTCATACATCAGTTTCTATATCCCTAAAATGCATGGTCATGTCATAGACGTTCTTTTATTAATTACAGTTATGCCCTTGGCAGGAATTGTCATCCAATTGTGAAGCAGGACATGTGATTTCTCCTTATGTTCCATCTTACAAGTGCCTTTTCCTACAAACTTCACCTTCTCTTACTTATCTGAAGGATTACAAGGGCTAAACAGATTTATTTGAAATCATAGGGTTGTGTGAATTTCACAACTCTCTAACTTTGTTTGTGGACATTGCACAAAATTTACCAGATGTAAACCATTAATCATTCAGTTGATTTATATAGCACAGTTAATCACCCAAGAGGGTGTCCAGGTGCTAGCAGGGTCTGAGGGACTCAGTCGAATAGCCAGGTATTGAGCACTTTTCACAATTCTAATAGAGAAGGAGAGCTACAGGGGAAACCATTATAGGTGTGCCCTGTGAGGTAGGAGAAAAAGTGCACTCCGCTCGTGCTTCTGTTCATAGGAAGAGTGTGGGAGGCGGAGTGTAATTGTCTGGATGGTTGGTGGAAATTGAGGCGTGGTGGATGTAGGTCAGTTTTAGCTTGTGTAGGGCCTTATATGTATGGGTTAGCAGCTTAAACTGGCATCTGTTCTGAACTGGGAGCCAGTGAAGTTCCTTGAGGTGAGGGGTGATCCGAGTCTGTTGGGGGAGGTCGAGGACAAGTCTGGCTGTGGCATTCTGAATAGTCTGTAGTCTCTGGGGTAGGTGTACAGAGATACCTGGGTAGAGAGCAGTCTGCTGGTGATGAGGGTTTGTGTGAAGGTGCACCTAGTGTTCAGGGGGAGCCACTTGTAGATCTTTCATAGCATGCAGGGAAGAAGCAGGTGGAGAAGACTGCGTTGATCTGGTACTTTATGGTAAGCTTGCAGTCAAGGATGATGCTGAGGTTTCTTTCATGGTCCAGCAAGAAGAGTGCTGGGACACCCGGAAGCATTCTAGGGAGAGTTGTTGTTGCTGAAGGTCAGTACTTCTCTTTTTATCAGTGTTGACCTTCAAGCAGTTGTTTCTCATTCAGTTGAAGATGCTCGTCTTGCACCTGTGGAAGCTGGTTCTGATGTTAGTGGGGTCCTTGCAGAGGGAGGGGATGAGCTGAGTATTGATATGATCTTGAGTGAGTAGGATCTAACAATGTTGGTGTCATGTAGGTGTTGAAGAAGGCAGCCCTCAGGAACAACACAGATGATTTCCTTGGGTTCAGAGGTGAAAGATGGTGGGCAGACTCTGTGTTCTTACGGTGAAGAATGAGATGACCCATCTGAGAACATTCTCTTGTATGCTGATGCTGTGTAGCCCAGTGATCAGCATGTGGTGGGATACTGTGTCAAATGCTGCTGAGATGTTGAGAGTTATAAGGGCCACTGTCTCTCCTCAGTCGAGGTGGGGTGTTTAAATGTTGTCCATGAGCACGATCAGGAAAGTCTTGGTGCTGTGATTTCTGTGGAATCCAGACTGGTAGGAGTTGAGAAGATAGTTCTGCTTGAGATATTTGATAAGTTGTTTCTTAATGGCTTTCTCAGGACCTTGACGGGAAAGGGAGTAAGGTGATGGGCCAATAGTACTTGAATTCGCTGGGGTCAGCTGATGACTTCTTGAGTAGGAGTTATGGCAGTGGTTTCCTGGGAGGAGATCAGGTTCTATGTGGTCATTCAGTGGTTTGTGCTGGCAATGATGTGGGTGTGTAGGTTGAGAAAGTCTGTAGGCTTGGGTTGTGATTCTAAGTTTTTGTATATGGTGGATCTTGTTATGGAAGAAATTGTCAAGGTTGGCACAGAGGTCCTGGGAGAGGGCGATGCTGTTGTGGCTGTAGGGTTGAAGAACTCCCTAATGATGTTTAAGAGTTCCTTGCTATGGCTGGAGCTCGAGTTGATAATAAGAGCTAGGGTATCTCTCTTCTTCTCCCTTAGTAGTCAGAGGTAGAGGTCTTGAAGGAGGTTCTGTTGGTGTTGTCCTTTTTAGTGCCCCGTCTTGTGCCCTATTGCTTGCAGTTCCTTTTGCTGCTCTAAGTTCTTCGGTGTACCAGCTTTCCTATTTTGTGGCTTCCTTGTCATTGTGGTCTTTGATCAAGTTGATGTTATCTGTGCAGTTTATGATGCAGGTATCAAAGTTCCTGATACCCTGGCTGAGGGATCTAGTGATGTCGGGATTGGAGCCGCTCAGGGCTTCAGTCCATTGGGTCTTGGATATTTTGCTCCAGCAGTGTTGGGAGGCACTAGGCTGAGCGCAGACGTTAATGCGTGGACTAGTGACATTGAAATGGATCATATATTGGTCCTTCCAGGTGAGTTCTGTGAAGTGGCTGTACTTGATGCAGTTGGTAGAAGCGAATATGGAGTCCAGCATGTGTCCTGCGATGTGAGTGGGATCATGGACGAGTTGAGTGAGTCCTATATTGTTCATGCATTAGAGGAGGTTGGCGATCTTGGTGTCTCTGTGATCATCCAGGTGGAAATTGAGGTCGCTGAGGAATATGAAGTTGAGTCAAAGGCGATAGGTGCGATGAGGTCAGTGATGTAGTTGCAGAAGCTGGTGTGCAGTCCCAGGGGCCAGTAGACAAGGGTGCTTCTGATGGTCGACTTGCCATTGTTTTGGAGCCTAAAGTTAACCCCTTAGCTGCTGGGCCTTTTCCCCCCCCAGTGCTGAGCCCTTTTTTGGCTATTTGGGGTAGTTCGCGCTTAGGGCTTCATAACTTTTTGTCCACATAAGCTAACCACGCCAAATTTGCGTCCTTTTTTTCCAACATCCTAGGGATTCTAATGGTACCCAGAGTTGGTGGTTTCCCCTGGAGGAGACCAAGAAAATAGCCAAAATACAGTGAAAATTTTGTTTTTTCCAAAAAAATGGGAAAAAAGGGCTGCCGAAGAAGGCTTGTGGTTTTTTCCCTGAAAATGCCATCAACAAAGGGTTTCTGGTGCTGAAATCACTATCTTCCCACCTTTCAGGAACGGGCAGACTTGAATCAGAAAACCACATTTTTCAACACAAATTTGGCATTTTACTGGGACATACCCCATTTTTACTATATTTGGTGCTTTCAGCCTCCTTCCAGTTAGTGACAGGAATGGGTGTGAAACCAATGCTGGATCCCGGAATGCTAAACATTTCTGAAAACTAGACAAAATTCTGAATTCAGCAAGGGGTCATTTGTGTAGATCCTACAAGGTTTTCCTACAGAAAATAACAGCTGAAATAAAAAAAAAATTGAAATTGAGCTGAAAACAACAACCATTTTTCTTTATGTTTTACTCTGTAACATTTTCCTGCAATGTCAGATTTCTGAAAGCAATATACTGTTTTGTCTGATGGACTCTTCTGGTTGGGGGGATATAAAGGGCTTGTAGGTTCATCAAGAACCCTAGGTACCCAGAGCCAATAAATGAGCTGCACCCTGCAGTTGGTTTTCATTCTATACTGGGTATACAGCAATTCATTTGCTGAAATATGAAGAGTGAAAAAGAGGTATCAAGAAAACCTTTGCATTTCCAAAATATGATCAAGATAAGGTTTTGAGGAGCAGTGGTTATTTGCACATCGCTGAATTCCGAGGTGCCCATACTAGCATGTGAATTGCAGGGCATTTCTCAAATAGACGTCTTTTTTACACACTCTCTTCTATTTGGAAGGAAAAAATGTAGAGAAAGATGAGGGGCAATAACACTTGTTTTACTATTCTATGTTCCCCCAAGTCTCCCGATAAAAATGATACCTCACTTGTGTGGGTAGGCCTAGTGCCCGCAACAGGAAATGCCCCAAAACACAACATGGACACATCCTATTTTTTTTATAGAAAACACAGCTTTTTTTTCCAAAGTGCCTACCTGTAGATTTTGGCCTCTAGCTCAGCCGGCACCTAGGGAAACCTACCAAACCTGTGCCTTTCTGAAAACTAGAGACCTAGAGGAATCCAAGGAGGGGTGATCTGCGGGGCTCGGACCAGGTTCTGTTACCCAGAATCCTTTGCAAACCTCAAAATTTGGTTAAAAAAACACATGTTCCTCACATTTCTGTGGCAGAAAGTTCTGGAATCTAAGAGAAGACACAAATTTCCTTCCACCCAGCGTTCCCCCAAGTCTCTCGATAAAAATGATACCTCACTTGTGTGGGTAGGCCTAGCGCCTGCGACAGGAAACGCCCCAAAGCGCAACGTGGACACATCCAAATTTTTGGAAGAAAACAGAGGTGTTTTTTCCAAAGTGCCTACCTGTAGATTTTGGCCTCTAGCTCAGCCGGCACCTCGGGAAACCTACCAAGCCTGTGCATTTCTGAAAACTAGAGACCTAGGGGAATCTAAGGAGGGGTGACTTGCGGGACTCGGACCAGGTTCTGTTACCCAGAATTCTTTGCAAACCTCAAAAAGTGGCTAAAAAAACAAGTTTTCCTCATATTTCGGTGACAGAAAGTTCTGGAATCTGAGAGGAGCCACAAATTTCCTTCCACCCAGCGTTCCCCCAAGTCTCCCAATAAAAATGATACCTCACTTGTGTGGGTAGGCCTAGCGCCCGCGACAGGAAACGCCCCAAAGCGCAACGTGGACACATACAAATTTTTGGAAGAAAACAGAGGTGTTTTTTGCGAAGTGCCTACCTGTAGATTTTGGCCTCTAGCTCAGCCGGCACCTAGGGAAACCTACCAAACCTGTGCATTTCTGAAAACTAGAGACCTAGGGGAATCCAAGGAGGGGTGACTTGCGGGGCTCGGACCAGGTTCTGTTACCCAGAATCCTTTGCAAACCTCAAAAAGTGGTTAAAAAAACAAGTTTTCCTCACATTTCGGTGACAGAAAGTTCTGGAATCTGAGAGAAGCCACAAATTTCCTTCCACCCAGCGTTCCCCCAAGTCTCCCGATAAAAATGATACCTCACTTGTGTGGGTAGGCCTAGCGCCCGTGACAGGAAACGCCCCAAAGCGCAACGTGGACACATCCAAATTTTTGGAAGAAAACAGAGGTGTTTTTTGCAAAGTGCCTACCTGTAGATTTTGGCCTCTAGCTCAGCCGGCACCTCGGGAAACCTACCAAACCTGTGCATTTCTGAAAACTAGAGACCTAGGGGAATCCAAGGAGGGGTGACTTGCGGGGCTCGGACCAGGTTCTGTTACCCAGAATCCTTTGCAAACCTCAAAAAGTGGCTAAAAAAACAAGTTTTCCTCACATTTCGGTGACAGAAAGTTCTGGAATCTGAGAGGAGTCACAAATTTCCTTCCACCCAGCGTTCCCCCAAGTCTCCCGATAAATATGATACCTCACTTGTGTGGTTAGGCCTGGTGCCTGCGACAGGAATAGATCACACAACGGTCAATGTTGGTCCTTACGTGAGGCAGCTGTTGACCCTGGGGTGATCCATTCCTGACACAGGCACTAGGTGTAGGCACTCAAGTGGGGTAGTGTTTTTATCAGGACAGGTGAGGAGTCACTGGGTGGTAGGAATGTTGTGGATCCCAGCATATTCCTGTAGTTTGTGTGACAGAAATGCGAGAAAAATTGAGTTTTTTTTCAACATTTCAGCTTTGCAGGGTATTCTGGGTAAGAAAACTTTGGGGAATCCACACAAGTCACACCTCTGTGGACTCCCCCGAATGTCTAGTTTCCAGAAATGTTTGGGTTTAGTGTGTTTCTCTATATGGCCGCCGAATCCAGGACCAAAAACACAGGTGCCTGCCTTACAAAACCAGTTTGTTTTGCCATAGACAATTTTGATGTCTCCACAATATGATTTGGGTGGTGGAATTTGGGGCTGAACTAAATTGGGGAGCTCCCAAGAGAGCACTCTCTCTCTGCTTGCCGCCGCATTCACCTGCTCTCTGGGTTGGCCTAACCCACTATTACCCAGTTGCACGAACAGCTTGCGAAGGGACAGCAGGACTGTCCTCATCACCTCCCTCATAATGTACTGGAAGAGGAGTTTTCGAATGGGACTCCTCTGATTGAAAAATCACTCCCAGAGTCTGCGCCATTGTCCTATCCCTGTGTCTCACACAGTATGCTGTCTCAGTATCTGATGTCTCAGTCTCTGATCCTATGTCAGAGCGGTCCTCTATAACCCGAGTGCAGGCAGCAGTCATCCATCAAGATGCCATCTCTGCTATTGGCTAAACTGTTGCTCTAAAACACTAGCCTACGTAGACAGTCACAAAATCGATGGTGTGTGTGAGATACGTGCAACAGTAGAGGCCACCTTACCTGCGCTTCTTCCCTCAATCAGCACATACTTTCAAGACACTCAAAAAACACCTTGTCACATACCATTCGTCACAGTCTTTAGCACCTCCTGCGCCCAGTCCAACAATCATTATTGGTGCTCTCACTCCCTCCTCCTCGGATTCCCTCATTACCACCCAGCAAAAGTGCCCTTCATCTCTCCGTAGACTTTACTAATGTACTCAGCTATTTACATAAAATACAGATGTGCTCTTTGCAGAAGGCATATAAACCTTCTGCGCTTCTTTATGGCACTAAAACTGCCACTAGACAAGTCGGACCCTTTTCCCCCCAGGGAAACCACACACATATTGACAAAAGTGATATATATATGACAGCCAACCACCTGAAACTCAACTCAAGCAAAACCGAAATAATCCTCTTTGGCCCACACAAAAACACCTGGGACCCCCATGGTGGCCCACCACGCTAGGCCCTGCACCCACCCCCGCCAACCACACACGCAACCTCAGCATCATCCTAGACTCCTCCCTCTCGATGACCCAACAAATCAACGCTCTTACCTCCTCATGCTTCAACAAACTCCGTATACTGAAAAACATTCAAATGGATCCCCACAGAGACCAGAAAAACTGTCACTCACGCACTCATCAGCAGCAGGCTTGATTACGGAAACGCCCTCTACGCCGGCACCACTCTAAAACTCAAGCGCAAACTACACGCATCCAGAACTCAGCAGCACGACTCATCCTCGACCTCCGCCGACACGAACACATCTCTCCGCACCTCAAATCCCTCCACTGGCTCCCCATTGACAAAAGGATCACCTTCAAGATCCTCATCCTCGCACACAAATCACTCCACAACACAGGCCCTGCCTACCTCAACGAGAGTCACCTTCCACACCCCCACACGAAACGTCCGCTCAGCTGACCTCTCTCTCGCCTCTGTCCCCCGCATCAAACACACCACCACCGGGGGCAGATCCTTCTCCTACCTTGCACCCAAAACCTGGAACGCCCTCACAACCCACCTTCGCAAGACCCAAAACCTACTTCTTTTCAGGAAGGGCCTCAAAACCTGGCTTTTCGAACAGTGAACCTCCCAGCCCCTTTACCTCCCCCCGTCCCCCACCCCCAGCGCCTTGAGACCCTCACAGGTGAGTAGTGCACTTTATAAATCTGTTTGATATAGATCTACCTCTATATATATATATATATATATATATATATCTATCTACATAGATATATCTATAGATATATCCATGTACCTAGATATATCTATCTACATAGATATATATAGATCTATATATACATATATTTTTTTTTAGTTGTTGTATGGTTTCCTTGGGGGCCAAAATGCCCCCCAGGGAAACCCTACAACATCTAAAAAAAAATATTGCCCCCACAGGGGGTCACCCTGCCCACGGGCGACCCCCTGTCATTTCATTTTTTTTTTATTATTTTTTTTTTTTTAATCGATCGGGCCACCCCCCCCTCCCCAGGGGGCACCTACCTTTTTTTTAAAAAACAAATTATGCCGGGGGGGGGGGGGGGGGCGGCCCGTTTTCCGGGAGGGCCGCCCCCCAAAAGTGAAATCCCTGGTGTCTAGTGGTGTTTCCTGGCCCCCGATCTCAGCTGTGCTGCGATCGGGGGCCAGGAAACAGTTTCAGAAGGCCTCGTAAGAAAGGGGAGACCGGGGGCCAGGAAACACTTTCAGCTGTGCTGCGATCGGGGGCCAGGAAACACTTTCAGGAAGGCCTCGTAAGAAAGGGGAGACTCTCCCCTTTCTTACGAGGCCTTCCCGAACGTGGAAAAGGCCATTTTCCCCATCAAAGCAGGAAGCGACCGCAAGGCTGCTTCCTGCTTTGATGGGGAAAACACCTTTGATACGTCAGCGCGCCTCGCGGTGCGCTGACGTCACAAAGGGGTGGGTGGGGGGCGGGGGGAGACACGGAAGCTTCTGTGTCTCCCGAAGGAAGTTACAAAAAAAAATAATAATCCTCGGGTGCGACGCACCCGAGGATTTATTAATACCCTTCCTGGTGTCGGCCACTGGTCGTGACCCACACCAGGGAGGGTGTGTGGGCGTCGGCCAGTGGCCGACGCCCGCATCAAAGAGGTTAAGTTGTTCCATTGTTGGGGTGGGGTTGTCGGTGTTGGTGGTGCACTGGATGGTCTCTTTGTGGATGATGCTGAGTTCTCTGCGTTTGTTGATGCAGTTCCGGTGGGTGATCTTGTATCCGTCAAGTACTGATGTGGTAATGTCAGTGGTGGATGAGGAATTGAGCCACATTTCGGTGAGAAAATCTTCATCAGATGCGAGTGAGGAGAAGGTCCCACAGCTTGGTGGCATGTTTGCACAGGGAGTGTGTGCTGAGGAGGATGCACATGAGCTGGTGGCAGGATGCTGTTCCAGCATACCCTTCAACTTTTAATGAGAGGATATTCCTCATAAAATTTTCTTGTGGGAGAATTTGTCCTTCAAAAGCACCTTTTTACACAGTTTTTTCATCCTTCTTGTATAAAAAAATATCATCAGATTCATATACTTTAAACAACTTTACGAAGTCAGTAAAATCTACTGTGCATACATTCATACAGTCCTAACAATGCCCATGTTCTCTAAGAAATATATAAGTTTATTCAAAACAATCAACTGCTACTGGATCTTATGATTTGATGAGGTCTAATCTTATCTTAACTCAATCAATCAATCAGAGAATTTGTAAAGCGCACTACTCACCCGTGAGGGTCTGAAGTTGCTGGGGGGAGTGGCTAAGTCCAATTAAGTCCAATTTAGATTTGTGGGAACAGGATACTCTGCTGCAAAGGTGACAGAGTATCCTGCCCGTAAAACCCTTGGTCAACCAACTCTTTTAGAGTTGAGCAGACGTTAAGTATTGCATCGACCGTGCCCCAGTTGACTCCATCAATGGACTTCTTCCTCTGAAAACCCAATTGGATGGGGGCAGTCGGAGCAAGTACGTTACACCACCTATTGATTAAGGGTCAACAGTATAATTACTTTTTTCCTGCCATCACGGCATGAAAAACCTAGCAGCGACGGACAGGAAAAATCCCTTGGTAACCATCTCATTTAGAGATGAGCAGACCTTAAATATTTCATCGACGGAGCTCATGTTGACTCTGTCAATGCACTACTTCCTCTGACAACCTGATGGAGAGAGGGTGGTTGGAGCAAGTACATTACACTGCCTGTCAATTTAGGGTCAACAGAGTAATGCCTTTTTTTCCTGTCCATCACTGGCATGAAAATCCTAGCAGTGAGGGACAGGAAAAAACAACAATAAACCCACCATCCTGGGACAAAGCTCCCAGGGTAAAGCAGTTATTAGTTTATTGTTTTTCAAAAATAGGCCCACTTGATTGTTTTTCTGAAACAACAAACAATGTAATAGGTGTTTTGGATCACTGAAATGACCCACTCTGACTGCAGTTTCCTTGAATGGACTGAGATGACCACTGGACTGGTGGGCATTTCCAAATTTGGAGGAGGGAGTACCATCGAGTTGGGAGAGGTAATATCCTGCAACATTTTGACAGGTCATCTGCAAAGCATTAAATCAGGCCCTAGATTTTGGTCCCTTGAACGTACAAGTGAGATTCATTGTTATCCAGTATTGATTCTTTCATAGATTCACATGCTTGAATCATTCCCCGTATTTGAAGTCAGAGTCCCACAGTACCATACAAAAAACAGTATGCAAGAACCATAATAGGCCATAAAGTCAGTGGGCCATCAGTTAAATAGTCTATCTATGTCCTTTCCAAAAAAGGACCAATCTTGAGCCTTGACCAATCAGGAGCTTGCTCCCTCTAGAATACTCCCAACAGATGATGATTTTCTACTGCACGTCGTATGAAGGGAGTCCCCCTGAGTTCTGCTTAGTTTTTTCCTATAAGAATCAACTCTTTCCACATTTACATTGTCTGATTCATCCAAAAATGTCTCTTTCATTCCTGCAAGTCCTGTGGGAAAAAAGGCTGCTTGTGGATGACCCCATAGAGACTGTCTGTTTTGCATGTACCAACAACATCAGCTAAAGGAGTGGGTTAGACCTAGCATCCTTGGCGTGGTGTCCCGTGTCTTTTTTGCCTCAGCTTCCCCTGTTTTGACTGGGTGCTGGACTCTGTTTTTACTGTTTTTTGTCCTCTGGGCCCTTTACCCTGCTGACTAGTACTAAAAAGTGCAAGTGCTCCTGTATAAATTGTATGTGTAATTGTTTTTTCCATGATTGGCATATTTGATTTGCTGGAAAGGCCCTTATAAAGTGCACTAGAGGTGCAAATGCTACTAGTGGGCCCACATGATTTGCTCTGTAAACATGACTCAGACCTGCCACTGCAGTGTCTGTGTACGCAGTTTTAAACTGCCAATTCAACGCGGCAACAGTACCCTCTTCCCAGGCCTAAACATTCCCTTTTTGTACATGTAAGGCACCCCTAAGGTAGGCCCTAGGTAACCTGGCGGGAAAATGGAGGGGCCGGCGGTATGGCCGTGGCTTTTGCGCCACGGTCATACTTGCTGCTGGGACACCGCCAGCCTGTTGGCGGTGTTCCCGCCTGCAATCCGCCGGCCGCCAGGGTCAGAATGACCCCCTAAGTAACTTTGCACCTAACCTTCACTAAGTAAGGTTTAGACATATAGGTGACTTATCAGTTACTTAAGTGCAGTGTAAAATGGCTGTGAAATAACATGGATGTTATTTCACTCAGGATGCAGAGGCAGTCCTGTGTAAGAATTGTCTGAGCTCCCTATTGGGTGGCAAAATAAATGCTGCAGCCCATAGGGATCTCCTGGAACCCCAATACCCTGGATACTTAGGTACCATATACTAGGGAATTATAAGGGTTTTCCAGTGTGCCAATGAGAATTGGTCAAATTAGTCACTAGCCTGCAGTGACAATTTTAAAAGCAGAGAGAGCATAACCACTGAGGTTCTGGTTAGCAGAGCCTCAGTGATACAGTTAGGCACCACACAGGGAACACATACAGGGCACACTTTATGAGCACTGGGGTCCTGGTTGGCAGGATCCCAGTGACACAGGCAAAAGCAAACATACATACAGTAAAAATGGGGGTAACATGCCAGGCAAAATGGTACTTTCCTACACCTGACTAGAGTGAGGGTCCTTGCTTTGAGAGAGCGCAACCTGACTGCCAACCGAAGATCCCATTTCTAACAGAGTGTAAAATCTGTTGCACCTTCTCCTCAAAAAGGCTGAGAGACAGAGAAGGAAGATTGCTTCTGTGGCTACAGAAGTCCTGATCCCACAGATCAAGCTCTTCAGGTGAGGAAAGTGATACCACTGAAAAACTCCATAAAAGGTCAAGATCCTCTAACCAAGGGGGTTCTGAGGAGAGCATAAAGGTTTTGAAAACCCACCATAAGGATCCTCACAAAAAGGGGAACATTCCTCTGGTCTCCGCAGTGTCAGCTTCCTCACAACCATCTACTCCGTCCCTTAAGAAAAAGGAGACTCATCAAAATTATCCTTCTTCTGAACCATTGAGGTCAAAAACTTCAATTAGAACTCTGTCAACAACGACACCACCGTCTACGCTAGTTTTGACAATGGCTACTAAAACTACCATCACTACCATCTCATCTTTGAAGCAATCGTAGTCAACAACATCATCGATTACAGGCAATAATGCACCCATCTCATCAGCTAAGGTATTTACCTCCAGATCTTCAGAGACTGTGGATTTAACATCACCACAGTGTAAAAAGGTACTGTAAATTAAGCAGTCTTCAACTAAATAACTGTAGACAACATCTACACCATCATCCCCAGGCCCACAGCCAACGGTCCTACCATCTACACCACCACCATCGACAAGACCATTGTCGACAACACCACCATCGTCGAGATCTGGCAGCACCATTGACAACAGCACTGTCGCCGACTACACTGTTGATGTGGGAAATATTACCTGCAGCTCCACAATTCACTATTGCCTCCTCAACCTTGTCGTTGGCACATACTACAACTACTATTAGAATCACCAATATCACAAAAACTGCTTTGCATCCTGAGGAACATTACCCAAGAAAAATGTAATTTTTGCTCCCACGCCGTCTGTTAGATTGGGAAGACTCGGAAGATGTGGGACCTTTTGGAGATGTACACAGTCCCTTAGAACTTCATATTAAATATCAATATGACAAAGATGACGAATACGACGACCACCAACAGGACTATGAATCCTACTACACCCCACATAGCAAACACTATGAACATTATGATTATCTCCAACCCAGACATGAATTGTGCAGATGCCTACCTCTCTAGTCCAAGATTTTCAGGCCATGGTGCAAGACTACAGAAAGAGGTTCCCAGACTCTAGCCAAGATCAGCAGCTGCCCCCGCAACCTCAACCTGTCTCTCCGGCCACGCCGAGGAACATTCCTTATCCGCCAACACCTAGGCTTACTCCAGCTTCAACCATTGCCATACCTCTTAGGAAGGATGATACCTCCTCAGAAGAAGACAGCGAAGAGAGAGAGATCATTGAGACACAACATCCTCAGGACAAGTGGGACAACTACTTAGCCCCCACTCCATCTCCTCCACCTCCTCACCCTTCACACTCTGCCCCTGAAGACATAGGGGGCATCCACAACTTAATCGACCGAGCTCCAGCACATATTTATCTACCATCTTCCATGACTCAATCAGGCTGCTTTCTTCATGATTTTTAGGAGCAGGCCAGAAATTCAGTGAGAGCCATCTCCCTCATTGACTATATCTGGAGAGAAGGCTCAAAATAATGAAGAATACAGCTCCAGTTCCTCCAGTTCAACAGTGCCTGGTTAAAAAGTATAAGGCCAGGGAGGATTCCCTGGCTTGTTTAATTTGCCATCCTAAGCTTAATTCTTTTGTCTCCCAGGCTGCTCAGACGTTTCAAGAATCCTTCTATTCTGTTATCTGCTCTACCAGATAAGGAAGGCAAATGTTTAGACAATGTGGGGATAAGGTTCTCTCTTGTGTCTGTCTTCACCGTCCATGCAGACAATATCCCTGTAACCTTAGGACACTATGGGGGTTATTCTAACTTTGGAGGAGGTGTTAATCCGTCCCAAAAGTGACGGAAAAGTGACGGATTTACCACCAGCCGTATTACGAGTCCATTATATCCTATGGAACTCGTAATACGGCTGGTGGTATATCCGTCACTTTTCCGTCACTTTTGGGACGGATTAACACCTCCTCCAAAGTTAGAATAACCCCCTATGACTGCCAGATATGGTTAAATGTCAGTAGCTTGATATACCTCATCCCAGAGGACAAAAGATCAGAGGAGAAGAAGATACTGCAGGAGGGCGAGTGTACTTCTTCAGAGAGCATTGATTGAGCCCTAAACAGTGCCTCCACAGGCTTCCGCCAGTTAGCCGGAGCATCAGTCTTGTGGTTTCATGGACTGATTGAAGACCACAGCCTTTTGACGAGAGGTCCAATCTAAAATCTTGGACATGGCCTATGATGGGGTAACATTATTTTGGAAATGCATTGATGATGCCTTATTGGCAATAAAAAACAGACACTGCCAGGTCTCTCTGCACTTTGCAATTCAAGAAGTTGCCCTTTCAAGGTGCCAGAGGGAGAGGTTTCTCTTCTTACAGAAGTGGCTACAGAAGTGGCTACCAGGGATCTCAATATTTTCCATCATAATCCAAATACATCCCTTGCTACCATCAGACCTATCGTCAGCCACCCTCGCCAGCCTACAGCAAGCAAAGTGCACGAAGGAAACAACCCCTCGAGATTGTGACACAAGCCGTAAACAATAGCCTGGACCAGCTACCGGCCACAACCCCTCCTTCCACTCATTCAACCCAGCTGGCCATGAACATCACAAAGTACCTTTGCCAGTGGAAGGAGATAACATCAGACAAATGGGTGATGGTTTTAGTAACCATCAGTCATACGTTTGTGCAGAGACCACCAAACTAGCCTCTGAAAGGTGCGCGCCGACCCCGTCTTCACTAAGAAAGGAAGCAGTACTAATGCTTTCCGAGGGCACCATAGAGAATGTGCCCCCTCATCAACGAGGATTAGGTTTTTACTCCTGATTCTTCCGGGCAAGAAACAAGATAATGGAAAGACATATTGGACCTCAGAAGAGTGGACAAATTTCTGTGCAAACAATCTTTCCATATGACTACTCTTTCAGACATCCTTCACCTTCTAAACAGCAGAGACTACGTGACATCATTGGATTTGCAGGATGCCTACTTCCACATCGCAATACCTCAGTTTTACCGCAGCTGGTACCCATTATCAGTTCAGAGTCCTTCCTTTCGGACTAAAGTCAGCCCCTTGAATTTTCACTAAGGCCCATATTTATACTTTTTTAAGCGCTGCATTTGCGTTATTTTGTGACGCAAAAGCGTCGCAAACGTACGAAATACAATTGTATTTTGTAAGTTTGCGCCGCTTTTTCATCAAAAGGTTCCTACCCAGTTTTCCCTTAAAGAACCTATCTTACTTTGAACATTTTTCCCAATCCTTCTACACAAGTTGAAAGGAATATCCACACGTTAAACACTGGAAGATGTTTTAAGTTCAACCTCCACTGTAGTAAGCAGATTCACAAAATGGACCAACTGCTAGTTTCCTATAGTCATGGGCATCAGGGGACAGCAGTGACAAAAGCCACAATAGCACGCTGCATCTCAGCGACCATTCAATTGTGCCACTCTAGGGCCCACAGGCCACTAATGAGAAAAGCTAAGGCACATTCCACAAGATCAGTATCCACTTCAGCTTCTCTTTTCACAGACATCCCATTGGAAAAAATATGCTAAGCTGCAACATGGAAGAACACTGACTCCTTCATGTAGCACTACTGCATAGAGTGAGAACAACACAGTGACTCAACCATGGGACAAGCTGTTCTAATAAGATGAGCCTCTTCTGATTGAGGTATTTATTCATAGTAAATATATGTATATTCACTTAAAAAAACAAAGGTTACAGGGCCGTTATAGTTATGTTGTGAATTTGCTCGTACTAAACCATAGAAATTCAGCAGTTATAGTTAGATTTCTTGCAAGTAATTGTAACTCTTGCCCTAAGGTAACCATAACTTGCGCCATCGCCATGCACAGTTTTCTTATCAATAATTGTATTGTAAATGTTGCAGTTCTAATAACAAAGATGCCATAGAAGATGTCATCAATGATATAATATGAGGAGTAATTAGCTGTACATGGTGAAGGCTGTAGGAAGATGGCCTGGTGTGTGGTGAGTACCTATGGCATTATCACCTTATACCAGGTCCAGGTATCCCCAATTAGTGATATGTAGTCACTGTTTAGGAAGCCAGGCTCTCTAGAGGTAGCTGTGGATGAGCAGCCAAGGCTTATCTAGGAGACATGCAAAGCTCATGCAATACCACTATAGTCACACAGCACTTACACACATGAAAGAACCACACAGTGTTACAAAAATAATGTACTTTATTTTAGTGACACAGAATCTTGTCTGAGGGGTTGGCAGCAGCTGCAGTGGAAACACCGGAAAGGCAGTTTGGCAGTACCCGGGTTCTGTGCTAGAGACCTGGGGGATCATGGAATTGTTCCCCCAATACCAGAATGGTGACAATTCCATGATCTTAGACATGTTACATGGCCATGTTCGGAGTTCCATTGTGACGCTATACATAGGTAGTGACCTATGTATAGTGCACGGGTGTAATGGTGTCCCCGTACTCACAAAGTTCGGGGAATTAGCCCTGAACGATGTGGGGGCACCTTGGCTAGTGCCAGGGTGCCCACACACTAAGTAACTTGGCATCCAACCTTCACCAGGTGAAGGTTAGAGATATAGGTGACTTATAAGTTACTTAAGTGCAGTGAAAAATGGCTGTGAAATAACGTGGACTGTGTGAGAATTGTCAGAGCTCCCTATGGGTGGCAAAGGAAATGCTGCAGCCCATAGGGATCTCCTGAAACCCCAATACCCTGGGTACCTAATTACCATACACAAGGGAATTATATGGGTGTACCAGTGTGCCAGTGAGAATTGGTAAATTTAGTCACTAGCCTGCAGTGACAAATTTAGAAAGCAGAGAGAGCATAAACACTGAGGTTCTGGTTAGCAGAGCCTCAGTGATACAGTTAGGCACCACACAGGGAACACATACAGGGCACATACTATGAGCACTGGGGTCCTGTCTGGCAGGATCCCAGTGACACAGGGGCTAAAACATACATACATACAGTGAGAATGGGGGTAACATGCCAGGCAAGATGGTACTTTCCTACACACAGGGAAAAAACAAACGTACATACAAGTAAAAATGTGGGTAACATGCCAGGCAAGATGGTACTTTCCTACACCCGGGAGCTGCAGATTTTAGATTCCTGTGAAGTCCAGTTGTGATTCCAGTGGCCAGAAGTCAAAGTAAACATTGCAGAGGAGTCCTGCTGGAATCTTGCACGTCAAATCTGAGGACCCACCCAAGAGAGAGACCCTATATAGGCCTAAAAGGGGGAATGGTCACCTAGCAGGGGGACCACCTATCAGTAGGGGGCTGTGACATCACCTGCCTGACCTGGCCACTCAGATACACCCAGAAGTCTCTGCCTACCTTGGATTCAAGATGGCGGAATTAAGTGGTGCTCTGGAGGAGCTCTGGGCACCACCCCTGGGGTGGTGATGAACAGGGGAGTGGTCACTCCCTTTTCCATTGTTCAGTTTTGCGCCAGAGCAGGGACTATGTCCAGTACACACATAAAATGGCATCCCTGCACTCACGAAGTCCAGGAAAATGGGCCTGGAGTTCGTGGGGGCACCTCTGTTAGTGCAGGGGTGCCCTCACAAACAGGTAATTTTAACTCTGCCCTCTGGGCTGGAAGGCCTGCCATAGGGGT
This sequence comes from Pleurodeles waltl, assembly GCF_031143425.1. Taxonomy (NCBI): domain Eukaryota; kingdom Metazoa; phylum Chordata; class Amphibia; order Caudata; family Salamandridae; genus Pleurodeles; species Pleurodeles waltl. Next base: position 1,356,269,459 of record NC_090437.1, on the reverse strand, counting down.
GACTTATAATTGACCTGGTGTAGTGAAAAAATGGCAATGAACGGGTGCATGCACCCTTTCACTCAGGCTGCACTGGCAGGCCTGCAGACACTTTGCATGGGCTCCCTATGGGTGGCAAAATATACGTTGCAGCCCATAGGGATCCCCTGGAACCCTAATGCCCTGGTACCTAAGTACCATATACTAGGGACTTATAAGGGGGCACCAGTATGCCAAATGTGGAGTGAAATGCAAAGTTTTAGGAGAGAGAGCAGAATCACTGGGGTCCTGGTTAGCAGGATCGCAGTGAACACAGTCAAACATACTGACAAATAGTTAAACATACTGACAGGCAGAAAATGGGGGTAACCATGACAAGAAAGAGGCTGCTTTCCTACAACGGGGGTGTGAGTTATAGTTACCTTATGCCGTGAGTTATAGTTTCTTGAAATAGCTCTAACTGCAGCTGCTGAAATTCTATGGTTTGGTACGAGCAAATTCAGAACCTAACTATAACCTATTTTTTTCAGTGAATTTCTAAGCTTTTTAAATCATATTTCCTAACTATAATGCCCCTATAACCTTTGTTTTTTTCAGTGAAAATATATAATATCACTTGTGGTGTTCCTGCACTGGAGTAAACTATGAAATAAATAAATGATTTGGAGCCTAGTTGTACTGCCCATTCTTTTTAAACCAGACCTGGATTCTTGAAGCTCAAATGGTGTGGTTTGTATACGTATATACATATATATATATATATATATATATATATATATATATATATATATATATATATATATATATATCAGCATTTTGAAATGTCATAAAAGCAAAGAAAGGTCTTTTCTGAACCTGTGGGGCTTGTGGCAACAAGAAGCTTTACTCTGATGACCTTCCTCAAGGTTGTATTTACTGCCTGTACCCAAACGTCAAGGACTGTAAGGTATATTGTACCTTTTCCTCAAAAACCTTACAATACTGTGACGGGAGATTGCTCTTATGGCTCCAGAAACTTAAAACGAGAAAAAAGCCTGTTTCACAGGATGATAGTGAAGATTCTTACTCTTCCTTAAAGAAGTTTAAGAAAAAAGAGAGAGAGAGAGACACTTCAGATTCATCTACCTCTCAGGAGCAACCTAAAAAAATCCTTTGAAGAACCCCATCATAGGTCTCACAGAGAGAACAGTATATCCATTTTAGCACAGGAGGAGTGTTCTACAAAACACTTACAACAGCAGAAAAAACGTACTTTCTCTTAAAAAAGACCTGAAAAATCAAGGTCTGAGCTTTCTACTCCTTCACCAGTGTCAGCATCTTCGACAGAGAGATTATCGATGGGATTACCACAGTTGATGATAAGATCATCATTGATCCCTACAACAACCAGTGCAGTATCTACGACAATGACGAAATCAATGTTGACCACCTTGTTTATGGCCATGTCCTCCTCGCTGACCACCACCTCGCCAATGACTCAAACTCTAATACTGTTGACACTAAAGGTAACTCTGGCCTCACCGTTGACAACAGTCCCATCAATTACAAAATCAGCCCCAATGGTGCTGTCCATGAAACCTCTGTTGGCGACCTCGTCGATGACCTCGGTGACCACCCCGTTGATGAGAGAAAAATCGAGAGAAAAAAACCCAAAACCGAGAGAAATCTCAATATCTCAGATAAGAGCATACATCAGTAAGAAAAGTGTCACCTTTACTACCTAGCCACCTCTTGGATGAGGATGATTCGGATGATGAAGGACCCACTGGTGTTGCGCAAAGTCCATCACAGCTACACGTCAAATGCCAACAGGATGATGATGACAAATATTATGACCAGGGTTATTACCTTCCTCAAAAACAATTTCACCAGCGATATCTATGCCTACAAAACAAACTATCTATGGTACATATCTATGCCTACAAATCAAACAGACTGCTTTCTCTATGATTTCAAGAAACTTTTCCACAAGAACATCGGGGATATACCCATTGCCAACTACGTGTTACCACGCTGGATAAAAAATATAAAGCCCCAGAAGATTCTCCTGCATGTCTCACTGGGCATCCCAAACCTGATTACGTGATCATCCAGGTGGCCCAGAATCACTCAAAAAACCCTTGAACACCTATATCAGCACCTCTGGCCAAAGACAGTAGGATAACATCAGAAAACGTTTTTTCCTCAATGTCGGTGCTTACAATGCAGGCAGCAGACCCTTTGTCTGTTCTTGGAAAATACGATAGCCAGATCCGGTCAGATATCGTTCCATACATCAACAAACTTCCTGATGAGGTAAGGGCTGAAGCCATAAAGATATTGTAGGAAGGAGACCGCACTTCATCCTAGATCCTTGATTGCACCATGGACATTGCCAACACTGTTTTTCGACAACTAGCAGGAGTAGCAGTTCTAAGGGGACAGGGCTGGCTTGAGGCCACCTTCTTTAGGCTGGAGGTTCATAGTAAGAGTCTCGACCTTTCATAGGATGGTGGGGCTCTCTTCCACAAACATGTCAATGACGCCTTCCTGGCAATCAAAACAGACACTAACACGGCCAGATCTTTAGTAACCCTACAGAATAGGAAAATGCTTTTTCGAGGTGCATGGGGTGGAAGGCAACCCTCCTATTGAGGAAGCTACCAACAATACCATTACTCAGCGTACTAAACAGTCAACAATTTCATCCCCAATATCAGCAAACACAACCATCACAGACAGCCTATACTAGGCAACTTCCAAAGGGAAAATTGGGAGAGAACACAGGCCACCATCAATGATGAATTACAGGCACTGGCTACTTCCCTGTCTCCTACAATTTGCCTCAGAGTAGGAGGATATCCAACCACCTTCAAGACTAGCAGAAAATCACAACTGAACAATGGGTCTTAGAACTTATTCAATTCAGCCAAACAGTTGAATTCATCAAAAAACTACCACCAACCCCTCCCCAAAACTCCACATAAAACATCTGCGACTCCTCATGTTGGAAATCAAGACCAGACTCAAAAAAAGAACCATATAATGAGTTTCTGCAGCTCAGAAAGGGAGAGGCTTCTATTCCTCTTTTGTCTTGGTCCAGAATAAATGAGGGGAGTGGTGACCAATTCTCGACTTGAGACACCCAACTCCTATCTGAGGAAACAAACTTCCCACATAGTAACACTGCGGGATATACTGCACCTTCTAAACCAAATAGACTATATGACAACCCTCGATATCTAGGATGCATACTTTCATGTCCCCATCCATCCAAAACACTGGCAAACTTGTAAAATTCACGGTAGCCTGCAGCCCTAATCAATTGAAGGTGCTCCCATTTTCTTAAAATCTGCCCCTCTCATTTTCACGCAGTGCTTGGAACCAGTAGTGGCTTTTCTGCAACAAAATAACCCATTTTCTTTCCATAGCTCAATGACTGGTTAGTCAAAGCACCCTTCCACCAGTTAGCACAAAGATCAACCACCACATGTATGTACCTATTCAACAACTGGGCCTCACATTAAATCCACAAAAGTTAGTTCTTCACCCATCACAAATGATAACATTTTTGGGAGCTGCACTAGATATAATGCTCCACAAAGTGTATCCCACACCAGAAAGACAAATAACAATCTTAACTCTAGCACAATTGGTACACAGAAAAAAGTCACTTTCCATTCGACTCAACAAGTCACTCTTAGGGATGATGTCATCTTGCACTCCTCTAGTTCTATTCTGCCGTCTACGCTCTGTGGTTCCTGATGGTGGTGTGTTGAGTGTCAGTGATGGTGAAGTGAATGATGCTGGGGTCGGACCAGGAGAGTTCTGTGATGTGGCTGACTCTGTCGCTGGAGGTGAAGAGGGGGTCAAGAGTGTGTCCGGCTTTGTGTGAAGTATCTTGACTAGTTGAATGAGGCCTATGTTGCTCAAGTTCTCGAGGAGGGTGGAGGAGTTGGCGTCATTGAAGTTGTCAATGTGGAAATCGAGGTTGGTGAGTACAATGTAGTGGTTCGAGTCGATGGTAATTGGGGATGGCATCGCAGAAGGCTGGTCGTGGTCTGGGGGTCTGTATATGAGGTGCCTCTTAGGGTAGTTTTTACATCAGTTTGTAGTTGGAAATTGAGATGTCCATGAGAGGTGAGGTGTAGTTGTTGGTGGAGATGCATAAAACGATGTTCTCAAATATGATAGCATTGTCCCTGCTGTGTTTGTTGGTGCGGTCTCAGTGTATGATCTTGTAGCTGTTGTGTGTTGCAGTGGCGATATCGGGGTTCAAGGAGGGGTTTAGCCAGGTTTCGGTGATGAAAGCAATGTCTGGTGAGAGCGAGGTGATGGCGTCCCAGATTTCTGTGGTATGTTTTCACAAGGATAGGGCATGGAGCAGGATACATTGGAGAGGTTCCAGGTTGAACGTGGTCTTCCAGGTGGGTGCAGCGCCGGGTCCTGTGTGGGCTGGCAGCTTGGTGCTGCAGGAGAAGTGGCAGTTTTGGCAGGTGAAGGGTCCTTTGGTAGCATGAGGGAATGTGATGCAGCAGTTGTTGTTGTGGCGTACAGGATTCAAGGCTCTGAGCTCCTTGCTGGAATAGCAGTGGGTGGTTGGAGGGCCAGGTTTCCTGGCGCTGGGTGCAGTTCAGGCGTGGATGGGGCAGACAGGCTTGCCTTTGGCATGCCTTCAGCTTGCCAGTGGCATGCCTACTGCACTGTCACCCTGCAGCCACTGTTAAGTAGGTCCTTGGGGGAGGGCGGTGTGCTGGGTGGCAGGAGGTGGAAAATGGTGGAAGGAGGGAAATGGGGAAGAGAGGAGAAGAAGTATAAAAGGCAAAAGCAGGGCAAAAATTAGCAGAAAAGAGGAGGAGAAGGTGCAGAAGACGAGCAGAAAAGAGGATGAAAGGGTGCAGAAAACGAGCAGAAAAGAAGAAAAAGGTGCAGAAAATAGGAGGAAAAGGTGCAGAAAATGAGCAGAAAAGAGGAGGTGAAGGTGCAGAAAACAAGCAGGAAAGAGGAGGATAAAGGTGCAGACAATGAGCAGAACCGGGCAGTAGAAGGTGGCAGAGGTCAAGCTGGGCAGGAGGCTGTCACAAGGGAGCTGGCACGGGGATCTGCTCTGGCATGAGGACCTGCTGAGTGAGTGTATGGATAATGATTGAATGACTGCATGTATGGATAACGATTGACTGAATGGATGGAAGCATTCATGCACTTCGTAAGCCAGACCTGACAATCCTTTCAAGGGAACAAATGATTTTGATACTTCTTCAATCAGGGCTTATCTTTTGTTGGCTGTTCCTATATATCAGCCATGGCCCGTCCGATGGGGCTGAGGAGCCACCCCCCCACCTTTTGCCCCTCAAGAAGAGTGCCTGTCAGGCTGAGCAAAGATTAGCCTGACAGACACTGTTCATGTACAGGTCAGGCAGCCAGGAACGAGACATGAGCGATTTGCGCAGACTCCTGGCTGCCTGAGCTGAACTTTGCTGGGCTGAAGAGGTCACATCTCCTATGGACGTGACCTCCTCAGCTCAGCAAAGGAGCCTCGAGGCCCTCCCCCTCAGTGAGAAGGGGAAACGTCACCCATTGACTCTGACCTGGGAGCTTCAGGTTTAAGCCCTGAAGCTCTCTGGTCGAGTATCAATCAGTAACACATTGTCAGCAGTCTCACTGACCCCATCCCTCTCTGTGAAGAAGTTGGGACTGCTGCCTTTCCTTAGGTCAGCCAATGAGGGAAGGCAGCAGTCCCAACCCTCCTGGGACCTCCGAGACAGAGCTGAAGGTAAGTGTGTGTGTGTGTGTGGGGGTGTGTGAGAGTGTGTGTGTTTTTTTAGATTAATGTTTGGTGCATGCGTGTATGTTTGAATATTTGATAATGAGTGTTGTGAATGGATATGCTTGTGCGCACATGTGTGAATAAATGAGTGTGAGTGTGCTTTCTTCCCGCCCCCTCCCTCCTAAAATTACCGGCCACCACTGTTCTATATCTGTGACTGCACTTCTTTTTAACAACTATAGGGTGACACATCTCATAGCTGAAATACATTTTTTTTCTTCCTTAGAGTGAAGCTCACCTTACACCAGGTCGGAGGATAAATATCCGACAAGATGCAATAATAAGTCATTTGTGGGTTAAATTTGGAGTTCATGATGCTGGTGCGTGTATCCAGTCTCCAGATTTATTTCGCCGGTATAATGGAATATACAATCCAACATTCTCCATCCGTGTGGTCGGCTGGGATCGGTCGCAGATACAGCTGGTGTGTGATCAAGGAGGACATGAACCTGTCTGTCCCAACTATGGTAAGAGTCAGTGCTTGATCAGATACTCGTGAAAAGAAATTCATTGTTAAAAAGATCAGCATAATTCTAGAGAATCTGTGAGTTCAATTAAAAGTGCAAACCATTGTAGAAGTCAAGGTCACAGGGTGGTTCTGCCCCGGTGCAGGGTCCTTCTTACTTTGTTTCAACCAAACATGTCATGAATTTTTATGTTGGCGTCTGATGCGTCATGAAGCATCCCTTGAACTGATCTCAGTGATGTGCCAGGCAAACAGGGTAGCAGTGAGGCACTCTGTAATGAGCCATCTGCACCATCTTTTGTCACTCATATCCTGGCTGGGAGTAGGTTTCAAAGGAGCCGGGGCTCCAAATAACCCACAAAGTCCCTCCCTTCATATATGATAAAGGATCACACTATGGATGTGTCAGAACCTCTTTCAGACGGCCACAGGCAAGTAGGGGTTACTGGTCCTAACTGTGGCAGGTAAGGCTTTTTATTCCTGCTGCCTAGGGGCCTGACTTACTATGGGTCCTGAGTAACTGGGCCAAGTACTACACCTTCAGCACTTCACCCTCAGTGGGTAGCGCAGGTCGAGCAGTCCAAAGCTGTTCAAGGGGGAGGTAGGTTTGAGGCCTACACAGGTTAAAGACTCAAACTAAACACAATAATAGCAAAACATGAATGTCCAGCCTGATACTCTTATGACAAAAGTGAGTTTTTACACAACAACACTTAGTGAAATACAGCATACACAAATAATACACACAGTAGTGCTAAGGACAGAAATCTAGTTTTGTGCAGGTACAGTTCCGAGTCCCACTTCTCTGACTATGGGTCAGGGTTATTCTCCATTTATGACAGGTAACCTTCAGGTTAGGCCCACTACGAGTCGTAAAAGTCCTGCAATGGCTTTATAAAAGTCAAAGTGTTCCAGCACTGCAGCGCTATAAGGCAGAGCAAGTTTCCCCATGGCCCTTTGGCCCAGTGATCAGTCTTAACTGCTCCCACTGCTATTTCTAGACAGGACACCCTGGGATAGTTTGCCACTCTGGCATCACAGTGAATGTGAGCCAGTGTCAAGGGTGGGAGAGGTGGTTTGCAGCTGGTCATCCGCAACACTAATTGGATGAAGTGCTAAGTTCCTCTGAAACTGCATGTGAGTGTGGGTAGTCACTCAACTTCAGATTCCTCAGTTAAGACTTGAGGCAAATGGGTCAACATCCACAGGTCCTCGTGATCCCATGATGGTCCTGGTGACAGCCCTCTCTCTTCTTAGATGGTTCAACCAGGGCAACAGCACCTTTTCTTCACTGTAGCCAGCTCCTTGACATGCTGGGTCACCAAAGCTCTCCTTTTAATAATCCATTTCCCAACACAAAAAAGATTTAGGGGCATATTTAGTCTCTGTGGGGCATATTTATACTCTGTTTGCACCGAGTTAGCGTCATTTGTTTTTATGCTAATTTGTCCCAAACTTAAATCCATATTTATACTTTAGCGCTAGAACCGTCTAGTGCCAAGGTTTTGGAGTTAGGGTTATTTGGATGAGTGAGCCTATCGTGCATCAATGAGATGCAAGGTAGGCGTTCCTGTCCAAAAAATCTGTGGCCTTAGCGCCATATTTATCCCCCCTAAGCTTGCTTAGCCCCATTATTTAACTCCTAGGTCAGGGCAGGCGTTAAGGTACCTGTGGACCCATTTCCATGGTGGAACACCATGGAATGGGCCCACAGGTGCACACGCCATGCCCCAGGGACACCCCCACCCACACCAGAGGGATACCATAGGATGGGGGACCCATCCCAGGTAAGTCCCGGTAAGTATTTTTTAATTTCTTTTTTTTTCCCTCAGAGGCCCTATCTTGGGCCCCCTGCATGGCACTGGGATCAACAGCCATGCACTGTACCACTCACAGACATACATAGATTCCAGTGTGCACACACAGACATGCATTGCCCTGTATTGAACTACTCAATCTACATCTATTGCCTTATGTGGACACATGAGGCACACACTCACTGTGTGACACCTCATCCAACCCTATGTAGGTCAAGCATAAGTTAAATACACAGCAGAACTTTACACTTAAGAGCATGCAGACCTCACTCATGAGATACAAATAAAAAGGCATGTTTACTCTATTGATCACTATAGTGGTATGCTGCCACTGTAGGAGGCTGACTTAGTATATGATGTACACCTAAAGGTGAGGCACCCTTTACTGAGTTGAGGCACCCCTTAGTAATAGTGTAGGGGGTTCTAGATAACCAGAGCTCTCAGAGGAGTAACTGTGGTGAACAGCTAAGGATTATCCACAAAGGTGTAAAGCACTTGCAAATACCACAAAGGTCAGTCAGTGATGTACACACAAGAAAGAATGACACCTGTGTTAGACAAATATTATATATTTATTGTACTAAACACTGGAACTAACTTTTGTATATTTCCTACCCGGAGATATGATCTTACAAAAAGGTACGTAGAAAAAGGTATGCATAGGCATATAATAATGTGTGCCCCTATGGGGGGGCAAACCATATACTAAGTAAATGGAATAAAATTATCACTACCAACCCAAACTATCACCCAAGGACCCTTAGGACTAGGAAAGCACAGGAACACCCAAGGTAAGTAAGTATGATTCCCCAGGCGCCAGTGTGCAGAGGTGTAACCTCAGGTTAGGTGCCTATATGATAACGTGGAGAAGTTGCAGTTGGAGTTTTAGAGGTTTAGGACCCTTTCCAGAGGACCTCAAGGAAGCCTGTTGGAACAAGGGAGTTTGGATTGTGCCCCCACCCGTAGATACCCAGAACAGTGAAGTACCTACACCAGGGAGCCCAGGTGTATTGGGGTGAATTTCTGTTGGAACCTCCTGTTAAAGTTAATGGGGACCTCGGTTGTCCAGCTGCTGTTGTGACCAGTGGACCAGGTCGGTGGAACCCAGGTGTAGACTGAAGAAGAAAAGGATGTAAGGAGAGAGGGGGCGAAGTCCAGACCACCCAGAGGTGACCAGGCGGTACAGAGTGCAATGCCCACCCTTCTTGGTAATGCTTTCCTATTGGATGGTGGTCGAAGAAGTACAGTTGTGGACTTCAGGTGATACAGAAAGACCCTTGGAGCCATCTATGAGCTGTACAATGCCAGTCATCAGATTGCGGAGGGGCGAGTGGGCAGCAGGACCACCAACAAGCCTTGGCAAATGCAGGGAAGCATTGCATAAACATTGCAGGATTTGTGGTTACCAGCAAGGTCCAGGTGACCCAACCTTTGCAGGTAGGTCAGAGCAAGCCCTCGACAAGCAGGAGAGCCAGGAGGAATCATTGGAGACCCTTTGGCAGCAGGCACAGGGAGTCGCAGGGAGGCCTCAGCAGCACAGCAAAGAGGGATGCCCATCTCGCAGGAGCTGCAGAGAGGAACTAGTTCTTGAAGCTGGAGAGTGCTGGAGGCTGGGGCTTCTTGGAGCTAGGAGGTATTCTGACTGAAGCCTTGGCAAAGACAAACAGACCTAGTGCAGAGGGGTTCCAGCCAAACAGCTCCAACGAGGACCACAGACTTCTCAGTTGCAAGGAAACTAAACTCAACCTCTGGAGAGCCACAGAACCATCACCTGTGTTGCAGAGCCTTGAAGAGTCTATGGAACAGCAGGATCTACAAACCGTTGAAGTGCCTGCGGATGCAGGGGAGTGACTCCTTCACTCCAAGGGAGATTCCCTAAGTACAGGCAGAGTCCCTGTGACTCTGGAGGATACATGGCCACAGGGGTTGCAGAAGTCTTGCAGAACTTGGAAACAAATTTACAGTAGGAGCCCTCCTACTGGTTACAGTTTTGCTCTTCGTTCCAGCTAAGAAGAAAGCAGTTCTGATGTCCAGGTTGCAGAAATGTCTTGCAGGGGAAACTTGCAGATGGTTCCTGAAGTCTTGCAGACAAATCTGGAGTCCCACCCTCAGGAGAGCCCTTAAGTAACCAAAGAGGGAGTTGGGCACTGACTTCAGTGACCCACCTATCAGGAGGGGTCAGGGACGTCACCCAGTTGGACACACTAGTCAGATGCTCCTAGGGGCCTCTTCTCATCATATTTCCAAGATGGCAAAGCTCTGTTCACCTCCCTAGCAGAGGAGCTGGACAGGGAGGTGGTCACTCCCATGTCCTTTGTGTGGTTTCGGGCTGGAACAGGAAATGGGGGTTCCTGCACTGGTGCAAACTGGTTTATGCAAGGAGGGCACAAAATGCTTGCTTCAAGGCAGTCTGGTAGCACTCATAGGCACCACCATCCCAGTCCAGAGACAGCTAGTTCTAAAGGACAGGTAGTCACACCTCTATATTACAGGAAATCTTTTGTCCTGCCTTCCCCTGCCAGAGTTAAACGCAGCAGCAGGAAACAGTGTCTGGGGTCAGCAGCAGCATGGGCTCGCATGCAGATCCTGCAAGACTCTACAGGCAGATATGAGGGATCCCATAGGTATCCCCCAGAGTACATGATATCATGCAACTAGCACTGGAATTGGTGTAGTTGCATGATTCCAACATATTTGTTACCAAGGATTGGTGCAGAAAACAAGCAGAAAAGAGAAGAAAAAGGTAGGTTCGGTAAAGCCAATATGCTGTTGGACATCGTGTGTTGACCAGTGGCCACTACATACCTTAATATGGTTTCCTTGCACTTATAAAGCCAAGAAAATTGAATTTTGGGTTTGTAGGGGCACCTCTGCACATGCAGGGGTGGCATAACACAGAGAACCAAGCATCCTACCCTTAGGCTGAATGGCCTACCTTAGGGTTGACTTATAGGGCCATGATATGATGCAAACCTTATATCTGGAGTGAAAGGTGCATGCACCATTTCATGCAGGCTGCAATGGCTGGCCTGTAGTCACAGTCTGCATGGGCCATCATGGGTGGCAAAATGCATGCTGCAGCCCAAGGGAACCCCTGGTGTACCAATGCCCTTAGTACCCAAGTATCATATACTAGGGACTTATATGGGTGCACCAGTATGCCAATTGTGGGGTGCAAACGTTACCATACAACTAAATTTAGGGGAAAGAACACTGACACTGGGGTCCTGGTTAGCAGGATCCCAGTGTACTACCATCTAAACACACTGACATCAGGCAGAAAGTGAGGGTACCAAAGGTGCTACTTTTCTACAGCTAATAGCATACTTCTCAGTAGGCTATGGGTGTGGGGTAGAGACACAACCAAGTCCTTTGCTGGTTACACTGTAACCTCACAGCACAATTTAGATTTCACTATGAGGGATCCATTGATAGTTTTGCAATGTCATTGAGGGTCCATCAGGCTGCTTTTTGCCAACCCTGTTTTTTACACCCTCCTCTATTGAACTAGAAGATTCCCTGAGGAGATGGGGGAGGACTTCCACTTTTAAGCAATAAAACTAAACTAGTTCAAATATATGTTGATGATTCAGTGCTTATGGAGTGAAGAACAAATGGCCTTAAAGACTGATCAATTGTAAAGCATCTTTTATGGATAATCTCAGCTTAAATACAAACCTCATCAATAGCTCCCTTCAAACCGGTGTGATTCCTGACTGCCTGTAACTAGGCCAAATCACGCTGATTCTAAAGAACCCAGGAGCCGACCCCAGCAACCTCCATAACTAAAGACCTGTCTCCAACCTTCCCTTCCTCGCCAAAACTCTTGAGAAATGTGTTCTCCAACAACTAACCCATCATATCGATAACAACAACCTCCTCAACCCTTTTCAGTCAGGCTTCCACAAAGGCTGTAGTACTGAATCAGCCATTCTCAACATAGTAGATGACCTCCACAACTCCCTTGACTCCGACTGACCCTGCCTATTGATTCTCCTTGATCTAACAGCAGCCTTTGACACTGTCGACCTCAAACTCCTTCTTGACTCCCTCCAAAAGAGACTCGGCATTGAAGGTACTGTCCTCCTCTGTTTTTCCTCCTTCTTACAAAACCGAACGCCACAAGTAAAACTTCTCAACTCGACCTCACCCACCTCATTAATCACCAGAGGAGTCCCCCAAGGATCTGTCCTGTCTCCCACCCTCTTCAACATCTACATGGACCCTCTTACCACTATCCTTGCTCGAGCCAATATCCCCTTCCATCTCTATGCTGATGACACGCAACTCTATATTGAATTAGCCTCTTTAGATGATATTCACCGTTTGAACAACACCCTTAAGGAAGCCCTCTGTTGGCTTTCTCACAACCATCTCAAACTAAATCAAGACAAGAAGGAAATACTCCTCTCGAAATTTAACCAGCTCCCTCAACTGCAAGAATGGCTAAAATCTATTGATGCTCTCAAATGTACCCTCACCCCGTCTAGCTCGGTCAAATCTCTGGGAATCTCTCGGGACTCCAACTTGATTATGCAGGGCTACATCAACAAGAACGCGAACAACGTTTTCCGCAGCCTTAAACTTCTGTACAAAATCAAATCCTTCATTGTCCAGGATGGCCTCAAACACGCCACTCAAACACTGGTACTCTATTGACTAGACTATGGGGAATCTCCATCCTTACTGGCACCGCCAATTCCGGAGTCGCCCCTATAAGGTCCACTCTTCATGCAGCTGCCAGACTAGTGACGGGAAATAAAAAATATGACCACATCTCCCCGGCCTTGAAGACTGATAAATGGCTCCCGATCTAGGCCTGTTGCTTGTTCCGCACTGCCTGCCTAACACAGAAAGCCCTTCACACTGGGAAACCAGAATATCTCGCAAAAAAACTCTTGAAAGCTGGTCAAACCAGATCTCTTAGAAGCAAAAACTCCCTCCTCCTCCTCCTTCCTAAATCCAACAAACAAAAAACTTGGTCATGCTCCTTTTCAAACAACGCTCCGAGAATATGGAACTTCATACCCACTCACATCAGATCTAACCCTTCCCATCAGGTCTTCAAGAAGTTACTTAAAGAATACCTTGTAGGAAAGTACCATCTTGCCTGGCATGTTGTAGGAAAGTACCATCTTGCCTGGCATGTTACCCCCATTTTTCACTGTATATATGTTGTTTTAGTTGTATGTGTCACTGGGACCCTGGTAACCCAGGGCCCCAGTGCTCATAAGTGTGCCTGAATGTGTTACCTGTGTAGTGACTAACTGTCTCACTGAGGCTCTGCTAATCAGAACCTCAGTGGTTATGCTCTCTCATTTCTTTCTAAATTGTCACTAACAGGCTAGTGACCAATTTTACCAATTTACATTGGCTTACTGGAACACCCTTATAATTCCCTAGTATATGGTACTGAGGTACCCAGGGTATTGGGGTTCCAGGAGATCCCTATGGGCTGCAGCATTTCTTTTGCCACCCATAGGGAGCTCTGACAATTCTTACACAGGCCTGCCACTGCAGCCTGAGTGAAATAACGTCCACGTTATTTCACAGCCATTTTACACTGCACTTAAGTAACTTATAAGTCACCTATATGTCTAACCTTTACCTGGTAAAGGTTAGGTGCAAAGTTACTTAGTGTGAGGGCACCCTGGCACTAGCCAAGGTGACCCCACATTGTTCAGAGCCAATTCACTGAACTTTGTGAGTGCGGGGACACCATTACACGCGTGCACTACATATAGGTCACTACCTATATGTAGCTTCACCATGGTAACTCCGAATATGGCCATGTAACATGTCTATGATCATGGAATTGCCCCCTCTATGCCATCCTGGCATTGTTGGTACAATTCCATGATCCCAGTGGTCTGTAGCACAGACCCTGGTACTGCCAGACTGCCCTTCCTGGGGTTTCACTGCAGCTGCTGCTGCTGCCAACCCCTCAGACAGGCAGCTGCCCTCCTGGGGTCCAGCCAGGCCTGGCCCAGGATGGCAGAACAAAGAACTTCCTCTGAGAGAGGGTGTGACACCCTCCCCCTTTGGAAAATGGTGTGAAGGCAGGGGAGGAGTAGCCTCCCCCAGCCTATGGAAATGCTTTGTTGGGCACAGATGTGCCCAATTCTGCATAAGCCAGTCTACACCGGTTCAGGGACCCCTTAGCCCCTGCTCTGGCGCGAAACTGGACAAAGGAAAGGGGAGTGACCACTCCCCTGACCTGCACCTCCCCTGGGAGGTGTCCAGAGCTCCTCCAGTGTGCTCCAGACCTCTGCCATCTTGGAAACAGAGGTGCTACTGGCACACTGGACTGCTCTGAGTGGCCAGTGCCACCAGGTGACGTCAGAGACTCCTTGTGATAGGCTCCTTCAGGTGTTAGTAGCCTTTCCTCTCTCCTAGGTAGCCAAACCCTCTTTTCTGGCTATTTAGGGTCTCTGTCTCTGGGGAAACTTCAGATAACGAATGCATGAGCTCAGCCGAGTTCCTCTGCATCTCCCTCTTCACCTTCTGATAAGGAATCGACCGCTGACCGCGCTGGAAGCCTGCAAACCTGCAACATAGTAGCAAAGACGACTACTGCAACTCTGTAACGCTGATCCTGCCGCCTTCTCGACTGTTTTCCTGCTTGTGCATGCTGTGGGGGTAGTCTGCCTCCTCTCTGCACCAGAAGCTCCGAAGAAATCTCCCGTGGGTCGACCGAATCTTCCCCCTGCAACCGCAGGCACCAAAAAGCTGCATTACCGGTCCCTTGGGTCTCCTCTCAGCACGACGAGCGAGGTCCCTCGAATCCAGCGGCACCGTCCAAGTGACCCCCACAGTCCAGTGACTCTTCAGCCCAAGTTTGGTGGAGGTAAGTCCTTGCCTCACCTCGCTGGGCTGCATTGCTGGGAACCACGACTTTGCAAGCTTCTCCGGCCCCTGTGCACTTCCGGCGGAAATCCTTCGTGCACAGCCAAGCCTGGGTCCACGGCACTCTAACCTGCATTGCACGACTTTCTAAGTTGGTCTCCGGCGACGTGGGACTCCTTTGTGCAACTTCGGCGAGCACCGTTTCACGCATCCTCGTAGTGCCTGTTTCTGGCACTTCTCCGGGTGCTACCTGCTTCAGTGAGGGCTCTTTGTCTTGCTCGACGTCCCCTCTCTCTGCAGGTCCAATTTGCGACCTTCTGGTCCCTCCTGGGCCCCAGCAGCGTCCAAAAACGCCAAACGCACGATTTGCGTGTAGCAAGGCTTGTTGGCATCCATCCGGCGGGAAAACACTTCTGCACGACTCTCCAAGGCGTGGGGGATCCATCCTCCAAAGGGGAAGTCTCTAGCCCTTGTCGTTCCTGCAGTATTCACAGTTCTTCAGCCTAGTAAGAGCTTCTTTGCACCAACCGCTGGCATTTCTTGGGCATCTGCCCATCTCCGAGCTGCTTGTGACTTTTGGACTTGGTCCCCTTGCTCCACAGGTACCTTCAGACAGGAATCCATCGTTGGTGCATTGCTGATTTGTGTTTTCCTTGCATTCTCCCTCTAACACGACTATTTTGTCCTTAGGGGAACTTTGGTGCACTTTGCACTCACTTTTCAGGGTCTTGGGGAGGGTTATTTTTCTAACTCTCACTATTTTCTAATAGTCCCAGCGACCCTCTACAAGGTCACATAGGTTTGGGGTCCATTCGTGGTTCGCATTCCACTTCTGGAGTATATGGTTTGTGTTGCCCCTATCCCTATGTTTCCCCATTGCATCCTATTGTAACTATACATTGTTTGCACTGTTTTCTAAGACTATACTGCATATTTTTGCTATTGTGTATATATATCTTGTGTATATTTCCTATCCTCTCACTGAGGGTACACTCTAAGATACTTTGGCATATTGTCATAAAAATAAAGTACCTTTATTTTTAGTATAACTGTGTATTGTGTTTTCTTATGATATTGTGCATATGACACTAAGTGGTACTGTAGTAGCTTCACACGTCTCCTAGTTCAGCCTAAGCTGCTCTGCTAAGCTACCATTATCTATCAGCCTAAGCTGCTAGACACCCTATACACTAATAAGGGATAACTGGGCCTGGTGCAAGGTGCAAGTACCCCTTGGTACTCACTACAAGCCAGTCCAGCCTCCTACATATGTTACCCCCATATTTCACTGTATATATGTTGTTTTAGTTGTATGTGTCACTGGGACCCTGCCAACCAGGGCCCCAGTGCTCATAAGTGTGCCCTGTATGTGTTACCTGTGTTATGACTAACTGTCTCACTGAGGCTCTGCTAGCCAGAACCTCAGTGGTTATTGTAGGAGGCTGGACTGGCTTGTAGTGAGTACCAAGGGGTACTTGCACCTTGCACCAGGCCCAGTTATCCCTTATTAGTGTATAGGGTGTCTAGCAGCTTAGGCTGATAGATAATGGTAGCTTAGCAAAGCAGCTTAGGCTGAACTAGGAGACGTGTGAAGCTACTACAGTACCACTAGTGTCACTTGCACAATACCATAAGAAAACACAATACACAGATATACTAAAAATAAAGGTACTTTATTTTTATGACAATATGCCAAAGTATCTCAGTGAGTACCCTCAGTATGAGGATAGCAATTATACACAAGTTATATCTACACAATACCAAAAATATGCAGTATAGTCTTAGAAAACAGTGCAAACAATGTATAGTTACAATAGGATGCAATGGGGACACATAGGGATAGGGGCAACACAAACCATATACTCCAAAAGTGGAATGTGAACCATGAATGGACCCCAAACCTATGTGACCTTGTAGAGGGTCGCTCGGACTATTAGAAAATAGTGAGAGTTAGGAAAATAGCCCTCCCCAAGACCCTGAAAAGTGAGTGCAAAGTGCACTGAAGTTCCCCAAAAGACAAAGAGTCGTGATAGAGGAATAATGCAGGAAAGACACCAACCAACAATGCAACAACTGTGGATTTCCAATCTAGGTTACCTGTGGAACAAGGGGACCAAGTCCAAAAGTCACAAGCAAGTCGGAGATGGGCAGATGCCCAGGAAATGCCAGCTGCGGGTGCAAAGAAGCTTCTACTGGACAGAAGAAGCTGTGGTTTCTGCAAGAACGAAAAGAGCTAGAGACTTCCCCTTTGGTGGACGAATCCCTCTCGCCGTGAAGAGTTGTGCAGAAGTGTTTTCCCGCCTAAAGAACGCCAACAAGCCTTGCTAGCTGCAAATCGTGCGGTTAGGAGGTCGCAAATTGGACCAGGAGAGAGAGGGGACGTCGAGCAAGACAAGGAGTCCTCTCTGAAGCGGGTAGCACCCGGAAAAGTGCCAAAAACAGGCACTACAAGGATGCGTGAAATGGTGCTCGCCTCGTCCATGTTTGGTGGAGGTAAGTCCTTGCCTCCCCACGCTAGACGGCATTTCTGGGAACCACGTGATTTGCAGCTGCTCCGGTTCCTGTGCACTCTTCCAGGATGTCCTTTGTGCACAGCCAAGCCTGGGTCCCCGGCACTCTAACCTGCAGTGCACGACCTCCTGAGTTGTCCTCCGGCGTCGTGGGACCCTCCTTTGTGACTTCAGGTGAGCTCCGGTTCACTCCACTTTGTAGTGCCTGATCAGGCATTTCTGCGGGTGCTGCTTGCTTCTGAATGGGCTATTTGTCTTGCTGGACGCCCCCTCTGTCTCCTCACGCAATTGGTGACATCCTGGTCCCTCCTGGGCCACAGCAGCATCCAAAAACCCTAACAGCGACCCTTGCAGCTAGCAAGGCTTGCTTGCGGTCTTTCTGCACGGAAACACCTCTGCAAGCTTCTTCACGACGTGGGACGTCCGTCCTCCAAAGGGGAAGTTTCTAGCCCTTGTCGTTCTTGCAGAAACCACAGCTTCTACCCTCCGGTGGCAGCTTCTTTGCACCCACAGCTGGCATTTCCTGGGCATCTGCCCACTCCTGACTTGATCGTGACTTTTTGACTTGGTCCCCTTGTTCCACAGGTACTCTCGTCCAGAAATCCATCGTTGTTGCATTACTCATGTTGGACTTCCGTGCAGAATTCCCCTATCACGACTTCTGTGCTCTTTGGGGAACTTAGGTGGACTTTGTACCCACTTTTCAGGGTCTTGGGGTGGGCTATTTTTCTAACCCTCACTGTTTTCTTACAGTCCCAGCGACCCTCTACAAGGTCACATAGGTTTGGGGTCCATTCGTGGTTCGCATTCCACTTCTAGAGTATATGGTTTGTGTTGCCTCTATCCCTATGTGCCCTCTTTGCAATCTATTGTGACTTTACATTGCTTGCATTGCTTTCTATTGCTATTACTGCATATTTTTGGTATTGTGTACATATATCTTGTGTATATTTTCTATCCTCATACTGAGGGTACTCACTGAGATACTTTAGGCATATTATCATAAAAATGACGTACCTTTATTTTTAGTATATCTGTGTATTGTGTTTTATTATGATATTGTGCATATGACACTAGTGGTATAGTAGGAGTTTTACAAGCCTCCTAGTTCAGCCTAAGCTGCTCTGCTAAGCTACCTTTTCTATCAGCCTAAGCTGCTAGACACCCCTATACACTAATAAGGGATACCTGGACCTGGTGCAAGGTGTAAGTACCCCTTGGTACTCACTACAAGCCAGGCCAGCCTCCTACATTGGTTGTGCAGCGGTGGGAGAAGTACTTGCAACTACTTACCACTTTGTCATTTTGTACTTTTCATAAGAGAAAAATATACAAAACAAGTTCAGTGTATGTACACCTAACCAAAAAGTTTTGCTTTTCTTATCTTACTCTTTTGCTAATTGCTGAAAAGTACCTCTAAAACTTTCAAAAAGTTCTTAAAAAGTTAAAAAAGTTTTTTTTCTGTTCTTTAAAAAGTTCTGAAACTTTTTCTTTCTTTTTCTGTCCCTTAAACCTTTTCTATAATGTCTGGTACAGGTCAAACTATTGATCTGACTAAACTTCCTTCTGACCACCTTAGCTGGAAAGGAGCAAGGAGTCTCTGCATTGAAAGAGGTTTAGGGGTAGGGAAGAATCCCTCAAGAGAACTGTTAGTTAATATGCTCATTGAACAGGATAAGATCTTAGTTGGCACCTCTGGTGAGAGATTAGATGATGGTTCCCACTCTGATTCTGAGGCACCCCCAGTGAAAGGGTTAGAAGGGGACCTTCCCAACCTGCCCCTTAGCAGGCCACCTAGCATGGCTGGTACTAATGTGAGTTCTCATCATAGTATAGAGGGTACCCCTTTAGGCCAGGTTGTTAGAGTGCCATCTGTTAGGGACAGGTCTCCCTCTGTTCATTCTCACCATTCTTCTGTGTCAAGGCATGCCCAACCCACCCTCCCTGAAGACAGAGTGTTAGAAAGGGAACTCAATAGATTGAGAGTGGAAGAATCCAGGCTGAAGCTCAAGAAGCAGCAGCTGGATTTAGATAGACAAGCATTTGACTTAGAAAAAGAAAGACAGAGGTTGGGGGTTGGACCCCATGGTGGCAGCAGCAGTATTAAAGATAGTAATCCTGTAAAAGAGATTGATTCTAGAAATCTGTACAAGATAGTTCCCCCTTACAAGGAGGAGGATGACATTAACAAGTGGTTTGCTGCACTTGAGAGGGCCTGTGTTGTACAGGGGGTCCCTCAAAGGCAGTGGGCTGCTATCCTATGCCTATCTTTCAGTGGAAAGGGTACGGATAGGCTCCTTACTGTTAAGGAAAGTGATGCCAATGGTTTTACAGTTCTTAAGAATGCACTCCTAGATGGTTATGGCTTAACCACTGAACAGTACAGGATCAAGTTCAGAGAAACCAAAAAGCAGTCTTCACAAGACTGGGTAGACTTTGTTGACCATTCAGTGAAGGCCTTGGAGGGGTGGTTACATGGCAGTAAAGTTTCTCACTATGAAAGCCTGTATAACTTAATCCTGAGAGAGCATATTCTTAATAATTGTGTGTTTGATTTGTTACACCAGTACCCGGTAGACTCTGATCTGACTCTCCCCAAGAATTTGGAAAGAAGGCAGACAAATGGGTCAGAACAAGGGTGAACAGAAAAGTTCATACAGGGGGTGACAAGGATGACAAGAAGAAGGATGGTAAGTCTTCTGACAAGGGTGGGGACAAATCTAAAAATGAATCTTCATCCGGCCCACAAAAACACTGGGGGGTGGTGGGCCCAAATCCTCTTCAAATCAAAATCAAGTAAAAAACCATGGTGCTATTTATTTAAAATAAAAGGGCATTGGACAACTGATCCCAGTTGTCCAAAGAAAAGCACCAAGCCTCCTACCACTACAACCCCTGCTGCTACACCTAGTGCCCCTAGTAATAGCAGTGGTGGTGGGAGCAAACCTACTAATAGCCAATCCAAGGGAGTAGCTGGGCTCACTTTTGGTAATTTAGTTGGGGTTGGTCTTGTTAGGGAGACCACAGAGGCTGTATTAGTCTCTGAGGGGGCCATTGATTTGGCCACCTTGGTTGCTTTTCCCCTTATAATGGATAAGTACAAGCAACTTCCCCTAATAAATGGTGTTGAGGTTCAGGCCTTCAGGGACACAGGTGCCAGTGTTACCATGGTAATAGAGAAATTGGTCCACCCTGATCAACACCTACTTGGTCACCAGTACCAAGTGACTGATGCTCATAACAACACTCTTAGCCACCCCATTGCTGTTGTGAATGTCAACTGGGGGGGGGGGGTTACTGGTCCAAAGAAAGTTGTGGTTGCCTCAGATTTACCTGTAGGCTGTCTACTAGGGAACGATTTAGAGACATCAGCTTGGGCAGAAGTGGAGTTGGAGGCTCATGCAGCAATGCTGGGCATTCCAGGGCATATTTTTGCTTTGACAAGGGCTCAGGCCAAAAAGCAAAAAGGACAGGGTTACTTGGATCCTGGAAGAATGGACCAAGTGCTCCCTAAAGCTAGGGTTAGTAAAGGTAAAACACTACCTACTATCCCTCCCTCTACAGTGGATTCAACTTCTGAGGAAGAAGAATTTCCACCCTGTGCAGAACCTACACCAGAGCTGGAAGCAGGCACTGCTGAGCTTTTGGGTGGAGGGGGGCCTGCCAGGGAGGAGCTGAGTGTGGCACAGGAGACCTGTCCCACACTAGAGGGTCTAAGACAGCAAGCTGTCAAACAAGCAAATGGGGATGTCAGTGACTCTCACAGAGTTTACTGTGAGGACAACCTCTTGTATACTGAAGCAAGGGATCCAAAACCTGGAGCTGCCAGGAGATTAGTGATTCCTCAGCAATACAGAGAGTTCCTCCTAACTCTAGCCCACGACATTCCCTTGGCTGGACATTTAGGGCAAATGAAAACTTGGGACAGGCTTGTCCCCTTGTTTCATTGGCCTAAAATGTCAGAGGACACAAAGGAATTTTGTAAGTCCTGTGAAACCTGTCAAGCCAGTGGCAAGACAGGTGGCACCCCAAAGGCACCCCTTATTCCACTGCCTGTGGTTGGGGTTCCCTTTGAAAGGGTAGGGGTTGACTTAATTGGCCCCCTTGACCCTCCTACTGCGACAGGCAATAGGTTTATCTTGGTGGTAGTGGACCATGCCACCAGATATCCTGAAGCAATTCCTCTAAGGACCACTACAGCTCCTGCAGTGGCAAAGGCCCTCCTGGGAATCTTTTCCAGGGTGGGCTTCCCAAATGAGGTGGTATCAGACAGGGGAAGCAATTTCATGTCTGCTTACTTAAAGGCCATGTGGAAGGAATGTGGTGTGACATACAAGTTCACCACACCCTATCATCCACAAACAAATGGACTGGTTGAGAGGTTTAATAAAACTCTCAAAGGAATGATAATGGGACTCCCTGAAAAACTCCGGAGAAGATGGAATGTCCTGTTACCTTGCCTCCTTTTTGCTTACAGGGAGGTACCCCAGAAAGGAGTGGGCTTCAGCCCCTTTGAACTCCTATTTGGACACCCTGTAAGAGGTCCTCTAACACTTGTGAAGGAGGGTTGGGAACAACCTTTGAAAGCTCCTAAACAAGACATAGTGGACTATGTACTTGGCCTAAGATCTTGGATGGCTGAGTACATGAAAAAGGCCAGTAAAAACCTTCAGGCCAGCCAAGAGCTCCAAAAGCAATGGCATGACCAGAAGGCTGTTCTGATTCAGTACCAACCAGGGCAGAAAGTGTGGGTCTTGGAGCCTGTGGCACCAAGAGCACTCCAAGACAAATGGAGTGGACCCCACATTATTGTTGAGAAGAAGGGTGAAGTCACCTACTTAGTTGACTTAGGCACTGCCAGGAGTCCCCTTAGGGTGCTCCATGTCAATCGCCTGAAACCCTACTATGACAGGGCTGATCTCACCCTGCTCATGGCAACAGATGAAGGACAGGAAGAAGAGAGTGACCCTCTCCCTGATCTCTTCTCTTCCACAGAACAAGATGCTCTAGTGGAAGGTGTAGTTCTGGCAGATTGTCTTACTGCTGAGCAGAAAGACCACTGCATACATCTCCTGGGTCAGTTTTCTGAACTCTTTTCTACTGTGCCAGGCACCACTTCTTGGTGTGAGCCTAATATAGATACTGGAGACAGCTTGCCTGTCAAAAGTAAGATCTATAGGCAGCCTGACCATGTCAGGGACTGCATAAAACAAGAGGTTCAGAAAGTGCTTGAACTGGGAGTGGTTGAGCACTCTGAACGTCCATGGGCCTCTCCTGTGGTACTTGTACCAAAACCTCATTCCAAAGATGGAAAGAAGGAAATTTAGGTAACTAAAATTGATGCTCACCCTATACCCAGGGCATATGAGCTAAGAGATACACTGGCATCTGCCAAGTATCTAAGCACCTTTGATTTGACTGCAGGGTATTGGCAGATCAAGTTATCAGAGGATGCAAAAGCAAAAACTGCATTTTCCACCATTGGAGGGCACTACCAATTCACAGTAATGCCCTTTGGTTTGAAAAATGCACCTGCCACTTTTCAGAGGTTGGTGAATACAGTCCTGCAAGGGTTGGAGGCGTTTAGTGCAGTATTTCTAGATGATATAGCTGTCTTCAGCTCCACCTGGGATGATCACCTGGTCCACCTGTGGAAAGTTTTGGAGGCCCTGCAAAAGGCAGGCCTCACTATCAAGGCTTCAAAGTGCCAGATAGGGCAGGGAAAGTGGTTTATCTGGGACACCTGGTAGGTAGAGAACAGATTGCACCACTTCAGGGGAAAATCCAAACTATTATAGATTGGGTTCCCCCTACAACTCAGACTCAGGTGAGAGCCTTTTTAGTCCTCACTGGGTACTACAGGAGGTTCATAAAGAACTATGGCTCCATAGCAGCCCCTCTAAATGACCTCACTTCAAAGAAAATGCCTAAAAAGGTATTATGGACAGCACACTGTCAGAAAGCTTTTGAGGAGCTGAAGCAGGCCATGTGCTCTGCACCTGTCCTGAAAAGCCCCTGTTACTCCAAAAAATTCATTGTCCAAACTGATGCATCTTAATTAGGGGTAGGGGCAGTCTTATTACAACTTAATTCTGAGGGCCAGAATCAACCTGTTGCTTTTATCAGCAGGAGGTTGACCCCTAGAGAAAAGCGTTGGTCTGCCATAGAGAGGGAGGCCTTTGCTGTGGTCTGGGCACTGAAGAAGTTGAGGCCATACCTGTTTGGCACTCACTTCATTGTTCAGACAGACCACAAACCTCTACTTTGGCTAAAACAAATGAAAGGTGAAAACCCTAAATTGTTGAGGTGGTCCATATCTCTACAGGGAATGGACTATACAGTGGAACATAGACCTGGGAGTACCCACTCCAATGCAGATGGACTCTACAGATATTTCCACTTAGACAATGAAGACTCATCAGGTCATGGCTAGTCTTATTGTCCTTCGTTTGGGGGGGTTGTGTAGGAAAGTACCATCTTGCCTGGCATGTTACCCCCATATTTCACTGTATATATGTTGTTTTAGTTGTATGTGTCACTGGGACCCTGCCAACCAGGGCCCCAGTGCTCATAAGTGTGCCCTGTATGTGTTACCTGTGTTATGACTAACTGTCTCACTGAGGCTCTGCTAGCCAGAACCTCAGTGGTTATGCTCTCTCATTTCTTTCCAAATTGTCACTAAGAGGCTAGTGACCAATTTCACCAATTTACATTGGCATACTGGAACACCCTTATAATTCCCTAATATATGGTTCTGAGGTACCCAGGGTATTGGGGTTCCAGGAGATCCCTATTGTACGAGGCTGGACTGGCTTGTAGTGGGTACCAAGGGGTACTTACACCTTGCACCATGTCCAGGTATCCCTTATTAGTGTAGAGGAGTGTCTAGCAGCTTAGGCTGATAGAAAAGGTAGCTTAGCAGAGCAGCTTAGGCTGAACTAGGAGACGAGTGAAGCTCCTACAGTACCACTAGTGTCATATGCACAATATCATAAGAAAACACAATACACAGATAAACTAAAAATAAAGGTACTTTATTTTTATGACAATATGCCAAAGTATCTCAGTGAGTGCCCTCAGTATGAGGATAGCAAATATACACAAGATATATGTACACAATACCAAAATATGCAGTAATAGCAATAGAAAACAGTGCAAACAATGTATAGTCACAATAGAATGCAATGGGGGCACATAGGGATAGGGGCAACACAAACCATATACTCTAGAAGTGGAATGCGAACCACGAATGGACCCCAAACCTATGTGACCTTGTAGAGGGTCGCTGGGACTGTAAGAAAACAGTGAGGGTTAGAAAAATAGCCCAACCCAAGAACCTGGAAAGTGGGTGCAAAGTGCACCTAAGTTCCCCAAAGAGCACAGAAGTTGTGATAGGGGAATTCTGCAAGGAAGACCAACACCAGCAATGCAACAACGATGGATTTCCTGACGAGAGTACCTGTGGAACAAGGGGACCAAGTCCAAGAGTCACGATCAAGTCGGGAGTGGGCAGATGCCCAGGAAATGCCAGCTGTGGGTGCAAAGAAGCTGCCACCGGATGGTAGAAGCTATGGATTCTGCAAGAACGACAAGGGCTAGAAACTTCCCCTTTGAGGATGGATGTCCCACGTCGTGAAGAGTCGTGCAGAGGTGTTTCCGTGCAGAAAGGCCGCAAACAAGCCTTGCTAACTGCAAGGGTCGTGGTTAGGGTTTTTGGTGGCTGCTGTGACCCAGGAGGGACCAGGATGTCGCCAATTGCGTGAGGAGACAGAGGGGGCGTCCAGCAAGACAAATAGCCCACTCAGAAGCAAGCAGCACCCGCAGAAGTGTCGGAACAGGCACTACAAAGTGGAGTGAACCGGACCTCACCCGAAGTCACGAAAGAGGGTCCCACGACGCCGGAGGACAACTCAGGAGGTCGTGCACTGCTGGTTATAGTGCGGGGCACCCAGGCTTGGCTGTGCTCAAAGGAAATCCTGGAAGAGTGCACAGGAGCCGGAGTAACTTCAAAACACGCGGTTCCCAGCAATACAGTCTAGCTTGGGGAGGCAAGGACTTACCTCCACCAAACTTGGACTGAAGAGTCACTGGACTGTGGGAGTCACTTGGACAGAGTTGCTGAGTTCAAGGGACCTCGCTCGTTGTGCTGAGAGGAGACCCAGAGGACCGGTGATGCTGTTCTTTGATGCCTGCGGTTGCAGGGGGAAGATTCCGTCGACCCACAGGAGATTTCTTCGGAGCTTCTAGTGCAGAGAGGAGGCAGACTACCCTCACAGCATGCACCACCAGGAAAACAGTCGAGAAGGCAGCAGGATCAGCGTTACAAGTCGCAGTAGTCGTCTTTGCTACTTTGTTGCAGTTTTGCAGGCTTCCAGCACAGTCAGCAGTCGATTCCTTGGCAGAAGGTGAAGAGAGAGATGCAGAGGATCTCTGATGAGCTCTTGCATTCGTTATCTAAGGAATTCCCCAAAGCAGAGACCCTAAATAGCCAGAAAAGGAGGTTTGGCTACTTAGGAGAGAGGATAGGCTAGCAACACCTGAAGGAGCCTATCAGAAGGAGTCTCTGACGTCACCTACTGGCACTGGCCACTCAGAGCAGCCCAGTGTGCCAGCAGCACCTCT
Source organism: Pleurodeles waltl (assembly GCF_031143425.1). Taxonomy (NCBI): domain Eukaryota; kingdom Metazoa; phylum Chordata; class Amphibia; order Caudata; family Salamandridae; genus Pleurodeles; species Pleurodeles waltl. The sequence continues at coordinate 1,356,243,413 of NC_090437.1, read as the reverse complement.
GTTTCCAAGATGGCAGAGGTCTGGAGCACACTGGAGGAGCTCTGGGCACCTCCCAGGTGAGGTGCAAGTCAGGGGACTGGTCACTCCTCTTTCCTTTGTCCAGTTTCGCGGCAGAGCAGGGCTGAGGGATCCCCGAACCAGTGCAGACTGGCTTATGCAGAGATGGGCACCATCTGTGCCCATCAAAGCATTTCCAGAGGCTGGGGGAGGCTACTCCTCCCCAGCCCTAACACCTTTTTCCAAAGGGAGAGGGTGTAACACCCTCTCTCTGAGGAAGTCCTTTGTTCTGCCTTCCTGGGCCAAGCCTGGCTGGACCCCAGGAGGGCAGAAACCTGTCTGAGGGGTTGGCAGCAGCAGCAGCTGCAGTGAAACCTCAGGAAAGGCAGTTTGGCAGTACCCAGGTCTGAGCTAGAGACTCGGGGATCATGGAATTGTCTCTCCAATGCCAGAATGGCATTGGGGTGACAATTCCATGATCTTAGACATGTTTCATGGCCATGTTCGGAGTTACCATTGTGACGCTATACATATGTCGTGACATATGTATAGTGCACGCATCTAATGGTGTCCCCGCACTCACAAAGTCCGGGGAATTTGCCCTGAACAATGTGGGAGCACCTTGGCTTGTGCCAGGGTGCCTACACACTAAGTAACTTAGCATCCAACCTTTACCAGGTAAAGGTTAGACATATAGGTGACTTATAAGTTACTTAAGTGCAGTGGTAAATGGCTGTGAAATAACGTGGACGTTATTTCACTCAGACTGCAAAGGCAGGCCTGTGTAAGAATTGCCAGATCTCCCTATGGGTGGCACAAGAAATGCTACAGCCCATAGGGATCTCCTGAAACCCCAACACCCTGGGTACCTCAGTACCATATACTAGGGAATTATAAGGGTGTTCCAGTATGCCAATGTAAATTAGTGAAATTGGTCACTAGCCTGTTAGTGACAATTTGGAAAGAAATGAGAGAGCATAACCACTGAGGTTCTGGATAGCAGAGCCTCAGTGACACAGTTAGTCATAACACAGGTAACACATGCAGGGCACACTTATGAGCACTGGGGCCCTGGCTGGCAGGGTCCCAGTGACACATAACAACTAAAACAACATATATACAGTGAAATGTGGGGGTAACACGCCAGGCAAGATGGTACTTTCCTACACACCCCCCCACCCCAAACGAAGGACAATAAGACTAGCCATGACCTGATGAGTCTTCATTGTCTAAGTGGAAATATCTGGAGAGTCCATCTGCATTGGAGTGGGTACTCCCAGGTCTATGTTCCACTGTATAGTCCATTCCCTGTAGGGATATGGACCACCTCAACAATTTAAGGTTTTCACCTTTCATTTGTTTTAGCCAAAGTAGAGGTTTGTGGTCTGTCTGAACAATGAAGTGAGTGCCAAACAGGTATGGCCTCAACTTCTTCAGTGCCCAGATCACAGCAAAGGCCTCCCTCTCTATGGCAGATCAACGCTTTTCTCTAGGGGTCAACCTCCTGCTGATAAAAACAACAGGTTGATCCTAGCCCTCAGAATTAAGTTATCATAAGACTGCCCCTACCCCTAATTCAGATGCATCAGTTTGGACAATTAATTTTTTGGAGTAACAGGGGCTTTTCAGGACAGATGCAGAGCACATGGCCTGCTTCAGCTCCTCAAAAGCTTTCTGACAGTTTGCTGTCCATAATACCTTTTTAGGCATTTTCTTAGATGTGAGGTCATTAAGAGGGGCTGCTATAGAGCCATAGTTCTTTATGAACCTCCTGTAGTACCCAGTGAGGCCTAAAAAGGCTCTCACCTGAGTCTGAGTTGTAGGGGGAACCCATTCTATAAGAGTTTGGATTTTCCCCTGAAGTAGTGCAATCTGTTCTCCACCTACCAGGTGTCCCAGATAAACCACTTTCCCCTGCCCTGTCAGGCACTTTGAAGCCTTGATAGTGAGGCCTGCCTTTTGCAGGGCCTCCAAAACTTTCCTTAGGTGGACCAGGTGACCATCCCAGCTGGAGCTAAAGACAGCTATATCATCTAGATATGCTGCACTAAAGGCTTCCAACCCTTGCAGGACACTATTCACCAACCTTTGCAAAGTGGCAGGTGCATTTTGCAATCCAAAAGGCATTACTGTGAATTGGTAATGGCCTCCAATGGTTGAAAATGCCGTTTTTGCTTTTGCATCCTCTGATAACTTGATCTGCCAATACCCTGCAGTCAAATCAAAGGTGCTTAGATACTTGGCTGATGCCAGTGTATCTATTAGCTCATCTGCCCTGGGTATAGGGTGAGCATCAGTTTTGGTTACCTGGTTGAGACCTCTGTAGTCAACACAAAATCTCATTTCCCTTTTAACATCTTTGGAATGAGGTTTTGGTACAAGTACCACAGGAGAGGCACGTGGACTTTCAGAGTGCTCAACCACTCCCAGTTCAAGCATTTTCTGCACCTCTTGCTTTATGCAGTCTCTGACATGGTCAGGCTGCCTATAGATCTTACTTTTGACAGGCAAGCTGTCTCCAGTATCTATAGTGTTCTCACACCAAGAAGTGGTGCCTGGCACAGTAGAAAAGAGTTCAGAAAACTGACCCAGGAGATTTATGCAGTGGTCTTTCTGCTCAGCAGTAAGACAATCTGCCAAAACTGCACCTTCCACTAGATCATCTTGTTCTGTGGAAGAGAAGAGATCAGGGAGAGGGTCACTCTCTTCTTCCTGTCCCTCATCTGTTGCCATGAGCAGGGTGAGATCAGCCCTGTCATAGTAGGGTTTCAGACGAGTGACATGGAGCACCCTAAGGGGATTCCTGGCAGTGCCTAAGTCAACCAAGTAGGTGACTTCTCCCTTCTTTTCAACAATTATGTGGGGTCCACTCCATTTGTCTTGGAGTGCTCTTGGGGCCACAGGCTCCAAGACCCACACTTTCTGCCCTGGTTGGTAATGAACCAAAACAGCCTTCTGGTCATGCCATTGCTTTTGGAACTCTTGGCTGGCCTGAAGGTTTTTACTGGCCTTTTTCCTAGCCATCCTAGACCTTAGGCCAAGTACATAGTCCACTATGTCTTGCTCAGGAGCTTTTAAAGGTTGTTCCCAACCTACCTTCACAAGTGTTAGAGGACCTCTCACAGGGTGTCCAAATAGGAGTTCAAAGGGGCTGAAGCCCACTCCTTTTTGGGGTACCTCCCTGTAAGCAAAAAGGAGGCAAGGTAACAGGATATCCCACCTCATGTGGAGTTTTTCAGGGAGTCCCATTATCATTCCTTTGAGAGTTTTATTAAACCTCTCAACCAGTCCATTTGTTTGTGGATGATAGGGTGTGGTGAACTTGTATGTCACACCACATTCCTTCCACATGGCCTTTAAGTAAGCAGACATGAAATTGTTTCCCCTGTCTGATACCACCTCATTTGGGAAGCCCACCCTGGAAAAGATTCCCAGGAGGGCCTTTGCCACTGCAGGAGCTGTAGTGGTCCTTAGAGGAATTGCTTCAGGATATCTGGTGGCATGGTCCACTACCACCAAGATAAACCTATTGCCTGTCGCAGTAGGAGGGTCAAGGGGGCCAATTATGTCAACCCCTACCCTTTCAAAGGGAACCCCAACCACAGGCAGTGGAATAAGGGGTGCCTTTGGGGTGCCACCTGTCTTGCCACTGGCGTGACAGGTTTCACAGGACTTACAAAATTCCTTTGTGTCCTCTGACATTTTAGTCCAATGAAACAAGGGGACAAGCCTGTCCCAAGTTTTCATTTGCCCCAGATGTCCAGCTAAAAGAATGTTGTGGGCTAGAGTTAGGAGGAACTTTCTGTATTCCTGAGGAATCACCAATCTCCTGGCAGCTCCAGGTTTTGGATCCCTTGCTTCAGTATACAAAAGATTGTCCTCCCAGTAAACTCTGTGAGAGTCACTGACATCCCCATTTGCTTGTTTGACAGCTTGCTGCCTTAGACCCTCTAGTGTGGGACAGGTATGCTGTGCCACACTCAACTCCTCCCTGGCAGGCCCCCCTTCACCCAAAAGCTCAGCAGTGTCTGCTTCCAGCTCCTCTGGTGTAGGTTCTGCACAGGGTGGAAATTCTTCTTCTTCAGAAGTTGAATCCACTGTAGAGGGAGGGATAGTAGGTAGTGTTTTACCTTTACTAACCCTAGCTTTAGGGAGCACTTGGTCCATTCTTCCAGGATCCAAGTTACCCTGTCCTTTTTGCTTTTTGGCCTGAGCCCTGGTCAAAGCAAAAATATGCCCTGGAATGCCCAGCATTGCTGCATGAGCCTCCAACTCCACTTCTGCCCAAGCTGATGTCTGTAAATCGTTCCCTAGTACACAGTCTACAGGTAAATCTGAGGCAACCACAACTTTCTTTGGACCAGTAACCCCCCTAGTTGAGATTCACAACAGGCATGGGGTGGCTAAGAGTGTTGTTATGAGCATCAGTCACTTAGGACTGGTGACCAAGTAGGTGTTGTTCAGGGTGGACCAGTTTCTCTATTACCATTGTAACACTGGCACCTGTGTCCCTGTAGGCCTGAACCTCAACACCATTTATTAGGGGTAGTTGCTTGTACTTATCCATATTAAGGGGACAAGCAACCAAGGTGGGTAAATCAATAGCCCCCTCAGAGACTAACACAGCCTCTGTGGTCTCCCTAATCAGACCAACCCCAACTAAATTACCAAAAGTGAGCCCAGCTACTCCTTTGGATTGGCTATTAGTAGGTTTGCTCCCACCACCACTGCTATTACTAGGGGCACTAGGTGTAGCAGCAAGGGTTGTACTGGTAGGAGGCTTGGTGCTTTTCTTCGGACAACTGGGATCTGTTGTCCAATGGCCTTTTATTTTACATAAATAGCACCATGGTTTCTTTTATTTGTTTTGATTTGAAGAGGATTTGGGCCCACCACCCCCACCAGAGTGTTTTTGTGGGCCTGATGAAGACTCATTTTTAGATTTGTCCCCACCCTTGTCAGAAGACTTACCATCCTTCTTCTTGCCATCTTTGTCACCCCCTGTATGAACTTTTCTGTTCACCCTTGTTCTGACCCATTTGTCTGCCTTCTTTCCCAATTCTTGGGGAGAGGTCAGATCAGAGTCTACCAGGTACTGGTGTAACAAATCGGACAATTATTAAGAATATGCTCTCTCAGGATTAAGTTATACAGGCTTTCATAGTCAGAAATTTACTGCCATGTAACCACCCCTCCAAGGCCTTCACTGAATGGTCAACACAGTCTACCCAGTCTTGTGAAGACTCCTTTTTGGTTTCTCTGAACTTCATCCTGTACTGTTCAGTGGTTAAGCCATAACCATCAAGGAGTGCATTCTTAAGAACTGTAAAATTATTGGCATCACTTTCCTTAACAGTAAGGAGCCTATCCCTACCCTTTCCACTGAAAGATAGCCATAGGATAGCAGCCCACTGCCTTTGAGGGACCTCATGTACAACACAGGCCCTCTCAAGTGCAGCAAACCACTTGTTAATGTTATCTCCCTCCTTGTACGGGGGAACTATCTAGTGCAGATTCCTAGAATCATGCTCTTTTGCAGGATGACTATTTGGAATACTGCTGCTGCCACCATGGGGTCCTAACCCCAACCTCTGTCTTTCTTTTTCTAAGTCAAATGCTTCCCTGTCTAGATCCAGTTGTTGCTTTTTAAGCTTCAGCCTGGACTTTTCCACTCTCAATCTATTGAGCTCCCTTTCTAACACTCTGTCATCAGGGTGGGTGGGTTGGGCATGCCTTGACACAGAAGAATGGTGTGAATGAACAGAGGGAGACCTGTCCCTAACAGATGGCACTCTAACATTCTGGCCTACAGAAGTAACACTCCTACTGTGATGAGAAGTAACACTCTTACTGTGATGTGAAGTCACATTAGTACCAGACATGCTAGGTGGCTTGCTAGGGGGCAGGCTGGGAAGGTTCCCTTCTAGGTTTCTTACTGGGGGTGCCCCAGAGTCAGAGTGTGAACCATCAGCTAATGTCTCAACAGATGTGCCAACTAAGGTCTTATCCTGTTCAATGAGCATGGTAACTAATAGTTCTCTTGAGGTATTCTTCCCTACCCCTAAACCTCTTTCAATGCAGAGACTCCTTGCTCCTTTCCAGCTAAGGTGATCATAATCAAGTTTGGTCAGATCAACAGTTTGGCCTGTACCAGACATTATAGAAAAGGTTTAAGGGACAGAAAAAGAAAATAGTTTTCAGAACTTTTTAAAGGACAGAAAAAAAACCTTTTTCAACTTTTTAAGAACGTTTTGAAAGTTTTCAGCACTTAGCAAGAAGAGTAAGAGAAGAAAAGCAAAACTTTTTGGTTAGGTGTTCATACACTGAACTTGTTTTGTATATTTTTCTCTTATGAAAAGTACAATATGCCAAAGTGGTAAGTAGTTGCAAGTACTTATCCCACCGCTGCACAACCAATGTAGGAGGCTGGACTGGCTTGTAGTGGGTACCAAGGGGTACTTACACCTTGCACCATGTCCAGGTATCCCTTATTAGTGTAGAGGGGTGTCTAGCAGCTTAGGCTGATAGAAAAGGTAGCTTAGCAGAGCAGCTTAGGCTGAACTAGGAGAAGAGTGAAGCTCCTACAGTACCACTAGTGTCATATGCACAATATCATAAGAAAACACAATACACAGATATACTAAAAATAAAGGTACTTTATTTTTATGACAATATGCCAAAGTATCTCAGTGAGTACCCTCAGTATGAGGGTAGCAAATATACACAAGATATATGTACACAATACCAAAATATGCAGTAATAACAGTAGAAAACAGTGCAAACAATATATAGTCACAATAGAATGCAATGGGGGCACATAAGGATAGGGGCAATACAAACCATATACTCTAGAAGTGGAATGCGAACCACGAATGGACCCCAAACCTATGTGACCTTGCAGAGGGTCGCGGGGACTGTAAGAAAACAGTGAGGGTTAGAAAAATAGCCCACCCCAAGACCCTGAAAAGTGGGTGCAAAGTGCACCTAAGTTCCCCAAAGAGCACAGAAGTCGTGATAGGGGAATTCTGCAAGGAAGACCAACACCAGCAATGCAAGAACAATGGATTTCCTGACGAGAGTATCTGTGGAACAAGGGGACCAAGTCCAAGAGTCACGATCAAGTCGGGAGTGGGCAGATGCCCAGGAAATGCCAGCTGTGGGTGCAAAGAAGCTGCCACCGGATGGTAGAAGCTGTGGATTCTGCAAGAACGACATGGGCTAGAAACTTCCCCTTTGGAGGATGGATGTCCAACGTCGTGAAGAATCGTGCAGAGGTGTTTCCGTGCAGAAAGACCACAAACAAGCCTTGCTATCTGCAAGGGCCGCAGTTAGGGTTTTTGGATGCTGCTGTGGCCCAGGAGGGACCAGAATGTCGTCAATTGCGTGAGGAGACAGAGGGGGTGTCCAGCAAGACAAAGAGCCCACTCAGAAGCAAGCAGCACCCGCAGAAGTGATGGAACAGGCACTACGAAGTGGAGTGAACTGGAGCTCACCCGAAGTCACAAAAGAGGGTCCCACGACGCCGGAGGACAACTCAGGAGGTCGTGCACTACAGGTTAGCGTGCCGGGGAGCCAGGCTTGGCTGTGCACAAAGGAAATCCTGGAAGAGTGCACAGGAGCCGTAGTAGCTGCAAAACACGCGGTTCCCAGCAATGCAGTCTAGCGTGGGGAGGCAAAGACTTACCTCCACCAAACTTGGACTGAAGAGTCACTGGACTGTGGGAGTCACTTGGACAGAGTTGCTGAGTTCAAGGGACCTCGCTCGTTGTGCTGAGAGGAGACCCAGAGGACCGGTGATGCAGTTCTTTGGTGCCTGCGGTTGCAGGGGGAAGATTCCGTATACCCACGGGAGATTTCTTCGGAGCTTCTAGTGCAGAGAGGAGGCAGACTACCCCCACAGCATGCACCACCAGGAAAACAGTCAAGAAGGCGGCAGGATCAGCGTTACAAGGTCGCAGTAGTCGTCTTTGCTACTTTGTTGCAGTTTTGCAGGCTTCCAGCGCGGTCAACAGTCGATTCCTTGGCAGAAGGTGAAGAGAGAGATGGAGAGGAACTCTGATGAGCTCTTGCATTCGTTATCTAAGGAATTCCCCAAAGCAGAGACCCTAAATAGCCAGAAAAGGAGGTTTGGCTACTTAGGAGAGAGGATAGGCTAGCAACACCTGAAGGAGCCTATCAGAAGGAGTCTCTGACGTCACCTGCTGGCACTGGCCACTCATAGCAGTCCAGTGTGCCAGCAGCACCTCTGTTTCCAAGATGGCAGAGGTCTGGAGCACACTGGAGGAGCTCTGGGCACCTCCCAGGGGAGGTGCAGGTCAGGGGATTGGTCACTCCCCTTTCCTTTGTCCAGTTTTGCGCCAGAGCAGGGCTGAGGGATCCCTGAACCGGTGCAGACTGGCTTATGCAGAGATGGGCACCATCTGTGCCCATCAAAGCATTTCCAGAGGCTGGGGGAGGCTACTCCTCCCCAGCCCTGATACCTTTTTCCAAAGGGAGAGGGTGTAACACTCTCTCTCTGAGGAAGTCCTTTGTTCTGCCTTCCTGGGCCAAGCCTGGCTGGACCCCAGGAGGGCAGAAACCTGTCTGAGGGGTTGGCAGCAGCAGCAGCTGCAGTGAAACCCCGGGAAAGGTAGTTTGGCAGTACCCGGGTCTGAACGGGTAATGGCATTGGGGTGATCTTAGACATGTTACATAGCCATGTTCGGAGTTACCATTGTGATGCTATACATATGTCGTGACATATGTATAGTGCACGCGTGTAATGGTGTCCCCGCACTCACAAAGTCCGGGGAATTTGCCCTGAACAATGTGGGAGCACCTTGGCTAGTGCCAGGGTGCCCACACACTAAGTAACTTAGCACCCAACCTTTACCAGGTAAAGGTTAGACATATAGGTGACTTATAAGTTACTTAAGTGCAGTGGTAAATGGCTGTGAAATAACGTGGATGTTATTTCACTCAGGCTGCAAAGGCAGGCCTGTGTAAGAATTGCCAGATCTCCCTATGGGTGGCACAAGAAATATTAGTGTTTCTTCTTAAGTGTTGATGATTGCCTTTCTTCGTGAAGGACTGCAGAGTCACTTAAGATAAGAACAGTATGCAGGCTATAGGAACAAGCTACAGTTGCCCACTACTTCATCTTGTACATAAAAAGTAGCCAAAAAAATATATATGTTTAATTTAGTGCTCATGTTTTGTAAAACAGCATAAATCTCTTCCACATCCCTGTTTTTGTAAAGGTAAATAGATGAAGGGGAACGAACAGTGTAGCCTCATAGGCTGTCATTTTGTGAGCTAAAAACAGAGTCTGTGCCTTTAAGAATCCAGAGACCCCGAGTATCCCACTATACTCAGCAGGTGACAAGTGCTTCAGTTTGTGTCCTGGTTCCTGCTGACAGGATCTTGGAGCACTGAACACAGCCATCTAGAATTTGTCTCTTCAAAATACACCAGTAGAATTTTGTGCTAAATATTTAATCTGTCCCTTACATTTTCTACCACTTTCTGATAGAAATTTGTAGGATTTTGTCATATAAAAGGCCACATTTACTTGAGAAGTCCCCTGATTGTGGGAGAAAGAAGGCCAACTCTGATCCTCACAATGTCTGCATTATCTGCCTTCCAGCAAGCCATGTTATGGAAGATTGTCATCACTGCAGAGAGTTTTAAAATAGTACCCTAAGGGTAAGGGAGAACATTTGCCTCCATGGCACAGAAGAAAGATGCAGGCAGCAGACACAGTCTAAAGGTGGGATTTCAGAGCCAGGAGACAGTCAGTCCTCTACCAGGGTTCTGCCATCTACCTCTGCAGGGTGTGGAATGTCCAAAAGGAGGGTTCCAGCTCACAAAATACATTGTTCCTGGTTGACGTTGAGACAAGGTACAGCACCTACTTATTCACCGTCACAGGCTGGGTCGATGTCGAGGAAGAGACGAAGATCAACATTGGGGCAGGTAGGCCTGTTTGTGAGTGTATGTCAGGGTGTTTGTCACTGTTTTCACTGTCTCACTGGGATCCTGATAGCCAGGCCTCAGTGCTCATAGTGAAAACACTATGTTTTCAGTATGTTTGTTATGTGTCACTGGGATCCTGCTGGTCAGGACCCCAGTGCTCACAGGTTTGTGGCCTATATGTATGTGTCACTGGGACCCTGTCACACAGGGCCCCAGTGCTCATAGGTGTGCATGTATATGTTCCCTGTGTGGTGCCTAACTGTCTCACTGAGGCTCTGCTAACCAGAACCTCAGTGGTTATGCTCTCTCATTTATTTCAAATTGTCACTAACAGGCTAGTGACCAATTTTACCAATTTACATTGGCTTACTGGAACACCCTTATAATTCCCTAGTATATGGTACTGAGGTACCCAGGGTATTGGGGTTCCAGGAGATCCCTATGGGCTGCAGCATTTCTTTTGCCACCCATAGGGAGCTCTGACAATTCTTACACAGGCCTGCCACTGCAGCCTGAGTGAAATAACGTCCACGTTATTTCACAGCCATTTTACACTGCACTTAAGTAACTTATAAGTCACCTATATGTCTAACCTTTACCTGGTAAAGGTTAGGTGCAAAGTTACTTAGTGTGAGGGCACCCTGGCACTAGCCAAGGTGCCCCCACATTGTTCAGAGCCAATTCCCTGAACTTTGTGAGTGCGGGGACACCATTACACGCGTGCACTACATATAGGTCACTACCTATATGTAGCTTCACAATGGTAACTCCGAATATGGCCATGTAACATGTCTATGATCATGGAATTGCCCCCTCTATGCCATCCTGGCATAGTTGGCACAATCCCATGATCCCAGTGGTCTGTAGCACAGACCCTGGTACTGCCAAACTGCCCTTCCTGGGGTTTCACTGCAGCTGCTGCTGCTGCCAACCCCTCAGACAGGCATCTGCCCTCCTGGGGTCCAGCCAGGCCTGGCCCAGGATGGCAGAACAAAGAACTTCCTCTGAGAGAGGGTGTGACACCCTCTCCCTTTGGAAAATGGTGTGAAGGCAGGGGAGGAGTAGCCTCCCCCAGCCTCTGGAAATGCTTTGTTGGGCACAGATGTGCCCAATTCTGCATAAGCCAGTCTACACCGGTTCAGGGGACCCCTTAGCCCTGCTCTGGCGCGAAACTGGACAAAGGAAAGGGGAGTGACCACTCCCCTGACCTGCACCTCCCCTGGGAGGTGTCCAGAGCTCCTCCAGTGTGCTCCAGACCTCTGCCATCTTGGAAACAGAGGTGCTGCTGGCACACTGGACTGCTCTGAGTGGCCAGTGCCACCAGGTGACGTCAGAGACTCCTGCTGATAGGCTCCTTCAGGTGTTAGTAGCCTATCCTCTCTCCTAGGTAGCCAAACCCTCTTTTCTGGCTATTTAGGGTCTCTGTCTCTGGGGAAACTTTAGATAACGAATGCAAGAGCTCATCCGAGTTCCTCTGCATCTCTCTCTTCACCTTCTGATAAGGAAACGACCGCTGACCGCGCTGGAAGCCTGCAAACCTGCAACATAGTAGCAAAGACGACTACTGCAACTCTGTAATGCTGATCCTGCCGCCTTCTCGACTGTTTTCCTGCTTGTGCATGCTGTGGGGGTAGCCTGCCTCCTCTCTGCACCAGAAGCTCCGAAGAAATCTCCCGTGGGTCGACGGAATCTTCCCCCTGCAACCGCAGGCACCAAAAAGCTGCATTACTGGTCCCTTGGGTCTCCTCTCAGCACGACGAGCGAGGTCCCTCGAATCCAGCGACTCTGTCCAAGTGACGCCCACAGTCCAGTGACTCTTCAGCCCAAGTTTGGTGGAGGTAAGTCCTTGCCTCACCTCGTTGGGCTGCATTGCTGGGAACCGCGACTTTGCAGCTACTCCGGCCCCTGTGCACTTCCGGCGGAAATCCTTTGTGCACAGCCAAGCCTGGGTCCACGGCACTCTAACCTGCATTGCACGACTTTCTAAGTTGGTCTCCGGCGACGTGGGACTCCTTTGTGCAACTTCGGCGAGCACCGTTTCACGCATCCTTGTAGTGCCTGTTTCTGGCACTTCTCCGGGTGCTACCTGCTTCAGTGAGGGCTCTTTGTCTTGCTCGACGTCCCCTCTCTCTTCAGGTCCAATTTGCGATCTCCTGGTCCCTCCTGGGCCCCAGCAGCGTTCACAAACGCACGATTTGCGACTAGCAAGGCTTGTTGGCATTCTTCCGGTGGGAAATCACTTCTGCACAACTCTCCTAGGCGAGAGGGATCCGTCCACCAAAGGAGAAGTCTCTAGCCTATTTCGTTCCTGCAGAAACCTTAGCTTCTTCTGTCCAGTAGAAGCTTCTTTGCACCCGCAGCTGGCATTTCCTGGGCATCTGCCCATCTCCGACTTGCTTGTGACTTTTGGACTTGGTCCCCTTGTTCCACAGGTACCCTAGATTGGAAATCCACAGTTGTTGCATTGCTGGTTTGTGTCGTTCCTGCATTATTCCTCTAACACGACTACTTTGTCCTTAGGGGAACTTTAGTGCACTTTGCACTCACTTTTCAGGGTCTTGGTGAGGGTTATTTTTCTAACTCTCACTATTTTCTAATAGTCCCAGCGACCCTCTACAAGGTCACATAGGTTTGGGGTCCATTCGTGGTTCGCATTCCACTTTTGGAGTATATGGTTTGTGTTGCCCCTATCCCTATGTTTCCCCATTGCATCCTATTGTAACTATACATTGTTTGCACTGTTTTCTAAGACTATACTGCATATTTTTGCTATTGTGTATATATATCTTGTGTATATTTCCTATCCTCTCACTGAGGGTACACCCTAAGATACTTTGGCATATGGTCATAAAAATAAAGTACCTTTATTTTTAGTATAACTGTGTATTGTGTTTTCTTATGATATTGTGCAAGTGACACTTGTGTTACTGTAGTAGCTTCACACGTCTCCTAGTTCAGCCTAAGCTGCTCTGCTAAGCTACCATTATCTATCAGCCTAAGCTGCTAGACACCCTATACACTAATAAGGGATAACTGGGCCTGGTGCAAGGTGCAAGTACCCCTTGGTACTCACTACAAGCCAGTCCAGCCTCCTACAAGCAGCAAAGCTCAATATACAGATTTCGGTACCTACTCCTTCTACATCAGTTATATTCTAGATGCTTCACCACCACACTAACCGTCAAGACCACTCTTTCCTTTGGTGCCAGGCTTCCTAGAGCCAGCAAGGAACTGTTTTTGACTACGTCCGCAACTAAATCTGCTCCATCAAGGCTACAGAAAAAATATAGACCTCCAGAGTAGGATCCACTCTTCCTCCTTTCTGATCCACCTCCGGACTCAGTGGTCATATTAGAGGCCAAGAAACAACATGCCACTACTCCTGCTTCCTCTGTACCACCTAGTAAAGAGAGCAAGAAATTGGACTCTGTAGGCCGCAAAGAATGTAACACAGCTGTAACTACCATGAAGTCAGCCCATGCAACTGCCCTTCTTGGCAGGTATGATAGAGCATTGTGGGGATCTATCCACACATTTGCTGAGCTTCTACCCAGGGATAGACAAGAAGACTTCCTGGAAATAATCAATGAGGGCTTGATGGTCTTAAATCAGATCATCAGTGACACAGTTGATTCTTCCATCTTAGCAGCGTACAAATCTTGTCACATGCACAAATATAGTGTCACGTTGTGGCGTTATGTAGGCCTTCTTGGCTCCATCTCACAACTCTCCAACTGGAGTCCCAAAAAAGGATCCTTAATTTACCATTTTCAGTCCTCTATCGACCATACTGCCAAAACCATCCAATCACCACCTGCAAATGCTGTGATTGGAAGTCAACATCTTGCTGCAGAAACATTTGGTGGATGCCATTTCTCACAAACAACATGGAGCATGGAGCAGGCATTTATTCCTGATATTGTCTGATAAAGAAGAAAGGCAAGAACAAATTCAGACCAATTCTCAACTTGAAATTGGCAAACAAATGAAGTTGGTGAGAAAAGTTCAGGATGCTGGCATTACATCAAATCTATTCCCAATTACACCAGGGAGATTGGCTGTGCTCCATAAACTATCATGAGGCATATTTTCAGGTGCCAATCACCAAAAAACATTGCAGGTTCTTGAGGTTCGTCGTGGGTGAGGATCATTATCAATACCAAGTACTTCCATTTGGCCTCACGTCAGCATCCAGAACATTCTTGAAGTGCATGGCAGTAGTAGCTGCCCACCTCAGAAAACATCAAATCTTCGCCTACCCATACATAGACAATTGGATAATCAAGGCGTCCACTTCACAGGAAGACCAGCTTCATTACAACTGGACCTGCAATCTCATTCCATGATTGGGACTTCATATCAAACACCTTAAGTCAACATCCGTCTCTGTTCAAACTTTGCATTATTTGGGGCCCTCCATCTACACTGTTCATGAGAATGTGTCCTTTAGAGGAGAGACAGTTACTGATCTGCCTGAAGTGTCACTCTCTCATGAAAGCCTCTCATCCAACAGTGAGGACATTTCATCTCTCCTTGGCTCAATGGCCTCCTGTGTCTTCCTGACTCCAAATGTCCTATCCAGGAATGTCCAGGACAAGTGGGAACAGCTAACGGGCCACTGGGAGGAAAGGGTCAAGCTATCCCTTCATGAAAAACAGTCCGTGAAATGGTTGTGCTCTCTAGCCAACCTTCTTCAAGGGATGCCATTCCACCAACTTCCCATCTCAGTCCATAGGGATGAATGCATCACTAGTATGGTCGGAAGCACACACGCATCACTTCAGCTTCAGGGTACATGGTCTCAGAGAGAGATGACCTATTAAATCAATCTCCTTGAGCTCTGGGCAGTTCATCTAGTGCTGAAAGCCTTTCACCCATGATTTAAGACCCAGCCCCTGCTTGTGCAGGCAGACAATACAACCACCATATACTACCTCAACAAGTGGGGGAATAAAGTCCAGCCCTATATCACATGAGGTCCAAACAATCTAGAAATGGCTTCATAGCCAGGGACCTGAGGATCACTTCCACTCACCTTCCAGGCGTGCAAAATGCTTAAGCGGACACTCTCAGCAGAGATCTGCAGAAAAATCACAAATGGGTCTTGCATAACGAAGCCGTACAAAACATTTTCAAAATGTGGGGCACTCCCACCATCGATTTGTTTACCACTGGGGAAAACAGAAAATAATGAACCTTTGCCTCAAAATACTTTCAACAAGGGACCCTGAGGAACGTCCTATGGATCGCGTGGTCCAGGAAATTTCTCTACACCTTTCTGCTGATTCCCCTGATCCCATCATTCCTCATCCATCTGTCCTACTATAGAGCCAGGATAATCTTAATAGCCCCGGAGTGGCCATGCAGTGGTTGTTCACGGACCTTCTTCATTGGTCAATGTGTCCACACCTCAAGCTGCCATGCAGACCAGACCTACTCATGAAATTTGGAGGCCAGATGGATCACCCCAATCTCTTCTCCTTGAATTTGGCTGACTAGCTCCTGAGCTTGTGCAGTATGGACACTTGAACCTGCCACAAGACTGGATGGACATCCTCAAGGAGGGTAGATGGCCCTGAAGCAATTCCACATATGCCTTCAAGTGGAAAAGCTTTTGCATTTGGTGTTCTTCCAAGAATGGGGACCTACAACTTGCCAGGAAGATGTAATTCTTCCATATTTGCTACATTTAGCAAAATCTGACTTGCAAATCTCTTCAAAAAAGGTTCACTTAGCAGTCCTTACTGCATACAAAAAATGTTGTTCTCAAAACTCTTTTTCCAAAAATCCCCATGATCAAGGATTTTTTAGAAGGGTTGAAGAAGGTTTCCCCTCCCAATAGGCATCCTTCACCTTCCTGAGAGCACAACATAGCATTTTCATGACTCATGCAAAACCTTTTTGAATCCATTCATGTCACCCTTGGGTTATCTCTCATGGAAAACCGCTTTCCTCATAGCAATCACATTAGCTCGTAGGGTTAGCAAAATCCAAGCACTATTTTCTCACGAACCATACATGGTCATGAAAACCCACCTGAACTTCTTCCCAAAGGTTGTTGTGGATTTCCATGCAATCAAAGGATTTCATAAACAGCATTGTTTCAGCATCCTTTAACCTTGTCAGAAAGAACCCTTCATTCTCTAGATGTAAGGAAGGTCTTGAAGTTTTATCTGGATAAAACACGTGAAATACGCAGATTGGACCAATTTTTTATCAATTATGGCCTGGTCCGTACAGGGTTAGCCACTTCCAAGCAATCCATCACCCGATGGATCGAGTCTTGCATATTACTATGCCATCAAAAAGCCAATAAGACCTTATCAGCTAGACCGAAGGCACATTCTACTAGGGACAAAGCGACTACTGCCACGTTAATGCGAACCGTCCCTGTAGCTGAAATTTGCAAGGTAGCTACATAGAGATCCATTCAGACATTTACCAAACACTACAGTTCATAATCCAATGCTAGAACATATGCTGAAGTAGAACAGGCCTCCCTCTGAAATCTGTTTATTTAAATGGCAAATTTATTCATTCCTCTGTCTTTGCCACCTCTCTTGGTGGAGATGGGATTGCCACTCAGTTCAATGCTTATGACTATCAATGGAGATCCTCTAAGAGAGAAGGAATGGTTTTTTACCCGTAATCCCAGTTCTTCTTAGGGGAATCTCCACTGAAGTCCAAAGCAACTCTTCCACCTCCCCGTTGGAGAGGACAGAGGTATTTATGGGACCTACCTTTCACTCACACATCACATCAAAGGGAACTGTAGCAACTGTCAGCTGCTGAGCATGATGGGATACAAGGGGTCCCTGGCTCTTAAAGCCACAGACTCTGTTTTTAACTCACATAATGACAGCCTATGAGGCTACACTGTCCGCTCTCCTTCAAAGGGTTTGTGTAAGAGATTTAAGCTGTTCTTACAAAACATGTACTCTAAATTATACAAATATATATTTTTTCTATGACCCTTTTTCAAGTAGAAGATGACAATTTGGGCCATTGTAGCCTGTTCCTATAGACTCCTGAATGTTTTTCTCTTGAGTCACTATGCAGATCTTCCAAAAGAAAGGTAAACATCTGCACTTAAGAAGATAGTCTATGAAAAAGTGTTACAGGTTACCCACACATGGATGGGGCTATTCAGTTCCTATGACTTCAGTGGAGATTCCCCTAAGAGAGGACTGGGATAACAGGCAAGAATCCATTCCTTTTTACTTACCTTGGTATAAAATGGGAACTTTAGCCACTGGTCACACCTGTTACAGTCAACAATCATGCCACCACAGGGGGCATCTTCAATTTTGCAGCTAGATTAGGAAAGAATTGACAGACACATTTTGGAAATCTACTAAAATATATGTGTTTTGCTAACAAGCTATGTAGGAGTCTGGCCTGGTTGTTGTGGGTATCTATGGTACTTGCACCTTATACTAGGTCCAGTTATCCCTTATTAGTGAAATGTAGGCAGTGTCTAGAAGCCAGGCTCTCTAGGGGCAGTGTGGATGAGCAGCCAAGACATAACTAGGAGACATGCACAGCTACCACTGTAGTCACACAGTACTCACACACATGAAAGAAATTGCTCAGGGGCAGAATTATACTTTGTGATGCAAATCTGCGTTAGCGCAGGTTTGCGTCAAAAAGTATAGCACCAGCTATCACCATTCCATGACACTGGCCGGGCACCATGTTTATGGAATTGCGTTAGCCGGCGCTAAGGCCCTGTTAGCGTCCTTGTAAAAGGCACTAACAGGGCCAGGGAGGCGTAGGGAGAACTGGGGCTTGCACACCAAATTATGGCACTACACTGTTTAGAGGCAAAAAAATTGCCTCTAGGCAGTGTAGTGCCATTTTCTGGCGCACAAACCCCATGGACATAACTCCTGTCTTAGTAAAGACAGGAGCCATGCCCACCACTCCAATGGCCATGCCCAGGGGATAAATGTCCCCTAGGCATGGCCATTGGGGCCAGCACCGTGCAGGGGGCCTCAAGTCAGGGCCCCCAAGCGGTGTTTGGCAAGAAAAAATTAATACTCACCCGGACTTACCTTGGATGGGTTCCCCATCCTTAGGTGACCTCCTTGTGTTGGTAGGAGTGGGTGGGGTGTCCCTGGGGACAGGGAAGGGCACCTGTGGGCAATTTCCATGGTCTCTGACCATGGAAATCTGCCTACAGGTATGATTATGCCTGGGTCTGGCGTGAATTAATGGTGCTAAGCCCACTTAGTGCCATTATTTAAGTCTCCCTATACTGGATTTTAGCACGGGGGATAAATATGGCACAAAGGCCATATCGTCCTTTTCTGGACAGGAACACTTACCTTGCATCTCATTGACACAAGGTAGGTTTTCTCCTCCAGAAAACGACGTAACTCCATTACTTAAAAAAGTATAAATATGGAGTTAGGTTTGAGCTGAATTAGCGTAAAAAAATGACCCTAATTCAGCACAAACCAAATATAAATATGGGCCTCAGTGTTACAAAAATCAAGGTACTTTATTTTGGTGACACACATACCAAAAATACCATAGAGACTGTACTCCCTTAGGAGGTAATTCATACATTCAATATATACAGAAGCACACTATAAAATAGTAATAGAAATGCTTAGAAAGCAGTGCAATTACTATAAAACAGAATATGTAGAAATGGGCCTATGGGAAACATAAACCATATACTAAGAAAGTGGAATGCGAATGTCGGTTTCCCACCTAGGCAAGTGTAATGTGTAAAGGGGAGCTGGGAGTAATAGAAAATCCCAAAGGTAAGTACTAGAACCAACCCCAGACCCCAGAAAAGTGTGAGTAAAGTATAGGAACTTTTCCTAAGAACACACATGAATGACAATCAGGATTATGCAAGAACCAGAAGAGACTGCAAGATACCAACAGCGGATTCCTGGACCTGAAGACCTGTGGAAGAAGGGGACCAAGTCCAACAAGCACAGAATAGTCCAGGAAGAACAGGAGTCCCTGCTAACCAGGATGAAGGTGCAAAAGAGGAACCACCAGTGATAAAGAACAGTCAGGATTGAACCCAAGAAGACAAAGTCGGGTTCCTGGTTGGTGCAGGTGATGTCCCACGCTGGATGGATGATTGCAATCTTGTTTGCATCGCTGAAGTTGACCCACGAGCTGTGGAACATGAAAAGTTTCGCGGTTAGGAGAAAATGTTGGTGCCCAGGTCCAGGAAGGACCAGGTGGACTCTACCCATATGGAGAGTTGAGGGGTGCTCTCTGTGACTGTTGCCGGAGATCCACTCAGGAAGCTGTGTGTCGCAGAATAGAGTGTTGGGGGCCTGGGCTTGAAGCTGCATGAAGAACTTTGTGGAAGAATGCAACCAAGCCTTGGTAGTTGCAAAACACATGTTGCGTGGTGGTACTGCATTGCGTGGGGAGTGTAGGAAAGTACCATCTTGCCTGGCATGTTAACCCCATTTTTTACTTGTGCGTTGGTTTGTTTTTGCCTGTCTCACTGGGATCCTGCTAGCCAAGACCCCAGTGCTCATAGTTGTGGCCTGAATGTGTTCCATGTGTGATGCCTAACTGTGTCACTGAGGCTCTGCTAAACAGAACCTCAATGCTTATGCTCCCTCTGCTTTTAAAATTGTCACTGCAGGCTAGTGACCATTTTTACAAATTCTGATTGGCACACTGGAACACCCTTATAATTCCCTAGTATATGGTACCTAGGTACCCATGGTATCCCTATGTGCTGCAGCATTTCTTTTGCCACCCATAGGGAGCTCAGACCAATATTAAACAGGACTGCCACTGCACCCTGAGTGAAATAACGTGCACGTTATTTCACAGCCATTTTACACTGCACTTAAGTAACTTATAAGTCACCTATATATCTAACCCTCACCTGGTGAAGGTTACGTGCAAAGTTTCTAAGTGTGAGGGCACCCTGGCACTAGCCAAGGTGCCCCCACATAGTTCAGGGCATGTTCAACGGACTTTGTGAGTGCGGGGACACCATTAAACGCTTGCACCACATATAGGTTAATACCTATATGTAGCTTCACAATGGTAAGTCCGAATATGGCCATGCAACATGTCTAAGATCATGGAATTGTCCCCCCATGCCAAATCTGGTATTTGGGTGCCAATCCCATGCATCACCGGGGCTCCAGCATGTACCCTGGGTACTGCCAAACTAGCTCTCTGGGGTTTTCACTGCATCTACCGCTGCTGGCTTCTGCCCTCCTGGGGTCTGGGCAGCCCAGTTCCAGGAAGGCAGAACAAAGAATTTCCTCTGAGAGAGGGTGTTACACCCTCTCCCTTCGGAAATAGGTGTTAAGGGCTGGGGGGGGAGTAGCCTCCCCAGCCTCTAGAAATGCTTTGAAGGGCACAGATGGTGCCCTCCTTGCATAAGCCAGTCTACACTGGACAAAGGAAAGGGGAGTGACCACTGTCCTGTCCATCACCACCCCAGGGGTTGTGCCCAGAGCTCCTCCAGTGTGTCCCAGACCTCTGCCATCTTGAATGCAGAGGTGTGAGGGCACAATGGAGGCCTCTGACTGGCCAGTGCCAGCAGATGATGTCAGAGACCCCTCCTGATAGGTGCTTACCTGACTAGGTGACTAGGTGGCCAATCCTCCTCTGAGGGCTATTTAGGGTCTCTCCTGTGGGCTATTCCTCAGATAACGATGTGCAAGAATTCACCAGAGTTCCTCTGCATCTCCCTCTTTGACTTCTGCCAAGGATGGACCGCTGACTGCTCCAGAACAAAGTAGCAAGAAGACTACAAGCGACATTGTAGCGCCTAATCCTGCCAGCTTGCTCAACTGTTTCCTGGTGGTGCATGCTCTGGGGGCTGTCTGCCTTCACCCTGCACTGGAAGCCAAGAAGAAATCTCCTGTGGGTCGACGGAATCTTCCCCCTGCTAACGCAGGCACCAAACTTCTGCTTCACCGGTCCTCTGGGTTCCCTCTCATCATGACGAGTGTGGTCCCTGGAACACAGGAGCTGGATCCAAGTGACCCCGACCGTCCAGTGGTCTATCTGCCCAAATTTGGTGGAGGTAAGTCCTTGCCTCCCCAAGACAGACAGTAATCCTGTGTACTGCGTGAACTGCAGCTGCTTAGGCTTCTGTGCACTTTTGCAAGGAATCCTTTGTGCACAGCACAGTCCAGGTTCCCAGCACTCCGTCCTGCACTGCTCAACTCGCTGAGTTGACCACCGGCTTCGTGGGACCCTCTTTTGTAGTGTTGAGACGACCACGTGCTCAGTTTTCTTGAACCCGTGTTCAAATACTTCTGTGGATGCTGCCTGCTTCTGTGTGGGCTCTCTATGTTGCTGAGCATTCCCTCTGTCTCTTCCTCCAAGAGGCGGCCTAATGATCCATCCTGGGCCCAGGCAGCACCAATTTTCTACAAGCGCAATCTTTTCAGCTAGCTTGTTTGTGATACTTCTGCATGAAAACAACTCTGCATCCTCCAGCGCGCCGTGGGACATGTTTTGTGCAAAGGAGAAGTTCCTGGCACCTTCCGTTGTTGCAGAATCTTCAGCTTCTTCCACCCGGAGGCAGCCATTTTGCACCTTCATCTGGGGTTTAGTGGGCTCCTGCCCCCCTGGATACTTTTGTGACTCTTGGACTTGGTCCCCTTCCTTTACAGGTCCTCAGTTCCAGGAATCCGTCTTCAGTGCTATGCAGTCAGTTGTGGTCTTTGCAGAATCTCCTATCACGAATTTAGTGTGATTAGGGGAAGTAATGTAACTTTACTCCTACTTTTCAGGGTCTTGGGGTGGGGTATCTTGGACACCCTTAGTGTTTTTTATACTCCCAGCGACCCTCTACACACTACCCTAGGCCTGGGGTCCCTAAGTGGTTCGCATTCCACTTTCTTAATATATGGGTTGTGTTGCCCCTAGGCCTATTGCATCATATTGTATTCTACACTGTTTGCACTACTTTTCCAACTGTTTACTTACCTGATTTTGGTTTGTGTGTATATTTTTTTTATTTTACTTACCTCCTAAGGGAGTATATCCTCTGAGATATTTTTGGCACATTGTCACTAAAATAAAGTACCTTTATTTTTGGTAATTCTGAGTATTGTGATTCTTCTGATATAGTGCTATATGATATAAGTGGTATAGTAGGAGCTTTGCATGTCTCCTAGTTCAGCCTAAGCTGCTCTGCTATCTACTAATCTACTAATAAGGGATAACTGGACCTGGCACAAGGTGTAAGTACCATCAGGTACCCACTATAAGCCAGGCCAGCCTCCTGCAGGGAGGAAAGCTCTTACTTCCACCAAACTTGCACAGCTGGACGAGAGGACCATCAGGACTATTTCAGTCCATGACCTGTGTTGCAGGATCCACGCAGCTCAACAGGAGAGAAGATCCACGCCATCGGTCATTGAGGCAGGGGGTGCCTGCTGAAGCAGAGGGGTGACTCCTTCACCCCAAGGGAGATTCCTTTGCTCCTCCTGTGCAGGCAGAAGACTGGCTGTCCTCTGAGGATGCATGACTGGGAAGCAGTTGCAGTTGCTGGCAGAAGCTGAAGATACAAATTTGCTGAACTCGTCTTGGCCTCTTTGTTGCAGTTTGTAGAGTTTCTGGAGGGTCCAGATGCAGTCAGAAGCTGAAGTAGAGGATGCAGAGGATTCCTACTGGAGTCTTGCAATCGGAATCTGTGAAAACACCCAGCGGAGAGACCCTAAAAAGCCCTGAAAAGGAGACTGGTAACTTAGCTGAGTGACCACCTATCAGGACGGGGCTCTGATGTCATCTGTCTGGCCTGGTCACTCAGATGTTCCCAGAGTGCCCTGCCCATGTGGAAATCAAGATGGCAGAACCCAGGGACAGTCTGGAGTAGCTCTGAGCACCAACCCTAGGGTGGTGATGGACAGAGGAGTGGTCACTCCCCTTTCCTTTGTCCAGTTTCGCGCCAGAGCAGAGATTTGGGGTCCATGAAAAGATGTAGACTGTAGGATTATGCAAGGAGAGCACCATCTGTGCCCTTCAAATCGTTTCTAGAGGCTCTGGAGGTTACCTCTCCCATGCCTGTAACAATTGTTTCAAAAGGGAGAGGGTGTAACACCCCTTTCCCAAAGGAAATGCTTTGTTCTGACTTTCTGGACTTGATCAGATCAAGTAACAGGAGGACAGAAACCTATCTGTGAGGTGGCAGCAGCTAGGTCTGCCTGGAAAACCTCAGAAGGCTTGTATGGCATTACTGGTGGTCCACTGTGGAGCCCCCAGAGGGCATGGAATTATACAACCAATGCTTCGTTTAGCATTGGGGTATGATTCCTACATGTTTGATACCAAACATGGCCATATTCAGAGTTACCATTGAGAAGCCGGACATAGGTAGTGCCCTATGTACACTGCAACCATAAAATGGTGTCCCGCACTCACAAGGTCTGGGAAAATGGTCCTGGATGATGTGGGGGCACATGTGGTAGTGCAGGGGAGCCCTCACACACAGGTACCTTGCACCCAGCCTTCAGGGTTGGAAGACCTGACATATGGGTGACTTATCAATGACCTGGTACAGTGTAAATGGCAGTGAAAGGGTGCATGCACCATTTCACACAGGCTGCAATGGCAGTCCTGTAGAAGCCTTTGCATGGGCTCCCTATGAGTTGCAAAATAAATGCTGCAGCCCATAGTGATTTTAGGAGGCTGTCCTGGCTTGTAGTGGGTACCAGAGGTACTTACACCTTGTGCAAGGTCCAGTTATCCCTTATTAGTGTATAAGAGGTGTTTCTAGCAGCTTAGACTGATAGAAGGTAGCTATGGAAAAGCAGCTTAGGCTGAACTAGGAGACATGCAAAGCTCCTACTATACCACTTATATCATATGCACCATATCATAAGAAAACACAATACACAGAGTTGCTAAAAATAAAGGTACTTTATTTTTATGACAATATGCCAAAAGTATCTCAGTGAGTACCCTCAGTAAGAAGTTAAGTACTATACACAAGTTATGTATACACAAACCAAAATTAGGTAAGTAAGAGCAAGAAAAGTAATGCAAACAGTGTAGAATTATAATAGGTTGCAATAGGAGCACATAGGTATAGGAGCAACACAAACCATATACTCCAAAAGTGGAATGTGAACCACAAATGGACCTATGTGAGCTTGTAGAGGGTCGCTGGGACTGTAAGAAAACAGTGAGGGTTAGAAAAATAGCCCACCCCAAGACCCTGAAAAGTGGGTGCAAAGTGCACCTAAGTTCCCCAAAGAGCACAGAAGTCGTGGTAGGGGAATTCTGCAAGGAAGACCAACACCAACAATGCAACAACGATGAATTGATTTGAGGGGTTGGCAGCAGCTGCAGTGGAGACCTCGGATAGGCCGTTTGGCAGTACTCGGGTTCTGTGCTACAGACCCGGGGGATCATGGAATTGTCCCCGCAATACCAGAATGGTCCTAAGGGGACACCCGGCAGTGCCTAGGTCTAACAAATAGGTAACCTCACCCTTTTTCCCAACAATTAGATGGGGTCCACTCCATTTGTCCTGGAGTGCTCTTGGTGCCACAGGCTCCAATACCCACACCTTCTGTCCTGGTTGGTAGTGGATCAGAACAGCCTTCTGGTCATGCCATTGCTTTTGCAGCTCTTGGCTGGCCTGAAGGGTTTTAGTGACCTTTTTCATGTACTCTGCCATTTTGGATCTTAGGCCAAGTACATAATCCACTATGAGCTGTTTAGGAGCTTTTAAAGGTTGTTCCCAACCCTACTTCACAAGAGTGAGTGGACCTCTTACAGGGTGCCCAAAGAGGAGTTCAAAGGGGCTGAAGCCCACTCCTTTCTGGGGTACCTCCCTGTAAGCAAAAAGGGGGCAAGGTATCAGGACATCCCATTTCCTCCTGAGTTTTTCAGGGAGTCCCATTATCATACCTTTGAGAGTTTTATTAAACCTCTCTACCAGTCCATTAGTCTGTGGATGGTAAGGAGTGGTGAACTTGTAGGTAACACCACACTCCTGCCACATTGCTTACAAGTATGCAGACATGAAGTTGCGACCTCTGTCTTATACTACCTCTTTAGGGAAACCCACCCTGGAAAAGATTCCCAGGAGGGCCTTTGCCACTGCAGGAGCTGTAGTGGTCCTTAGAGGAATTGCTTCAGGATATCTTGTGGCATGGTCCACAACCACCAAGATAAACCTATTGCCTGAAGCAGTAGGAGGGTCAAGGGGGCCAACTATGTCAACCCCTACCCTTTCAAAGGGCACCCCAACCACAGGTAGTAGAATAGGGGGAGCCTTTGGTGTGCCACCAGTCTTGCCACTGGCTTGGCAGGTCACACAAGACTTGCAAAAATCTTTAGTGTCTTCTGACATCCTAGGCCAGTGAAACAAGGGGACAAGTCTTTCCCATGTTTTGATCTGGCCCAAATGCCCAGCCAAGGGAATGTCATGTGCAAGAGTTAGGAGGAATTCTCTGTACTGCAGGGGAATAACCAATCTCCTGGCTGCTCCAGGTTTTGGGTCCCTTGCCTCTGTGTACAAGAGGTTGTCCTCCCAGTAAACTCTATGTGAGTCACTGATATCCCCATGCTGCTTGACAGCTTGCTGTCTGAGACCCTCTAATGTGGACAGGTTTGATGTGCCATATTCAGCTGTTCCCTGGCAGGCCCCCTTCCACCCAAAGGCTCAGCAGTGTCTGCTGCCAGCTCATCTGGTGAAGGTTTTGCACAGGGAGGAAATTCTTCTTCCTCAGAAGGAGAATCATCTGTAGAGGGAGGGATAGTGGGTAGGGATTTACCCTTGCTACCCTAGCTTTGGGGAGCACTTGCTCCATTGTTCCAGGATCCAAGTTACCCTGTCCTTTTTGCTTTATGGCCTGAGCCCTGATTAAAGCAAAAATATCCCCCGGAATGCCCAGCATTGCTGCATGAGGCTCCAACTCCACTTCTGCCCAAGCTGATGTCTCTAAATTGTTCCCTAGTAGACAGTCTACAGGTGAATCTTAGTCAACCACAACTTTCTTTGGACCAGTAACCCCCCCCATTTGAGATTCACAACAGCCATGGGGTGGCTAAGAGTGTTGTTATGAGCGTCTGTCACTTGGTACTGCTGACCAAGTAGGTGTTGTTCAGGGTGGACCAGTTTCTATATCACCATAGTTACACTGGCTCCTGTGTCCCTGTAGGCCTGAACGTCAACACCATTTATTAGGGGAAGTTGCTTGTACTTATCCATATTAAGGGGACAAACAACCAAGGTGGCCAAATCAATGGCACCTTCAGAGACTAAAACAGCCTCTGTGGTCTCCCTAACAGGACCAACCCCAACTACATTGCCACCCTTGGATTGGCTATTTGTAGGTTTCCCACCACCACTGCTATTACTAGGGGCACTAGAATTTGCAGCAGGGGTTGTGGTAGTGGGAGGTTTAGTGTTTTTCTTTGGACAACTGGAATCAGTTGCACAATGGCCTTTGACTTTACACAAATAACACCAAGACTTTTTACTTTGATTACTAGAAGAGGATTTGGACCCACCACCCCCACCAGAGGATTTTTGTGGGCCTGATGAAGACTCAGTATTTTTACCTTTGTCCCCACCCTTGTCAGAAGACTTACCATCCTTCTTCTTGCCATCCTTGTCACCCCCTGTATGAACTTTTCTGTTCACCCTTGTTCTGACCCACTTGCCTGCCTTCTTTCCCAATTCTTGGGGAGAGGTCAGATCCGAGTCCACTAGGTATTGGTGCAACAAGTCAGACACCCAGTTGTTCAGAATATGCTCTCTCAGAATAAGATTATACAGGCTTCCATAGTCATATACCTTACTGCCATGTAACCACCCTTCCAAGGCCTTCACTGAACAGTCCACAAAATCTGTCCAGTCTTGAGAGGACTCTTTTCTGGTGTCTCTGAACTTAATCCTGTATTGTTCAGTGGTTAAGCCAAATCCGTCCAAGAGTGTATCCTTCAATACTGTGAAGTTGTTAGTTTCAATTTCTCTTACCGTAAGGAGCCTATCACTACACTTTCCATTAAAAGATAGCCACAAAAACACAGCCCACTGCCTTTGAGGGCCCCCCTGTACCATACAGGCTCTCTCAAGTGCAGCAAACCACTTGTTGAGGTCATCCCCCTCCTTGTAAGGGGGGACTAACTTGTGCAGATTCCTGGAATCATGCTCTCTAACAGGATTACTATCAGGAATACTGCTGCTGCCACCATGGGGTCCTAACCCCAACCTCTGTCTTTCCTTCTCAATGTCTAGGGATTCCCTATCCAAGGCCAGCTGTTGCTGTTTAAGCTTCAGTCTGATCTCTTCAACCCTCAACTTTTTGAGTTCCCTTTCTAACAAGTTATCCTCAGGGTGGGTGGGCTGGGAATGCTTTGACACAGATGACAAATGGGAAACTTCATAGGGGGACCTGTCCCTAACTGTCTGGACCCTGGTAACTTGGCCTCTAGGAATAAAGGATGTCCTACTGTGATGGGAACCTCCATTACTACCAACATTACTGGGTGTCCTGCTAGGGGGCAGATCTTGTTCAGAACCCTCCCCACCCTTCTCAGGGAACTCTCCTGAATCAGACTGGGAACTTTCTACATGTTCTAACCTCTCATTTGATGGGCCAGCTTAGGTCTCATCATCTACAATAAGCATGTTGAACAGAAACTCTTTTGTAGGGTTCTTTCCTCTAACTAAACCTCTATCTAAGCAGAGACTCCTTAAGCTCTTGTAATTCAAACTGCCATAAGTAGCATTGACAG
Organism: Pleurodeles waltl; assembly: GCF_031143425.1. Lineage (NCBI taxonomy): Eukaryota > Metazoa > Chordata > Amphibia > Caudata > Salamandridae > Pleurodeles > Pleurodeles waltl. The sequence continues at coordinate 1,356,215,750 of NC_090437.1, read as the reverse complement.
TTTTGGGAGCTGAATCTACCACAGACATGATAGCAAAAGCTTTAGAGATAGTGAGAAGAGAGAAAACGTTTCAGAACTTTTTAAAGCACATTAAAAAAAAACTTTTTCTAACTTTTAGAAAACTTTTAGAAGTTTTAAGAAACTTTTCAGAACTTTGTAAAACATTTTAGAGAAGAAAAGCAAACTTTTTTGGTTAAGTGTACATACACTGAACTCTTTGGTATATGATTCTCTTATGAAAAGTACAAAATGACAAAGTGGTAAGTAGTTACAAGTGCTAGTGCCAGGGTGCCCACACACTAAGTAACTTTGCACCCAACCTTCACCAGATGAAGGTTAGACATATAGGTGACTTATAAGTTACTTATGTGTAGTAGTAAATGGCTGTTAAATAACGTGGACGTTATTTCACACAGGCTGCAGTGGCAGGCCTGTGCAAGAATTGTCAGAGCTCCCTATGGGTGGCAAAAGAAATGCTGCAGCCCATAGGGATCTCCTGGAACCCCAATACTCTGGGTACCTCAGTACCATTTACAAGGGAATTATATGTGTGTACCCGTATGCCAATGTGAATTGGTAAATTTAGTCCCTAACCTGTTAGTGACAAATCTGGAAAGCAGAGAGAGCATAACCATTGAGGTTCTGGTTAGCAGAGCCTCAGTGAAATAGTTAGGCATCACACAGGGAACACATACATGGCACATACTTCTGAGCACTGAGGCCCTGTCTGGCAGGGTCCCTGTGACACATAGACTAAAACAACGTACATACAGTGAAATATGGGGGTAACATGCCAGGCAAGATGGTACTTTCCTACAGTGATCCCCTGGAATCCCAATGCCCTCGGTACCTAGGCACCATATACTAGGGACTTATAAAGGGGCACCAGTATGCCAATTGTGAGTGAAATACTGAGTTAACAGTATGCAATGACAACATTTAGAGGAGACCGAGCATAATCACTGGTGTCCTGGTTAGCAGGATCCCAGGTGAATACAATCAAAAACATTGACATCAGGCAAAAATTGGGGGTAACAGTCTAAAAAGAGGGTACTTTCTTACATACTATAGTTAATGTTTGGGGTTTCACTAATTCTACAGGCCTTTAAGTGGAGAAAAATAGGTGTTGCAAATTACTACAGTATCACATCATGTTTGATGTCACAAATATTTTAGAATGAAACACACCTAAAATATAACGAAAAAAGTATTCCTTATTTTACATCTTTAAAATCAATTAATCAAATATTTAACAATTAATAGGTAATTGCTGATTAATTATTATTTAATTTCCTTCTAGCCTTGACCTATACAAACATAGCAGCCCTTGACTGAAATATGATTAAAATAAATACATATTACTTAATTTACATATTTAAATTATATTAAATAATTAATTTACAGATAATACTTAATAATTAATTATTTACAGACCTAGTAATCTATGACTAAAATATAAGTAAAATTAACATGTATTCCATATTTACCATAATTAAAAATCAATAACATAATTATTTAAAAATGACTAAGAAATTATTACTTATTGCTTAATTAACTTCCCACCCTACACCCCTACACACCTAGGAGCCTACACCTAAAATATAATTAAAATCATTACGTGTTCCCTACCTTAAATTACACAATTAAAAATCAATGGAATAATTAACTATTGATCATTAATTAGTATAACTTAATTATCTTCCTCTCATAAGCCCATGGAAACCTAACAGCCCACATTTCTGCATCAGGATATTAGTGTCTCACAATATTTAATTTCTGATATTTCTGCCTCCCAGTATTTTTAACTCAATATTTTGTCCAAACACCCTGACATACACGTTGCTTTGTAAATATTAATTATGGTGTCCAATGGCTCATACTAACTTAGAAGGGAACCCAAAGACTGCTTTGTTGCACGTCTCAAATGATGTCTTCTTCTATTCAAAAGGTGGTGTCCAAACATCTGTTTGTCTGCCCCAATTTCCACTGGAAAGCACTGCAAACCATTATTTTAAGCAAATTGAAAAGGAACAGGGCTAGTACACTACCTTGTCGGGCCTCTCGCCCAATCAGGTTTGACTCTGTGCATTCAAAAGCCCCACTACGTCTAATTTGTGGCATGACATCATCATGTAAATGTCCCAAAACATACACCAGCGGCTTTTCCACCCCCATGCTAATCATCTTCTGCCAAAGCCTTGAGCAATTGAATCCAGTCAAAGGCCGAGAAGAGGAGTTCATGAAGCCTCTGTGGATACCGCCCGTCTTGGCCCTGGCGTATTTATTAATAATTAGATAAAGGCTCAGACACTGTTATGTGGTGCCAAGACCTACACAAAACCTGTACTAGGCTTCTGAAAAAACGATGTATCCTTTAGCACAGAGCTCTAACTGGTCTAGAAGGGTTTACTAAGGATCTTCACTGTGAAATCTATCAAAGAAATGGGGCGCGATCACTCAGGGACTACCCTATTCACTTTTCAAGATGAGAACGATTATCGATTGGGACTTTGAATATAGGTGCTTCAAATAGTGCTGCACTCTTCAAATCATTCACTAGCAGAGGGATTCACAACTTTTTCTCTACTAATATCAATTAGAAGCCCACCAGGACCAGTGGCTTTGTAACTTTGGCATTTTGATGGCTGCTATCACCTGCCTCAGGTCAAAAGATGAGGTTGTATTAAATAGGTTAAAACAAAAGCAACAGGTATACTACACAGCTTTGTGCTCTTTCAAGCAGACATAACTGTCACACAGCATAAGGACATCATTTCTACAACATTCTTCCACTAAGGCGAAGCAGTATAGAGGCATAGTAACTTGCCCATACTCCACTTAGTGCATGATGCCAGAAGGGAACTCTTGACCTTGGCCTTCAGTATGTGTGTTGTGTTTTACTTGTCACAACAAGGCCTTACTTTAATTGTATTGTTTGTATGAATCAACAACATTTAGTACAACAAACCACAAAACACTACTGTGCCATGGAATATAGTCATCAATTTAAAGGATATTTTAATGCCACAATGCCTTGGCATACGTACTTATCATTTTCTCTACTACATTTCAGGGAAACAAGCAGAAGATCGGATAAAACGAGAACAAGCGGAACAAATGAGGAGGAATCAAGAGGAGGAGGAGAGGAGGCAGAGAGAAGAGGCCAAACGAAAACAAAAGGAGGAAGAGAGGCGGCATCAGGAAGAACAGGAGAGGTTGAGACAGCTTGAAGAACAAATGGAGAGAGAAAGGAACTCCATCCGGGAAAGCTTGTCAACAACATCAGAGAAAATGAGAAACAGGAGCCTCCAGCTAGGGCTTACCAATGAAGAGCGCATTATGGACTACGATGTTGATGATGATTCTGAACATATCGAGTTCAACGAGGTATGGTAGACTAACCCAGTCATCTAACATCTTATGAGTAGCCTGAAAGAAATGTGAGGAACATCATTTGAATATGTAGGATCAAGAGAGACACAAAGGGCCTCATTACAAGGCTGGCGGTCTTGATACCATCAGCCTTGCGGTGTCGGTCAGGACCACCGCTGCTGTGGCAATCCGACTGCTACATTAGGACCGCCAGGGTTCCACCAACTCTGCATGGATCGGTGATCCCGACAGGCTGACATTGGGAGGAGATCGCAATCAGCCAGGATGTCGTTGCATGCAGCGCCGCCCTGCTGATTACGACCTTGTTCTCTGCCAGCCTTTCCATGGTGCTTCTATCACCATGAAAAGGCTGGCGGAGAACAGGTGCAGGGCAGTGCGGGTATCCCCCTGCCCTGCACCATTACAATGTTCACTGTTTGCTGTGCAGACAATGAACATAGCAAAGGGGTGAGTGCACTGCAGGTGACAGAATTGCCGCTGGCTCGATTTTAAGCAAGAGACAATGCTGCTTCCAGTTTCCTGCTAGGCTGACTGGTGGAAGCCTCTGTTTCTACCCCTCAGTCTAGCAGTGAACTTGTAATAGGTCTGGCGGAGTGGCCACCACTACAGCCACAACCACCCTGTCGGGAGTTTGGTGCACCGATGTTCCCTTCCGTAATGATGAAGGGAGAAGTGAGGGCAGCAGGGGGAGGTTTATGGTTGAGTGAGAAATGTGCAGTGCCAATCAAGCAAGCAGTGGTAGAATCAAGGGGAAGACGGTCAAACAGTGGAAAACGGAGACATATTGTCACCAGTAAGAGCTCTATGACTGTGAGTCCGTGATGGGGAAGTGGCTGAACCAGAGGAGACTAATTGTTCCAAAAGTTTGAAGACAGTACAAAGAATGAGGGAGCAATAGGAAAACAAAAGGAGACATAAAAACGAGGGAGATTGTTCTAGAGAAAAAAAAAACGCACTGAAATACTTGCGACTCTCTGCAGACCCTGTTATATTATTCAATGTCTAGAAACCCAAGAAGGAGTAGCGATGTCTTAGCTGTAGGCTGACACACTTATTGGAATCAGGTATTAGGTGAGATGAAGCCTATGCCATCATTGGTGATAAGTTGTGTGATGTGACAAAGAAGGACAAGAAACATTGGTCTGATCATAGCTGTTAACATCTGATGGGGCAAGTTACAATCGAGCAAAAGGCAACTTTAGCTAAACCATTATGGATGAAACCACCCCTGCCCAGCAGGAGTCTGAAAGACTGAGCTTAAATAATCAATAACAACATCACAACTCTTAGGGCCAGATGTAAAAAGAGTTTTGCATGGTGCAAACAGCGAATTATGCTGTTTGCGCCGTGCAAAACGCACATCGCAATGCTCATTCCCCTTTTTGCGAGTCGGTGACCTGGTCGCAAAGCAAAGCAATTCACAGTTAGCACCCATTTCAAATGGGACCCCTCCCCCTTTGTGAATGGCTCTGAAAAAATGAAACAAAAACGTTTCAATTGTTTGTGTGTATTGCAACTTGTTTTCCTTTAAAGAAAACGGGCTGCAATACAAAAAAAAAACTGCTTTATTAACCCCTTCGCTGCCAGACCTTTTCCCCCTCCTGTGCCAGGCCTTTTTTTGGCTATTTGGGGCAGTTCGCGCTTAGGCCCTCATAACTTTTTGTCCACATAAGCTAGCCAAGCCAAATTTGCGTCCTTTTTTTCCAACATCCTAGGGATTCTAGAAATACCCAGACTTTGTGGTTTCCCCTGAAGGAGGCCAAGAAATTAGCCAAAATACAGTGACATTTTTTTTTTAAGTGGGAAAAACGGGCTGCAGAAGTAGGCTTGTGGTTTTTTCCCTGAAAATGGCATCAACAAAGGGTTTGCGGTGCTAAAATCGCCAGCTTCCCAGCTTTCAAGAACAGGCAGACTTGAATCAGAAAACCCAATTTTTGCAACACAAATTTGGCATTTTACTGGGACATACCCCATTTTTACGATTTTTTGTGCTTTCAGCCTCCTTCCAGTCATTGACAGAAATGGGCATGAAACTAATGCTGAATCCCAGAAACTCAACCATTTCTGAAAAGTAGACAAAATCTTGAATTCAGCAAGGAGTAATTTGTGTAGATCCTACAAGGGTTTCCTACAGAAAATAACAACTGAAAAAAAAAATATTGAAATTGAGGTGAAAAAAACAGCATTTTTTCTCTACGTTTTACACTGTAACTTTCTCCAGCAATGTCAGATCTTTTAAAGCAATATACCGTTAGGTCTGCTGGACTCCTCTGGTTGCGGGATATATAGGGCTTCTAGGTTCATCAAGAACCCTAGGTACCCAGAGGCAATTAATGTGCTGCACCCTGAAGTGGGTTTTCATTCTATACCGGGTACAAAGCAATTCATTTGCTGAAATACAAAGAGTGAAAAATAGCTATCAAGAAAACCTTTGTATTTCCAAGATGGGCACAAGATAAGGTGTTGAGGAGCAGTGGTTATTTGCACATCTCTGAATTCCGGGGTGCCCATACTAGCATGTGAATTACAGGCCATTTCTCAAATAGACGTCTTTTTTACATACTCTCTTATATTTGGAAGGAGAAAATGTAGAGAAAGACAAGGGGAAATAACACTTGTTTTGCTATTCTATGTTCCCCCAAGTCTCCCGATAAACATGATACCTCACTTGTGTGTGTAGGCCTAGCGCCCGCGACAGGAAATGCCCCAAAACGCAAAGTGGACACATCACATTTTTTTAAAGAAAACAGAGGTGTTTTTTGCAAAGTGCCTACCTGTAGATTTTGGCCTGTAGCTCAGCCAGCACCTAGGGAAACCTACCAAACCTGTGCATTTCTGAAAACTAGAGACCTAGGGAAATCCAAGATGGGGTGACTTGTGGGGCTCTGACCAGGTTCTGTTACCCAGAATCCTTTGCAAACCTCAAAATTTGGCTAAAAAAACATGTTTTCCTCATCTTTCGGTGACAGAAAGTTCTGGAATCTGAGAGGAGAAACAAATTTCCTTCTACCCAGCGTTCCCCCAAGTCTCCCGATAAAAATGATACCTCACTTGTGTGGGTAGGCCTAGTGCCCACGAAATGAAATTGCCCAAAACACAACCTGGACACATCACATTTTTTCACAGAAAACAGAGCTGTTTTTTACAAAGTGCCTATCTGTGGATTTTGGCCTCTAGCTCAGCCGGCCACGGGGGGGGGCAGAAATGGCCTAAAATAAATATGCCCCCCCAAGCCCCCCGGGAGCGACCCTTGCCTACGGGGTCGCTCCCCTTGCATGACATTGGCGCAAGAAAAGAAGTCCCCGGTGCCTAGTGGTTTCTGCCCCCTTGGGGGCAGATTGACCTAAAATCTGCAGAAATGGCCTAAATACAATTTGTCCCCAGGGGAGCAACCCTTGCCTAATGGGTCGCTCCCCATCTCTAAAAAAACAAACAAACAAAAAAAAACACCAAACAATTTGCCCTGGCGCCTAGAGGTTTCTGCCCCCCCCGGGGGCAGATCGGCCCAATAACAATAGGCCGATCTGCCCCAATGGGGGGGGATAAATGGCCTAAAATAAATTTGCCCCCCAGGGGAGCGACCCTTGCCTAAGGGGTCGCTCCCCTTGCGTGAAATTCACGTAAAAAAAAAACTCCCTGGTGTCTAGTGCTTTCTGTCCCCCTTGGGGGCAGATTGGCCTCATAAAAATGAGGCAGAAATGGCCTAAATATAATTTGCCTCCTAGGGGAGCGACCCTTGCCTAAGGGCTTCCCCTACCATCCACGACCGGGGGGGGGGGGGTGAGCCCATGGGGGGAGAGCTAGCGCTCCTCCAGTTCCCGGGTGCAGGACAAGGTGATCTCGTCCAAGGCACCCGGGAACTGGTGCCTTGGACGAGATCACCTCGTCCAAGGCACTCAAGCGGTTAACAAGCAGTCACAGACATGGTGGTCTACTGTCTCCAGCAGGCCACCATACCTGTGAGTGCTGCGAATATTAATGAGGTGGGTCTTTGCGACCCCCTTCCGATTCGCAGATGGTGTCAGGGACACCATCCAGCATCCAGGTTTGCAAACCCATTTTTTCGTACATCTAACCCCAAATACATTAAAATACAACCAAAAGCAACAACAAATTTAAAAAAGCCACATATGTCTAGTAATGTATTGCATTTCTAGTTAAATAAAATTGTTTGATATTGTAGTTTTTTTTTCTATTTAAGTAATCTTACATTTTTCAAGTATCCACATTTCAGTGTGTGAGTTAGCCGAAGATTTCCAACTTCACACTGAGATACTCACAGTGAGATACTCATTCTACCTGGATCTCTGGAACCAACCAGGGAATATCCCCAGTTGAAATAGCCCCCTGCAAGCCTCAGAGAGTCATGGAGTAGTCTTTGGAGAAGCCACAAGATTAAAAGGCTGCAAATTATCCCTTTAGTCTAGATTGAATCTGTGTCTGGTTCTACATTGTTCCATCATTTGAACAGCAGATACATAGCAGTGATTCACTGATAGAACTCTTCTAGTCGTCATTTCTTGTCAGTCTTGTGTATCTTGATACAAGTTGAAGTATCTCTATTTTTAAAAGGATCAAAGTGTATTTACCTCAACTATGGCAAATGGTCAAAACCAATGACACTTTATTTCCTCTCTGCCCACACCATTCAGTGTCTCCTGATCTCCTCTTCAGGGTCCCACATTATACAGTTTCTGTCTGAGCTCTCAGACTGCTGAGATGATGATGATGATGAAACACAGAAATATTTACTTTAAACACTAGATCACAATGAGATCAAATACAAATACAGGAATGTTTGACCTTGTGAATACTTGATGATCCCTAAACCAACATAGTGTCAGCATGGCATGAGTGGAATACACTGCCAGCAGAATCTGTCTCATCAGGTTATACTTCTATGAGTAGATGTTTATGCTGCAAATTTTTAGGTTTAAGATCTCTTCTATTGATTTTGAAAAAAAGCAAGAACGGTACAGTTTCTCTCACCTACAATGACTGGCCGGTGGGGAGACAAGTAACATAGAAGAAGGGGAAGATGGAGGGGGGAGGGAAGGGAGAGGAGGGTGCGGCACCTACAGTGTAAAAATTACCTCACTCAATATGTATACTCAGAACGTAAGTTGCAAGCGGGAAAACCTTAGGGTCTCATTGGTCAGCCTGTTCAAAGGGAAGTCTGGGCGGGACTCATCAGTCGAAGGATGCGTAAGTAGGATGGGCAAGTTAGTTCCCTGAATTCATCCGACAAGTATTGGATATATGGTCCCCAAGTTTGATCAAAGAGGGGCAGTGAGTCAGTTGCTGCCACTGTCAGTTTTTCCATACCCATAAGAGTCCATAGCCTATGCAGCCAGTCAGTGTGGGTGAGAAAGATCTCAGTACACCAATGTGAGATCAGCAGTTGTTTAGCAGCCCCCAGCGCCAAGGTAATAGCCCTACCCTTAGGTGTGAGGAGAGGATATGTTTGAGTGTTGGGGAGGCCTAGTAGTACTTAGCTTGGGAAGCACAGTTTGGTTGTGTCGTATATATCCTCCATCGCTTGGAGGATGGACTGGCAAAATGAGACGATCTTTGGGCTGTGCCATAATATGTGAGTAAGTGTACCTTCCTGTCCAACACCAGCATTTGCTGCCGCCTTGCGCCCTCGCCTTGGCCGCCGGTGCAGGTGTATGATACATGTAGTGGGCTATTTTCAAAAACATTTCTTTGATGTTCGTGACTTGTGCTGTGATCCGCTCCCGCAGAAGAACATCGCACCATTCCTTGTCTGTAAATGTATGCTCGTATTCCCTCTACCATCTGCATCTGGCTGGTGTTACGAAGAGTGTAGTTGACGTGGTCAGTAGGGCATAAGTGTCGGACAAGAGCTGTTTTTCTGTATCTTTGGTCAGTAACCATTGTTCAAATCTCATAAGGGGTCGACTCGCATGTGGACATAGCAGGGGCGAGGTCACCTAGTGGTGAATGGCCATGAATTGCCAATAGGTAGATGTCGGGAGACCGTACCCCGCTTGGAAGTCCATGACTCCGACCTCGTCAAAAAGGTCACCTATCCACTTGCAGTTCGCTTCTTGCCAAGGTATGAAGGCAGGGTGGTCAAGTGCGGGGAGGAAGCCTGGGTTTCCCATGATTGGTGTCTGTGGGGAGACCGGTGTGGAGAGCCCTTTCAGAACCTGTACTTTGTCCCATGCACTCATTGTGGCCCTCAAAATCAGTGAAACATACACACCTGGTGGTCAGTGCTTCTTAGGCAACCAGGGTACCTTCCAGATGTGGACTCCCGCCACCGCCTGGTCGAAAAAACACCAGCATTTCTCCATCAAGTGTCGGCTCCATTCATTCATGTAGCACAGCTGTGCAGCATGGTAGTAGCTCAATAGGTGTGGGACTCCCAACCCTCCCTCGGTCTGAGGAAGGTATGCCTGGGCTCTGGACATTCTGGCCCTGTTTCCGCCCCAAATGTACTCCCAAATGAGCGTTTGCATTTTGTCTAGGAGGTTAGGGGGTGGTTGCAATGGCAGGGTCTGCATAAGGTAGAGTATCTTAGGCAGGAGTCTCATCTTGACTGTGGCTAGGTGCTCCAGCCAGGAGAGGCCATGCGTCTTCCACTTTGCTAAGTCTGAGCCTGTAATGTCAAGTATCTTGTTGTAGTTATTGTCTATTGGGGCCTCTATTGTGGAGAGCATCCGCAGTCCTAAGTATGTAATTCCCTGTGCAGGACACAAAAAGGGGAGGGTGGCCTCCAAGGATGTCCTCTCAACCTCTGGAGGAGTGAGGTCAATATGGGCGGTTTAGCAAGTTTGGTTTTAAAACCTGATACCCTACCAAAGGCTGTCAGTTCTGCCATGACTCCGGGGAGAGAGGTCTGAGGCCGGGTCAGGTGAAGAGCATATCTTCTGTGTAGAGAGCCAGTTTATGCAATCTACCGCCCATTGACACTCCAGAAATATCTGGATGCTGCCGCATATGCTCAGCAAAAGGCTCTATATATAAAGCAAATAAAAGAGGCGAGAGGGGGCATCCTTGTTGAGTGGCCCTTAATATGGGGAATTGCTCGGACAGTCCCTCATTCACAGCGACCATGGCTCTGGGTTTGTCATAATTGCATCAAATCCACTCACGGAACCTTGGGCCAAGCCCAATTTTACTTAAGACTGCGTGGAAAAGCTGCCATTGAACTCAGTCAATGGTCTTTTCTGCATCAATGGAGAGAAGAAGAGCAGGAGTTTTTGAACGATGGACCCTGTCTAGCAAGTGACATAGTCTCTCAGTGTTATCGCTACAGGACCGTTTAGGTGTGAACCCAGTTTGGTCCGGGTCTACCAGGTGCTTGCGTACGGAGTCTATGGGCCAGCAGACAACCCACCCTGTTCCCCCCAGTGTAGAACTTTTGCTTGGTTACGAGTAGGGCGTATTCCGCCTTATCCTCACCCAAAACCCGTAGCTGCTTTTGTTGTGTGATGAGTTGCTTCCTCACGGCCAGGGACCTAGTCTGTCTATGTGTCACCTCCAGGGCCCTTATGTCGTCTTCTAGCTGTTGACGCATGGCATTCTGTCTCGCTGCTATCTCTATGAATTGACCTCTAATGACTGCTTTCAAGGTTTCCCAGAAGGTCGTGATATTGGTTATGGGAGTATCATTTATAGTTAGAAAGTAGTTTATCGTGTTCCTAATTTCAGCCAAAGTGTTCTCATACGTTAGAAGTCTTATGTTAAGACACCAGTGTCGTCTATTTGGTGTGTAGGCGGGTAGAGTAAGAGAGAGCGTGAGTGGGGAATGGTCTGAGATTGAGGCCACTCCAATGGCAGAACTGGTGGACAGGGTGGTAATGCATGGAGAGGTGAGGAAAACGTCTATACGGGCATATGTTTGATGAGCGGCTGAGAAGAAAGAGTATGTTCTGTCCACTGAGAGGTGTCGACGCCAGATGTCAGTCAGTCCAGCCCTCTCAAGCTATTCCTGAAAACCCAGTGAGAATGCGCCTGTCTGGTCATATCTCTGGATGGACCTGTCTAGGTGAGGGTCTGGGGCTATATCAAAGTCTCCGCCGACTACAATACCTTCTTCGGACATCTCTAGGACTCGACCCAATGCATCTTTTAGGAAGCATTCTTGGTGCTCATTTGGCCCATAAATGTTAGCTACTGTCAGTCTGTCCCCTTGCAAGTGAATTTGTAGCAAACGAAGCATCCACAGGATCTCAGCCTGCACCCGAATCACTTTCCCTGGGAAATTTGTGGCCAACAAGATCACCACCCCGCCCACCATCCAGGACCCGATGAATGAAACTGACGGTCAAACCAGCGTGTCCTCATTTTTTTTCAGTCTTGGCGAAGTAAGTGTGTCCTGTCCTGTCGTGTAGTAGACATATATCACTCTTCAGGTCTCTAAGCTGCAGCAGAAGGGCATGCCTCCTCACTGGGGCGTTAAGGCCTCTTACAGTAAGACTAAGTATGGTTATCAGTGGGAAGGTTAATCTGTGTCGCTGTGCTGTACGTCGTATGGTTCGTGCAGTGTGTGAGTGTCCCCTTGCATGGGCTTGGGAGTGATAAGGTAAGAGGGTGTCGCTCCCTCTTGGATAGTGTGGAGAGGTAATTAGAAATGAACATTCAAGATGGGATAAACTATTAACAGCGTTCCCCGCCTGGGAACAGTCATCAGCAAGACCGGGGGAATGGGCCTGTTCGTCTGGAGTTCAACCACTACTCCGGTAGATCTGAGCTCTGCCAACCGGTTGTCCCAGTCTATTGCCTCCTTGCCTGTATTGTCGTGTGGACTACCCTCTGAAATTATCCAGGAAGCATCAGCTTGGTAACCGGAGGAGATCCCACACAGCGAGCCAGTTCATCTCAGTGATCAGAATCCGCTTCTGATATGGTATCCTGGCTGCGTAGACTTCTGAGCAGTGCCACCCTCTCCTGCTGCTACTTTTTAAAAGGCAAATGCATCTCTTAGTCACCAGAGCAGTGAGCATCAGTTGGTTTATATATATATATATATATATATATATATACACAAAAGGTAGAAAATGGCCAGATCACTTTTACTTTTATCCTTTCAAACAAAATGACTCAATACAATACATGTTAATAATGAAAAGCTGACCTTAGGATGCCTTCCAGAAAAACCTTTATTCAAAAGGAAAAGGGAAAGGGAATATTGGACATTGTTACAACAGTTGACATCGAAAAACAAAGGCAACATCACACCACTCAACATTAAAGGAACAATTTTCAACAGCAACAGAGGCACAAGCTGTGGAACCCATACAAAAGTCTCCAGATGTCCAAATTTCTTCAATAACCCTGGTCTCTGTAAGCCCTCAGTCAGTTTATAAGTCTGCATCACCTGTGAGTGGTTCACCAAGGCGGCCTCAGATTAGGAGGCCAGTGCCTGCAACAGCTCCATTGCCTAACACAACACCATCACCTAGAGTTACTCCAGTACCTAAACAGTACCTCCAACAGCTACAGGTACTGCACTTTGTGTAAGTCCTCAAATATCTGAAAGATATAGGAGTCCAGTTCGACACCGTTATAGGTCTCGTAGAACAACTAGATCCTGATCTAGATCCAGAAGATACATATCTTGCAGAAGATGAACACCATCCTGGTCTTTAACGTCAAGGTCATCATTAAGAGATTACTCCTCCACTCTCTTGGACACACCTCGGACACACCTCCACAACGAGTCTCACCAATTTAAGATTTATTTACATTTAGGCACTCATTTCAACCCTGGCAGACGGTGTTAAGTTGGCGGTAGCACAGCCAACAGGCTGGTGGTAATTACTGCCAAATTATGACATTCGCGGTTTGGCACATGCCAAACCGTCAATCTACCACACCGTCCACCACGGAGGTAACAACTGCCAGGCTGGAGACAACGGTCTCCTGCGGGATAATGACCTGCATACCGCCATGGTTTTGGAGGTGTTTGTACTGCCACGAAAACCATGGCGGTAGGCACTGTCAGTGCCAGGGAATTCCTTCCCTGGCACTGATAGGGATCTCAGCCGCACCCCTCCCTCTCCCCAGAGTCCTCCCCCAACAGCCACGACCCCCCCTACCACCTCCTGAAGGTGGTACGGCCCCCTCCGCCGCCCCACCGACCTCCATGGGCCTTCCCAGACATTGCCCCCCACCAACCCACTCACACACGCACACACCACTGACACACATACACACACACACACATGCACACATACATACACGATACATCCCCCGACACACATCACAACCCCCGCATACATACACACACTGACACACCCCCTCTAAACACTCACAGTCACACCCCCATTCACACACACACCACACAAACCCCCCCACCCCCCTCCCCTGTCGGACGATCACCTTACCTGCCTCGGCGCTCATCTGGGGGGGAACAGGTTTCAAGGGGCCTGCTCTGTCGCCAGCACCCCGTCACCAGAACACGGCCACGCCGAATACTGAAACGTAATTCGTTGGGCGGTGTTCTGATGACGTGACGGTGGCAGAGGAGCAACCTCTACTGCACCGCTGACCGCCAGTATGGCTGCTGGCGGCTCTCTGCCCAAAATATGGCGGAGGGTCGCCAGCAGTCATAATATGATTGGCGGAATACCGCCAACACTGGCGGTCTTCGGTCTGGCGGGACCTCAGCAGTCTTCTCTGAAGATCGCCTAGGTCATATTGAGGGCCTTAATGATGTCTTGAGAAGAGGTGCTATGAAACTCAATATTGGCATTCTGACAGCACCAACATCATCTTCTGTGATTTTTTTGACACTACAACAAAGAACAGCTTGTAGATAATTATTGCCTCTGGTCCTTTGCCTTCTAGAACCTGCATTGCAGTTGTTTCTAACTTCAACATTTTTAAGATCAGCGCCATCTAGATTTCCAAATAAGTATAAAACTCCTGATCAAGATCCACTATTTCTGTGAGCTGATCCTCCTCCAGATTCAGTGATAGTGGAAGCTGCAAGGAAATCCCATTCAGCTTCTTCATCCTCTTCTTTGGTCCCACCAGACAAAGAAAACAAGCACATGGATGCCCTGGGCAAATAGATGTGTGGGACATCATCATCTTTAATGAAACTGGCTAGTTCTTCTGCTCTCTTGAGACATTATGATAGCTCTCTCTGGGATTCATTAAACAGAACAATTATAGGCAGGAGGTGATTAATGAAGGGGGCCTAGTATTGAATCAAGTTATAAGCGCTGCTGCAGATGCCTCCAATTTGGCAGGATATGGTTACGCACATGGCATATGTGCTAAAAGATCATCCAGGTTGCACCTCGAAGGACTGAAGCCAAAGGCTTAAAATTGGATTTTGAATCTTCCATTCTCATGAAACAAACTTTTTGACTCACATGCTGATGAAGAGATGTCCAGGATGAAGACTGAATTGGACACTCTAAAAGCGGTAAGCTTGGATAAATAAAAGGAATTCCACAAGCACTGCAGGCCCTCCAACAGGAGATACTTCAGCAGAGGATTCAAGCCCCTCACTGGCAACAACATCAATTGTCACAATCACATTCCCATTTCCAACCTTGAAGACCATCTAGAGGAAGAGGTACTCAGCAGTACCAGCAACCAACAACTACAGGAAAGTCTTCTACCAAACAATGAGGAGTTTTTTCCTCCTTCACTGTTACCCGCTCCGGTGAGGCTGAAAGAGTGGCAGTCCATTACCAAAGGCAGATGGGTCTTGAATATTGAACAGAATGGCTCCAGAATCCTCCAATTGTCCCACCAAAATAAACATCCCTGCATCAGATAGTGCAATGCCTACAGTGCGCATCTGAGTGCCTGCACATTTGGGACCAATAAAAGTGGTTAACAAGCCTGTTGAAGGTCTTGTCTTGCCCCAAATGTCCCACTAAAGGCACGTCATGAGCCAGACCCAGTAGGATGGCTCTGAAGCACTGGGGTACCACCAGCACACGGGCTGACCCAGGCTCATCAACCTTAGGCTCACTATATAGGAGGCCGTCCTCCCAGTAGATTATGTGTGATCCTGGCTCCTTGTCAGCTGCCTGGCCTGCATCCTACTGACCCACTCTAGTGGGGCACACCTTCTCGACTTCACAGAATGCCTCCTTGGTGCCCCCCCCCCCTCCTTCTGCCATTTTGACAGCTCAGGGACCTCCCCCAGTTCAGCCACCTGCTCCCCTGTAGGTTCCAGGGCATCACCCTCAGGTTCCATCTCCTCCTAGACTGTGGAAACTTCTGGGACCAGTTTCCTGCACCCCCTGCCCTTCCTCTTCTTGGCAGTCCCCTGGGCCACTGTTTCAGGCTCCAGGGGCTCCTGATCACCCTTACGGGCTGCCATTGACAGGGTAGATACCCACACCCACCCAGGCAGACCCAACATCTCCAAGTCTGACCTGTGTTCCACCTCCTTCCAAGGGGAGTCCTCCAGGTCACTGCCAAGCAAACAATCTACAGGCATGGTTGGACTCACAGCTACTTTCAAGGAACCTAGGACCCCCCCCATTCAAAGGAAATCTGCGCCACTCTGCAAAGGTGCTCTTAGTTGTTCACTGAACTACTTGGTAAAGGACACGGGGATCTATCTGCTCTTCAGACACCAGGTTACTGCACACAGTAGTCACACTGGTTCCTGTGTCTCTCCCCCTTCACCCACTGCCTGTACTTCTTACTGTTCTCAGGCTTGAGGGTTCTCCGGACCACCTCACTGTCCCCTAGTGAGACAAGGGTCATCTCAGCTGGTTCCCACCCACCTGAAACCAACTCCTCCCCAAGCGCTACACTAGCCAAACCCTGTGGCGGAGCACAAGTGAGTGCCGGTGTCCCCTTGGGACATTTGGGGTCCCCACTCACATGACCCACTTGTTCAGATGCATAACATTTGCGGGGGCTCCCTCTGCAGGTTTCCCTTTGGAAAACCAAGGCTTCTTTTCTACTGGGGGCTGGGAATCCTTACCCTGGGAACTAGGTTGGGGCACTTTTGGGAACTCCCCATGTTTAACCTCACCCCATCCTCTCTTCTGATGGGGACCCTGCCCACACTTGGCAAGGTCTCCCCCATACCTCTTTTGGACCCTGGTGCTCTCCCAATGGTCTGCCTCCGGCTCAGGCTTTCTGGGTTCAGTCAGCTTGCTGTCAATTAGATGCTGGCGCAGCTCTGGAAAACAAAGACAGTACAAGTGCTCCCAAGCAATTAAATTGTAAAGCCCCTCATACGTTGTTACCTTGCTGCCCTTCACCCAACCATCCAGTGACCTGCAAAAGGAATCTACACACTCCAACCAAGTTTGGGACTTTTTCTTTTTGTAGGACCTAAACTTGTCCTTATACTGGTCAGGGGTCAGGCCATATCTTGTGAGTAGGGCGTGCTTCATTATGGCATAGGTGAGCCCCTGAGGATCCCATAGGGATGTCAGAGTGTCCCTCCCCTCCACCTCAAACTGCTTCCACAGACCTGCCCACCAATGTGCTTCATGGACCAGGTTCATATGGAGAGCAGACTTGTACGCCTTGAACCACAAGTAGATTGTATCCTCCCTCTTATTGTCCATCACAAAGTCTTTAGGAATCTATACCCTTCTCTCAGGCTGCACTGAGGTACTGCTGCCATCATCCTTACTGGACTGGCTCCTCTGATCCAGCTCCCTCAAGCTGGACTTCAGCAACAATACCGTTTTGCCACTCCAAGGTATGCAAACTGCGTTATTCTAAAGAAAAAGTGTATTCCACAAGGACAGCATCCATATCAGCTGCCCTGTTTGCAGGTGTTTCTTTGGAGAAAATATGTTGTGCTGCAACGTGGAAGAGCATCAGTACGTTCTCTAAGCACTTTTGCCGGGATTCGGCGTACCGCAGTGATGAAGCAGTCGGCCAGGCGGTCTTAAAGCATCTGTTTCAATAAGGTTAGCCTCTCTGATTTTTAATACTATCTTACTCGACATCTGATATGTTAATACACATTATAGGTCAGTATTAATCCACTCAAGTGTAGGTATGTATTACTGTTGGTATTAATATTATTATTATTATTATTATTATTACTATTAATATTATTGTTGTTATTATTATTATTATTATTATTATTATTATTATTGTTGTCGTTATCATTGCTATTATTATCATTATTATTATTCATTTTATTATTATTATTATTACTACTATTAATATTACTATTAATATTAGTAGTATTAGTTGTATTATTATTATTTATATTATTGTTATTATGATTATTATTATTATTAACAATATTAGCACTGTTAATTTTTTTGTAATTAATATTATCATTATTAATGTTGTTGTTACCATTGCTATTATCATTGTTATTATAAGTGTTATTATTATTATTATTATTATTATTATTATTAATATTATTATTGTTATTATTACTGTTAATATTATTATTATCATACTAATTTTACAACCCACTGTTCACAAAGGTGATGATGTCACAATATTTAAGATTACAAAACTGTTTGCTATGCTGAATGATGCATGTGAATCTATGAAAGATTTATTACTGGAGAAAAAAAAAAGTTACTTACTTGTAACTTCAGTTTTCCAGTATTGGTATCTTTCGTAGATTAACATATGACCCACACTCCTCCCTATAGAGTCTCCCTATTTGTCTTCTCGCTATATATCTCACTTGTGCTAGAAAATCTGAGTGACTGGAGCGTCTGTGGTGAGTGTTCGAAAGGGTGCAATCACCTGATTGGCTGAACGTCAGATCTTTTCAAATGATGACAACAAGTTGTAAAAGTGAATGCACTTTCACATTGTTTATATGTAAAGTTTCTTGATGCCGCAATTTAATGTTACCGTGGGACTCCCACTTCGACAACGGGAATTGATTTTAAGCATGCGAATCTATGAAAGATTCCAATACTGGAGAAATGGAGATACAGGTAAGTAACTTATTTTCTTTTATGCTCAACTTTGTACAGCAGTATTATTATTATTATTATTATTATTATTATTATTATTATTATTATTATTGTGATGATTATCATTATTAGTATTAGTATTATTATTAACAATACCATCACTATTATTTTTATCGTAATTATTGTTATTGTCATTATTATTCTTGTTATCATTGTTATTACTATCATTCATTATTATTATTATTATTAATATTATTATTATTATTATTATTATTACTGTTGTTATTATTATTATTATTATCATCATCATTTTACAACCCACCGTTCACAAAGGTGATGAGAGAGAGCGTGGAGCAAGGATGAACAGCCGCGGTGTAGAACAAATGAATAGTAGCATGGCTCACAATATCATCAGTATTTAGGGAGAGTTGTGCAAAACAATGTGAAGTGAAACTTCAGGCATACAGGAATGATGTGAGCTGTGCATGAAAGCCTTCTGCCCTGTGACTGGCGTCCACTTGCAGGACACAAAATATTGAACTCATGATGGAATTTCCATACATTAGGGTTAAGGCTAGGGGTGGGCCGAACTCGTGTAATTCCATGAAGTGGTATCACGTGAAATTACATAAGATTATGCTTGAATTGCACAAAAAGAGTAATTCTGCATTTACTGCTATTTCTTCAAAAATTGACAAAGGATGCATTTTGTGCTAAGAAAAAGCACTAAATGCAATAGAACACGAATAGCTAGAGGGAGCCACATGCTTCATAAATGGGCTCCTTGTATAAGATAATTCTCCAAATTACTCGCAGCATTTTGCTTTATCATTTTAGCACAAAATGCACCCAAAATGGATGTGAGGATGCACTTTCGAGGAAGAAACTGTGCTAAATGCAGCGGACCACGAAAAAGGAGTTAGAGAAACCGCTCACACTCGCTCATTGTGCTCTTTTGGTAGGCTTTTCCCCACAAATTACTCTTAATTATGCAAACAGGCATAATCACATAATTATCAGGAATTCTGTGTCACCGAGTAATGCCGAATTACCAGAATTGCTCTGATTACTCTGGCGTAATCGAAATTCTGCCCAGGCTTAGTCAAAGTTGCAAAAGTTTCCTGTTCCTTTGAACATTCTCCTAAGAACTGCACTTGTACTTTATAGTAGGTTCACTGAATAATAAAGTTGAGTAAATATGTACTAGTATTATAAAAATTAATCAGACAACAAAATGGTCAGAGAGATAACATTTTGAACTGCTTCTTATTAACAAATACAGTGACAGTGACCCTGAGTAACACATACACATTTTCAACTAAAGAAATGACACAGTAAAAAATGGCTTCCACAAATTCAGATAGCTTGCAGTGGCTGCAGGAAAAAATTCCTGCAGACTAAAGTGATGATGGATGAGGAAGAAGAAGCAAAAGAAACATGGAGTGGAAGATATTGATAGTGGAGGCAGAGGACAGCAGTTTGCTGAAGCTAAGCAAGGTAGGTATTGGTGGAGGATGTGGAGGTGGCTGCAGGTGGGATGTAGGTGGGATTCCTCAATCAATCAATCAAAGGAGAAGTGTAGGAATTGGGTGTTGTACCCTTGTGGGTGTATCTGAAGGTGGTGGAAAACACAGGTAGGAGGATTGGGGAGAGGGCACTCCGTGTGAACTACAGTATATGGTAACAAGCAAAGCTAGTACATCTTGGCTATAGAAGACAAACTGCTGAGTTTGCCAGTGACCTTGAGCATTCACATGATTATGCATGCATCAAAATACATATATAAAATACATATATGACATATGCCTTCATTCCTGTATTAAAAAAAAAGATTGATGACTGCCAATGCTCATGCATATATTCATGAGTCAATATGCATGTAAGTTTTTGTGTGATGTGCTGTATAGTTTTAACATGGTGAATGGCCATATTAGAACAGTAAATTAAAATTTTAAAAGAAGAAAAATCAAAGGCATGCAAGTGTGTAGGATATGACCATCTCTTGTGTGTTGTACCCCCAGATGTTTGCCTTGACTGTTTTTTGCTGGCTGTAGAACTCTGTGCACTTTACTTCTACCAGCCAGTGGTAAAGTGCCTTTGTGCCTCCTTTCAACATCATGAAAGTAGCATACCCAGAATTGCCATATTTACCTTACCTATTAGACCATTTATATGGTGCAAAGTCTACTTGGGACCTGAAATTTAAATGTCACTAGTGGACTGAAGCACCCATTTTGCCACCCACCACAGTGACCATGTACAACATGGCTTCAGACCTATCATTGTAGCCTAACTGTGGCTGTTTAAATACTGTAATTTGAACTGTAAAAATAACCCTTTTGACAGGTTAAAACCTTCCTTTTAAATATTAATAAGTAACCCCTATGAAGGCTCTGTTACCAGCAAGCTAGAGTGCATGGTATTTAAAAGTAGAACATTAAGAAATTCATGTTACACAAGCCCTTACAGTGACTGGGCCCCACAAACTATTTTCAACGGTAGTAAGGCTAGCTGGTCCATATGAAACACTGGGGAGACAGGCTGGTAGGGCTGGGGCCAAAGCAGTTGGTGTCTCCGTCTTCTCTGCAGGGCTTCAGGTCAGCAGTCCTTCTTTGTCTTCAGGTTGCAGGAATCTATCTTGCTAGGTTCTGGGGGCCCCTAAATACTCAATTTAGGAGTGTGTTTAGGTCTGGGGGGTTAGTAGCCAATGGCTACTAGCCCCGAGGGTGGCTACACCCTCTTTGTGCCTTCTCCCTGAGGGGAGGGGGGCACATCCCTAATCCTACAGGGGGAATCCTCCATCTGCAAGATGGAGGATTTCTAAAAGTTAAAGTCACCTCAGCTCAGGACACCTTAGGGGCTGTCCTGACTGGCCAGTGACTCCTCCTTGTTTTTCTCATTATCTCCTCCGGCCTTGCCCCCAAAAGTGGGGCCATGGCCGGAGGGGGCGGGCAACTCCACTAGCTGGAGTGCCCTGGGGTGCTGTAACAAAGAGGGTGAGCCTTTGAAGCTCACCGCCAGGTGTTACAGTTCCTGCAGGGGGAGGTGAGAAGCACCTCCACCCAGTACAGGCTTTGTTACTAGCCACAGAGTGACAGATGCACTCTACCCATGTGGCCAGCAACGTGTCTGGTGTGTGGCAGGCTGCTAAAACTAGTCAGCCCACACTGGTAGTCGGTTAAGGTTTCAGGGGGCATCTCTAAGATGCCCTCTGGGGTGTATGTTACAGTAAAATGTACACTGGCATCAGTGTGCATTTATTGTGCTGAGAAGTTTGATACCAAACTTCCCAGTTTTCAGTGTAGCCATTATGGTGCTGTGGAGTTCGTGTATGACAGACTCCCAGACCATATACTCTTATGGCTACCCTGCACTTACAATGTCTAAGGTTTTGCTTAGATACTGTAGGGGCATAGTGCACCCTGCCTTAGGGCTGTAAGGACTGCTAGAGGGGTGACTTATCTATACCTATAGGCAGTGTGAGGTTGGCATGGCACCCTGAGGGGAGTGCCATGTCGACTTAGTCATTTTATCCCCACCAGCACACACAATCTGCAAGCAGTTTGTCTGTGCTGAGTGAGGGGTCCCCAGGGTGGCATAAGACATGCTGCAGCCCTTAGAGACCTTCCCTGGCATCAGGGCCCTTGGTACCAGGGGTACCAGTTACAAGGGACTTACCTGGATGCCAGGGTGTGCCAATTGTGGAAACAAAGGTACAGGTTAGGGAAAGAACACTGGTGCTGGGGCCTGGTTAGCAGGCCTCAGCACACTTTCAAATCATAACTTGGCATCAGCAAAGGCAAAAAGTCAGGGGGTAACCATGCCAAAGAGGCATTTCCTTACACAGCCCCCCCACCAAACGAAAGAGGATGAGACTAACCTTTCCCAAGAGAGTCTTCATTTTCTAAGTGGAAGAACCTGGAAAGGCCATCTGCTTTGGCATGGGCAGTCCCAGGTCTGTGTTCCACTATAAAGTACTTTCCCTGTAGGGAGATGGACCACCTCAACAGTTTTGGGTTTTCACCTTTCATTTGCATTAGCCATTTGAGAGGTCTGTGGTCAGTTTGAACTACAAAGTGAGTACCAAAGAGGTATGGTCATAGCTTCTTCATGGACCAAACCACAGCAAAGGCCTCCCTCTCAATGGCACTCCAACACTGCTCCCTGGGGAGTAACCTCCTGCTAATGAAAGCAACAGGCTGGTCAAGGCCATCATCATTTGTTTGGGACAAAACTGCCCCTTTCCCATGTTCAGAAGCATCTGTCTGCACAATGAACTGCTTGGAGTAATCTGGAGCTTTGAGAACTGGTGCGGTGCACATTGCTTGTTTCAGGGTGTCAAAGGCCTGTTGGCATTCTACAGTCCAGTTTACCTTCTTGGGCATTTTTTGGGAGGTAAGTTCTGTGAGGGGTGTCACTATGGATCCATATCCCTTCACTAACCTCCTGTAGTACCCAGTTAAGCCAAGGAATGCCCTGACTTGAGTCTGGGTTTTTGCAGCTGCCCAGTCCAGAATAGTCTGGATCTTGGGCTGGAGTGGCTGAACTTGGCCTCCACCTACAAGGTGTCCCAAGTAAACCACAGTTCCCTGCCCTATCTGGCATTTGGATGCCTTGATAGAGAGGCCTGCTGCTTGCAGAGCCTTCAAAACCTTCTTCAGGTGGACCAGGTGATCCTGCCAGCTGGAGCTAAAGACAGCAATAACGTCAAGATAAGCTGCACTAAAGGACTCCAAACCAGCAAGGACTTGATTCACCAACCTTTGGAAGGTGGCAGGGGCATTCTTTAAACCAAAGGGCATAACAGTAAACTGATAATGCCCATCAGGTGTGGAGAATGCTGTCTTTTCTTTTGCTCCTTGTGCTATTTTGATTTGCCAGTACCCTGCTGTCAAGTCAAAGGTACTTAAGTATTTGGCAGCACCTAATTTATCAATTAATTAATCTGCCCTTGGAATGTGATGGGCATCTGTGTTGGTGACAGAATTAAGTCCTCTGTAGTCCACACAGAACCTCATCTCTCTCTTTCCATCTTTGGTGTGAGATTTGGGGACTAAGACCACTGGGCTAGCCCAGGGGCTGTCAGAGTGCTCAATGACTCCCAATTCCAGCATCTTGTGGACTTCCACCTTGATGCTTTCCTTAACTTGGTCAGACTGTCTGAAAATGTTGTTTTTGACAGGCATGCTGTCTCCTGTGTCCACATCATGGGTACACAGGTGTGTCTGACCAGGGGTTAGGGAAAAGAGCTCAGCAAACTGTTGCAGGACCTTCCTACAGTCAGATTGCTGTTGGCCAGAGAGGGTGTCTGAATAGATCACTCCATCAACTGAACCATCTTTTGGGTCTGCGGAGAGATCAGGGAGAGGTTCACTCTCAGCTTCCTGGTCCTCATCTGTCACCATCAACAGATTCACATCTGCCCTGTCATGGAAGAGTTTAATGCGGTTCACATGGATCACCCTTTTGGGGGTCCTGCTAGGGCCTAGGTCTACCAGGTAGGTGACCCGACTCTTCCTTTCTAGCACTGGGTAAGGGCCACTCCATCTGTCCTGAAGTGCCCTGGGAGCAACAGGCTCCAGAACCCAGACTTTCTGCCCTGGCTGAAACTCAACCAGAGCAGCCTTTTGGTCATACCACAACTTCTGGAGTTGTTGGCTGGCCTCAAGGTTTTTACTGGCCTTTTCCATATACTCTGCCATCCTTGAACGTAGGCATAGTACACAGTCATCTATATCTTGTTTAGGCTCATGAAGAGGTCTCTCCCAGCCTTCTTTTAAAAGAGCTAGTGGTCCCCTTACAGGATGGCCAAACAGAAGTTCAAAGGGGGAAAACCCTACTCCCTTCTGAGGCACCTCTCTGTAGGTGAAAAGCAGACATGGCAAGAGGACATCCCATCTCCTTTTGAGTTTTTCAGGGAGCCCCATGATCATGCCTTTCAATGTCTTGTTAAATCTTTCTACAAGACCATTGGTTTGTGGATGGTATGGTGTGGTGAATTTATAAGTCACCCCATACTCATTCCACATGTGTTTCAGGTATGCTGACATAAAGTTGGTACCTCTGTCAGACACCACCTCCTTAGGAAAACCCACTCTGGTAAAAATACCAATAAGTGCTTTGGCTACTGCAGGGGCAGTAGTCGACCTAAGGGGAATTGCTTCAGGGTATCTAGTAGCATGATCCACTACTACTAGTATGTATTGGTTCCTTGAGGCTGTGGGAGGTTCAAGTGGACCCACTATGTCCACACCCACTCTTTCAAAGAGGACCCCCACCACTGGAAGTGGAATGAGGGGGGCCTTTGGGTGTCCACCTGTCTTACCACTGGCTTGATAGGTGGCACAGGAGACACAAAACTCCTTGACCTTCTGGGACATGTTGGGCCAATAGAAGTGGTTGACTAATCTCTCCCACGTCTTAGTCTGTCCCAAATGCCCAGTGAGAGGAATATCATGAGCTAAGGTTAGAATGAACTCCCTAAACTCCTGAGGCACTACCACTCTCTTAGTGGCACCAGGTTTGGGATCTCTTGCCTCAGTGTAAAAGAGTCCATCTTCCCAATAGACTCTATGTGTCCCTGTTATTTTTACTTTGGACTCTTCAGCAGCTTGCTGCCTAAGGCCTTCAAGAGAGGGACAGGTTTCTTGTCCCTAACTCAACTGCTCCCTTGAGGGTCCCCCTGGGCCTAGGAGCACAACCTGATAATGTTCTAACTCCATGGTCTCAGTTCCCTCAGAGGGCAAAACTTCTTCCTGGGAATAGAGGTTCTCTTTCTCTTTTTGTGTGGAAGCTTGTTCCCCAGTCTTCTTTCCTTTTCTCTTGGAGGGTTGGCCCCTTTTTCCAGGCTCCAACACCTCTTTTTCACCCTGAGCCTTGCACTGTGCCCTTGTCTTGACACACACCAGTTCAGGGATACCCAGCATGGCTGCATGGGTCTTGAGTTCTACCTCAGCCCATGCTGAGGACTCTAGGTCATTTCCAAGCAAACAGTCTACAGGGATATTTGAGGAGACCACCACCTGTTTCAGGCCATTGACCCCTCCCCACTCTAAAGTTACCATAGCCATGGGATGTACTTTAGTCTGATTGTCGGCGTTGGTGACTGGATAAGTTTGTCCAGCCAGGTATTGACCAGGGGAAACCAGTTTCTCTGTCACCATGGTGACACTGGCACCTGTATCCCTCAGCACTTCTACACTTTGCCCATTACTTAAGAGTTGCTGCCTGTATTTTTGCATATTAGGGGGCCAGGCAGCCAGTGTGGCTAAATCCACCCCACCCTCAGAGACTAGTGTAGCTTCAGTGTGGACCCTGATTTGCTCTGGGCACACGGTTGATCCCACTTGGAGACTGGCCATTCCTGTGTTAGCTGGAGTAGAGTTAGAAGTGGAACCTTTCTTGGGACAGGCTTTGTCTCCAGTTTGGTATCCTGGCTGATTACAGCTACGACACCAGGCCTTTTTGGGATCACAGTTTTTACCCTTGTACCCAAAATTAGATTGTGAAGAGGCTCTGGACCCTCCCTCCTGAACAGGTTTTTGGGGCCCTATAGAAGGCTCTTTACTTTTTCCCTTGGATGTCTCAACACTCTTCCCCTGGGGAGTCTTTGTGACCCCTTTCTTTTGGTCAACCCCTGTGGAAGTCTTGGTCACCCTAGTCTTGACCCAATGGTCTGCCTTCTTTCCCAATTCTTGGAGAGAAATTGGTCCTAGGTCTACCAGAGGCAGATGCAGTTTATCATTGAAACAATTACTTAACAGGTGTTCTTTCACAAATAAATTGTACAGCCCATCATAATTATTTACACCACTGCCTTGAATCCAACCATCCAGTGTTTTTACTGAGTAGTCAACAAAATCAACCCAGGTCTGGCTCGAGGATTTTTGAGCCCCCCTGAACCTAATTCTATACTCCTCAGTGGAGAATCCAAAGCCCTCAATCAGGGTAGCCTTCATGAGGTCATAGGATTCTGCATCTTTTCCAGAGAGTGTGAGGAGTCTATCCCTACACTTTCCAGTGAACATTTCCCAAAGGAGAGCACCCCAGTGAGATCTGTTTACTTTTCTGGTTGCACAAGCCCTCTCAAAAGCTGTGAACCATTTTGTGATGTCATCACCATCTTCATATTTAGTTACAATCCCTTTAGGGATTTTCAACATGTCAGGAGAATCTCTGACCCTATTTATGTTGCTGCCACCATGGATGGGACTAAAACCCATCTCTTGTCTTTCCCTTTCTATGGCTAGGAGCTGTCTCTCTAAAGCCAATCTTTTGACCATCCTGGCTAGCAGGAGGTCATCTTCATTGAGGCTGCCCTCAATACTTCCAGAGTTGCTGGACTCTCCTGTGAGAGAAGCAGCATCTCTGACTATCACATTTGGAGTCAGGGTTTGAGAGACCCTGGGCTCCCTATCTAGGACTGGAGGTGGGAAATCCTCCAGGTCACTAGGGTCCCCCTCTGTGAGGCCATCATCAGAGGGGTTGTTTTTAGCAAACTCTGCCAAAGGCTCCTGGAGCTGTACTTTGGTAGGGTTTGAACCAGTTTTAATCTTTTTGATTTTGCAGATAGACCTTAACTCTGACATCCTAAGATGCAGGTAAGGGATGACGTTGAGTTCCATCACTATCTCTTCCGCATTAGACATTATGAGGGTCATTCTGACCCTGGCGTCCGGTGGCCGCCAGGGCCACCGACCACGGGAGCACCGCCAACAGGCTGGCGGTGCTCCAATGAGCATTCTGACGCCGCGGTCAGAAGCGGAAAGTCAGCGGTCTCCCGCCGACTTTCCGCTGCTCGTGTGAATCCTCCATGGCTGCGGAGCGCGCTCCGCAGCCATGAGGATTCCGACCCCCCCTACCGCCATCCTGTTGATGGCGGGAAAGCCGCCATGAACAGGATGGCGGTAGGGGGGGTCGCGGGGCCCCCGTAAGAGGGCCCCGCAAAGTATTTCAGTGTCTGCCTTGCAGACACTGAAATACGCGACGGGTGCCACTGCACCCGTCGCACCTACCCACTCCGCCGGCTCGATTACGAGCCGGCATCCTCGTGGGAAGGTCGTTTTCCCCTGGGCTGGCGGGCGGTTTTTCAGCAACCGCCCGCCAGCCCAGGGGAAAACTTGTAATACCCGCAGCGGTCTTTTGACCGCGGCGCGGTATTTCGGAGGGGGGAATTCTGGCGGGCGGCCTCCGCCGCCCGCCAACATTGGAATGACCCCCTATGTTTCTAAAAGTTGGAATACTTTTTGAGAATCTAAAACTATCTCTAGAACTTTATTCAAACTTTTATAAAACTTTTAAACTCTAAAAGAAATGCTTACAGGGACTAACACAAGGCTCTAGCAGGACTTTAACAATTTTAGAAAAATAGCTAAAATTTAAAAAATCAGTTTCTAATGACAATTTTTGGAATTTAGTCGTGTGATCAGGTATTGGCTGAGTAGTCCAGCAAATGCAAAGTTTTGTACCCCACCGCTGATCCACCAGTGTAGGAAGTTGGCTCTGTATGTACTATTTCAAAGTAAGAAATAGCATGCACAGAGTCCAAGGGTTCCCCTTAGAGGTAAGATAGTGGCAAAAAGAGATAATTCTAATGCTTTATTGTGTGGTAGTGTGGTCGAGTAGTAGGCTTACCAGAGGGTAGTGTTAAGCATTTGTTGTACACACACACGCAATAAATGAGGAACACGCACTCAAAGACAATTCCAGGCCAATCGGTTTTTGTCTAGAAAAATATCTTTTCTTAGTTTATTTTAAGAACCACAGGTTCAATAATTACAAACAATACTTTAAATGAAAGGTATCTTACTTAGGACCTTTAGGAACTTTGAATTAGCAAAATAGCATATATAGTTTTCACACAACTGGCAATAAGCTATTTTAAAACTGGACACAGTGCAATTTTCAACAGTTCCTGGGGGAGGTAAGTGTTTGTTAGTTTTGCAGGTAAGTAAACCACCTACAGGGTTCAAAGTTGGGTCCAAGGTAGCCCACCATTGGGGGTTCAGAGCAATCCCAAAGTTACCACACCAGCAGCTCAGGGCCAGTCAGGTGCAGAGGTCAAAGAGGTGCCCAAAACACTTAGGGGGTCATTCCAACTTCGGCAGGCGGCGGAGGCCGCCCGCCAATGTTCCCCCCCAGAAGACCGCACCGCGGTCAAAAGACCGCAGCGGTCATTCTGGCTTTCCCGCTGGGCCGGCGGCGACCGCCAAAAGGCCGCCCGCCCGCCCAGCGGGAAAGCACCAGCAACGAGGATGCCGGCTACGAATGGAGCCGGCGGAGTTGCTGGTGTGCGACGGGTGCAGTTGCACCCGTCGCGATTTTAAGTGTCTGCCAAGCAGACACTGAAAATCAATGTAGGGCCCTGTTAGGGGGCCCACGACACCCGTTCCCGCCAGCCTGGTTCTGGCGGTGAAAACCGCCAGAACCAGCCTGGCGGGAAGGGAGTCGGAATCCCCATGGCGGCGCTGCTTGCAGCGCCGCCGTGGAGGATTCACAGGGGCAGCGGGAAACTGGCGGGAAAACGCCGGCTTCCCTTTTCTGACCGTGGCTTTACCGCCGCGGTCAGAATAGCCCCAGAAGCACCGCCAGCCTGTTGGCGGTGCTTCCTCCGTCCCCTACCCTGGCGGTCTCGGACCGCCAGGGTAGGAATGACCCCCTTAGGCTTCAATGGAGAAGGGGGTGCCCCGGTTCCAGTCTGCCAGCAGGTAAGTACCCGCGTCTTCGGAGGGCAGACCAGGGGGGTTTTGTAGGGCACCGGGGGGGACACAAGTTAGCACAAAAATTACACCCTCAGCGGCATGGGGGCGGCCGGGTGCAGTGTGAAAACAGGCATCGGGTTTGTAATGGAGTCCAATGGGAGACCAAGGGGTCTCTTCAGCGATGCAGGCAGGCAAGGGGGGGGGGGCTCCTCGGAGTAGCCACCACCTGGCCAAGGGAGAGGGCCACCTGGGGGTCACTCCTGAACTGGAGGTCCGATCCTTCAGGTCCTGGGGGCTGCGGGTGCAGTGTCCTTACCAGGCGTCGGGTCTTTGAAGCAGGCAGTCGCAGTCAGGGTGAGCCTCTGGATTCCCTCTGCAGGTGTCGCTATGGGGGCTCAGGGGGGTCAACTCTGGCTACTCACGGGCTCGCAGACGCTGGGGAGTCCTCCTTGTAGTGTTTGTTCTCCACAAGTCGAGCCGGGGGCCTCGTGTGCAGAGTGCAAAGTCTCACGCTTCCGGCGGGAAACGTGTGTTCTTTCAAAGTTGCTTCTTTGTTGCAAAGTTGCAGTCTTTGTGGAACAGGGCCGCTGTCCTCGGGAGATCTTGGTCCTTCTAGATGCAGGGTAGACCTCTGAGGCTTCAGAGGTCGCTGGACCCTGTGGAACGCATCGCTGGAGCAGTTCTTTTGAAGTGGGGAGACAGGCCGGTAGAGCTGGGGCCAAAGCAGTTCGTGTCTTCGTCTTCTCTGCAGGTTTTTCAGCTCAGCAGTCCTTCTTCA
Source organism: Pleurodeles waltl (assembly GCF_031143425.1). NCBI lineage: Eukaryota > Metazoa > Chordata > Amphibia > Caudata > Salamandridae > Pleurodeles > Pleurodeles waltl. Next base: position 1,356,186,018 of record NC_090437.1, on the reverse strand, counting down.
TCTTAGGTTGCAGGAATCTATCTTGCTGGTTTCTGGGAGCCCCTTAATACTCGATTTAGGGGTGTGTTTAGGTCTGGGGGTTAGTAGCCAATGGCTACTAGCCTTGAGGGTGGCTACACCCTCTTTGTGCCTCCTCCCTGAGGGGACGGAGGCACATCCCTATTCCTATTGGGGGAATCCTCCAAAATCAAGATGGATGATTTCTAAATGCAGGGGTCACCTCAGCTCAGGACACCTTAGGGGCTGTCCTGACTGGTGTGTGACTCCTCCTTGTTTTTCTCATTATCTCCCCTGGACTTGCCGCCAAAAGTGGGGGCTGTGTCCAGGGGGTGGGCATCTCCACTAGCTGGGGTGCCTTGGGGCATTGTAACATGAAGCCTGAGCCTTTGAGGCTCACTGCTAGGTGTTACAGTTCCTGCAGGGGGGAGGTGTGAAGCACCTCCACCCAGAGCAGGCTTTTGTTTCTGTCTTCAGAGAGCACAAAGGTCCTCACCACATGGGGTCAGACACTCGTCTCTCAGCAGCAGGCTGGCATAGACCAGTCAGTCCTGCACTGAACAATTGGGTAAAATACAGGGGGCATCTCCAAGATGCCTTCTGTGTGCATTTTTTTATAAATCCAACACTGGCATCAGTGTGGGTTTATTATTCTGAGAAGTTTGGTACCAAACTTCCCAGTATTCAGTGTAGCCATTATGGAGCTGTGGAGTTCGTTTTTGACAAACTCCCAGACCATATAGTTAATACGGCCACACTGTACTTACAATGTCTAAAAATAGACTTAGACACTGTAGGGGCATATTGCTCATGCAGCTATGCCCTCACCTGTGGTATAGTGCACCCTGCCTTAGGGCTGTAAGGCCTGCTAGAGGGGTGACTTACCTATGCCACAGGCAGCATTTTGTGTGCATGGCATCCTGAGGGGGATGCCATGTCGACTTTGCCTTTTTCTCCCCACCAACACACACAATCTGCAATGGCAGTGTGCATGTGTTAGGTGAGGGGTCCCTTAGGGTGGCACAACATATGCTGCAGCCCTTGGGGACCTTCCCTGGTCACAGGGCCCTTGGTACCACTGGTACCTTTTACAAGGGACTTATCTGTGTGCCAGGGGTGTACCAATTGTGGAAACAATAGTACATTTTATGGGAAAGAACGCTGGTGCTAGGGCCTGGTTAGCAGGGTCCCAGCACACTTCTCAGTCAAGTCAGCATCAGTATCAGGCAAAATGTGGGGGGTAACTGAAACAGGGAGCCATTTCCTTACACAAGCCCACCCCCCCACCCCAGCCCACAGGCCAGGAGACTCAGCCAAAGCTGGGAGAGTCTCCCTAGTCTGTCCGGCGAGGAAGAGTAGAGGAAATAGGCTGGTTTGTTGCAGGGCCTACTCTGCCTTACATCCTCCTGTTCAGGTCATTCCCTCTAGGGAACTGACCCACTTCCACATTGATAGGACCTAATCTGAATTGCCTCTTGTCTGTGCTTTTAATGTCTTCACCCATTCTCTCTATTTTGGGGTTAGAGGTATCCACCTCTGCTAATCTTGTTTTAGCCAGGGTCACCCCTAGCTTACCCAGAGAGGTTACCGAGAGCTGGAGTAACCCCACCATGACCAACAGGGTCAGGGGGCCTAACTTGCTATTTGGCATGGGGTCAGACCACCATGCCAAGTGAGGTACTGGGTTTTTCAGAACCGGTACTGATCCGGTAACCCAGCGGTGCCAGGGTACACCCAAAGACCTCGGGTACTTTCCTGATTCAGACTACAGAAACTCAGAGTCTTCTAGGTGAAGTCAAAGATCGAATTTATTGGCTGCAACCAATGGACAAGTTTCCTAGAAGTACAACAGCACGATTTGTATGTTCTCAGGAGACTGTGTGTCAATGCAAAATCAGGTTTCCTTATATACAGTTTTTTAAGCTTCAGGCAAACATTCTTGACATTTTGGTTGGTCATTACATGTTTTCACTACAAAGGAAAAACCAGTGTCATGATGAAACCTCATATTTCATGTCATCCAGCCCATAATAAATTACCCGGCAAGGCCTAGAATTTCACATCAGATAAGTGTGGACCCCCAATAAAAACGGGCACCTCCCCCTCGTAAAGTAAGAAGAAGAAAAGAGCAGGTGCAGGTGTGAGCAAGTTAGGCAGGGTGTGTGAGCGATAATAAGGGTTTTATGGCCTGGTGTGCCTTGATGCTATCTGATTCGGCCACTGGGAGAGGGACTGACCAAACAGGTTTGGCCTGAGGCAATGGTTCCAGCTTGCCCAGGTCAGAGAAAAGTCAATCAAGGTGTACGTGTCCTTGGAATCAAATCTGACTGTATTATAAGCCTATGTGAGGGCAACTTTTAAAAATGGCTGCCGTGTATAAAATGGAAGCCACGAGTGCAGGACGAAAATGGCGATTTCGAGGTGAGAACGCTGCTGGAATTGAGCGAAAATGCTCATGCTTAGTGTACTAGACATTATTGGTCTTTTGATACTAAAATCGTACTGCTGTGGCAAAGTAAATTACATGGGTCCAGAATTTTTAGAACCACAAACCCTCCTTTTGCCCTTACATAGGCAATAAACCTATTCTCATGCTAATCTGAGTCCAGGTCTATGTTTATAAGGCCATGGAGATGTTGCTGGAGCAAAATTCTAGTACTTGGTAACTCTCTCTGGACAGGTCTCCTCGAACATGAAGTAGCACAAAAAGGCCACATATGGCAGGACAAAATAAGGAATACCTCTATCTGCAGTAGGTGGCATAAGATCACACACCCAACAATTAGTGATGTTCACTACTAACTAGTGTTGATGCAGAAGCTGTACAAAAGAATTGCTTACGAATTCTGATCTTCTAAGCTGCTCATGTTCAGGAAAAGGGTGAAAAGAGTGCAAAGAAACAATAGTAGGAAAAGACATAGGTTGGGAAGTGGGTGCAGAAGTCAATTGAGTAGAGAAAAACAATCCTACCCATAAATGACAACGTCATGTTTAAAAGACACTAGAAAACACGTTATTAAGAACATATAGACAACGGGAGAAAGTAGTGACCACTATGAAATAATAATTTTTCACAACCCTAACCAAAAAGCAAATCCTAAAATTATCTAGTAACATTTTTAGGGCTCCTCTGCATTTCAGTAATTTTTGTATGTTCAGGTGGAACAGTGGTGACTCTCATCAATGCTCTAAGGTGAAAAGGGGGTACTCTTTCCACAGAAAATGGACTTTATTCTGCTTTTACTAAACAGAATAGTACTTTAAAACAATGCCAGCAAAACAATCAGTCTCCTAACACCTAGTCTATACAATCACACGGAAACCTCTTGTGAAACCAACTATGCCCAGAGTCCGTTCAAAAAGCCTCTCTGGCAGGCTTCTATTGTCCATCAAATTTTCTTTTGTTGTTTTCTTTCGCATGGGCCTCTCAATTCAGGCCTCTTCGTGAGAAAATACTGCTTAGTTGAAGTGCCCTCCTGGCAAACACCCACAGCTCACTCGAAAGTCTCAATGTCTTAAAGCAATGCACCAGTGTCTCTCCTCTGTGAAAGATACTACAAACAATGTGCTCTTCATTGATCAAGGGCACAAATCATCTCGTGCAGACCCAAGCACCATTAATTGGGAAATAGCTCAAGCTCAGCAGCACTTTCAGACTCCAACACTCATTATTTAGTGTCAGAGGACGCTCAAGCTGCTCTTTCATGGGCACCAAAATATAGTGCCTTTTTCCAAACTTGAAATCTCCGGTGCACTGCCCTTCTTCCGTTGGAGCAAAGAAAAGGGGGTGTGTGACCAAAACTCAGGTCAAGGGGCTCAAGGGATTGCACACTGTCAGAGGTTACCAGCACATGACAGGTAGAGAAATGAAACCTCAAAACAGCTCTGCCATCAACAACAGGAATCCTTCTCTTTAGCTCTTTTACACTGAAACTGGTTTTGTGATGTCCAACGCCGTCTGATGGAGCAAGTACGATACCATGCGCTGGCGATCGCTGTCCAGCTTTGCTACTTTCTGGGTGCTGAGACTGTAGGGCCAAGACGTCCGTCTTTCATCTGTAGCTGTCACTGATGGGAATTAGGCTTAAATCAATGTCCTGCAGGTTATTATGACTTGATACCTGCAGAATCTAGTGACGTAGGAAGTGTGCCACAGCTGTTAGTTTCCTTCAATTTAGTACAAAAACAGTTCATGGTTTTTAACAAGGGGACTGCAAGCAGGTGGTCTGCAATCTTCAAAGGAGTAGCCATACACCATGGGCATAAAATACAAAGACATAGGCAGAAGGGCAAAACAGGGTCTGTAGCATCTTTAATTCAGTTCTCTCCATTATTCTCTGCCATCTATAGCTACATGAGAATTCTATCTGAATGGATTTCCTCACACAGTGGCATTGTCTAATGGGGTAAACACATATTTGCCTCAATGATTAAGTCTAGGTGTTCCTCCTTACCTTAGAACATCTCAATAGAGAAATCACATGATACCGATTATCAGGGACATGTAGAAACCTTCCTTTAAAAACTGTGCATCAGGTGCACTATGCAATACACAGGCTAATAGTCAAATGTGCAAACAAAAAGACAAGAACTAGAGGGTCCTGATATTTGCATGATTAGGACACATCTGATCCCACAAAAAATTAAAGTAGCAGGAACAGAAGGGAACCGAAAACCAAATTAAAATAGACATTGAAAATTCGTCATGTTCAAAAAGGTAAACATAAGATATCTCCTATTGAGATGGAAAACTTGTCTTACTATAATATTGAGTCAGTTAACCAGTCTATCGCTACCCTGACAGTCAGGCTGGAAAACATTGAAGCAGGCAAATTCTTGAAAACCAGTCTGGTCATACCAAAGGGAATTATACATAACATGGGGGTCCCTGGTACATCACTGCAGTCTGGAAATGTGAACCTGAACAATACATCAATAATAATAAAAGGGCTGACTGGTGAAAGGAATTCGAAAAAGAGAAATGGGACTAGGACATAGCTAAAATCTCAATAACTAAGCATGATGCGACATTGGTCAGGGGAAGTAACAAAAGAAAAAAAATCTATAGGAAGAACAAAAAAAATTATTTGGGTGATAGTCAGGCATGTGACACAACATCAAGAGTACGGGTGGTACACAAAGGCCAAAGTTACACAAATTTTAACTCTACCGTTGGCGACTACAACATATACGGTACTCCTAGCTAATGTTTCAGTTCCTTCTTCAGGAAAAAATGAAAACCTGGTTTTCTTTTAAGGAACGAAAGCCATATGCTACTTAGGAAACAGAACATCATTAACTAATGTAATATAGAAATTAGGCCACCTTGAGTCACAGATCTATAATTTCATCCTTAGGTCCAATCAAGGATACATAAATGTAGGGCTGCCTGTTCCTTTAAGGGAAGGGGCAGTAACGTGACTAACTGCAGGTGACACACTTTGATCCTGTATATCTCTTTTTATTTTCCGTCAATACCATTATAGCCAAATATACATTCACTGGTGAAGTGTTGTCTTTTATGTTCACAGCATGAAATATCATTATCTGTGGAATTTAGTAACCAGAACAAGTTCAACCAACTGTTGCGTAGCGATGGGCATCGTCATGACCATCCCCTCACAACACAGGGGAGCTTGTAATAGTATCAAAAGCAGCAACAAACATGAAAAAAACAAATAAAAAATAATAAAAACGCACAAAACGTCAAGCCATCAGATATACTTGCTGTGTATCAAGCACAAAAAGCATAGACAAAACAATAGCATGTGTGAATAAGCGGTGGCACACAACACCATGTCATGTACTTTATGCACTGTAAACCTGCAGCCCAAAACCCAATATTTGGGCCTGTTTAATTTGTCAGGTTTAAAATCCTTACCCTCCTTTTGACAGTAGATCACCAGGCAATGGAAATCTGCTGTCAAATATAACTTTACTGTTTCTCTTCTAACATACAGGACCAGCAAGAACAATTCATGATAGGACCAAATACATGAAAATACATTTCCATTACTTAACTGTTACCCTCTTGTCAGTTACTTCGCAACATCAAGCCACCTTAGTTTTACCTTTCTAAAAGTAAAAATTGTTACACTGACACTCCATATTAATTTGGCACCTACAATTTCCACTGTAAAAAAAAATCATCTCTATTTCCAGATTATTAAACTACATTTACTGTGAATAATTCACACACCTTAATAACACACATACCAGTTGTTAGAATAAATGCTTGTTGCAATCCCATGCAATGGTACATATTTCATCAACCTCGAATGAATGAACGTCTCAGTAGGCCCAGATGAAGTTAGAACCTTCAACCTTGATATTAAAACAAGCCTTTGTACTGGCACATTGACTCATTGAATCATAAGAAGGCACAACCTGCAAATATATATCAAACCTAAATGTATGCATTTACTGAAGCCTGAGACACTTTAAAAAGTACTCTGAATGAAAGAAAATGCAGTTTAAACAGTGCTTTTGCCCAAAATCGACTTTGATATTTTAGGCATTAAAAAATCAATATCCTACAATTTTCTTGCATAATATGCATTACCAGAATGTCTATTACACAATCCATGAGTCAGCCATTGAAAATATTAACTTATACTTTATAGAAATGAGCTTGTTTGCTCCTGCGCCAAGGGAAAATTGCACATACAAATGCCATTTTAGTGGTGCAACATAACTTAAATTAAATTTTAATGTTAGGAGGTCATAGTATAGGTATTAAGCTTTATAAATATTAAAAAACGATTTTGAAAGGCACTTATTTTTTTAAATAATTTTTCCATAATTAATAATTTTCTTTTTAAAAAAATAAAAACCCAACTATTCTTTTTTTTGTGATAATTCCACATATAAAAGCAAGCTGCATCCCTTGCCTATTATTTGGGATACATTAACTCACAAGCCTAAGCGCATAAGCCTAACTTGAAATGCGTCACATTTTTGCGCCACTTTCATTTAAAAGGAAGGTTATGCAAAATTCCACCCGTGTTTAACTGGGAAAGTGCTGGCTGAATTGAAAATAGATAATTTCGTTTTTTTTTGGGGGGGCCCTATTTATATCTATTGAATGTGTTTTCTAATTTATTAAGCATTTAACGGCAGTTTTGTATATGTGCACAATTGCTCATTCTATAAATTAAAGAGCAACATATAGCTATGTTAGCACATCACATGGTTCATTTCTGGATTTTTTCTAAGTTTCTACTTAATATTAATTAACCAACATTTTACTTAACAAACTGTAAACATCAAGAAGACCTACAAACACACATTGAGCTCATTTCAGATATAAACAGAAAACACTCAGTACACACAATACAGCGCGCTTTAGCCATTTTTCATAAATAGCGCCGTCGCAATTTACTTACAGAACCGTTTGCAGATCCTAGTTGTAAGTCATATTTACAAGAAAAAAAAAAACTTTTCTCAATTATTTCCAAGAATAGCGGACCCATACTTTATTAAATGTGATGGGGCCCACTCCCTGCTTCACATATAGTTCATAGGTTGGAGTTGCAATCGGAGGAACCGGACATGAGTCCTCCAAACGGGAGTCCCTTTTACAACCAAGACAAAATAAATTTCCAAGTCTGCTAAGACCAGGCATCTTCGCTCACTAGTCTAGCTTCAAACTTCAAAGGATTATCGTTTACGATAGTCTCGTGAATACACGAGTCCTTCGGCTTTGGTACTTGCAAGTTCCAAATCAAAGTGATCCCAAAGGGATACCAAACCAAATGTCCAATTAAGGACCAAACCAAGTGTCCAACTAAGGACCAAACCAAGTGTCCAACTAAGGACTGGGAGACGCTCCACTTATACTTAACTGAAAATATCAATGACGTCACCAGAAGACTCGTCTTATCGTTTCGCTCTACCAAAAATCAAGGGTCCAAATCAGGGCGACAGCCAGGGCAGCAGTCCTTCATAGCCATCGGGAAGCGGGGAACCTCGCAACAAAGACTTTCGGACCACGTCGACATGCAGGGGTCGATGAAGTGGCGGCCTTCCTCCAGAATTTTCACACGAAGCTCCCCACCGACCTCAGGCTTGGACCGGTACCGCTGGTATCGCCCCATGTTGGGCGCCAACTGAGGTACTGGGTTTTTTAGAACCAGTACTGATCCGGTAACCCAGCGGTGCCAGGGTACACCCAAAGACCTCGGGTACTTTCCTGATTCAGACTACAGAAACTCAGAGTCTTCTAGGTGAAGTCAAAGATCGAATTTATTGGCTGCAACCAATTGACAAGTTTCCTAGAAGTACAACAGCACGATTTGTATGTTCTCAGGAGACTGTGTGTCAATGCAAAATCAGGTTTCCTTATATACAGTTTTTTAAGCTTCAGGCAAACATTCTTGACATTTTGGTTGGTCATTACATGTTTTCACTACAAAGGAAAAACCAGTGTCATGATGAAACCTCATATTTCATGTCATCCAGCCCATAATAAATTACCCGGCAAGGCCTAGAATTTCACATCAGATAAGTGTGGACCCCCAATAAAAACGGGCACCTCCCCCTCGTAAAGTAAGAAGAAGAAAAGAGCAGGTGCAGGTGTGAGCAAGTTAGGCAGGGTGTGTGAGCGATAATAAGGGTTTTATGGCCTGGTGTGCCTTGATGCTATCTGATTCGGCCACTGGGAGAGGGACTGACCAAACAGGTTTGGCCTGAGGCAATGGTTCCAGCTTGCCCAGGTCAGAGAAAAGTCAATCAAGGTGTACGTGTCCTTGGAATCAAATCTGACTGTATTATAAGCCTATGTGAGGGCAACTTTTAAAAATGGCTGCCGTGTATAAAATGGGAGCCACGAGTGCAGGACGAAAATGGCGATTTCGAGGTGAGAACGCTGCTGGAATTGAGCGAAAATGCTCATGCTTAGTGTACTAGACATTATCAGTCTTTTGATACTAAAATCGTACTGCTGTGGCAAAGTAAATTACATGGGTCCAGAATTTTTAGAACCACACAAGGACAGTGCAGCCATAAAGGCTAACACCCAGCAGAGGCCACTGACAGCTGTCAGTGCCCAGAACCACACCTTCAGCTCTTCACCTACAAGGGAAGGAGCTAAGTTACAGGCTTCTTTGGGTTCAGGGTGCCTGTCTGCTGTGTAAGAGTGTGGGGTTACTACATCTTGTAGTAAACACCCTTCTTCCACTGTTTCTTCTGTTAACTGAGGAGCCACCCACTCAGGTTTAACAGTTGCCTGACTAGCCAGGACTTTCTGTGGGTCAGGTTGGACTTTACCAGTGCCATTTTTGGAGCTCTCCCCTACTTGAGCAGAATCTCCTTGGCTTGCTGGAACCTTAGCTAAAGGTTGTCCACCTTTCCTACTCTGTTTTCCTTTTTTTTTTATTTTGGGGCCTACTTGCAGTTACTGCAGGGGTAGCACCTCCAGAATCCTTGGGAGAGGACTGGCACTGGACCAGTTCCTCTCTTGGGCTCTGACTAACCTCTGGGTAGTCATTTCCAAAGAGACAATCAAGGGGGAGGTCTGTACTGACTACCACCCTTCTCCAGCTAAAAGTCCCACCCACTTCTATGGGCACAAAAGCCACAGGCCTATCAGTGACCCTGTCTGGGCTTACTCTTACTCTGGCAGTCTCACCTGGGATGTACTGGTTTGAGAACACCAGAATGTCATGCACAATAGTGTGACTGGCACAAGTGTCTCTCAGGGCAGTGACTGGGATTCCATTCACCAGTAGGTGGTGGAAATGTCTACTTCCCTCTGGAATCTCCAACTCACCTGTTGGGCCCTTTTTCCAGTTGAAGGCTATGAAGACCTTCTCATCTGAGGAGTCATTCCCAGTGGCTACACTGGTCACCCAGGGGGTTTGTTTTTGGGACAAGATGTGTCCTTGGTGTGGTGCCCTGTCTGTCTACAGTTTTGGCACCATGCCTTAGTGGCATCCCAGTTCTTACCCTGGTACCCACCTTTGTTTTGGGTTGTGACTTGGGGCCCGCCCACCTGGTCTGGTTTTTGGGGGCCTACGGAGGACTCATTTTCTTATTTCTAGTGTCACCCACTTTCTCCTGGGGAGGCTTTGTAACCCCTTTCTTTTGGTCACACCCAGTGGAAGTTTTGGTTACCCTAGTCTTGACCCAGTGGTCTGCCTTCTTTCCCAAATCTTGGGGAGAAATTGGACCTAGGTCTACCAGATACTGATGCAACTTTTCATTGAAGCAGTTACTTAAAATGTGTTCTTTCATAAACAAATTATAAAGCCCAACATAGTCATGCACTTCATTTCCAGTTACCCAACTATCCAGTGTTTTCACTGAGTAGTCTACAAAATCAACCCAGGTCTGGCTTTAGGATTTTTGAGCCCCCCTGAATCTAATCCTGTACTCCTCAGTGGAGAATCCAAAGCCCTCAGTCATGGTAGCCTTCATGAGGTCATAAGATTCTGCATCTTTACCAGACAGTGTGAGGAGTCTATCCCTACACTTTCCAGTGAACATTTCCCAAAGGAGAGCTCCCCAGTGAGATCTGTTTACTTTTCTGGTTGCACAAGCCCTCTCAAAAGCTGTGAACCATTTGGTGATGTCATCAACATCTTCATATTTTGTTACAATCCCTTTGGGGATTTTTAGGATGTCAATATTCTCTCTGACCCTATTTAAGTTGCTGCCACCATTGATGGGAGCTAAACCCATCTCTTTTCTTTCCCTTTCTATGGCTAGGAGCTGCTTCTCCAAAGCCAATCTTTTGGCCATCCTGGCTAACATGAGGTCATCTTCGTTGAGAGTTCCCTCAATGCTTCCAGAGCTGTTGGACTCCCCTGTGGGAGAAGCAACATCTCTGAATATCACTTGTGGAGTCAGGGTTGGAGGAACCCTGGTCTCCCTAACTAGGAGTGGAGGGGGGGAATTTTCCTCCACTTCACTAGCTTCATCCTCTGTAAGGGTATCTTCAGAGGGGTTGTCTCTAGTAAACTCTGCCAAGAGCTCCTGGAGCTGTTCTTTGGTAGGGTTTGATCCAGTTTTTATTTTTTTTATTCTGCAGAGAGTCCTTAACTCTGACACCCTAAGATGCAGGTAAGGGGTGAAGTTGAGTTACATCACTATCTCTTCAATAGTAGACATTTTGTTTCTAAAAGTTTGAATACTTTTTAAGAATCTAAAACTATCTCTAGAACTTAATTCAAACTTTAAAAAAACATTTAAAACTCTAAAAGAAATGCTAACAGGGACTAACACAAGGCCCTAGCAGGACTTTAAAACATTTAGAAAAAAGCTCAAATTTCAAAAATCAGTTTCTAATGAAATTTTTGGGAATTTAGTCGTGTGATCAGGTATTGGCTGAGTAGTCCAGCAAATGCAATGTCTTGTACCCCACCGCTGATCCACCAATGTAGGAAATTGGCTCTGTATGTACTATTTCAAAGTAAGAAATAGCATGCACAGAGTCCAAGGGTTCCCCTTTGAGGTAAGATAGTGGCAAAAAGAGATAATTCTAATGCTCTATTTTGTGGTAGTGTGGTCGAGCAGTAGGCTTATCAGAGGGTAGTGTTAAGCATTTGTTGTACACACACAAGCAATAAATGAGGAACACACACTCAAAAGACAATTCAAGGCCAATAGGTTTTTATATAGAAAAATATATTTTCTTAGTTTATTTTAAGAACCACAGGTTCAAAATTTACAAACAATACTTTAAATTAAAGGTATTTTTACTCAGGTATCTTAGGAACTTTGAATCATCACAATAGCATGTACAGTTTTGGCAAAAATGGCAATAAACTATTTTAAAAATGGACACTGCAAAAATCAACAGTTCCTGAGGGAGGTAAGTATTTGTTAGTTTCACAGGTAAGTAAAACACTTACAGGGTCCAAAGGTGGGTCCAAGGTAGCCCACCGTTGGGGGTTCAGGGCAACCCCAAAGTTACCACACCAGCAGCGCAGGGCCGGTCAGGTGCAGAGGTCAAAGTGGTGCCCAAAACACAGAGGCTTCAATGGAGATAGGGGTGCCCCGGTTCCAGTCTGCCAGCAGGTAAGTACCTTTGACTTCGGAGGGCAGACCAGGGGGGTTTGTAGGGCACCGAGAGGGACACAAGTAGGCATAGAAAATACACCCTTAGCGGCACAGGGGCGGCCGGGTGCAGAGTGCAAACAGGCGTCAGGATTGCAATAAGATTCAATGGGAGACCCAGGGGTCTCTTCAGCGATGCAGGAAGGCAAAGGAGGGGCTCCTTGGGGTAGCCACCACATGGGCTAGGAAGAGGGCTACCTGGGGGTCGCTCCTGAACTGGAGTTCGGTTCCTTCAGGTCCTGGGGGCTGCGGGTGCAGTGTCTTTCCCAGGCGTCGGGTTCCTTGAAGCAGGCAGTCGCGTCAGGGGGGGCATCTGGATTCCCTCTGCAGGTGTCGCTGTGGGGGCTCAGGGGGATCAACTCTGGCTACTCACAGACTCGCAGTCACCGGGGAGTCCTCCCTGTAGAGTTAGTTTTCTGCAGGTCGAGCCGGGGGCGTCGGGTGCAGAGTGGAAAGTCTCACGCTTCCGGCGGGAAACGTGTAGTCTTTAAAAGTTGCTTCTTTGTTGCAAAGTTGCAGTCCTTGTGGAACAGGGCCGCTGTCCTCGGGAGTTTCTTGGTCCTTTTAGATGCAGGGTAGTCCTCTGAGGCTTCAGAGGTCGCTGGACCCTGGGGGACGCGTCGATGATGCAGTGATGCAGTTTTTCTTGAAGTGGGGAGACAGGCCGGTAGGGCTGGGGCCAAAGCAGTTGGTGTCTCCGTCTTCTCTGCAGGTTTTATCAGCTCAGCAGTCCTTCTTCGTCTTAGGTTACAGGAATCTATCTTGCTGGGTTCTGGGTTCTAAATACTCGATTTAGGGGTGTGTTTAGGTCTGGGGGTTAGTAGCCAATGGCTACTAGCCCTGAGGGTGGCTACACCCTCTTTGTGCCTCCTCCCTGAGGGGATGGAGGCACATCCCTATTCCTATTGGGGGAATCCTCCAAAATCAAGATGGATGATTTCTAAAGGTAGGGGTCACCTCAGCTCAGGACACCTTAGGGGCTGTCCTGACTGGTGGGTGACTCCTCCTCGTTTTTCTCATTATCTCCCCTAGACTTGCTGCCAACAGTGGGGGCTGTGTCCAGGGGGTGGGCATCTCCACTAGCTGGGGTGCCTTGGGGCATTGTAACATGAAGCCTGAGCCTTTGAGGCTCACTGCTAGGTGTTACAGTTCCTGCAGGGGGGACGTGTGAAACACCTCCACCCAGAGCAGGCTTCTGTCCTCAGAGAGCACAAAGGCCCTCACCACATGGGGTCAGAAACTCGTCTCTCAGCAGCAGGCTGGTACAGACCAGTCAGTCCTGCACTGAAGAATTGGGTAAAATACAGGGGACATCTCTAAGATGCCTTCTGTGTGCATTTTTTAATAAATCCAACACTAGCATCAGTGTGGGTTTATTATTCTGAGAAGTTTGATACCAAACTTCCCAGTATTCAGTGTAGCCATTATGGAGCTGTGGAGTTCGTTTTTGACAAACTCCCAGACCATATACTTAATATAGCCACGCTGTACTTACAATGTCTAAGAATAGACTTAGACACTGAAGGGGCACATTGCTCATGCAGCTATGCCCTCACCTGTGGTATAGTGCACCCTGCCTTAGGGCTGTAAGGCCTGCTAGAGGGGTGACTTACCTATGCCACAGGGAGCATTTTGTGTGCATGGCATCCTGAGGGGGATGCCATGTCGACTTTTTCTCCCCACCAACACACACAATCTGCAATGGCAGTGTGCATGTGTTAGGTGAGGGGTCCCTTACGGTGGCACAACATATGCTGCAGCCCTTGGGGACCTTCCCTGGTCACAGGGCCCTTGGTACCACTGGTACCTTTTACAAGGGACTTATCTGTGTGCCAGGGGTGTGCCAATTGTGGAAACAATAGTACATTTTAAGGGAAAGAACGCTGGTGCTGGGTGTAGGAAAGTACCATCTTGCCTGGCATGTTACCCCCATTTTTCACTGTATATATGTTGTTATAGTTGTATGTGTCACTGGGACCCTGGTAACCCAGGGCCCCAGTGCTCATCAGTGTGCCTGAATGTGTTACCTGTGTAGTGACTAACTGTCTCACTGAGGCTCTGCTAATCAGAACCTCAGTGGTTATGCTCTCTCATTTCTTTCCAAATTGTCACTAACAGGCTAGTGACCATTTTTACCAATTTACATTGGCTTACTGGAACACCCTTATAATTCCCTAGTATATGGTACTGAGGTACCCAGGGTATTGGGGTTCCAGGAGATCCCTATGGGCTGCAGCATTTCTTTTGCCACCCATAGGGAGCTCTGACAATTCTTACACAGGCCTGCCACTGCAGCCTGAGTGAAATAACGTCCACGTTATTTCACAGCCATTTTACACTGCACTTAAGTAACTTATAAGTCACCTATATGTCTAACCTTTACCTGGTAAAGGTTAGGTGCAAAGTTACTTAGTGTGAGGGCACCCTGGCACTAGCCAAGGTGCCCCCACATTGTTCAGAGCCAATTCCCTGAACTTTGTGAGTGCGGGGACACCATTACACGCGTGCACTACATATAGGTCACTACCTATATGTAGCTTCACATTGGTAACTCCGAATATGGCCATGTAACATGTCTATGATCATGGAATTGCCCCCTCTATGCCATCCTGGCATAGTTGGCACAATCCCATGATCCCAGTGGTCTGTAGCACAGACCCTGGTACTGCCAAACTGCCCTTCCTGGGGTTTCACTGCAGCTGCTGCTGCTGCCAACCCCTCAGACAGGCATCTGCCCTCCTGGGGTCCAGCCAGGCCTGGCCCAGGATGGCAGAACAAAGAACTTCCTCTGAGAGAGGGTGTTACACCCTCTCCCTTTGGAAAATGGTGTGAAGGCAGGGGAGGAGTAGCCTCCCCCAGCCTCTGGAAATGCTTTGTTGGGCACAGATGTGCCCAATTCTGCATAAGCCAGTCTACACCGGTTCAGGGGACCCCTTAGCCCTGCTCTGGCGCGAAACTGGACAAAGGAAAGGGGAGTGACCACTCCCCTGACCTGCACCTCCCCTGGGAGGTGTCCAGAGCTCCTCCAGTGTGCTCCAGACCTCTGCCATCTTGGAAACAGAGGTGCTGCTGGCACACTGGACTGCTCTGAGTGGCCAGTGCCACCAGGTGACGTCAGAGACTCCTTGTGATAGGCTCCTTCAGGTGTTGCTAGCCTATCCTCTCTCCTAGGTAGCCAAACCCTCTTTTCTGGCTATTTAGGGTCCTGTCTCTGGGGAAACTTTAGATAACGAATGCAAGAGCTCATCCGAGTTCCTCTGCATCTCTCTCTTCACCTTCTGCCAAGGAATCGACTGCTGACCGCGCTGGAAGCCTGCAAACCTGCAACATAGTAGCAAAGACGACTACTGCAACTCTGTAACGCTGATCCTACCGCCTTCTCGACTGTTTTCCTGCTTGTGCATGCTGTGGGGGTAGTCTGCCTCCTCTCTGCACCAGAAGCTCCGAAGAAATCTCCTGTGGGTCGACGGAATCTTCCCCCTGCAACCGCAGGCACCAAAAAGCTGCATTACCGGTCCCTTGGGTCTCCTCTCAGCACGACGAGCGAGGTCCCTCGAATCCAGCGACTCTGTCCAAGTGACCCCCACAGTCCAGTGACTCTTTAGTCCAAGTTTGGTGGAGGTAAGTCCTTGCCTCACCTCGCTGGGCTGCATTGCTGGGAACCGCGACTTTTGCAGCTACTCCGGCCCCTGTGCACTTCCGGCGGAAATCCTTTGTGCACGTCCAAGCCTGGGTCCACGGCACTCTAACCTGCATTGCACGACTTTCTAAGTTGGTCTCCGGCGACGTGGGACTCCTTTGTGCGACTTCAGGTGAGCACCGTTTCACGCATCCTCGTAGTGCCTGTCTCTGGCACTTTTCTGGGTGCTACCTGCTTCAGAGAGGGCTCCATGTCTTGCTCGACGTCCCCTCTCTCTGCTGGTCCAATTTGCGACCTCCTGGTCCCTCCTGGGCCTCAGCAGCTTCCAAAAACGCTGACTGCACGATTTGCAGCTAGCAAGGCTTGTTGGCATTCTTTCGGCGGGAAAACACTTCTGCACGACTCTCCACGGCGAGAGGGATGCGTCCACCAAAGGGGAAGTCTCTACCCCTTTTTGTTCTTGCAGAAACCTCAGCTTCTTCTGTCGAGTAGAAGCTTCTTTGCACCGCAGCTGGCATTTCCTGGGCATTTGCCCATCTCCGACTTGCTTGTGACTTTTGGACTTGGTCCCCTTGTTCCACAGGTACCCTAGATTGGAAATCCACAGTTGTTGCATTGCTGGTTTGTGTCTTTCCTGCATTATTCCTCTAACACAACTTCTTTGTCCTTAGGGGAACTTTAGTGCAGTTTGCACTCACTTTTCAGGGTCTTGGGGAGGGTTATTTTTCTAACTCTCACTATTTTCTAATAGTCCCAGCGACCCTCTACAAGGTCACATAGGTTTGGGGTCCATTCGTGGTTCGCATTCCACTTTTGGAGTATATGGTTTGTGTTGCCCCTATCCCTATGTTTCCCCATTGCATCCTATTGTAACCATACATTGTTTGCACTGTTTTCTAAGACTATACTGCATATTTTTGCTATTGTGTATATATATCTTGTGTATATTTCCTATCCTCTCACTGAGGGTACACTCTAAGATACTTTGGTATATTGTCATAAAAATAAAGTACCTTTATTTTTAGTATAACTGTGTATTGTGTTTTCTTATGATATTGTGCATATGACACTAAGTGGTACTGTAGTAGCTTCACACGTCTCCTAGTTCAGCCTAAGCTGCTCTGCTAAGCTACCATTATCTATCAGCCTAAGCTGCTAGACACCCTATACACTAATAAGGGATAACTGGTGCCTGGTGCAAGGTGCAAGTACCCCTTGGTACTCACTACAAACCAGTCCAGCCTCCTACATTGGTTGTGCAGCGGTGGGATAAGTGCTTTGAGACTACTTACCACTCTTGTCATTGTACTTTTCATAAGAGAAAAATATACAAAACAAGGTCAGTGTATATACACATAGCCAAAAAGTTTTGCATTTCCTCTTTTCACTCTTTTCTAAGTGCTGAAAAGTACTTCTAACTTTCTAAAAAGTTCTAAAAAGTTTTAAAAGTTTTTTTTCTCTGTCTTTCTAAAAGCTCTGACAAACTTTTTATCTTTTACTATCACTTTAACTCTCTCTAAAAAATGTCTGGCACAGGCCAAAATGTTGATCTGTCCAAACTTGCATATGATCACCTTAGCTGGAAAGGAGCAAGGAATCTCTGCATAGAGAGAGGTTTGAGTGTAGGGAAGAATCCTTCCTTAGAACTGTTAATTAACATGCTTAGAGTACAGGATAAGGCCATAAGTGCCCCATATGTAGAAAAAGTAGCTAATGGTTCTCAATCTGATCCAGGGACTCCCCCAGGAAAAGATTCAGGAAAGAAAGTTCCTAGCCTGCCCATTACTAGACAGTCTAGCATAGTTGGTAATGATGATGAGCCACACCATATAAATAGTGTTGTCTCACATCATAGCAAAAGCATTTATTCTCACCATACTGGTAGTGATGTTTCTGTTAGCCAAGCTGTTAGGGTGGCTTCTGTAAGGGACAGGTCTCCTTCTGCCCATTCTCACCATACTTCTGTTTCAAGGCATGTTCCTCCCACCCACCCTGATGACAGATTGTTAGAAAGGGAGCTCAATAGATTGAGAGTGGAACAAACCAGACTGAAGCTCAAGAAGCAACAGCTGGATTTGGATAGACAGACTTTAGAAGTAGAGAAGGAGAGACAGAAACTGGGTTTAGAAACCCATGGTGGCAGCAGCAGTATTCCCCATAGTCATCCTGCAAAAGAGCATGATTCCAGGAATCTGCACAAGATAGTTCCCCCTTATAAGGGGGGGATGACATTAACAAGTGGTTTGCTGCACTTGAGAGGGCCTGTGTTGTACAGGATGTCCCTCAAAGGCAGTGGGCTGCTATCCTATGGCTATCATTTAGTGGAAAAGGTAGGGATAGGCTCCTTACTGTGAAAGAAAATGATGCTAATAATTTCCAAGTTCTTAAGAATGCAATCCTGGATGGTTATGGCTTAACCACTGAACAGTACAGGATAAAGTTCAGAGAGACCAAAAAGGAGTCTTCACAAGACTGGGTTGATTTCATTGACCATTCAGTGAAGGCCTTGGAGGGGTGGTTACATGGCAGTAAAGTTACTGATTATGACAGCCTGTATAACTTGATCCTGAGAGAGCATATTCTTAATAATTGTGTGTCTGATTTGTTGCACCAGTACTTGGTGGACTCTGATCTGACCTCTCCCCAAGAATTGGGAAAGAAGGCAGACAAATGGGTCAGAACAAGGGTGAACAGAAAAGTTCATACAGGGGGTGACAAAGATGGCAACAAAAAGAAGGATGGTAAGTCTTCTGACAAGGGTGGGGACAAATCTAAAAATGAGTCTTCATCAGGCCCACAAAAACACTCTGGTGGGGGTGGTGGGCCCAAATCCTCTTTTAATCAGAACAAGGAAAAGAAACCATGGTGCTATTTATGTAAAATAAAAGGCCATTGGACAACAGATCCCAGTTGTCCAAAGAAAGGCACCAAGCCTCCTACCACTACAACCCCTACTGCTACACCTAGTGTCCCTACTAATAGCAGTGGTGGTGGGAGCAAACCTACTAATAGCCAATCCAAGGGAGTAGCTGGGCTCACTATTGGTAACTTAGTTGGAGTTGGCCTTGTTAGGGAGGCCACAGAGGCTGTGTTAGTCTCTGAGGGGGCTATTGATTTAGCCACCTTAGTTGCTTGTCCCCTTAATATGGATAAGTACAAGCAGATACCCCTAATAAATGGTGTTGAGGTTCAGGCCTACAGGGACACTGGTGCTAGTGTGACTATGGTCATAGAGAAACTGGTCCACCCTGAACAACACCTACTTGGCCACCAGTACCAAGTAACCAATGCTCACAACAACACACTTAGCCACCCCATGGCTGTTGTTAATCTCAACTGCGGGGGGGTTACTGGTCCAAAGAAAGTTGTGGTAGCTTCAGATTTACCTGTAGACTGTCTATTAGGGAATGATTTGGAGACATCAGCTTGGTCAGATGTGGAGTTGGAGGCCCATGCAGCAATGCTGGGCATCCCAGGGCATATTTTTGCTTTGACAAGGGCTCAGGCCAAAAAGCAAAAAGGACAGGGAAGCTTGGATCCTGGAACAATGGACCAAGTGCTCCCTAAAGCTAGGGCTAGTAGAAGCAAACCACTTCCTACTATCCCTCCCTCTACAGTGGATTCAACTTCTGAGGAAGAAGAATTCCCTCCCTGTGCAGAACCTACACCAGAGGAGCTGGAAGCAGACACTGCTGAGCTTTTGGGTGAAGGGGGGCCTGCCAGAGAGGAGCTGAGTGTGGCACAGCAAACCTGTCCCACATTAGAGGGTCTCAGACAGCAAGCTGTCAAACAGGCTAATGGGGATGTCAGTGACTCTCACAGAGTTTACTGGGAGGACAACCTCTTGTACACTGAGCATAGGGATCCTAAACCTGGAGCTGCCAGGAGATTAGTGATTCCTCAGGAGTACAGAAAGTTCCTCCTAACCCTGGCACATGACATTCCCCTAGCTGGGCACCTGGGTCAAATGAAAACTTGGGACAGACTGGTTCCATTGTTTCATTGGCCTAGGATGTCTGAGGACACAAAGGAATTTTGTAAGTCCTGTGAAATCTGTCAAGCCAGTGGCAAGACAGGTGGCACCCCAAAGGCACCCCTTATTCCACTGCCTGTGGTTGGGGTTCCCTTTGAAAGGGTAGGGGTTGACATAGTTGGCCCCCTTGACCCTCCTACTGCTTCAGGCAATAGATTTATCTTGGTGGTAGTGGACCATGCCACAAGATATCCTGAAGCTATTCCTTTAAGGACCACTACAGCACCTGAAGTGGCAAAGGCCCTCCTGGGAATATTTTCCAGGGTGGGCTTCCCAAAGGAAGTAGTATCAGACAGGGGAAGCAATTTCATGTCTGCATACTTAAAGGCCATGTGGAAGGAGTGTGGTGTAACGTACAAGTTCACAACACCCTATCATCCACAAACAAATGGACTGGTGGAGAGATTTAATAAAACTCTCAAAGGCATGATTATGGGTCTCCCTGAAAAACTCCGCAGGAGATGGGATATCCTCCTACCATGCCTCCTTTTTGCCTACAGGGAGGTACCCCAGAAAGGAGTGGGCTTCAGTCCCTTTGAACTTCTTTTTGGACACCCTGTTAGGGGTCCACTCACACTTGTAAAGGAGGGTTGGGAACAACCTTTAAAAGCTCCTAAGCAGGATATTGTGGATTATGTACTTGGCCTCAGATCAAGGATGGCTGAGTACATGAAAAAGGCCAGTAAAAACCTTCAGGCCAGCCAAGAGCTCCAGAAGCAATGGCATGATCAGAAGGCTGTTTTGGTTCAGTACCAACCAGGGCAGAAAGTGTGGGTCTTGGAGCCTGTGGCCCCAAGAGCACTCCAAGATAAATGGAGTGGACCCCACACAATTGTTGAAAAGAAGGGAGAAGTCACCTATTTAGTTGACTTAGGCACTGCCAGGAGTCCCCTTAGGGTGCTCCATGTCAACCGCCTGAAACCCTACTATGACAGGGCTGATCTCACCCTGCTCATGGCAACTGATGAGGGACAGGAAGAAGACAGTGATCCTCTACCTGATCTCTTCTCTTCCACAGAACAAGATGCTCTTGTGGAAGGTGTAGTTTTGGCTGATTGTCTTACTGCTGAGCAGAAAGATAATTGCATAAATCTCCTAGATCAATTCTCTGAACTCTTCTCTACTGTGCCAGGTACCACTTCTTGGTGTGAGCACACTATAGATACTGGAGACAGTTTACCTGTCAAAAGTAAGATCTATAGGCAGCCTCACCATGTCAGGGACTGCATAAAGCAAGAGGTCCAGAAAATGTTAGAAGAAGGAGTGGTTGAGCACTCTGACAGTCCATGGGCTTCTCCTGTGGTACTGGTACCAAAACCCCATTCCAAAGATGGAAAGAAGGAAATGCGGTTTTGTGTAGACTATAGAGGTCTCAACTTGGTAACCAAAACTGATGCTCACCCTATACCCAGGGCAGATGAGCTCATAGATACACTGGCATCTGCCAAGTATCTAAGCACTTTTGACTTGACTGCAGGGTATTGGCAGATCAAATTGTCAGAAGATGCTCAACCTAAGACTGCATTTTCAACCATTGGAGGACATTACCAGTTTACTGTAATGCCTTTTGGTTTGAAAAATGCACCTGACACTTTTCAGAGGTTGGTGAACACAGTCCGGCAAGGGCTGGAAGCTTTCAGTGCAGCATATTTGGACGATATAGCTGTCTTTAGCTCCAGCTGGGATGATCACCTGGTCCACCTATGGAAAGTTTTGGAGGCCCTGCAAAAGGCAGGCCTCACTATCAAGGCTTCAAAGTGCCAGATAGGGCAGGGTAAGGTGGTTTATCTGGGACACCTTGTTGGTGGGGAACAGATTGCACCACTTCAGGGGAAAATCCAAACTATTATTGATTGGGTTCCCCCTACCACTCAGACTCAGGTGAGAGCCTTCCTAGGCCTCACTGGGTATTACAGGAGGTTCATTAAGAACTATGGCTCCATTGCAGCCCCTCTTAATGACCTCACATCCAAGAAAATGCCTAAAAAGGTATTATGGACAGCAAACTGTCAGAAAGCTTTTGAGGAGCTGAAGCAGGCCATGTGCTCTGCACCTGTCCTGAAAAGCCCTTGTTACTCTAAAAAATTCTATGTCCAAACTGATGCATCTGAATTAGGAGTAGGGGCAGTCCTATCACAACTTAATTCTGAGGGCCAGGATCAACCTGTTGCTTTTATTAGTAGGAGGTTGACCCCTAGAGAAAAGCGTTGGTCTGCCATTGAGAGGGAGGCCTTTGCTGTGGTCTGGGCTCTGAAGAAGTTGAGGCCATACCTGTTTGGCACTCACTTCATTGTTCAGACAGACCACAAACCTCTACTTTGGCTAAAACAAATGAAAGGTGAAAATCCAAAATTGTTGAGGTGGTCCATATCCCTACAGGGAATGGACTATACAGTGGAACATAGACCTGGGAGTAGCCACTCCAATGCAGATGGACTCTCCAGATATTTCCACTTAGACAATCAAGACTCATCAGGTCATGGCTAGTCTTATTGTCCTTCGTTTGGGGGGGGGTTGTGTAGGAAAGTACCATCTTGCCTGGCATGTTACCCCCATTTTTCACTGTATATATGTTGTTTTAGTTGTATGTGTCACTGGGACCCTGGTAACCCAGGGCCCCAGTGCTCATAAGTGTGCCTGAATGTGTTACCTGTGTAGTGACTAACTGTCTCACTGAGGCTCTGCTAATCAGAACCTCAGTGGTTATGCTCTCTCATTTCTTTCCAAATTGTCACTAACAGGCTAGTGACCATTTTTACCAATTTACATTGGCTTACTGGAACACCCTTATAATTCCCTAGTATATGGTACTGAGGTACCCAGGGTATTGGGGTTCCAGGAGATCCCTATGGGCTGCAGCATTTCTTTTGCCACCCATAGGGAGCTCTGACAATTCTTACACAGGCCTGCCACTGCAGCCTGAGTGAAATAACGTCCACGTTATTTCACAGCCATTTTACACTGCACTTAAGTAACTTATAAGTCACTTATATGTCTAACCTTTACCTGGTAAAGGTTAGGTGCAAAGTTACTTAGTGTGAGGGCACCCTAGCACTAGCCAAGGTGCCCCCACATTGTTCAGAGCCAATTCTCTGAACTTTGTGAGTGCGGGGACACCATTACACGCGTGCACTACATATAGGTCACTACCTATATGTAGCTTCACAATGGTAACTCCGAATATGGCCATGTAACATGTCTATGATCATGGAATTGCCCCCTCTATGCCATCCCGGCATAGTTGGCACAATCCCATGATCCCAGTGGTCTGTAGCACAGACCCTGGTACTGCCAAACTGCCCTTCCTGGGGTTTCACTGCAGCTGCTGCTGCTGCCAACCCCTCAGACAGGCATCTGCCCTCCTGGGGTCCAGCCAGGCCTGGCCCAGGATGGCAGAACAAAGAACTTCCTCTGAGAGAGGGTGTTACACCCTCTCCCTTTGGAAAATGGTGTGAAGGCAGGGGAGGAGTAGCCTCCCCAGCCTCTGGAAATGCTTTGTTGGGCACAGATGTGCCCAATTCTGCATAAGCCAGTCTACACCGGTTCAGGGGACCCCTTAGCCCTGCTCTGGTGCGAAACTGGACAAAGGAAAGGGGAGTGACCACTCCCCTGACCTGCACCTCCCCTGGGAGGTGTCCAGAGCTCCTCCAGTGTGCTCCAGACCTCTGCCATCTTGGAAACAGAGGTGCTGCTGGCACACTGGACTGCTCTGAGTGGCCAGTGCCACCAGGTGACGTCAGAGACTCCTTGTGATAGGCTCCTTCAGGTGTTGCTAGCCTATCCTCTCTCCTAGGTAGCCAAACCCTCTTTTCTGGCTATTTAGGGTCTCTGTCTCTGGGGAAACTTTAGATAATGAATGCAAGAGCTCATCCGAGTTCCTCTGCATCTCTCTCTTCACCTTCTGCCAAGGAATCGACTGCTGACCGCGCTGGAAGCCTGCAAACCTGCAACATAGTAGCAAAGACGACTACTGCAACTCTGTAACGCTGATCCTACTGCCTTCTCGACTGTTTTCCTGCTTGTGCATGCTGTGGGGGTAGTCTGCCTCCTCTCTAAACCAGAAGCTCCGAAGAAATCTCCCGTGGGTCGACGGAATCTTCCCCCTGCAACCGCAGGCACCAAATAGCTGCATTACCGGTCCCTTGGGTCTCCTCTCAGCACGACGAGGGAGGTGCCTCGAATCCAGCGACTCTGTCCAAGTGTCCCCCACAGTCCAGTGACTCTTCAGTCCAAGTTTGGTGGAGGTAAGTCCTTGCCTCACCTCGCTGGGCTGCATTGCTGGGAACCGCGACTTTTGCAGCTACTCCGGCCCCTGTGCACTTCCGGCGGAAATCCTTTGTGCACAGCCAAGCCTGGGTCCACGGCACTCTAACCTGCATTGCACGACTTTCTAAGTTGGTCTCCGGCGACGTGGGACTCCTTTGTGCGACTTCGGGTGAGCACCGTTTCACGCATCCTCGTAGTGCCTGTCTCTGGCACTTTTCCGGATGCTACCTGCTTCAGAGAGGGCTCCTTGTCTTGCTCGACGTTCCCTCTCTCTGCTGGTCCAATTTACGACCTCCTGGTCCCTCCTGGGCCTCAGCAGCGTCCAAAAATGCTAACAGCACGATTTGCAGCTAGCAAGGCTTGTTGGCGATCTTTTGGCGGGAAAACACTTCTGCACAACTCTCCACGGCGAGAGGGATGCGTCCACCAAAGGGGAAGTCTCTAGCCCTTTTCGTTCTTGCAGAAACCTCAGCTTCTTCTGTCCAGTAGAAGCTTCTTTGCACCCACAGCTGGCATTTCCTGGGCATTTGCCCATCTCCGACTTGCTTGTGACTTTTGGACTTGGTCCCCTTGTTCCACAGGTACCCTAGATTGGAAATCCACAGTTGTTGCATTGCTGGTTTGTGTCTTTCCTGCATTATTCCTCTAACACAACTTCTTTGTCCTTAGGGGAACTTTAGTGCACTTTGCACTCACTTTTCAGGGTCTTGGGGAGGGTTATTTTTCTAACTCTCACTATTTTCTAATAGTCCCAGCGACCCTCTACAAGGTCACATAGGTTTGGGGTCCATTCGTGGTTCGCATTCCACTTTTGGAGTATATGGTTTGTGTTGCCCCTATCCCTATGTTTCCCCATTGCATCCTATTGTAACTATACATTGTTTGCACTGTTTTCTAAGACTATACTGCATATTTTTGCTATTGTGTATATATATCTTGTGTATATTTCCTATCCTCTCACTGAGGGTACACTCTAAGATACTTTGGCATATTGTCATAAAAATAAAGTACCTTTATTTTTAGTATAACTGTGTATTGTGTTTTCTTATGATATTGTGCATATGACACTAAGTGGTACTGTAGTAGCTTCACACGTCTCCTAGTTCAGCCTAGGCTGCTCCGCTAAGCTACCATTATCTATCAGCCTAAGCTGCTAGACACCCTATACACTAATAAGGGTTAACTGGGCCTGGTGCAAGGTGCAAGTCCCCCTTGGTACTCACTACAAACCAGTCCAGCCTCCTACACTGGAGCCTGGTTAGAAGGGCCCCAGCACACTTCTCTGTCAAGTCAGCATCAGTATCAGGCAAAAAGTGGGGGGTAACTGCAACAGGAAGCCATTTCCTTACACAAAGGCAGTAAGATGCCTTGAGGCTGGATCTAGAACAATCGGATGGTGTGCCGCAGCTGGATCCAACTTGGAAAACCACTTTGATTCACTGATAGTGGCCAGCATTTCCGTAATTTTAGGTAAAGGATGCAAATCTACCCAAATATGTTTATTCAAGCTGCGCTTATCCACACACACTCTCAAATCGCCATTTTTCTTCCTTGCAATAACCAAGAGAAACAACCACAAAGAGGAATCTATAGGTTCAATGATACCTTTCATACACAAATCCTTCAACTCCCTTTCCAATTTGTCACTCACACTGAATGGTACAGTCCTAAATTTGTGTTTCACTGGAATTTCTCCCTCCTTTACTTTTATCACATGAGTAAATCCTTCAATGGTGCCCAACTTTTCCGTTAATACCAAAGGAAAATCCTTTATCAGATTGGCTGCATAATCACCTGATTCTACAACAGATACCTGTTCCTTAGTGCCTGGCCTCAAAACCATTTGGAACAAACCTTGATGGTATCAACCCAATATGTTTAGTCCATTTATTGCCACATAAACCTTACCAAAAATTCTCCTTCCCTTAAATTCAAGTACATCTTCGAAATAACCAGCCAATTCAATCTTTCTCCCTTCATATGAGACAGGTGCTCTGTCAGATGCACAGAGAGTTCTCTCTCCCCTAACCTCCTTGCACAGTTCTTGAGTAAGCATTGTGATCCGAGCCCCAGAATCCACCAAAACTTTGATTACTTTGTCACCAATTTCAATGTAAGAATCCACACACCTAGTAGGATCTCCAGTCACTATCTGATCCTCTGTGACAATCATTAACATGTCCCTGAACTCTTCTTGGATTCTATCTACATCACCATCATCTACTTCTGTAACATATGCTACCCCTGAACCATTTGGAAGCTTCCTTGAACCCTGTTGATAACCAACACTTATTGTGACACTCTGACACACTTTGGCAAAGTGCCCAGCTTTGCTGCACTTCCTGCATGTGGCATTCTTAGCAGGACATCCTCTGCCACTCTTAATATGGTTCAGATTAACACACCGAAAACAAATATTACTTTGTTTAAAAAATGGTTTGGAAGAAGTCTTAGTTGATTTTAAAAAATTTCCATATTGAGAATTCACCACTCCTATTTTTCTGTCGTTCTGGATTCCAGTTCTTTCACAGACAATTTGGACGTCTCAATGCTCTTTGCTGCTCGTAATGTCTCATCAAGTGACGGATTGTTCAAGGAAAGAAGTTTTTGTTGGATAGTCTTGTCCATGCATTTTGCAATAAATTGGTCCCTGACCAGCTGGGCACTAAACGCCTGAAATTGACAGCTGCAAGTTTTCTCAGTGCTGACACAAAAGTATCCACATCTTCACCAGGATTTTGTTCTCTTTTGAAAAACCTGTGTCTAATAACGACTAAGCTGGGTTGTATGTCAAACCTCAATTCCAATTTATTTACTGTTTCAGCATATTCATCAATCTCTTCTCCTTCTTCTAATACCAAGGCAGGAAGATATTTAAAAACGGATCTTCCTTCAAATCCTAGGGAATGCAGTAAGAGAATTTTTTTTCTTTCGGGACGGAAGGGTGTTGCACCAATTGCTCCTAAGTACATTTCAAATGCATCAAACCAATTTTTCCATGCAATTGGAGGGTTACCCGGTGTTTCCAAAAAAGGTGGTGGTGGATTCACAGACTGCATTCTTAATGCAGTTCAAGTGCAGAAGGTAAGTAATATCACTGAGTGTGCGATGCAGAAGAAAATGAAGGCTGATGAAACCCAGCAACAATTTTTAACTTAACCTTCTTTACTTTTACGTTTGTATTAATATAAGAACCACAGCAGATCACAGACAGCAAGCGCTGATGGTTCAGTATAATATAAGCAGCTAAGAAGTAAAAATAAGCTGTCAAAATTATTTTCCACTTAAAATCAAGGTGCAGTACCTCTTTATTCCATGAGATGGCAGTGTTGGATGTCCAATGTAACTGCTTCAGCTTCTTTTTGAAAACAAAAATATGTAACCAACCATGAGCTTAGATTGACGTTACCAATATTAACCGTACTTCCTGCTTGGTTTCGACGAGGAAAATGGGTCCGGTGCAGCGGTCTACTCGTCGTCAGAAATACTTGTAGTAAATGCGACTACAAGTGTGGAAAAATGGTAAGTATCATTTATTTTTAAAACGTAGACCGCTGCGATGTCGCAGCTACCGCCTTCAACCGTCCTCTCGACTCCGAGGGCCATATTTATACTCCGTTTGCGCCGAAATTGCGTCGTTTTTTTTGACGCAATTTCGACGCAAAACTAACGCCAACTAACGCCATATTTATACTATGGCGTTAGAGGCGAATAGCGCCAAAGTTCCCGGAATGTGCGTCATTTTTTAGCGTGAACCCCTTCCTTGCGTTAATGATATGCAAGGGAGGCGTTCCCGTCTAAAAAATGACTCCCAGGCCTTTACGTGGTATTTATACTCCCGGGCAAAAGAGACGCCCGGGAGTTGGCGTGGCTAAAAACGGCGCATTTGCGCCACTTTTTAACGCCTGCTCAGGGCAGGCGTTAAGGGGCCTGTGGGCTCAAAATGAGCCCACAGGTGCCCTCCCATGCCCCCAGGGACCCCCCCTGCCACCCTTGCCCACCCCAGGAGGACCCCCAAGGATGGAGGGACCCACCCCAGGGACATTCAGGTAAGTTCAGGTAAGTATAATTTTTTATTTTTTATATTTTATTTTGGTGGCATAGGGGGGCCTTATTTGTGCCCCCCTACATGCCACTATGCCCAATGACCATGCCCAGGGGACAGAAGTCCCCTGGGCATGGCCATTGGGCAAGGGGGCATGACTCCTATCTTTACAATGATAGGAGTCATGTTGATGGGGGATGGGCGTCGTTAAAAAATGGCGCAAGTCGGGTTAAGACGATTTTTTCGACGTAACCTGACTTGCCCCATTTTAAGACGCCCATGCGCCATTTTCCCCCTACGCCGGCGCTGTCTGGTCTACGTGGTTTTTTCCCACGCAAACCAGGCAGCGCCGGTCTGATTGCGCCGTCTAACGCCATTCCATAAATACGGCGCCCGCTTGGCGCTTCAGAATGGCGTTAGACGGCGCAAAACTTTTTGACGCTAAACTGCGTTAGCGCAGTTTAGCGTCAAAAAGTATAAATATGGGCCCGAGTGTCTCTCTCTCTCTCGAGCTCGGGACGTAAGACGGGAGTCGCGAGGATGCGGCAACACCACAATGTGCTATTCCATTTTTAGCGGGCCTGTGCCCCTCACCCGGCACCGACCATCCCCTGAAATAAATG
Source organism: Pleurodeles waltl (assembly GCF_031143425.1). Classification (NCBI taxonomy): domain Eukaryota; kingdom Metazoa; phylum Chordata; class Amphibia; order Caudata; family Salamandridae; genus Pleurodeles; species Pleurodeles waltl. The sequence continues at coordinate 1,356,157,357 of NC_090437.1, read as the reverse complement.
TCCAATATTAGATCGGGGGTACTTCTTAAATCCAGAATTAATCAATCGAGGACCACCTCTATGGGCCAAAGTCCAACCCACTATCCTGAAGCAGCAGTCAACACAAATTCCCAAAAGCGGCACACCTCGTAATGAAATATTCAAACTTTAAATTCATTAATCATTTGTAAAATCATGGACAAACATATCATCATTATAAACAAGGTGAGGAATATGTGCAAAAAATCTGCAGAGTGAACAGTACAATTGGTCAAAGAGAATTATCTGAATCTTAACTATATGTGTCATAATGCTAAGCACAAGGACATCACATATGTGCAAAAAGATGTTCAAAACTTGCATAGATGTTGAAAATGCATATCAATATGACCAAGATCACAAGTTGATGGTCCAAATCTCAACTGATAAATCGTCATAGTAAACACAGAGACATCAAATATAAACCAGAACATGTGAATAGGGGTTGAAAGGGCATATCAGGATAATCAAGTCACAAATGAACCTGTAGCTCAGCATCAATTTTATGGCCCCATGGAACCTCAATTCCTAGTGTCAAGATCATGCGTGACTTCTCTCTCCTCGATTCCTTTTCTCTACCCCCGCCCTGTGGATGAGCCCTGACATGTTTTATCACATAGTAGCAAAAACACGCTAAAATCATCCATGATGCTGCTCAAAATGGGAGGCCATGGGATAACTCCTATCACCATGTTTTAAGGCACACATATGCTGTGAAATACGTACCCTCAATTTGTTAATCGTGCCCCTATATATTGTTTCTCAAAACCAAAGCACAGGCTGTACACAGCATACTCGGGGCCGTATTTATACTCCGTTTGCGCCGAATTTGCGTCGTTTTTTTCGACGCAAATTCGACGCTAAACTAACGCCAACTAACGCCATATTTATACTATGGCGTTAGAGGCGAATAGCGCCAAAGTTCCCGGAATGTGCGTCATTTTTTAGCGTGAACCCCTTCCTTGCGTTAATGATATGCAAGGGAGGCGTTCCCGTCTAAAAAATGACTCCCAGGCCTTTACGTGGTATTTATACTCCCGGGCAAAAGAGACGCCCGGGAGTGGGCGTGGCTAAAAACGGCGCATTTGCGCCGCTTTTTAACGCCTGGGTCAGGCATGGCGTTAAGGGACAAGTGGGCTCAAAATGAGCCCAGAGTGCCCTCCCCTGCCCCCAGGGACCCCCCCTGCCACCCTTGCCCACCCCAGGAGGACACCCAAGGCTGGAGGGACCCACCCCAGGGACATTCAGGTAAGTATTTTTTTATTTTTTTTTAATAATTTTTTTTGGCATAGGGGGGCCTGATTTGTGCCCCCCTACATGCCACTATGCCCAATGACCATGCCCAGGGGACAGAAGTCCCCTGGGCATGGCCATTGGGCAAGGGGGCATGACTCCTATCTTTACAATGATCGGAGTCATGTTGATGGGGGATGGGCGTCGAAAATAAATGGCGCAAGTCGGGTTACGACGATTTTTTCGACGTAACCTGACTTGCCCCATTTTAAGACGCCCATGCGCCATTTTCCCCCTACGCCGGCGCTGCCTGGTGTACGTGGTTTTTCTCGCGCACACCAGGCAGCGCCGGTCTGCTTGCGCCGGCTAACGCCATTCAATAAATACGGCGCCCGCATGGCGCTTCAGAATGGCGTTAGCCGGCGCAAAACTTTTTGACGCTAAACTGCGTTAGCGCAGTTTAGCGTCAAAAAGTATAAATATGGGCCTGGGTGTTATAAGTGATATGTTCCTTAATCAAGACCTCACGGCCCTCAAAAGTATGGGATATTTTCTGATTAACAGCATGTGCACAGGCCTTACTTACATTTATTAAAACCTTTAGTACTCTGTTGTAACCAACCCCCACTCATCATTGGGGCCAGATAGCTGCTCGTCAACATATCACCAATAGACCTAGTACTTTTAGAAGTGATATGTGGGCTCATATGGCTGATATCTTTAAGATTCTCTTCTTTGCTGAGTACATGCCAATCCCTTTTGAATTATAGTTCCTACATCAGAATACACCTCACTATATTGTAAAAAATAACTGTTTCACATTATCCTGTTCACTGAAAAAACAACGGTCACAGGGATGTTCTAGTTAGGAAATAGCATTAAAAAAAATATAAAAATCCACTGAAAAAAACAAAGGTTAAAAGGGACCCTATAGTTAGGTTCATATTTCACACACAAAACCATAAAAATTCAGCATAATTTATTGGCCTTGCCCCAGTGAGATGGTGGTCCTCAGGCTGTAAATGGTCCGAGGTGGTGGGCTGCACAGCCCCCCTCAATTATATTACTTAGGCATGGCCCCAGTGAGGTGACGGTCCCCGGGGGCAATATCAGCCATGGAGATGGGGCAGTGTGTGCCCCTTCTTCAAACTTGATATTTAAATTAGCCCCTGGCACATGGCCCATCCGGGGGCTCAACTATAAACAAGCGCAGGAGACCATGCTTGTTTTTTTAAAGAAAATAATCCTGAGATTTGCAAATCCTCTGTGATGTTTGCTGGAAAAATGTATAAAAAAAAGTTTCAGGCACCCACCACCAGGCCTAAGGGGTCAGGCTATTCCCTTCTGTTTTTCTTTTTTGTGTTGGACATGGCTAAGCCTGAGTCCCAAAATGGCTGCCAACACTTCCTGGTTGACGTGCTGGCAGTCAATCAGATCTCAGCTGGAGATCTGCTGGATCTACGTGGGATCCCCGTTCCTAGATATTTATTTGTGTTTTTCCTTTCATATTTCAATAACTACTGAACCAAATTACAAAAAGTACTCTTTCTGGACAAAAGATCTAGCTTTCTGCCAAACTTCGTGTAATTCCGACTAGCGATTCAGGCTGTAGTTGTGACTAAAATCCCTATGTGAAATTGCATTGAGGAAAACGTTGTTGGGACCCCCCCACCCTTTTCCTTGGCTCCCTCTTGATGGATCACCTCAAAACATTCAACAAAGAAGCTGAAGTGACTGGCAAACTATTCGAAAAAAAGATTTGTCAAATGACACCAAAGTTATTAGTTAAACAAAAATTGTTTTCTTCTTTGGAAACTAGGGGCCACATGTAGGAAACTCTGAGATTGCGACTCGGAAATTGCGAGTCTGTCCGACTCGTAATTTCCGAGTCGCAATCTCGGATGCAGAACGGTGTCTCAGACACCGTCTGCGACTCGCTATGTGGTCGCAAAGACCCAGCTCATCAATATTCATGAGGTGGGTCGCATTTTGCGACCCCATAGCGAGTCCCTGCACTCACAGGGATGGTGGCCTGCGGAAGTCAGCAGACTTCCATGTCTGTGACTGCTTTATAAATAAAGCAGTTTTTTTTTTCATTTTGCAGCCCATTTTCCTTAAAGGAAAACGAGTTGCAAAATGAAAAAACTTACGGAACCATTTGGTTTCGTTTTTTCAGAGTAGGCAGTGGTCCATAGGACCACTGCCTGCTTTGAAAAAATATTTTTTTTGACATTCACAAAGGGGAAGGGGTCCCATGGGGACCCCTTCCTTTTTGCGAATGAGTTACCACCAGTGTGACACTGGTGGTACCTGCGAGTTGCTTTGGGACCGCATTTGCGGTCACAAAGCTCTTCTGAATTGCGATGCGAGTCGCAAATAGGAAGAGAACACCCCCTCCTATTTGTGAGTCACATTCACAAATTGCGAGCCGGTACCGACTCGCAATTCGTGAATGTGCATTGCGTTAGGCCGTTTGCATGGCGCAAACTGCGATTTTCGCTGTTTGCACCATGCAAACGGCTTGCTACATCTGTCCCTAGGTCCTGACTATAACTACCTACTGGCGACTGATATTTAAAAAACTACTGAACCAAATTACAAAAAGCACTCTTTCTGGACAAAAGATCTAGCTTTCTGCCAAACTTCATGTAATTCCATCCAGCGATTCAGGCTGTAGTTGTGACTAAATTCCCTATGTGAAATTGCAGTGAGGGAAACGTTGTTGGGACCCCCCTTTTTCTCGGCACCCTCTTGATGGATCACCACAAAACATTCAACACAGAAGCTGAAGTGAGTGGCAAGCTATTTGAAAAAAGATTCGTCAAATGACTCCAAAGTTATTAGCTAAACAAAAATTGTTTTATCCTTTAGAAACTAGGCCCTGACTACAACTACCTACTGGTGACTGCCAGTACGTTAGTGGCATTCACCGCTAGTTAGTTATAGTTAGGACCTAGTTTCTAAAGAAAGAGCCTTTTTTGTTTTAATCAACATCAATGTCATTTGTTGAATTTAAAAGCATATTAGCAACATTAGAACACTAGATTAGTACTGCGGAAGGCGAAAGCTGAAACACATCTACTGGCATTAAAAGGTTAAAAGGACAAATTATTTGTTATCCCGTGAGTGCTCCCTGCCTGTTTTTGAAATGCTTATATTGTGGATTCACGACCATGTAGCAGAGAAACCCACCCTGAGCAAGTCTTTAGTGATCTTTTTAAACAACAATGTATATATATATATATATTACCTAGTGGCAGTTGCCTCTAATTAGTTATAATTAGGATCATGTTTCCATAGGAAAAGTGTTTTTTGAGTTTTTGGACTTGCCTTATATTTGGCTGCATTTGATGAATCTTCACAAAACTTTCCAAAAAACGTGCCCCGATGATTCTTGTTGTTGATCATGGAAAGATTTGGAGCAATCCATCAAGTGGTTGTTGAAAAAAAGTGGGGGGGCAAAAAAGTTGTGCTTCCCATGTTAATTCCCACAGGACCTTTGAACACGACTACAGACTGAACTGCTGGAGGGAATTACACCAAATTTGGCAGAAAGCTAGCTGTCAGTACACAGATTGTGCTTTGGTTACTTAGTGTAAATCCATTCACTAGCTTTGTGTATCTGTGATCATGAATACTTCACAAATAAAAATGAGCTTTTGCAGGGAAATGCACAGCTGTGCTTGCCTGTTAACACTTCAAACGAAAATGTATTGGCAGCCATCTTGGGACTCAGCTTCAGCCAAGTCCAACAAAAAAAGTGAACAAAAACAAAACGGGCCACGGTAGGTACACCCTGAACTCTTGGTTCTGTTGGTGGGGTCCCAGAGGAAACCCCCCCCCCATAATTAAAAAGCATTTTATTTTTTACTTTTTACCGCAGATCTGGTGAAAGTTTTTTAAAAAACTAAGCGCAGTCTCCCACACTTGTTTTTTTACAAGCCTCCAGGAGGGCCAGGTCCAGGGGACATTCACAATTTATATTGGGGGGGCTGGCTAACTCCCCCCCGCAGCCCTAAGGAACATCACCTCCCTGGGATGTCTGGCACTCTTGTAGGCCCTGCCACCTCCCCAGGGCTTGAATCGTAAAAGAATAGGGGCGGCTGGCAGCCCACCACAGCCCTGGGGACTGCCACCTTCCCATGACACGTTGTTTGATGAAAGAATGTGGGCGGCCTCCTGGCCTTTCGACTGCCCCAGGGACCGCCACCTCCCTGAGACATTATCAATTAAATATGAGAGGAGTGCCTAGCTCCCCCACAGCGCTGGGTACCGCTACCTTCCCGGGGCTACTCTAAAAAACGTGATGGGGGTCCATTTCAGACCACCTGCAGTCCCTGGACCACCACCTCCGCAGGCATTTCTTACATTTTGCGCCGGGGGGGCGCCCCTCCCATGACAGAATCATAGAAAGAGTGGAATCTGACAGCCCCAGGGACCACCACCTCTATTTTCGTAAGGGGGAGCCACGCTGCCCCCCCTTCATGGAGTCTATGATGGCCCTGGGGACTGCCACCCACCCAGGGCCAGCTCTTCCTATGTCCCAGGGCTGCTCCCACCAAGCAAAAGCAAACAATGTCTGCTTTCTGATAGCAGGACCTGTCGAGCAGGTCCCGCTGTCAGAAAGTAGTGTTTTCATTACTCTTCCCCGCACGCAAATATGCGTGCATGTGAAGAGAGATTAAAACATTGCTCCAGCAAGCAGGGAGCTACTATGAAAGGCAGCTATGTGCTTTCTGGAGCAATGCCAAGTCCTGCAGGAGGCGGGAGCCAGCTGGGAACAGGGGAGGCCTCAAGGCTTTGCTTGCGGTTCAAGAAAGCCCGTAAAGGGCTTCAAATGAGTGGAGAGGCACAAAAGTGGGCAGGAAAATGAACATAAAGGCACAAAGAGAGGGTAAGAAAACATAAAAAAAGGCAGAAACAGAGGGCAGAGACGAACAGAAAGGCACAAATAAAGGGCACAAAACGAGCAGAAAAGGATGGAGAGGCACAAACAGAGGGCAGTAACAAGCAGAAAGGCACAAACAGGTGCAAGAAGTGAGCAGCAAGGCACAAACAGAGGGTAAAAAACACTACCAGAATGGCCAAAAAGAGGGTAAAATATGAACAGAAAGGAACAGAGAGAAAAAACAAGCAGAAAGGAGCAGAAAACTGTCAAAGAGGTAGAAACAGAGTGCAAGAAATGTGCAGAGGGGCATTAACAGAGGGTAATAAATAGGCAGAGGGCACGAAACGGACAGAGACGGTGAAACAGAATATTATAAACAAGAAAAAAAGGCAGACACAGAGGGCAGAAATACGCTGGGTTGGATGATTATAGGGGTTCTACAGCCAACCACTGCTGAGCACGGCCGTTGGCTGTGCCGGTCGCGGGGTTGGTTGGTTATCGAAGGTTGGCAAAAGGGCCGCAGGTAACTAAAACTTGCGCCTTCTCCATACAGTGCTAATTACCCCACATATATCAGTACTCATGACAACTGTTATGACAGGATTAAAAAAAGGATCAATAGCACTCAAATTACTGAAGGACACACTGTGCATGGCGGGGGCACAAGTATAGGTACCTTAGGGAACGAGTCCTACTTACTTGAAAGAATTCTAACTATAACTGCTGAATTTCCATGGTTTTGTATGAGTAAATTCAGAACCTAAGTATAATGCCCCAGTAACCTTTGGTTATTTCAGTGAATATATATATATATATGAGTAGGAATGACAACATCCACAGGATGACAATGGAGGCACTTAATCAGGATATAAAATGAACTGTGGATGTCATATTATTTTAATATCTGTCACACAGGACTGGGCAAATTGTTAAAGAAGGACAGTTTGTTCATTCAAGATTATTTCAGTTGACTGAAAGTGCAAATTTAGCCTGCTTCAGAATGAAATGAAAAGTACTATGCAAGCTGACGGATTTCCGTTTGATTGTGCGTGGCATAGCTGTATTGTTATAATTGCAGAATACTGGAGAATTGGCTCGTGAAAGTATTTCTACTATGTTGGTTTTGACTTTGTCACTATCTAGCTCGTGAGGATTGCACTGTGCTAATCCTATGCTTAAAAACTTTGCTAGATAAGTAGACATTTGAGGTGAGCAAATTTAGAGTGTCGCTGGTGTTGCAGGGTGCTCCTTACTAGAGCAGTTCTCCACCTAAAATTGGGAACTTCCCAGAGTTCTTCTTTGTTTTTTACACATATATATATATATATATATATATATGTATATATATATATATTTTATTTTTTATTTTTATTTTATTGATATAGAGATTATGGTACTGACCGAGTTGCTAATACTGTTTCCCCTCCTGCCACACAGGGTCCATGTCTTCTCCACCCATTGTCGACATCCCTAACTTCATGGTGCACTCTCCTTCCACATGCAGTTCTTCTCTGCACAATGCTAGTACCCCAGGCTCAGGCCAAGTGGTCTTGACTTCCTGGGTGACAGCCCCTCACACAGAAGGGAGATTAGCAGGTCCTTAGCCCTGTTTCCAGAAGCAAGACATTTTGGTGCTCTCTCCTGATGAACAGTGCTGTTGAACAACTTGTGAGACTCATGCTCCCACCTTTATAGTTCGAATCCACATACAGATATGGTACATTCTCTGTTCCATTGATGTTACTGGGCGTTGACCACTCTGAAATGCCCTCTACGTTGTTCTGCCCTTTTTCAAAGGGACAGTCAGCAGCAGCAGGAGTGGTTTTGATTGTGAACTGGGGATCATACCTAGCCAGCAGCATTCACTGAAATATTAATCACAAAGTTTTAGAGCCCTGGGACTTCCCCTCTATCATGATTTCCTGGTCCTACAGTGCCAGACCCAATATCTTGCTTTACAGTTAATCTAAGCCCCACTGACCAGTAACTCTTCCTGGAATCAAAGAGACCTTCCACCAGTGTGTGTGTGTGTGTCTATGTGTGTGCCCACCCAAGTCCTCCGGAATGTCAGCTATACACATCGCCAGTCCGTGGATGGCATTCCTTACCTTCCACCAGCCTTTCTAGTCCCAGGGCTTCCAAAATATATTCTACAATTCTCCATGTTATGTACCATGCAAGGCACACTGATATCCCAGTAAACACACATACATTTGACATACTGCCTGGTGCTACACACATTCACTATGTAGACCAAACAGAAGTAGAATTGTACATGTGTGCCAGTAGGCACCACTCCAGTGATATAGGTAAAAAGGCCTGTTTGCAGTATCATTACTAAACACAAAGTGAATATACTGCCACCACCCTGCTTGTGTCACTTAATATTGGCAAGGGTAGTAGCCAACTAAAGCTATGGAGGGGAGTGCTTGAACCAATCCTCTCAATTTACCAAGACCACATTTGTAGGAGGCTGGCCTGATTTGTGGTAGGTACCTATGGTACTTACACCTTATACCAGGTGCAGTTATCCCTTATTAGTCATCCTGACGAGCATGGTCCCTGGAACTCAGCAACTCTGTCCAAGTGACTTCCACAGTCCAGTGACTCTTCAGTCCAAGTTTGGTGGAGTTAAGTCCTTGCCTCCCCACGCTAGACTGCATTGCTGGGTACCCTGTGATTTGCAGCTGCTCCGGCTACTGTGCACTCTTCCAGGATTTCCTTTTGCACAGTCAAGCCTGGGTCCCCGGCACTCCGTCCTGTAGTGCACAACCTTCTGAGTTGTCCTCCGGCGTCGTGGGTCTCCCTTTTGTGACTTCACATGGACTCCGGTTCACTTTCCTTCCAGGTGCTTGTTCAGGTATTTTTGCAGGTGCTGCATGCTTCTGTGAGGGCTCCCTGAGTTGCTGGGCGCCCCCTCTGTCTCCTCCTCCAAGTGGCAGCATCCTGGTCCCTCCTGGGCCACAGCAGCACCCAAAAACCTCTACTGCAACCCTTGCAGCTAGCAAGGCTTGTTTGCAGTCTTTCTACATGGGAACACGTCTGCAAGCTTCATCACGACATGGGACATCCATGTTCCAAAGGAGAAGTCCCTAGCTCTCTTCTTTGTTGCAGAACTCCATGCTTCTTTCATCCGGTGGCAGCTTCCTTGCACCCTCAGCTGGCATTTCCTGTGCTCCTGCCCACTCTCGACACTGTTGCGACTACTGGACTTGGTCCCCTTGTCTTACACGTACTCAGGTCCGAAATTCAATGTTGTTGCATTGCTGGTGTTTGTTCTTCCTGCAGAATCCCCCTATCACGACTTCTGTGCTCTCTGGGGGTAGTAGGTGCACTTTACACCTACCTTTCAGGGTCTTGGGGTGGGCTATATTTCTAACCCTCACTGTTTTTTTACAGTCCCAGCGACCCGCTACAAGCTCACATAGGTTTGGGGTCCATTCGTGGTTCGCATTCCACTTTTGGATTATATGGTTTGTGTTGCCCCTATACCTATGTGCTCCTATTGCAATCTATTGTAATTCTACACTATTTGCATTACTTTTCTTGCTATTACTTACCTAATTTTGGTTTGTGTACATATATCTTGTGTATATATCTTATCCTCATACTGAGGGTACTCACTGAGATACTTTTGGCATATTGTCATAAAAATAAAGTACCTTTATTTTTAGTACTTCTGTGTATTGTATTTTCTTATGATATTGTGCATATGATACAAGTGGTATTGTAGGAGCTTTACATGTCTTCTAGTTCAGCCTAAGCTGCTTTGCCATAGCTACCTTTTATCAGCCGTAGCTGCTAGAAACACCTCTTCTACACTAATAAGGGATAACTGGGCCTGGCACAAGGTGTAAGTACCTCTGGTACCCACTACAAGCCAGGCCAGCCCCCTACAATACAGACATACTAAAAACAGTTTCTCTTGTGAAAGACATATATGCTATGGTGTATAACTCATGTGCTTAAGATACCCAGAGGAATGGGCAGTGATAGCTCGCAGATGATAGGGAGCACGGTTATACAGTAAAACTTAAATATGCTTTATTAATTTCACTGAGCATTATTGTTACTTTTCTCACACTGTGAGTACACACCTATTGCCACCAATATATGTCAATTTTCTATTCTGTTGCAAGTAGGTTACAGACTGTTTTAGGGCCGTTCACGGATCATTACAGTGCACAAAAGAGTTAATGGACATTTCTGATTTATACTACTTGTTATAAAGTGTCACTCAAAGTGTCACACATAAGTCCTTAAAATTTGTCACACATAACCACAGTAACAGCCTAGAAAAGTCACACATAAGTACAATAAAAACCTGGCACCTGTATACTTAACACTGTGGAAGGAGCAACTTACAGAGGAAGCTTAAAGAAAGAGTGCCTAAGCTTTTTAGGGATGGCTTGATTAGTTTCATTGGGAATCTCTCTGATGATCACCTTGCTGGCAGGTTCAGAGTAAATTTGCACTTGCACAGCGCACTACTCACCCGTTAGGGTCTCAAGGTGCTGTACTCATACCGCTATGGAACCCCTCCTGGCTTTTCCCTGGGAGGTGCCCACTCCTGGCCCCCCCCAGGATGAAGCCAGGCATCCAAGCGCTGTTGGGGCCGTTGTGGAGATTAAGCAAGCTATTGCCCAGAGTTGCAGAGTGGGACCCATTAATTAGATTAGGCACCGAGGCGAGAATTATCTGGTCCAAGGGAATTGAGCCCAAGACCTGCTGAAGTGGGACTTGAACCCTGGTCTTGAGCCAGATCTCTGCTTCAGGGTCTGCCGCTCTAACCATTGTGCCACACTTCTCCAGAGTGGTGGGGATGTGAGGCACTGTGTGCTATCACTGCATATACTTTAGAACAAAGTCCACTTCTGTTGCAAGTACATTAGGATATTTTCCATTACTACTCATTTCTGATATGTTACCAAGACTGGCACAGCCACTCAGACACCCAGAAAATGAGATGCCCATACAGCTGGTCAGTCACATGGCCTTTCTGGCACAATGTAAATAAGGACATGGAAAATGTTATAAACTGATAAAGTAAATATCACACATTTCTTTTTATTGCAGAAAAAGGATGTTGAGGAGAAGTTTAAACAGCTCTTGATTGACAACAACATGAAAGAAGAGAAGGGCCTGGAATCCCAAGACATAGGAGACCGGATGAAAACACTGCAGCAGTACCTTGTAGCCCAGTTCCTTATGAAGAAGGACATACCCATGTGGTGTCATAGAGATTTGGCCTTTGATTCTGAGAATATTTCACTCACTGAACAGTTGAGTCTCCTTAAAGCAACTCTACAAGTAACACTGGAAGAATACAGGATGACACATTACACAGACGACACAGATGATATATCCAGTTTCCGTATTCGTATCATGGATGTGCTGTATGACACAAACAAGTCCTTAGCTGGAAAATTATCAAGAGATGTATTTTCTGAGCTTTCTAGCACCAGCCAAGACTTTCTTGGAAACATATTATTCAGTGGTACATGGACCCCAATCCAGGCAGTCCGATTCACTCTAAAGGTGCAGGAGAGCAGGGTTCCACAAAAGAAGGTGGAAGCCATCCTCCAATGCGTGCAGACGTACCATGTCAATATGAACACGACCATCAAATCCTTAAAGGAACAGGATCCTCTGCTGTTTCTGCAGAAACATGTACAGGGGGAGAAGGACAAGGATTTAAAAACCATACTAGCGGAAATGAGAAAAAATCATTATCCAGAAAAGGTTCTTTCTATTCTGGACAAAGTGCTCAGTGAAGTTGAAAGCCGGCTTCCAGCATGTAAAACCCTAGATCTGGATGAAAAAATGAAGAGAGAAGGGATAGCCATGACCAGAGCAATAGACTTTGAAAATCCTGATATTGAGATACTAGTGAAAATTGTGATTGGCTTGTGTGTGGCTGTTCAGGACACTACAACGTACACTTCACCGATGGGAACGAAGGTTGAGGGCTATGTGCCACGCATGACTCAACTAGCATCTCTGTTGACTCTTCTAATTTCTAAAACCCCTGAATGCAGTGGTTGCCTTTTGGAGATATTTACTGGAGAGGGCAAATCTACTATTATAGCTATGCTAGCCTTAGTTCATGCCATCCGTGGGAAGAAGGTTGATATTATCACAAGTTCTCCAGTACTTGCCCGTCGTGATCAAGAGGAATGGAGCAAACTGTACAAGATGTTTGATTTCTCTTGTAGTGTTGTGCCACCTCCAGGGCTAGATGAATACACTGACTCAAGAGAAATTGAAAAGGCAATTAAAAAAGCTTATGCAGCACACATTATGTATGGCACTATTGGGAACTTTGCTGCTGACATTCTACGACAGGAGTTTGAAAAATGCAAAACGCGAGGAGATCGGACCTTTGACATAGCCATTGTGGATGAAGTGGACTATATGACCCTGGACAGTGGTGTCCAAGTCACATACCTTTCACATGCAGCGACAGGAATGCGGCACTTAGAACAACTGCTGGCAGCTGTCTGGGCGAAGATATGCACTTGCCAACGTATTCAAGATGCCCAAACAGGTGGCATTCTTTGGGCAACTGGAACACAATACTTTTACAAAGTTGCTGCCGCAGCTGTCATGGGGCCAAACACCTCAGAGCATTTCACCCCCCTCAATATTATCATGCCGGGTCTGCAGCTTGGGTTCTTCACTGAAGAGGATGTGAAGCAGATTCAGTCCAACCTGGATAAGTCTGAACAGTCAAGTGTTGAAGAACCACAAGACTCTGCAATCAAACAAATCATGGATAAACTCGGACCTGCTCAGCAGCGAGATCTCTTGTCTATATTTCAGAAAGTTTTTGAAGACGCTGTTGTTTTTGAATATTATGAGGTAAAGGATGGTAAAGCATCTGAATTCAAGACCAGTTCAACATTGGAATCCATGCCAGACAAAAAAGCCACATCTGATAATGACAAAATTCGCATTCTTCTCCAGGAACATGGCTGCGCCTGTATGGTGATGAGTGAAAAAGACCTGATAGAAGGAGCTGTCAGTGACCTGGAATCAAGAATCCGGTACTCTGACACCTATCACCCACCAGATAAAGGAGAGAAGAGTGAAGAGAGCTTTATCCTCCTGCCAGCCTACCTGAAGGAATATACTCAGAACAGGATGAAGGTCTTTGTGGAAAATGCTATGAAGGCAATCGTAATGGAGAAGGATCGGGAGTACATGATAGAGTCAGCCACAGACGCAGGACAATTAAAGCCCACCACACCCATCTACGAATACCACACCATCATCCCAGTGGACTTCAAAGCCACTGGTGTGCTTGAAAAGAACAAGCGCTGGGGTGACGGCTTACAGCAGTTTCTGGAGATGAAGCATCAACTAGCAATATCACCACCGTCGAATGTCACAAACTTCATGTCAAATTTCCATTTCCTTCAGCGATATACTAAAGGCACAGGCATGTTTGGGGTCTCTGGGACCCTAGGGGATCAGACAGAAGTGGAATTTCTTAAAAAACACTATAAGGTGTCCTGCCATGTTATGCCTACTCACCGACATACCAAAAAGACTGAACTGCCAATTCTCCAAGTCGAAGGAGGGCATGAAACATGGATCAAAAGTATCTGTGAACATGTGAAAGAGCGCACAAGTCCGAGTCAGTGGGGCAAAGGGCAAGCAGCTTTAGTTGTCTGTGAAGATGTGAAAACAGCTGAAAAGCTACAAAACAAGTTAATAGAATTAAAAGCTGTTCCCAATCCAGATAAAATAACTCTGTACACCAGAAGTGATAAACATAATATTGAAAAGAGTACTTTTGATGCAGGAGATGTTGTCATTGCCACAAACCTCGGTGGAAGAGGCACAAATGTTAAAATTACTAAAGAGGTGAATAAATGTGGAGGACTCTTTGTGATTCTCACCCATTTCCCCACAAACATGAGAGTCGAAAAGCAAATTTTTGGCAGGACCTCTCGTAAAGGAAACCCTGGGATGGTGCAAATGATATTAAACTATGATGATCTGTTGCCATCTTATCAGGACCAACCTATCGAGGTGATGAGGCAACTCAGAGCAGGCTACCATAAAACACAAATCGGAGAGATGGAGACTGAGGAGCTCTTTGAAGTACAGATGAGGGAAGAACTCTTTCAGAGGGTTTGTAAACATCTAAATCTTTTTCAACATAATTACGATAAAGGGGATAAACGTGACATCTACACCTATTCCTCTATCCATCGTAATATATCTGAATATTCCAAGAAAAAGTTGGACTACTACCCAGCTCTCAATGCGTTAAAGGAAAGCTGGGCCCTATGGCTCACACTACGTGACAAAGACATAGATGATCACAAAGATATCAATGAGCTAAAAAAAGACCTTGACCAAGTGATCCAGAGGAGGGCAGACAGCCTCCTGCAAGGAGAATCAGGTAACTTCTATGACTTCATCAAACAGGCTATGGACCGCATGTATCTCCACACTCAGAACAAAACATGGGATTATGGAGCACTATCATTCTGGCAGAAAGCAGAGAAGACTGATCGCGTGTACCGCGCTGTCTCACTCTATAATCAAGCCTACATCACAATTAATATGGGACAGGAAGGCTACTTGCAGAAGGCACTGGATCTTTTGAATGATTCAAAGAAAATGATCGATGTCTATGTATCTGAAGTGTCGGTCACCACAGTTTCCTTCCAGATGTCCTGCTTAGCCAAGTTTGAACCTCACAACCGAGATGATCCCAACTTCACAAAACAAATGCAGACCCGCAATAGTCTATTCAAGTCCTGGATCGATTATATCGATAAATCCATTGCAAAGCTAACAGAGTTCCAAAAGAAGAAGAATAATGCTATCACCAAGGACCAAGCTGTCTTCTCTTTGGCAAATGATGAAAGTCCTATAACCAGTGACGAGCTTATTGTACTCTATGACTATGGTCTGTCCTTTGTGTTCGAAGTTGAGAAGAAGCCAGAATTCTGCATAAGTGCTCTTGTTTGCTTTATTCTTGGAGCTCTGCAGGTCCTTGCTGGGATTCTTGTGTGTGTTTTCACCTGTGGGACAGCTAGTCAGTTCGGAATGGGTCTGATTGCTGAAGGTGTGTCAGACATGATATCAGGGATTGAAGGAATGATAAAGGGTTCATTCAATTGGGCAGAATGGGCGATAACCAAGGCCATTAGTATTGGGCTATCACTCATAACTGCAGGATTTAGCATCATTAAAAAGGCAGCACAGGCCGTTGTGAAAGTGACAAAGGGTTTACTCAGTGGAACCAAAACTTTTGCATCTCTTGCTGATGACATCATTCGTTCTGGAAAAGCTCTGGTGACTACCATTCGCACATCTGCAACATCAGCCGCCTCTGCAGTTTCCAAAAAGGCTCTGTCCAACTCCATCAAAACCCTCGCCTCAAGTTCTGCAGTGAAGCAAAATTTTGTGCAGGCTGCAAAGTACACTGGTCAAGAATTGGTCAAAAAAGGGGCTCAAAAAGCAGTAGAGTATGGCATGGATGCAGCTCTCCAAGCTGTGTTCAAACAAATATTTGAAAATGCCTTCAAGGACATGATAGAACAATCTGTAAAGGGTGATCAGGCTTTGAAAGAAGCAATTATAAGATTTATAGTTGTCAATGGGGTGCCAGAAAATGCCCTAAGTGAAAAACCTGCCTCTTTTCAGATTCGAGATGCCCATAAACAGATCATGAATGGTCTATTGGAAGGTTTTTGCAGTTCTGCGGTCAGTAATATCGCTGATGATTACAGTATCCTGAAAAAGTTCTTCAGTCACCTCAGCTCAATGAAAAAGCTCATTGAAAAAATTCTGAATGAGGCTAAGGTGAAAGGATATATCACTAAAAGCGTCCTTCTCAGTCTTGAATTTGGAAAAAGAGCGGTTGAGTTTCAAGAGGTGATGAACTCTGCCCCAACTGAAGTCATGATTCGAGATAGAATCATTCCATTTCTAATCAACCAATGCAATAAGCTCCCATCTGCTGCCAACTACAAGAATGATGGACGACGCAACTTCCAAGCTGTAGGAACAATGGCAGTGCAATTTTTAGATATGATATCCCAACAACTCAATGCTAACTTTGTTAATTTGTTTTCAGGCCGCTTAATAGGTTATGTGATAAAACCTTATTGCAAAGAATTGTCTAAAAGTGTAGGGAATGCAGTCGGCAATATTCTTGGAAGAAATAAGACTGAGCGATTCTTCATTGAACGAATGCATAAAAGCACTATGAAAAAAACACAACTTGAGGGAGCAAAAGTTAAACTAACTGAAGCTGACCAGAAAAAAGTCAATGATTATGTAAAGAAAATGCAGGATCCAAACAGCCCAGCGACAGAGCTGGACCTGAACATCCTCACCAAGGGTGGCCTGCTGAAGGGGAAAGGGGTCAAGGTCATTGTGGTGGATGAGAATCAGAAGACACTCTCTACTCAGATCTACCCAGGAAAGGAATCCACAGCGGGTGTCATCACCCTGCAGCTGCAAAAGAGAAAGGAGACAGATGGAGGGTAAGTTCTTAACTTATGAGAACTAATGCAGACCTCATAGACTTTAGACTTCTGTTATGTATCTGCTGACTATTTTCTAAATAATGTCCATGAGGTTCTAGCAGCAGTGCTATACTGATCTGAACCTGCCTTGTCCAGTACTAGCTCTGTCCCTTCTTCAGGCCCAACACATAACTCCACGTCCAATTTTAGTGTCCCCTCTCTAGGGGCCAGATGTACCAAAGATTCGTTTTGCATTTCTTAAATAGCAAATTTTAAGAAATCGCTATATGAGAAATGCAAAATGGGATGTATGAAATTTGCAATTCGGGAATAGCGATTTCTTAAAATTCGCAAACGCTATTACCAAATCACAAATAGAGAATTCTACTCAATTCCTCCCTATGGGCCTGTAGGCCTATGGGTGTGAATGGTTTTGCATTTCCAATTAGGTAATGCAAACCCCAGGGTGCTGAGGGCCTAAGGCCCCCTGTGATGCACGCCCAAAAAATATTTGTGGACATGTGAAGCACGCATGTGTGCACTACACGTCATTTTAAAAAATGCATTTATAATGCATTTTTAAAAATTGCACATGCTTACCACCAAACTTAAGTTGGTGCTATTTGCATTTCTTAAATGCCCAATTCGCATTTAGGAAATGCTTGATACATGTGCTTTGGAAATCGCACATAGGAATTCCTTATTTGCGATTTCCTATTAGAGAATCACAATATGTGATTCTCTAAAGAGGGTCGCAATTTTAAGGAATCACTATTTTTGCGATTCCCTAAAATTGCACTGTGAATGCCTTCCATACATTGTGAAAAGCATTTTTGAATTTGTAAACTGCGGAATTTTGTGTTCGCACCGTTTGCAAATGCAAAAACGTTTGATACATCTGGCTCTAGATGTCTTAAACTGTAACCCTCCCCACCCCATCCAGCCCTTCTCCCGCCTCAAAGCCCCAACCCCCCCTCAGCCCTAACTCCGCCCCTTCTCCAACCCCTAAATGCTAACCCTCCCCACCTCAGCCCTCCCTTGTGAGGTGGGAAGATAATGGGCAGTCTACATTGGGAAACAATGATAGCCTGCACTGATATACTGTACTGAGAGCCTGCACTGAGAGCCTGCACTAGTAGCCTTCAATCTACTGCCTCTTAGAACCATTTACAATAATTCTCCTGAGAGTCACTTCAGGCCTTCCATTGAACACAGTACCTTTGGTTGGATGGCATGTACGAATACTGAGAATAAATCAATAGTCCAATGATGTTTTGATAATTGACATATTTAGGGGCATGTTTTCTGGTGTATGAGAGGTCAGATACCAAGTAAACATGTGCAGTGCCTGCTGGGCTGGTCAAAAACTAAAGAAGTTATTTCTGTTTGTATGGTAGAAGAAAGCACAGCAGGTGTTTGTTTCAGAAACACAGAACAACAATTACTATAGCAATCACGGGAATTCATTCTGTGGTCATTAGAGATATTTGAGTTCCTGCCAGAATCTTCTAGGCGAGAAAAGATAGTGCATATCCTAAACTACAGCTGCGTAAAGGACGGCAAGGAAATGTCTCCAGTGACCTTGTGGATCTGTAACTTTGTCAATGTTATTGTTCCTCGTTCCTCTTTACCAGATAATTTTCAGATCTGCAGTTCCACCTTGAAAATGTTAATTTTGTAAAAAATTTTGGAGGACTGCGGGGAGAGCTTCAAGGCCCCCACAGTTCCAGTCGGCTCCCGTCTCCTGCGGGAGCTGGCATTTCTCCTGCAAGCAGGGAGCTGATTTAAATTTTAAATAGCAGCTCCCTGCTATAGCAGCAATGTTTTCTCTCTGCAAATATGCATGCAGTGATAGAGATGAAAACTCAACTACCACTACTGAAAGCGGAGTTGTGTTTGCTTTTGCTTGGCAGGAGCCATCAGCTCCTGCCACGCAAAAGCAAATAGCTACCTCCTGAGGGTGGGTACCTCGGGAGGTAACAGGAGCCAGCTCTAGGGGGTGGTGGTACCCAGCGCCATTCATGGCTCAATGATTTGATTTTGGCCCCAGGGAGGTGGTGGTCCCCGGATGTTCACAACGGAACCCTATGTTAAGTTGTTTAAGCCCTGGGGAAGTGATGGCACGTGAGGCACAAGGGGGGTGTACAGGCCTCCGAAACATTACATTGATTGCCCTGGGGAGGCACCAATCTCCAGGGCTCCGGTGGGAGGGGGGTGAGCACAGCCCCTGCATTGACTATATTGATTACTCAGGAATGTGGTGGTCCACGGGGTGCAGGAACCCCACAGCCCCCCCCACTGATAATATTGATTAACCTGGGGAGGTGGCAGTCAGCAGGGCATGGGGGCTATGCCACCCCCCATACATTATGTTCATTGCCCCAGGGAGGGGGCGGGTGCCCAGGGCTGCAGGATGGGGAGAGACCCCGGCATACATAATAGTTGATTTCCCCAGGGAGGTGGAGGGACCCGTGCATATTTTTACAAGGATTTTCCTGGGGAGGTAGTGGTCCACGGGGCGCAGAGGGGCCACGCTGCCCTCGCTTATTATAATACCCTTGCCCCATGGAGATGGTGGACCCCAAGGCTTTCATAAGCCCTAGGAGGGGGGCCTCCTCCTATATTTTATAAATGCCCTGGGACCTGTCCCTCCTGGGGGTTAAATAAAAGGCAAGCCTGGGAGTCTGCACTTGCTTTTTAAAAACAAAAACAAAATCACAGCAAAATTTGATTTTTAGCCTGGGGAGGGGGTGCTAGATGGTATCGTACCCCCCTTTTTTTTTTTTTTTATTAAGACTCGGCTGAAGCCTTATCTCAAAATGGCTGCCAACACTCCCTGGTTGAAGTGTTGGCAGCCAGTCAGATCTCTGCATGAGATAGGTAGAATTTATAAATTTGTCACAACCGTAGATGTACAAATTTGGATTTCCTTTAATTTGTCCTAAACTACTGAACAGAGTTAGACCAAATAAAAATACATTATTCATCTGTGGACCAAAGGCTACCTTTCAGTCAAGTTTGGTGTAATTTCGGCCTGTGGTTCGGCTGCAGGGCTGTTTAAAAGTAGGAAATGCACCTTTTTGTACACTCCCCCCTTTTTCTCAGCCTCTATTGAACAGATAACCCTCAAAACGTTTCATGCACAGCAAGAGTCTGGAGAGCACTTTTTTGGAAAATGTCATGAAGATTCATCAGATGGTGCCAAAGACAGAGGCAAGTCAAAAGATGTTGTTCCTATGGAAACCAGGTCCTAACTATGACTACCTAGTGATGATGGCCCGTAGGTAATATATATGTATATTTATAGTATATATAGATATAGATTCAGATTTAGATCACAGTGATGGCCGCCACTAGGTAGTTATAGTTTTAGTTAAGACCGTACTTCCATAGAAATTGATTTTTTGCTTTGCTGAAAACTTAGGTGCCATTTAATGATTCTTCACAAAACCTTTAAAAAAGTCTAATCCACCTTAGATTCTTCCCATTTAATTTTCCATGGGAAATTTAAACAGCAATACCTCAGAAACGGCTGAAAGGAACTAATACAAGTTTGGAACAAAGTTAGCTCTTGATCTGGTAACTGTGATTTTTGCAATATGGTGTAAAACTGTTTAGTAGGTTTAGAAAAATGAAGGTTCAAAATGTATGTATATTTTACACCATAGGGGATCCATGGGCCCAACAAATCCAAAGATATGATCTGCTTGGCTTCTACAACCTCACTAACAATGTTGAGGCAGCCATTTTTGGACTTGGGGACTCAGTACCCTGTCCTGTTAAAAGGGTTTAAAAAACATATTTCAAAAACATTTTTTTCTTTTTTTGCTGGAACTGCAGATCCATAGAAGAGGTATAGCTCAGTGATCCCATCAAAGGCCCCCACCTTTTTCAATTTTAATCACCCCAGGCGGGCCAGGGCTTGAGCGTTCCTATGTAATATTTTATTGGAGGGAGCGCGCCCTCCTCCACAAATTACAAATAGATAGGCATTGTGGATAGGGACCCAGTTTCTTAAAAACTCTCAAGTAGTAGTCACTGCATAACCCCTCCCCAAATAATAAAAAATAAAATGGGCCTTTGTGGGTGAGGTTCCTGGGGCCTTGAAAACGCTTGTGGAGGAAAGCCGTCTCCGCCATAAAGAAAGAAGAAAGAAATGAAGCCCGGTAAGCCCTGCCAGGGCTTTTTTTTTTTTTATATTATCGTTGTGGCCCTAGAAGGGGTTGGTTCTACAGTTTTTTCAGACAGCGGAGGGATGGCCCAGCGTAGCAGACAGCGCAGACAGCCTGCTTTGTCTCTCAGACATAGGAGTGATGGCCCAGCGTAGCAGGCAGCGCAGACATCCTGCTTTGTCTCTCAGACATAGGAGTGATGGCTCAGCATAGCAGGCAGCACAGACAGCCTGCTTTGTCTCTCAGACATAGGAGTGATGGCCCAGCATAGCAGACAACGCAGGGATGGCCAAGAGTAGCAGACAGCGCAGACAGCCTGCTTTGTCTCTCAGACATAGGAGTGATGGCCCAGAGAAGCAGGCAGCGCAGACAGCCTGCTTTGTCTCTCAGACATAGGAGTGATGGCCCAGAGAAGCAGGCAGCGCAGACAGCCTGCTTTGTCTTTCAGCCCTTAGGAGTGATGGCCCAGAGAAGCAGGCAGCGCAGACAGCGCAGACAGCCTGCTTTGTCTCTCAGACATAGGAGTGATGGCTCAGCATAGCAGACAGCGCAGACAGCCTGCTTTGTCTCTCAGGCCTAGGAGTGATGGCCCAGCGTAGCAGACAGCTCAGACAGCCTGCTTTGTCTCTCAGACATAGGAGTGATGGCTCAGCATAGCAGACAGCGCAGACAGCCTGCTTTGTCTCTCAGGCCTAGGAGTGATGGCCCAGCGTAGCAGACAGCTCAGACAGCCTGCTTTTGTCTCTCAGACATAGGATTGATGGTCCAGCATAGCAGACAGCGCAGGGACGGCCAAGAGTAGCAGACAGCGCAGACAGCCTGCTTTGTCTCTCAGGCCTAGGAGTGATGGCCCAGCGTAGTAGGCAGCGCAGACAGCCTGCTTTGTCTCTCAGACATAGGAGTGATAGCCCAGCGTAGCAGGCAGCGCAGACAGCCTGCTTTGTCTCTCGGGCCTAGGAGTGATGGCCCAGCATAACAGACAGCGCAGACAGCCTGCTTTGTCTCTCAGACATAGGAGTGATGGTGCCCAGCGTAGTAGGCAGCGCAGACAGCCTGCTTTGTCTCTCGGGCCTAGGAGTGATAGCCCAGCGTAGCAGGCAGCGCAGACAGCCTGCTTTGTCTCTCGGGCCTAGCAGTGATGGCCCTTCGTAGCAGACAGCGCAGAGAGCCTGCTTTGCAGAGCCGTATGTATCATTGGTGCCACAGTGGTCCAAGGGCCCATCTGTATGAGCACCCAACTAAACCCCAACAATGGCTGCTGTACTATCCTTCATCATTTGTTGCTCACATAAGGACTGTATGTTCACTTGCTCTGCCAGTGTTACTTTGAGAAACAAGTTGAATGAAGTGAGATAACTTAGTTTGAGATTTAGAGAGGTAACAAAGGAACGAGGAGACACACTGCTTGTCAAACCAGTATTAGGGACACAATACATCACAATTAGAACTTTCCTTTAAAACGGTTGTATGAGGCTCAATTTCATTGCTAATATGAGGGAGGAGGAAACCATTGCAGCAAAAAGGGATCAGCACATAGGAGCTCATATTTGTCTGAAAGGGATAGAAATCTTTTTTCATGACTGAAGTGATGACCAGGATTAGTGGGGAAGGAGTGAAAGAAGCACAGGGGATAGCCTACTTGTAGGAAAATAGCTCTTTTCTAGACTTGTTACCCCCACTTTTTGCCTGTTTGTCAGTTTTGACAGTGTGCTTGACTGTGTTCACTGGGATCCTGCCAACCAGGACCCCAGTGATTATGCTCTCTCCCCTAAAAATCTGTATTTCAGTCCACATTTGGCATATTGGTGCTCCTTTATACGTCCCTAGTATATGGTACCAAGGGTACCAAGGACATTGGGGTTCTAGGGGATTCCTATGGGCTGCAGCATTTCTTTTGCCACCGATAGGGAGCCCATGTAAGGTGCCTGCAGGCCTGCCAGTGCAGCCTGCATAAAAGGTGCAAGCACCCTTTCACTGCCATTTTTCACTACAGCAGGTCACTTATACGTCACCCCATGGCAGGCCTTCTAGCCCAGAGGGCAGGGTGCAAAGTACCTATATATGACGGCACCCCTGAACTAGCAGAGGTGCCCCCACAAACTCCAGGATCTTTTTCCCGGAATTCGTTAGTACGGGGACGCCATTTTATGCATGTACTGGACTCAAGTCAATACATATGTCCAGCTACATAATGGTAACTCCAAATATGGTCATATTTGGCATCAAACATGTTGGAACCTTCCCCTACTTTGCAAGCATTAGTTGTATGATCCCATGCACTCTGGGGGCTCCTTAGAGGACCCCCAGTATTGCCATTTCAGCCTTCTGAGTTTTTCCAGTCAGCCCCAGCTGCTGCCACCTCACAGACAAGTTTCTGCCCTTCTGTTGCTTGATCTATTCAAGCCCAGGAAGGGAGAACAGATGATTTCCTCTGGGAGAGGGATTTTACACCCTCTCCCTTTGGAAATAGGTGTTTCAGGCTTTGGAGGGGTAGCCTCCTAAAGCCACTGGTAATGCTTTGAAGGGCACATTTGGTGCCCTCTTTGCATAAATCAGTCACACCGGTCCAGAGACCCTCAATCCCTGCTCTGGCATGAAACTGGACAAAGGAAAGGGGAGTGACCACTCCTCTGTCCATCACCACCCCAGGGGTGGTGCTCAGAGACCCTCCAGAGGGTCCCTGGGTTTTGCCATCTTGGAAACAAGGTTGGCAGGGAACTCTGGGAGCATCTGAGTGGCCAGTGCAGGCAGGTGGCATCAGAGCCCCCTCCTGATAGGTGGTCACTCAGCCAGGTGACCAATTCCCCTCTCAGTGCTATTTAGGGTCTCTCTCTGGTTTTTCCTCAGATTCATTTTGCAAGACTCCAGCAGGACTCCTCTCCAAACTTTAGTTCAACTTCTGGCTGAAAAAACTGTATCCAGACACTCCAGGAACCTACAAGTTACATCAAAGGAAGCAAGACTCTGCCTGCAACATTGTGTCGACGGCTCCTGCCTTCAACTGCAACATTTTCCTGGTAGTGCACCCTCTGAAGACAGCCCGTCTTCAATCTGCACAGGAAGAAAAAAGGCATCTCCCTTGGGGTGAAGGAGTCACTCCCCTGCATCAGCTGGCACCATCTGCAACGATGACTGACTGCGTGGATCCCCTCTCCTGACAAGCTGCTTGGTTCCTGCAACACGAGGGGTAGACTGAAGTGGTTCTGACAGTCGCCGAGTCCGGCTGTCCAAGTTTGGTGAAGGTAAGCCCTTGCCTTCCCACGCAGAACAGTACCTGTGTGTCCATTGCCATTTACAACTGCCAAGGAATGTTTGCATTCTTTCCATGGAATCTTCAGGCATCTTGAAGCTCCAGCCCCCAGCACTCCTTCCTGCGATGCACAGCTTCCTGAGTGGTTCTCCTGCGGCATGGGATCTGTTTTCGTAGTGCTGTGTGGGCTCCTTCCTTGACTTCTAGGTCCCTATCCTGTGGGACTCCTGTGGGTGCTGCCTATGCTTCTGTGGGCTCTCTGAGTTGCTGAAAGTCCCCTCTGACTCCGCCTCCTGGGTAGAGGCCTTCTGGGCCTTCCTGGTCCCGGCAGCACCACTTTCCGCCACCCGCGAGTTTTTCATGTACCAAGGCTTGTTGTTGGAATCCGAAGACGCAAAGCAGACTGCAATCATCCTTCCGGCGTGGGACATCAATTGCATCCTCCAGGAATTCGAGTCCATCTTCCAGGGTGCAGCAGTGACTCTTTATCCTCACTGTCAACTCTCTTCTTGCACTTTCAGCTTGGTGGGTAGGGGCTCTTGCCCTTCCTGAACTCTTCTGTCCTTCTTGGACTGGGTCTCCCTCTACCACAGCTCTTCTAGTTCAGGAATCCACTGTTGGTGTCTTGCAGTCTCTTTTGGTCTTTGCAATATTCTTCTGTTCTTCTAAGTGGGTGGTTTTGGGAAACTACAATGTTTTACTCCTGCATTCCTGGGTGCTGGGGGTATTCTAGTACTTACCTTTGTACTTTTCTAGTACTCACAGCTCCCCTTTACACACTCCACTTACCTAGGTGGGGGACCGACTTTCGCATTCCACTTAGTATATGGTTTGTGCTCCCCCTAAAATCATAATCCTCTATGGGGGTTTTCTAACTGTTTTATGCCTATTTCTGCATTCTAGTGTATATAATTTGTGTATTACTTACCTCCTAAAGGAGTATAACCTCTATGGTATTTTTGGTATTTGTGCCACCGAAATAAAGTACCTTTATTTTTGAAACACTAAGTGTTTCTTCCATGTGTGTGAGTACTAAGTGTGACTACAGTAGTATTGCATGAGCTTTGCATGGCTCCTAGATAATCTTGGCTGCTCATCCACATTACTCCTAGAGAGCCTGGCTTCTAGACACTTTCTACACTACACTGATACGGGGATACCTGTACCTGATATAAGGTGTAAGTACCATAGGTACCCACCACACATCAGGCCAGCGTCCTACACTACTACTATGGCCCGCAGCTATCATTAGTGCAACAGTTTCAGTTGAATTGGGACCCATGACTCTGAGAGGCCCACAACTCCCCAATTGTAGGAACTAGAACTATTTGGTCATTTTTTGTTTTTGTTTGATGCCTTTGCTCTTTTATAAGTCTCACATTTATTGTGGATTGTGAGCTCTAAGCAAAGTATCTACGAGGTCAGTGATGTCCCTCCTCTTTCCCCAGTCATTGCCATTAGGTTCTGCAGGTGAACCATGCCTTCAAAATATTTGTTTTGAGGGGATCGGAGCAAAAATGTTTGAAGACCTCTGTAGTAGGCTATTACACCTCTCCACCAGATGTCACTGCCTCCACCCACCTGTTTGGCTCTCACTAGGAAATGACTGTTTAACTCATGCAGTGACCACCTCCTCACAGCCCCATGACTCCTACTTCAGTTGCCCGATGCACAATTAATTTGTTTAACTGTGTTCATTTGCGCACGAGCTGCAAATTTCAAGTCCAAGTGGAAATGTGGACTTCCTGATAAGAAGACAGTACACCTCCATGTGCTTCTCTATGGCACCTTTATGTGGTTTGGCACTTTGATGTGACTTTGGGTGCTTAGCTTTGATTGATTTGTGCACTTCTTGATGTGTCATTATGAAGGTCGAGAAATTCAAAAGTATGATGGACCCAACTCAGTTAGGAAAACTAAGACTGATCAGTAGTCAGCCTTATAATCAATTTCCACTTTCATTCATACCACTGTTCTTGCACCTTTAGCTTCAAGCTCTCAAGTGGCCAACAGGCCAAAGACATTTTTCGCTGTACATTTATGTAGGTTCAGCAATCATAACCACACATTTGGTTCAAACTGCTGTAGTTTTGTTATAGAAATGGTTTCATACATTTGTTTTTTCCAGGGATTCAAGCATGACCAGCAAAATCTTTGATCATGTTAAAGGAAAAGAAAGTTTATACAAAGGCCACTTCAACATGGTAGCATCTGATGGTTTGGTGGTCCGAAACAATTCTGATGATAAGAACTCCCTGTACCACGCTCTGGTGATGGCCAAAGGTGTACAGCCCAACCAGGATATCACAAAGCAGGCGGAGGATCTCAGACAGATGGTGCGCAAAGAGGTAAATTGACATTGATTATCCTTTAGAGAGATGACACTTCACAGGCTGGAATGACAATCTATGGGACCCTGAGCACTAGTGAATCCAGAGCCACACATATTTCATCAGGTCTTCTACTCCTTCTGTATCATTGTGTGAGGAACTCTTCTTTCAGCATGCTTCCCTTTTCTCGGCAATACTCACCCTCCTGTATTAGTGTGTGAGGATGCTCAGGGCCGACAGCCCTTTCACCCACTTCCACACATTCAATCATATATGTATAATAATTATGCATTCTGATCTAAGTCTGTGAGCAAGCCTTGGGGCCATACTCAGAGCCACACCTGTTTCACTCACACCTGGCTCACTCCTTCTGGTGTCAGTGTGCAGGTGAGCCTTAGGCCCCACACTTGGGCCAACATGTTTCTACTCACACCTGGATCAATCCTTCTGATGTCAATGTGAGAGAGCCCCAGGAGCAACACCTTGAGCCATGTGTTTCTACTCACACCTGGATCAACCCTTCTGATGTCAGTTTGAGAAAGCCTTAGGAGCCACACTTTGAGCTATATATTTCTACTCACACCTGGATCAATCCTTCTGATGTTGGTGTAAGAGAGCCTTAGGAGCCGCACTTGGAGCCATGTATTTCTTTTCAAACCTGGATCAATCCTTCTGATGTCAGTGTGAGAGAGGCTTAGGAGACGCACTTGGAGCAATATGTTTCTACTCACACTAGATCGATCCTTCCGATGTCAGTGTGAGAGAGGCTTAGGAGCCGCACTTGGAGCCATATGTTTCTACTCACACCTAGATCAATCCTTCTGATGTCAGTGTTTGAGAGCCTTAGGAGCTGCACTTGATCAAAATGTTAGTGTGAGCTTTGGGAGCTACACAGAGAGCTATACCTCGTCTACTCACGCAAAGCTCACTCCTTCTGACCTGTGTGTGCCAGGGTGCTTTGAGTGCCACACCTCTACTACTCATACCTATCTCATTTTTTCTGGGGTCAGTATGTGAGTGAGCCAAAAGAGCAACTCAGAACCACATCTCTTCTACTCACAGCTGACTCACTTCTTCAGGTGTCTGACTGTGAGTGAGCCTTGCAGACCACACTTGTAGTCACATTTCTTCTACTCACACCTGGCTCACTCCTCCTGATGTATGTGTGTAAATGAGCTTTGGGAGACACAAATAGGCCTACATCTCTTCCACTCAGACCTGGCACATTGCTTTTGATTTATGTTTTTGAGTAAGCCTTGGGAAACAGACTCAGATCCACATCTCTTCTACTCACACCTGGCTCATTCCTTCTGGCGTCAGTGTGAAGTGACACTTAGCAGCCACACTAAGACCTACATCTCTTCTACTCACACCTGGCTCACTCCTTCCGATCTTAATGTGTGAGAGAGCCTTAGGAGCCACACTCAAAGTTGTATTTCTTTTAATCACACTTGGCTCCTTCCTCCTGACCTATGTGTGTTTGTGAGCCGCAGGAGCCACATTCAGAGCAACATCGATTCCATTCACATGACTCAATCATTGTGATCTTTGTGTGCATATGAGTCTTTTAAAGCCACACTAAGAGCCACATCTCTTCTTTCTCACTTGGCTCATTCCTTGTGATCTATGTTTGTGAGTGGACCATGGGAGCAAGTAAACTGTGGGAGCCACTCTCAGAGCCACATTTTTCTACTCAGACCTTGCTCACTCCTCTGGGTGTCAGTGTGTGAGTAAGCCTTAGGAGTCACACTCAGAGCTTTATTTCTTCTACTTACTGATTCATTTCTTCTGGTCTACATGTGTGAGTGAACCTTGGAAGACAAATTCAGAGCCACATCTCTTCTACTCACACCTGGCTCACTCCTTCTGGTGTCAGTGTGGAGTAGGCCTTCAGAGACACACTCAGAGCCACATCTCTTCTATTCACATCTGGCTAACATTTCTAACATTTCTAATCTATGTTTGTGAATGAGCCTTGGGAGCCACATCTCTTTACCCTCACCTTACTCATCCTTCTGATCTTTGTGTCAGAGTGAGGTTTGGGAGCTACACTCAGTGCCACTTCAATTCTACTCACATTTGACTTGTTCCTTCTGATGTGTGTGCACCTTATGATCCATCTCATAGCCACATACCTTCTACTCTCCTCTGACTCACTCCTACTGATCTATGTTTGTGAGTGAGCCATAGGAGCAACACTCAGTGCCACACCTCTTTTACTCACACTGGGCTCACTCCTCCTGTTGTCAGTGTGCAAGGAGCCTTGATAGCCATACTCGGAGCCACAGCTCTTCTACTACTCACGCCTTGCTCATTCATTCCGGTGTCATTGTGCTAGTGAGCCTTAGGAGCCACATACACAGCTTAACTTCTTCTACACACACCTGACTCATTCCATCAGATGTATGTGTGTAAATTACCTTTGTGAGCTGCACTCAGAGCCATATCTCTTGTACTCACACCTGGGTCACTCCCTCTAGTGTCACCCTGGAGTGAGCCTTGGAGCTTCACTCAGAGCCACATCCACTCCTTCTGATCTATGTGTGGGACCAAGGCTTGGGAGCTGCAGTCAGAGCCACATCTCTTCTACTCCTATCATGCTCATTCTTTCTGACCTATGTGCATGAGTCTGCCTTGGGAGCCAATCCAAGAGCCACATCTCTTCTACTCACACTTGGCTCACTCTTACTGATCTATGTGTGAGTGAGCCTTAGAAGCCATACACATTGCCACATTTCTTCTACTCACACTTGGCTCATTCCTTCTGATGTGAGTGAGCCTTGAGAGCTACACTCAAATCCACATCTCTTCTGCTCACACCTCACACCTTGATCACTCCTTCTGGTGCCAGTGTGTGAGTGAGCCTTAGAAGCCACACTCACAGCTTTATTTCTTCTACTCACAACTGACTCATTCCTTCTGACCTATGTGTGAATGAGCCTTGGGAGCTACACTTGGAGCCACATCTCTTCTACTCACACCTGGGTCGCTCTCTCTAGTGTCAGTGTGGAGTGAGCCTTCGGAGCCACACTCAGAGCCACATCACTTCTACTCAGACCACGCTCGCTCTTTCTGATCTATGTGTGGAACATCTCTTTTACTCCCAACTTGCTCACTCCTTCTGACCTATTTGCTCAATTGTCCCTTTGGGAGCCATTCTAAGAGCCACATCTCGTCTACTCACATCTTGCTCACTCACTCTGATCCATGTGTCTGAATGAGCCGTGGGGGCCACACTCAGAATCACATCTAAAATACTCATACCTGGCTCATTCCATTTGGTTCCAGTGTGTGAGTGAGTCTTAGGAGCCACACTCAGAGCCACATTTCTTCTACTCACACGTGGCACAGTCCTCCTGGTGGCAGTGTTGCTGTGAGCCACAGGGTTCACATCTCTTCTACTCAAAGTCGGCTCATTCCTTCTGATTTATGTCTACGAGTGAATCTTGTGAGCTACACTCTGAATGTCATCTTTCCTACTCACACCTTGCTACCTCCTTCCAGTGTCAGTGTGCGAGTTAGTGCAGGAATCACACTTGGAGCTTCATTTTTTCTACCCATACCAGTCTCATTACTTTTGATCCATTTTGCTCAAAATGGCTCACTCCAGTGGGGAGTGAGCATTAGGAGCCACACTAGGGGGCATATTTATACTCTGTTTGCGCCGAATGTGCGTCAAAATTTTTGACGCACAATCGGTGCAAACCCTGCCCCATATTTATACTTTGACGTCCGACGCCGCGGCCGTCAAAGTTCCACCATGTGCGCCATTTTTTGGAAGGGGGAACCAGCCTTGCGTTAATTATATGCAAGGTAGGCGTTCCCTTCCAAAAAATGACTTTAAGGCCTGTGCCACATATTTATACTCTGACATCATTTTGACGCACAGGAGGGGGCAGGCCTTAAAAAACGGCGCACAGCCTGATGGGTGCCGTTTTTTAACGCCTGGGTCAGGGCAGGCGTTAAGGGACCTGTGGGCTCAGAAGGAGCCCAGAGGTGCCCTCCCATGCCCCCAGGGACACCCCCTGCCACCCTTGCCCACCCCAGGAGGACACACAAGAATGGAGGGACCCATCCCATGGAAGTTGAGGTAAGTTGGGGTAAGTATTTTTTTCCGTTTTTTTTTGTGGCATAGGGGGTCCTGATTTGGGCCCCCCTACATGCCACTATGCCCAATGACCATGCCCAGGGGACATAAGTCCCCTGGGCCTGGCCATTGGGCAAGGGGGCATGACCCCTGTCTTTGCTAAGACAGGAGTCATGTCAATGGTGGTTGGGCGTGAAAAAAAATGGCGCAAATCGGGTTGAGGCCTGAATTTTGCCTCAGACCTGACTTGCAGCTTTTTTTTGGGATGCCCAACCTCCATTTTCCCATATGCCGGCGCTGCCTGGTGTGAGTCATTTTTTTTTACGCACACCAGTCCGCAGCGCCAGCTAACGTCATTCCATAAATAAGGCGCCCGCATGGCGCGTTGGAATGGCGTTAGCCGGCGGGAACATTTTTGACGCACAACTGCGTTGGCGCAGTTGTGCGTCAAAAAGTATAAATATGGGCCTAGGAGCATAATTTCTTCTACTCACACCTGGCTCATTCCTTCTGATCTGTGTGCGAGTGAGCCTTAGGAACTAAACTCAGAGCCGGATCTCTTCTACTCACACAGGGCTCATTCCTTCTAATCTATGTTTGTGAGTGAGCTTTGGGAGCCACACTCAAAGCCCCATCTTTTCTACTCAAACATGGCTCATTTTTTCTGGTGTATGTGTGGAGTGAGCCTTAAGAGCCCCATTCGGAGTCACAGCTCTTCTTCTCACACCTGGCTCACTCCTTCTCATCTTTGTGTGTGAAGGAGCCTTGGGAGGAACACTCAGAGCCATATTTCTTCTACTCACACTTAGCTCCTTCCTTCGGACCTACCTATGCATGTGTGTGAGCCTTTTAAGACGGACTCAGACCCACATCTCTTCTACTCACACCTGACTTATTCCTTCTGGTGTCAGTGAGAAGTGAGCCTTAGGAGCCACGCTCAGAGCCACATCTCTTGTACTCACATCTGGGTCTCTCCTTCTAGCGTCAGTGTGGGGTGACCTGTGGGAAGCACACTCATAGTCACATCTCCACTACTCCCATCTGGCTCACTCCTTATGATATATGTGTGTGAATGAGCATTGGGAGCCACACTCAGAACCACATCTCTTCTACTCACACCTAGCTCACTCCTACTGATCTAAGTGTGTAAGGAAATCTGCAGAAATATACTAAGAGCCACATTTCTTCTAGTCCCACTTGACTCATTCCTTCTGCCGTATGTGTGAGTGTGAGCCTTTGGAGCTACATTTACAGCCGCATCTCTTCTACTCACACTTGGCTCATTCCTTCTGATCTATGTGTGAGCCCTGTTAACCACTCTCAGAGCCACATATCTTTTACTTATACCTGGCTCACTCCTGATCTATGTGTGTGACTGAGCCTCGGAAGCCAAACTCTACTACTGACACCTGGCTCACTCCTTCTAGTGTCAGTGTGGAGTGAGAGTTAGGAGCCACACTCAGAGCTTCATTTCTTTTACTCACATGTGGCTCATTCCTTCTGATCTATGTTTGAGTGAACCTTCGGAGCCACAATCAGAGTCACATTTCTCCTGATCAAACTTGGCTCACTCCTTCTGACCTATGTGTTCAAGTGAGCCTTCAGAGCTACACTCAGATCCATATCTCTTCTACTCTCACCTGGCTGACTCCTTCTGGTGTCAGTGTGCAAGTATGCATTGTGAGCCACACTCTGAGCCACATTATTGCTATTCAGACCTGACTCAATATTTCTGCTCAATATTTGCGAGTGATGCTTGGGAGCCACACTCATTCCTTCAGGTCTATGTGTGTGAATGAGCCTTCGGAGCCACACTTAGATCCACATCTCTTGTACTCACTCCTGGCTCACTCCTTCTGTTGTCTGTCTGTGTGCAAGTGCGCCCTGGAAGCCACAGTAGGAGCCTCATTTCTTCTACAAACACCTTGCTAACTCCTTCTGGTGTCAGTATGTGAGTGAGGTGTGGGAGCCACACTCTTAGCTTTGTTTCTTCTACTCACACCTAGCTTATTCTTTTTGATCTATGTGTACAAGTGAACCCTTGGAGACACACTCAAAGCAACATCTTTTTACTCACACCTTGCTCACTCCTTCAGGTGTCAGTGTGAGAGTGAGCCTTAGGAGCCACACTCAGAAATGTATTTCTTCTACTCACACCTGGCATATTACTTCTGATCTATGTGTGCGAGTGAGCCTTGGGAGCTACACTCGGAGCCACATCTCTTCCCCTCACACTTGGGTCTCTCCTTCTAGTGTCAGTATGGGGTGAGCCTTGGGAGCAACACTCATAGCCACATATCTTCTACTCTCATCCGGCTCACTCCTTGACATATGTGCGCAAATGAGCATTGGGTGCTGCACCAGGAACCACATCTCTTCTACTTACACCTGGCTCACTCCTTTTGATCTAAGTGTGTGAGCGAACCTTCAGAGATATACTCAGAGCCGCATTGATTCTACTCACACTTGACTCATTCCTTCTGGTCTATTTGTGAGCCTTTGGAGCTACACCCATGCGTATACTCACACCAGGCTGACTTGTTCTGACCTATTTGTGTGAGTGAGCCTTGAGTGTCACACCTCTACTACTCATACCTGTCGCATTCACTCTGGTGTCGGTGTATGAGTGATCCAAAGGAGCCGCACTCGGAGCCACATCTCTTTGTCTCACAACCAGCTTACGCCTTCAGGTGTCAGTGTGCGAGTGAGCCTTGAAGGCCACACTCAAAGTCATATCTTCTCTACTCACACCTGGCTCACTCCTTCTGATGAATGTTTGTAACTAAGCCTTGGGAGCCGTAATCTGTGCCACATCTCCTGTACTCACACATGGCTCACTCCTTTTACTGTCAGTGTGGAGTAAGCCTTGGGAGTCACACTCAGGGCCACATCTCTTCAACTCACACCTGACCCATTACTTCTGATCTATGTGTGCAAGTGAACCTTGGGAGCCAAAGCCACATCTCTTCTATTTACACCTGGCCCACTCTTTTTGGTGTCAGTGTACAAATGAGCCTTCAGAGCCACACTTGGAGCCACATTTCTTCCTATCACACCTTGTTCACTCCTATTAGTGTCAGTGTGTGGGTGAACCTTGAGTGTCACACTTAGAGCATCATATCTTCTACTCACACCTGACTCAATACTTCTGATCTATGTGATCTATGTGTGCAAGTTAAACTTTGGAGCCACACTCAGAGTCACATCTTTTTTTCTCACATCATCCTCACTAATTCCTGAGTCAGTGAGGAGTGAGCCTTAGGGCTCACACTCAGAGATTCATTTCTTCTACCCACACCTACCAAATTCCTTCTGACCTATCTGTGTGATTGAGCCTTGGAAGCCAGACTCAAATCACATCTCTTCTAGTCACAATGGTCCCATTTCTTCTGAAAACACTGTGTGAATAAGCATTAAGGGCCAAACTCTGAGCCAAATCCCTTTTCTTTCCACCTGTCTCATTCCTACTGATTTATGTGTGTAAGTGAGCCTTAGAAGCCATATTCAAGATGACATGTTTTCGAGTCACACCTAGCTCATTCCTTCTTATCTTTGTTTGAAAGTGAGCCTTAGGAGCTATACTTAGAACTACATCTCTAACACCAGGCTCGCTCCTTCTGATCTAAGGGCCAGATGTAGCAAGAAAATATTTTGCGACTTGCAAATTGCGAGTCATAGCGACTCGCAATTTGCAACTCACAAAATGTTATGCAGAAAGGTGTCTCAGACACCTTCTGCGACTCGCTATGGGGTTGCAAAGACCCACCTCATGCATATTAATGAGGTGGGTTGCAGTTTGCGACCCCATAGCGAGTCCATGCACTCACAGGGATGGTGGCCTGCTGGAGCAGCACCCAAAAACCTCTACCGCGACCCTTGCAGCTAGCAAGGCTTGTTTGCCGTCTTTCTGCGTGGGAACACCTCTGCAAGCTTCATCGCGATGTGGGACATCCATCCTCCAAAGGGGAAGTTCCTAGTCCTCTTCTTTCTTGCAGAACTCCAAGCTTCTTCCAACAGGTGGCAGCTTCCTTGCACCCTCAGCTGGCATTTCCTGTGCTCCTGCCCACTCTCCACACCGTCGCGACTATTGGACTTAGTCCCCTTGTCTTACAGGTACTCAGGTCCTGAAATCCACTGTTGTTGCATTGCTGGTGTTTGTTCTTCCTGCAGAATCCCCCTATCACAACTTCTGT
Organism: Pleurodeles waltl; assembly: GCF_031143425.1. Lineage (NCBI taxonomy): Eukaryota > Metazoa > Chordata > Amphibia > Caudata > Salamandridae > Pleurodeles > Pleurodeles waltl. The sequence goes on along the minus strand of NC_090437.1, from coordinate 1,356,122,693 downwards.
GCTCTCTGGGGGTAGTAGGTGCACCTTACACCTACCTTTCAGGGTCTTGGGGTGGGCTATTTTTCTAACCCTCACTGTTTTCTTACAGTCCCAACAACCTTCTACAAGCTCACATAGGTTTGGGGTCCATTCATGGTTCGCATTCCACTTTTGGAGTATACGGTTTGTGTTGCCCCCTATACCTATGTGCTCCAATTTCAATCTACTGTAACTTTACATTGCTTGCATTACTTTTCCTGCTATTACTTACCTAATTTTGGTTTGTGTACATATATCTTGTGTATATAACTTATCCTCATACTGAGGGTACTCACTGAGATACTTTTGGCATATTGTCATAAACATAAAGTACCTTTATTTTTAGTACTTCTGTGTATTGTGTTTTCTTATGATATTGTGCATATGACACCAGTGGTATAGTAGGAGCTTTACATGTCTCCTAGTTCAGCCTAAGCTGCTTTGCCATAGCTACATTCTATCAACCTCAGCTTCTGGAAACACCTCTTCTACACTAATAAGGGATAACTGGACCTGGCACAAGGTCTAAGTACCTCTGGTACCCACTGCAAGCCAGGCCAGCCTCCTACATTGGTTGTGCAGCGGTACGATAAGTATTAAATATACAAAACAAGCTCAGTGTATGTACACCTAACCAAAAGGTTTTGCTTTTCTCCTCTTAAACTTTTTACAAAAGTACTGGAAAGTATTCTAAAACTTCTAAAAGTTTTCTAAAAATTAGAAAAAGGTTTTTCTCTGTTCCTTAAAAAGTTCTGAAACTTTTTCTCTCTTTCTCACTATCTCTAAACCTTCTGCTATCATGTCTGTGATGGATTCTGCTCCCAAAACTGTCAATGCTACTTATGACAGTTTAAATTACAAGAGCTTAAGGAGTCTCTGCTTAGATAGAGGTTTAGTTATAGGAAAGAACCCTACAAAAGAGTTTCTGTTCAATATGCTTGTTGAAGATGATGAAAACCAGGCTGGTCCATCAAATGAGAGGCAGGAACATATAGAAACTTCACAGTCTGATTCAGAAGAATTCCCTGAGAAGAATGGGGAGGGTTCAGATAAGGGCCTGCCCCCTAGCCGGACACCCAGTAATGTGTTGGTGTAATATAGGTTCCAATCGCAGTAGGGCATCCTTTATTCCTAAAGGCCAAGTTACAAGGGTCCAGACAGTTAGGGACAGGTCCCCCTCTGTTATTTCAAACTTGTCTTCTGTGCCAAAGCATTCCCAACCCACCCACCCTGAAGACAATATGTTAGAAAGGGATCTCAGAAAGTTGAAAGTGGAAGAGACCAGACTGAAGCTTAAACAGCAACAGCTGGCCTTAGATAGGGAATCCCTAGATATTGAGAAAGAAAGACAGAGGTTGGGGTTAGGACCCCATGGTGGCAGCAGCAGTATTCCTGATAGTAATCCTGTTAGAGAGCATGTTTCCAGGAATCTGCACAAGATAGTCCCCCCTTACAAAGAGGGGGATGACATCAACAAGTGGTTTGCTGCACTTGAGAGGGCCTGTATGGTACAGGGGGTCCCTCAAAGGTAGCGGGCTGCTATTTTGTGGCTATCTTTCACTGGAAATGGTAGGGATAGGCTCCTTACTGTTAGAGAAAGTGAAGCTAACAATTTTACAGTTTTGAAGGATGCACTCTTGGATGGATTTGGCTTAACCACTGAACAATACAGGATTAAGTTCAGAGACACCAGAAAAGAGTCCTCTCAAGACTGGACAGATTTTGTAGACTGTTCAGTGAAGGCCTTGGAAGGGTGGTTACATGGCAGTAAAGTTTCTGACTACGAAAGCCTGTATAATCGTCTTCTGCGAGAGCATATTCTGAATAACTGTCTGACTTGTTACACCAGTATCTAGTGGGCTCAGATCTGACCTCTCCCCAAGAATTGGGAAAGAAGGCAGACAAATGGGTCAGAACAAGAGTGAACAGAAATGTTCATACAGGGGGTGACAAGGATGGCAAGAAGAAGGATGGCAAGAAGAAGGATGGTAAATCTTCTGACAAGGGTGGGGACAAAAGTAAACATACTGAGTCTTCATCAGGCCCACAAAAATCCTCTGGTGGGGGTGGTGGGTCCAAATCCTCTTTAAATCAAGTAAAAAAGCCTTGGTGTTATTTATGTAAAGTCAAAGGCCATTGGACAACTGATGCCAGTTGTCCAAAGAAAAACATCAAACCTCCCACTACCACAACCCCTGCTGCAACTCCTAGTGCCCCTAGTAATAGCAGTGGTAGTGGGAGCAAACCTACTAATAGCCAATCCAAGGGAGTAGCTGGGCTCACTTTTGGTAATTTAGTTGGGGTTGGTATTGTTAGGGAGACCACAGAGGCTGTGTTAGTCTCTGTAGGTGCAATTGATTTGGCCACCTTGGTTGCTTGTCCCCTTAATATGGATAAGTCCAAGCAACTTCCCCTAATAAATGGTGTTGAGGTTCAGGCCTATAGGGACGCAGGTGCCAGAGTTACCATGGTAATAGAGAAACTGGTACACACTGAACAACACCTACTTGGTCACCAGTACCAAGTGACAGACGCTCATAACAACACTCTTAGCCACCCCATGGCTGTGTGAATCTCAACTGGGGGGGGGGGGTTACTGGTCCAAAGAAAGTTGTGGTTGCCTCAGATTTACCTGTAGACTGTCTACTAGGAAATGATTTAGAGACATCAGCTTGGGCAGAAGTGGAGTTGGAGGCTCATACAGCAATGCTGGGCATTCCTGGGCATATTTTTGCTTTAACCAGGGCTCAGACCAAAAAGCAAAAAGGACAGGGTAACTTGGATCCTGGAACAATGGACCAAGTGCTCCCTAAAGCTAGGGGTAAAAAGGGTAAATCCATACCCACTATCCCTCCCTCTACAGATGATTCTCCTTCTGAGGTAGAAGAATTTCCTCCCTGTGCATAACCTTCACCAGATGAGCTGGCAACAGACACTGCTGAGCTTTTGGGTGGAGAGGTGCCTGCCAGGGAAGAGCTGAGTGTGGCACAGCATACCTGTCCCACATTAGAGGGTCTCAGACAGCAAGCTGTCAAACAGCAAAATGGGGATGTCAGTGACTCACATAGAGTTTACTGGGAGGACAACCTTGTGTACACCGAGGCAAGGGACCCAAAACCTGGAGCAGCCAGGAGACTGGTCATTCCCCTACAGTACAGAGAGTTCCTCCTAACTCTTGCACATGACATTCCTTTGGCTGGGCATTTGGGACAGATCAAAACATGGGAAAGGTTTGTCCCCCTGTTTCACTGGCCTAGGATGTCAGAGGACAATAAAGGTTTTTGCAAGTCTTGTGTGACCTGCCAAGCCAGTGGCAAGACTGGTGGCACACCAAAGGCTCCCATTATTCCACTACCTGTGGTTGGGGTCCCCTTTGAAAGGGTAGGGGTTGACATAGTTGGCCCCCTTGACCCTCCTACTGCTACAGGCAATAGGTTTATCTTGGTGGTTGTGGACCAAGCCACAAGATATCCTGAAGCAATTCCTCTAAGGACCACTACAGCACCTGCAGTGGCAAAAGCCCTCCTGGGAATCTTTTCCAGGGTGGTTTTTCCAAAAGAGGTTGTATCAGACAGGGGTAGCAACTTTATGTGTGCATACTTGAAAGCTATTTGGAAGGAATGTGGTGTGACCTACAAATTCACCACTCCTTATCATCCACAAACTAATGGACTGGTAGAGAGGTTTAATAAAACTCTCAAAAGTATGATAATAGGACTCCCTGAAAAACTCAGGAGGAGATGGGATGACCTGTTACATTGCCTCCTTTTTGCTTACATGGAGGTACCCCAGAAAGGAGTGGGCTTCAGCCCCTTTGAACTCCTCTTTGGACACCCTGTAAGAGGTCCACTAACACTTGTAAAGGAGGGTTGGGAACAACCTTTAAAAGCTCCCAAACAGGACATAGTGGACTAAGTACTTGGCCTAAGATCCAGAATGGCTGAGTACATGAAAAAGGCCAGTACAAACCTTCAGGCCAGCCAAGAGCTCCAAGAGCTCCAAAAGCAATGGCATGACCAGAAGGCTGTTCTGATCCAGTACCAACCAGGACAGAAGGTGTGGGTATTGGAGCCTGTGGCCCCAAGAGCACTTTAAGACAAATGGAGTGGACCCCATCTAATTGTTGAGAAAAAGGGTGAGGTTGCCTATTTGGTAGACCTGGGCACTGCCAGGAGTCCAATTAGGGTGATTCATGTCAACCGCCTAAAACCCTACTATGACAGGGCTGATCTCACCCTGCTCATGGCAACAGATGAAGGACTGGAAGAAGAGAGTGACCCTCTCCCTGATCTCTTCTCCTCCACTGAAGAGGATGCTTTAGTGGAGGGAGTAGTTTTGGCAGATTGCCTGACTGCAGAACAGAAAGACAACTGCATAAATCCCCTTGGACAATTTTCTGAACTCTTTTCAACTGTGCCAGGCACCACATCTTGGTGTGAACACACAATTGATACTGGAGACAGCATGCCTGTCAAAAGTAAAATCTATAGGCAGCCTGGATGTTATTTCACTCAGGCTGCAGTGGCAGTCCTGTGTAAGAATTATCTGAGCTCCCTATGGGTGGCAAAAGCAAATGCTGCAGCCCATAGGGATCACCTGGAACCCCAATACCCTGGGTACCTAGGTACCATATACTACGGAATTATAAGGGTGTTCCAGTGTGCCAATAAGAATTGGTAAAATTAGTCACTAGCCTGCAGTGACAATTTTAAAGGCAGAGAGAGCATAACCACTGAGGTTCTGGTTAGCAGAGCCTCAGTGATACAGTTAGGCATCACACAGGGGACACATACAGGCCACAACCTATGAGCACTGGGGTCCTGGCTAGCAGGATCCCAGTGACACATATCAAACACACTGACAACATAGGGTTTTCAGTGTGAACACTGGGCCCCGGGTAGCAGGATCCCAGTGGGACAGCAAAAACACCCTGACATATACTCACAAACAGGCCAAAAGTGAGGGTAAGAAGGCTAGAAAGAGGCTACCTTCCTACAGTTCCAGACACCTCCACTTGTCCAGGTTCCTACTGGCACACACCTGAGTCATACGGAAAACCAGATCTGGCATACAAGCCTTCATACTCATAAGAGCCTCCTCCTAACTTCTTGAACTCAACAAGAAGCTGAAAACCTGCATTTTTGAGTATCCCACTAGCCTTTATGTTTGGCTACACCCACACCTACTCAGCACCAGGATACCCTCCCGGGTCATAATGCGATTTACGAGTCTGCATAACATAACATTATTTCAATACTTCATACTTGTGCAAATGCTCCTGTTTCTATTTCTTTTCTCCCTATTGTTGTGGCTGTCCTGCTCATGAACAGTTTGATCTCACTGTGCTCTCATAGAGAGACTTGTATACGTTTGCTGTTTGCTTCAGAAGACTCTATTTTCTGTCTCATTTGTCTGCTCTTCTTTTTTATTCTTCCACTCCGGAGCACTGAATGAGTTGTGCTCTTCCACTGCTGTCTTGAGGGCACTTTTTTATATTGAGCACTTCATAGGAGCTCATGTGTTTCTTTGCTCCCTCTTCTATTTTCCTCAAGTGCTCATTCCCCTACTTCCCTGCTCCCCGACTATCCTTACCTTGATCATGGTCCCACATCACACCCCACTCTAAATGTCCATTGTGTTTTATTCATTTATTCAAGCGGTCCTGGCAGCTCCTTAGATCTGTTAGGTCATGTGTTTTCTTTTTTGTACTTCACTCATTCCTGGTATTCATTTTTTAGAAATAGCAATTTCCCATTCTAGCCTGGCCCCTGCAATCACTAGGTACACATTAGGATCATTTGGCTGAATTTCCTCCTCAATAGGGATAATATACCTATCAGACGGCTGTACTTGGGGGCAGGATATGATACCTTGTTTTTGATAAGGAGAACTAGGGGCCAGATGTAGCAATATTGCAAATTGCGAGTTGCAATTTGCGAGTCCGAGCGACTCGCAAATTGCAACTGGCAATTTGCAATGCAGAACGGTGTCTCAGACACTGTCTGCGAGTCGCTATGGGATCGCAAAGACCCACCTCATTAATATTAATGAGGTGGGTCGCAAATTGCGGCCCCATAGCGACTATGGTCACTCGCTAACATGGAGGCCTGCTGTAGTCAGCAGACCTCCATGTTCGTGACTGCTTTTAAATAAAGCAGTTTTTTTTTTTAAGTGGAGCCCGTTTTCCTTAAAGGAAAACGAGCTCCACTTAAAAAAAATCTGAAACCTTTAGTTTCGGAATTTTTTCAGGGCAGGTAGTGGTCCCTTGGACCACTACCTGCCCTGAAAAAATATTTTGTGGTCCATTCACAAAGGGGAAGGGGTCCCATGGGGACCCCTTCTAATTTGCAAGTGGGTTACCATCCACTTCAAGTGGATGGTAACTGCGACTCCATTTGCGACCGCGTATGGAATTGCATACCACTGCGAGTCGCAAATAGGAAGGAAACACCCCTTCCTATTTGCGAGTCGGAAATGCATTTTGCGAGTCGGTCCCGACTTGCAAAATGCATTTCTGCATAGGAAACTCCGATTTGCGACTCGCAAATGGCAATTTTTGCCGTTTGCGAGTCGCAAATTGTTTCCTACATCTGGCCCCTAGTTCTCTCCTTTATCTTCACGTTATAGATTAGGGATCCTAATGAAAGACCTAAAGAATGCCCAAGACCTGGTTAAGCTAAATAAGGGCAGAGACATGTTGGCACCACATGTACATGAGGGCTATAATTCCCAGCAATGTCCTCCAACTAATGCTTTTTAGTATATTTTGTACATACCAAGGAGAATACCCTTGTGGTTTATCCTGAGGTATTCTTAGCTAGTCTAACAGGATCCCAGATAATTATCCTGGTTATCAATTTACAAGAACTTCCTCAAGATAGTCCCATTTGAGGTTGTGTCCACCCTGGTATTACTATTTTACCATGGTGAGATAAGGTGGCTGGTGATGAATCATGTCACTTTATGTTGGTGAGCCCACCTTGTCTAATTCTTGTAATTTCCTGGAATTGTGATAGAAAAGTAGTCCAGGTGGACAGGAGTTTTGGATCTGGTACTAATGAATATAGAGATATCTGTTCAATCAGTTACTGCCTCAAGGTGTGATTTTGAGGCGGACATCCATCTAAGAGATTCTATTCCATAATTAGAGATTAGTGGAAATATTTAAGCAATTCTAAATGAGCCTCCACGTCTCCAACCCCGTACCAGATAATCAGCAGCACAGTCTCTTACTCAAGCCTGCACCATGCCACTTATCATGGAGTGATTGCATTCAATATTGTTGCTGGTGCTCAGGATTTCACACTGTTTCTCTATGTTTTGTTCCAACTATTGACAGGTCTCCGATAACCAGGACCAATATGAGGCACTTGTGAAGAGGCAGATGGACTTTGAGAATCTGTACACCACCGCAGGAAAGTACACGATGCAAGCAGGAGCTCAACTATAGTCTTCACACAGACCTGCCATTGACGTCAGGTGGGTGATATGAAAAGAGAACACTGCGTCCTAGCACAACTCAGATAGAGCAATAAGAGCAGGCACATGGCATCATTGACACCCACCCCCTTTTGATACACTCTCGACCATCAGACTTCCTGCATGGTGATTTCTTCTGCCACTTTTTCTTACACATGTTTATCAAAGACCTTCTGGAAATGAGCTCTTAAAGAAACATAGATGTGTCTTTAAATACATTGTTTAGACCAATGTTTTTGCTTCACTGTGCTTTAAAATTAAGTAGTTGACACCTTCAGCCAAAACTCATTCACAAGCAAGTATCTTCACGTCTGCTGCATTGGTGGTGCTCTGTGGTTGGCATGGCTGAGACACAGGCTGGCATGAATGTAGCATAGACACTGATATGTTTCCTTTGTAAAACCCTAATTGTTGAGAGACAACCTGATCACGTTAGACAAACATTATTCTTCAGGTTAGTCAAGAATTGATAAAAGGGGGGCAATGCTCACTGGGTCCAAGAAACTCAAGAGGTATTGGTGCTCAGGTCTTGAAAGTAATAGAACAACCACCTACAAGATTGTTAGGAAAATCTCTGATGTCACTACCTAGTTGACACAGATGCCACACAGAAAACCCATAGAGTGTTTCACATGAACATGCTTAACCCACATCGCTACACAGACTTCCTGAGTGAACCATACCATTTTGATTGCATAAAATTACCCTGGTTTTTAGGATTATTGGGTTGACCCATAATCTGATATTATTGGGGCTACACAGTCAGCATCCTGGCAATGGCCGAGGTGGTCAAGGAGGAGCATTAGTCACTCCCAGATCTTTTGTACAATATTAAAAAAGATTACTCAGTCGATGGGATGAAGCTTATCTCTGTTCTGATTCCTGAGCAGGTTGAGCAGTCTCAGAGAATCTTCCCCCCTCTTCTCTCTCACACTGTGGTCTGTATGCATGACATTACATTGGGGACAGCTTTCCGATGAAAAACAAGCATTGTAGAATGTCAGAATATATCCAGGAGTGCATGAAGCCTGAAGTGACCAAGATGTTGGACTTGGGAGTCATTGCGCACAGTCAGGCTAACATTGATAAGTAAGGCTTTGTCATAGTGTGGACCCTTCACATGTTCACGTCTTACTTGTTGTGTACCAAGAGACGTATCACAAACCTCTTTTGCAGCTGATGATAACGGAGGGAAAGGATGCCACGTTGGTCCATTGACCATCTGCTTCCAGAGACTAGACTTCATGGTGAACTTCAGCATGGAGCATGGAATGCAGATAGACAACCCTGCTGCTTATCCTAATCCAGAGTGCAAGTTCTTCCAGAGTTGAATACCTTTCTAGTCGTATGTATCTTGGGGTGTCAGTAGTGATGAACAATGCATGGCTCTGAGGAGCGTGCACCTTGAACTGAGTTCCCTGTAGCAAGTCTGTATATATATTGTTGTTTTTTGGCCACTACACACACAACAATTATGCTGAGGGTCCGCTGTGACACAGAATGTGACCCAGAACCAGGTGCTGATCTTTGGAGAGTTTCAACATCCGCACTTCTGTTCATTGAATGCCACGACTATGGATGCACCAGGCTGAGCAGCTCTGACATTGATGAATTGTGTATGAACCACAGTCTGTTTGACCTGTGGCCTGCACAAGGTGAGTTGCCTACTGGTCTCTTCTGTTTACATTTGTCAATCATTCACTGACAACCAGGCCCTTCCCTCCATCCATGTGGGAGATGGATCACCCATTTATGATATATGTGTTTGGCAGGATAATAGGTCGAACACGGAGGACTGTTACAACTCAGGAATCCATTTGGATCTGTTGTGCGTGAGGGAATAAAAGTTTGGAGAGAGCCCTTTAGACTGCAGAGGGAGCTTCAGAGCTTCTAAAAAGCATCCATCAGTCCTTTGTAGTGGACCCAACTCTAGGGTGTAGATTTTAGGAGACAGAGCGTCCATACGAAGTATAGGGAAAGCCCTTGTTCCCTTCCTGCTCTATCCTTCTTCAGAAATGTTACCCCTAACAGGTTGTGAGGTAAGGTAGGGATTTGCTTCTCTCTCCCCTATGACTTTTCTTTCAAGGTCCCGACAAGGAGCTCCCGGCCCCACCCTGCTGATGCCACAAGGCAAAGACTGTGGCTTGACCAGACTGAGGCGATTTGTACCCAAGGGGGGAACTTCCTGAAACCAGTTTCAGAGCTGGGCCTCACAATATAAAAACTCGTGTCCATATGACGAGGAGTCTGTGCCATTGCTGCGATATTTTTTTTATGCAGAGACAGCGCAGTCACTGATCCATATTTACAAAGTGACACATTCTTAGAAATGCTTAATCTTTCTTTCCAGTGCATCATTTTTAGCCTGCGCGACAACTGGCTGCATCAGGTTAAGTTAAGCATATGCAAGGTAGGCGTTCCAACTTAAAAATCAACGCAGAACTGATGCATCCATATTTACAAGGTTTTAGGAAAGTGACGCGTCATGGGGAAATATTCAATATGTGTCAAAATTCCTATGCATGTTGTTGGCCCGATGCATGAAAACGACACAGTTGCTTCTTAATAGTGATCTGACCAGCTGAAGTCTCTTCCAGCACTGGGAATTCACAGGTAAGTGCACACCTGAGGTAGGTAACACAGTACATGTCACACTACACTACATGCGCGCTTTATGTCACACAGGCGTGGGCATAGCGATACACATAGGTACACTATGCCCGCCCCTAAGCGTGACATACAAGACCACAATAATGGTGTGCAAGGTGTGTTTTCACCTTTTCACTCTCTATCAGATCAGCCTTGGTTTTTAAGTCAGAAAGCCTACCTTGCATATGATTAACGTAACCTGACGCAACCGCTTGTTGCCCAGGCCAAAAATGAGGCCTGGGGAAGAAAAGTGACACATTTCTCAGAAAGCGTCACTTTGTAACTATTTAGCAGTGACTGCACCATCACCGGATCAAAACAAATGATGCAGCGCAATCTCCTTGTAAATATGGGCCTTGGTATACCTGGGGGCAGGAACCACCAATCAGTGTACAGGATTTACAAGCCCCTTGTAAATATGGGCCTTGGTATACCTGGGGGCAGGAACCACCAATCAGTGTGCAGGATTTACAAGCCCCTTGTAAATATGGGCCTTGGTATACCTGGGGGCAGGAACCACCAATCAGTGTACAGGATTTACAAGCCCCTTGTAAATATGGGCCTTGGTATACCTGGGGGCAGGAACCACCAATCAGTGTGCAGGATTTATCATCGACAGCCAACTCCCCTTTGCCGTAACAACATTTATAGGAGGGCAGACCCGTTGGCTCAAAGGCCTTAAACGATTCAGTGTGCAAAGCAAATTACAAAACAATGCTGTTACAGGTAATAGGTAGTGTCTATTTAGAGAAAGATGAATTTACTTTCTGATATGAAGAACTCAGTGAGATGCAAGTGAAAGCTCGGTGAGAGGCCAGTGAAAGGCACTGCAAGCTCGGTGAGAGGCCAGTGAAAGGCACTGAAAGCTCGGTGAGAGGCCAGTGAAAGCTCTGTGAAAGCTCAGTGAAGCTCATTGAAATCTCAGTGAAAGAGAGTGAAAGCTCAGTGAAGCTCCATGAAAGGCAGTAAAAGCTCAGTGACAGGCCAATGAAAGGCAGTGAAAGCCCAGTGAGAGCCCAGTAAAAGGCAGTAAAAGCCCAGTAACAGCCCAGTGAAATGCAGTGAAAGCTCAGTGAGAGGCCAGTGAAAGCTCAGTGAAGCTCCATGAAAGGCAGTGAAAGCTCAGTGAGAGGCCAGTGAAAGGCAGTAAAAGCCCAGTGACAGCCCAGCGAAAGGCAGTGAAAGCTCAGTTAGAGGCCAGTGAAAGGCAGTGAAGCTCCATGAAAGGCAGTGAAAGCTCAGTGAGAGGCCAGTGAAAGGCAGTGAAAACCCAGTTACAGATCAGTAAGAGGCCAGTGAAAGGCAGTGAAAGCCCATTGACAGCCCAGTGAGAGGCCAGTGAAAGACAGTGAAAGCTCAGTGAGAGGTCAGTGAAAGCTCATTGAAGCTCCATGAAAGGCAGTAAAAGCTCAGTGAGAGGCCAGTGAAAGGTAGTGAAAGCCCAGTGACAGCCCAGTGAAAGGTAGTTAAAGCTCAGTGAGAGGCCAGTGAAAGCTCAGTGAAGATCGGTGAAGGGCAGTGAAAGCCCAGTGGCAGCTCAGTGAAAGGCAGTGAAAGCCCAGTGACAGCTCAGTGAGAGGCCAGTGAAAGGCAGTGAAAGCCCAGTGGCAGCCCTGTGAAAGGCAGTAAAAGCTCAGTAAGAGGCCAATAAAAGCTCAGTGAAGCTCCATGAAAGGCAGTGAAAGCTAAGTGAGAGGCCAGTGAAAGGCAGTGAAAGCCCAGTGACAGAGCAGTGAACAGAAGCCTGAAGATGCCGCTTCCACAGGTCCAGGTGGCCTTATGACCGGTCTGAGTGATGACAACAGAAGGCTGAGGACACAAAGCTGCAGTTTCCACCTCAGTTCTTGTTCTATTGATTCCATCTCTGTACAGACACAAATGACCCATGACCTCTTATGACAAGTGTGTTAAGTAGCCGTAGCAGTATAGGCAGCCACTGCAAAATTTAATACTGTGCGGGGTCTTCAAGAACAGCTCACCTCTGGTGTGTCTGCTCGTTTCTTAGCAGGAAGGAACTCTTCAGTGTGTGTTGAAAGCACTTTAATCCCTCGGTGTGATCTTTTGTGAACCCCATGATTTTGTTGTATTTGTCTAAGCTGCGCCAGTAGAGACACATTGGCCCATATTTATACTCTGTTTGCGCCAGATTTGCATTTTTTTTAACGCAAATTCTGCGCAAACTTAACTCCATATTTATACTTTGACGCTAGACCCGTCTAGTGCCAAAGTTATGGAGTTTGAGTCATTTTTTATACGTGAAAACCTACCTTGCACTAATGACATGCAAGGCAACGTTCCAGTGCAAAAAATGACTCTAAGGCATGTGCGCCTTATTTATCCTCCGGCGTCAAAATGACGCACAGGAGGAGGGCCTTAAAACATGACGCTCAGCCAGATTTGCGCTGTTTTTTAACGCCTGGGTCACGGCAGGCGTTAAGGGACCTGTGGGCTCATTTTCATGGTGGCAGAGCATGGAAGCAGTCCAGAGGTGCCCTTCCCTGCACCCAGAGACACCCCCTGCCACCCTGGTCCACCCCTGGAGGATACCCATGAATGGGGACAGGTGTTTTTTTGTAAGTGGCATGGGGGCCTAACTTGGGCCCCCTTACATTCCACTGTGCCCAATGACCATGCACAGGGGAAAGAAGTCCCCTGGTCATGGCCATTGTGCAGGGGGCACGACTCCTGTCTTTGCAAAGACAGGAGTCATTTCGATGGGGGTTGCGCGTAAAAAAAATGGCGCTAGTCAGATTAGAGCCAATATTTTTTACTCTAACCTGACTTGCACCATTCTTAGGCGCACAACCCCCAGTCTTCTCTTCGCCTCTGCTGCCCGGTTAGCAATATTTTTTTTTTACGTTAACAAGGCCACAGCGCCGGCTAGCGTCATTCCATAAATAAGGCTCTCAGTTGACGCGTTGGAATGGCGTTAGCCGGTGGTAAACTTTTTGACGCAAATCTGCCCAAGCGTTGATTTGCGTCAAAAAGTATAAATATTGGCCATTGTACGGCTCACCAGTAAAGCTATGCATCGAAGGGGCTGGGGTGGTGTCACCCTGAATCAGCTGCATGAAATGACACTGGTCAGTGTTTGTTTATTTTGGGGTGTCTGCCTGGGGCCCCTACATGATGCCTGACTCTCTCTTGTATTCTGCTCCTGTGTGTAATCTCCACCCCATGATCTCACCCTCCTGTCTCCCTGCATCAGCTGCATGAAATGACACTGGTCAGTGTTTGTTTATTTTGGGTGTCTGCCTGGGGTCCCTACATGATGTCTGATTGTCTCTTGTATTCTGCTCCTGTGCATAATCTCCACCCCATGATCTCATCCTTTTGTTTCTATCTCCTTGACAGACATCGAGCCAGGCCCAGTAAACCACCGAGGACGGAGGCCAGGAGCCCCTGCGCAGAAACAATACATCCTGGACTTCTAAGCCAGCACCTTCAGTGCCTGTCAGGAGCACTGATGTGTTTATCGTGACTCTGCATTTCATGATTGCCTTGCGGGTTCTATCCGTGCTCTTGTTATTTCAGCTCCGCATTTCATGATTATTGTATGTGATTGCAAACGCCTGGGATTGTTATAAATAAGACACATCTCTTGGTGATTCTTCTAATCCTGCATTGCATTGCCGTTCTGGTCTTTGAGCTATCAGATTTCTATAGGAGAATCCATTTAAAGACAGGAGTCATGCCCACCACCTCAATGGCCAGCACAGGGGACCAGTATCCCCAGGGCATAGCCATTACACCCAGTGCCATGCAGGGGGTCCCATGTAAAAAATACTTATCTCTACTTACCTAGGATGGGATCCCCATCTTCTGATATCCCTCTGGTGTGGGTGGGGGAGTCCCTGGGGCTTTGGGGGGGGCACCTGTGGACCCATTCCATGGTGTTTGGCCATGGAAATGGGTCCACAGGTACCTTAACGCCTGCTCTGACCCAAGCGTTAAATAATGACGCTAAGCAAGCTTACCTTCATTATTTGGGTCCGCTTCCCACCCGTGCGGGATTTTAGCACAGGGATAAATATGGCGCTAAGGAAATAGCAACATTTGTTGGACGGGAACGCCTACCTTGCATCTCATTCACGCACAGTGGGTTTGTGCATCCAAAAAATAGCGCTAACTCCTATATTTCGACGCTAGATGGGTCTAGCATCAAAATATAAATATGAAGTTAAGTTTGCACCATTTTAGTGCAAAAAAAATTATGCTAAAACAGCACAAACAGAGAATAAATATGGGCCTAAGTGCCTGAATGTGAGTTCCTTTTTAATTCTACATTACCAGAGTTGATGGGACTCCTGGAATCTTCATCTCTGGGGGAGCTGTATTGTCCCCCCACTTCTGGGGCACTCGTTATGAGGCCATTAGTGCAACTTCTGTGTGGAAATACTTTTGTGAATTCAGTTCCTCGAGAGACAAATTTGTATGCATGGTAAATGTATCCTTTTCAACAAAATACATGTGAACATTGAATAAGGCCGGCCCTATACCGTTGTATATGAAGTGGTAGACCGGCCATGCTCTGCAGGACAATTTGAAAGTTGTGAAAGAGCTTTCAGATAAGTGTGAAACTGGCTGTGGGGGTTTGGTGTAGCCACTGATGGAGGACATTTTCACTCCTTAAACCTTCTTACTAAATATGTTTTCATTCTCTTTCTCAATGTGCTCTTTTAATGATTATGAATGTCTCCCTCATGTGGATCCCAACCTTTCTGCAGCTTTTCCCACATTCCTAGGGAGCCTCAGATTTTAGACACTTTATGGTCACAGAGTTTCAATATTAGATCCCTGATTTGTTAGACATCATTTCAAGTAAAAGTGACATTTGAGCTCCAGCTGTGTGGGGGAAACACATGCAAATGAAGGAAGAAAGGCGCAGTGCATTATGGGTGGCTGCAGGGAGGTGGCTTCTGGCAGCAGAGGAATGACTGCCAATATGAAGTGGTGCTGTGATAGAGTTGAAATAGACTTTCCTGACTGGAAGGCATAGCCCCTCCCTCGCAGCACAACTAACAGCCACTCAGTGATCTTGTCCAGCCCATGATGTCAGGGGCTGACCTGGTAAACAAAACCAACATTGAGGTGTAACATGGACAGGGGTTTGCTGCTGGCATTGTTAAATCAAAACGCAGTACCAGGTGTGTTAATGCTTGTGAAACCCCAGGTAACTCCAGGAGAGCGTCATCAGCAGCTGAGAATGAGCACTCTGGGGTCATCCTTCATGCCTCAGACTTCCTTCCTTGGTGTCTGCTGGAGCCCCCCCGCCTTAATTCTCTCTTTCCCAGAGTGCTTTGGGTCACAGTTGACATTGGTTCTCCAAGACCTTAGAGGACAAAGATCAATCTGATTGGTGTATATTGGTTCCATAGCTCTCAGAAGCCAATAGCTGCTAATTCTATGAGATGATTTTCCCCACAGACGTCCATGCTTGCTTGCGACCATGAAACAATGACATCTTGCTTAATAATTAATAATAATAAATATTCATGTTTATAAGTGTAATTGACTGTGCTCTTTTTTGTGCGTCTGATTGCCATTTCTTCCAAAAATGTAAGTGCATTTTAAGTGTGAACCCAGCTGTAGTGCAATGAAGCAGGCGTAACATCTACAAGCTGAGGCTGGGGCGAGGGGAGCAAGGAGATTTCTTCTCAGTAAGCCCTGGTGACATTCTCCTCACTTTGGAATACTCTTGCGTAATTTCCGCCATTACCCTAGACACACAATTAATGTCCTTATTATCAGTCTGGAGCTCTATTGACTGCCGGACTCATGGTGGGGGGTGGACCGCCGCGTTAGTGGCATCTGCATGCCATATTACGACCATGGTGGAGCCGCCACGGTCGAAACGCCGCAACCGTCAGGCTTCCACCACCAGGCAGCCTGGCGCTGGCAGCGTTTCTAATCCGCCAGGGCATTGCTGCAAGCAGCGCTGCCCTGGGGATTATGACTCACATTCTGCCCGCCTTTCCATGACGGTGAACACCACCATGGAAAGGCTGGCGGAATGGGGGACTCTGGGGCCCCTGCACTGCCCATGCACTTGAATTACAGGAAGTGAAATGCGCAACAGGTACTGCAGCACCCCCACACAGCCACATTGGCGCCAGCTCCATTAGGAGCTGGCGTCACTGTAAAGAACCGGTTTCCCGCCGGCCCAGCGGGAAACTCATACTGGGGCCAGCGGGGACTTCACCGCACTGGCGGTGAAGTGGCGGTTTTGAGTTTGGCGGGATGAGGGCCATAGTGTCTTTTTGGTAAAAATCTTACCACGAGAGCTTTTGAACAACCCTAACAAACAGAACGGATTGGCATTTCACATAATTTAGCATACCTTTCCAGTGACTTTATCAAATTTTCACAAAGGAAATGTGTAGGAGGCTGGACTGGCTTGTAGTGAGTACCAAGGGGTACTTGCACCTTGCACCAGGCCCAGTTATCCCTTATTAGTGTATAGGGTGTCTAGCAGCTTAGGCTGATAGATAATGGTAGCTTAGCAGAGCAGCTTAGGCTGAACTAGGAGACGTGTGAAGCTACTACAGTACCACTTAGTGTCATATGCACAATATCATAAGAAAACACAATACACAGTTATACTAAAAATAAAGGTACTTTATTTTTATGACAATATGCCAAAGTGTCTTAGAGTGTACCCTCAGTGAGAGGATAGGAAATATACACAAGATATATATACACAATAGCAAAAATATGCAGTATAGTCTTAGAAAACAGTGCAAACAATGTATAGTTACAATAGGATGCAATGGGGAAACATAGGGATAGGGGCAACACAAACCATATACTCCAGAAGTGGAATGCGAACCACGAATGGACCCCAAACCTATGTGACCTTGTAGAGGGTCGCTGGGACTATTAGAAAATAGTGAGAGTTAGAAAAATAACCCTCCCCAAGACCCTGAAAAGTGAGTGCAAAGTGCACCAAAGTTCCCCTAAGGACAAAAGAGTCGTGTTAGAGGAATAATGCAGGAAAGACACAAACCAGCAATGCAACAACTGTGGATTTCCAATCTAGGGTACCTGTGGAACAAGGGGACCAAGTCCAAAAGTCACAAGCAAGTCGGAGATGGGCAGATGCCCAGGAAATGCCAGCTGCGGGTGCAAAGAAGCTTCGACTGGACAGAAGAAGCTGAGGTTTCTGCAGGAACGAAAAGGGCTAGAGACTTCCCCTTTGGTGGACGGATCCTTCTCGCTTAGGAGAGTCGTGCAGAAGTGTTTTCCCGCCGGAAGGACGCCAACAAGCCTTGCTACACGCAAATCGTGCGTTTGGCGTTTTTGGACGCTGCTGGGGCCCAGGAGGAACCAGGAGGTCGCAAATTGGACCTGCAGAGAGAGGGGACGTCGAGCAAGACAAAGAGCCCTCACTGAAGCAGGTAGCACCCGGAGAAGTGCCAGAAACAGGCACTACGAGGATGCGTGAAACGGTGCTCGCCGAAGTTGCACAAAGGAGTCCCACGTCGCCGGAGACCAACTTAGAAAGTCGTGCAATGCAGGTTAGAGTGCCGTGGACCCAGGCTTGGCTGTGCACGAAGGATTTCCGCCGGAAGTGCACAGGGGCCGGAGTAGCTGCAAAGTCGCGGTTCCCAGCAATGCAGCCCAGCGAGGTGAGGCAAGGACTTACCTCCACCAAACTTGGGCTGAAGAGTCACTGGACTGTGGGGGTCACTTGGACAGCGTCGCTGGATTCGAGGGACCTCGCTCGTCGTGCTGAGAGGAGACCCAAGGGACCGGTAATGCTGCTTTTTGGTGCCTGCGGTTGCAGGGGGAAGATTCCGTCGACCCACGGGAGATTTCTTCGGAGCTTCTGGTGCAGACAGGAGGCAGGCTACCCCCACAGCATGCACAAGCAGGAAAACAGTCGAGAAGGCGGCAGGATCAGCATTACAGAGTTGCAGTAGTCGTCTTTGCTACTATGTTGCAGGTTTGCAGGCTTCCAGCGCGGTCAGCGGTCGTTTCCTTATCAGAAGGTGAAGAGAGAGATGCAGAGGAACTCGGCTGAGCTCATGCATTCGTTATCTAAAGTTTCCCCAGAGACAGAGACCCTAAATAGCCAGAAAAGAGGGTTTGGCTACCTAGGAGAGAGGAAAGGCTACTAACACCTGAAGGAGCCTATCAGCAGGAGTCTCTGACGTCACCTGGTGGCACTGGCCACTCAGAGCAGTCCAGTGTGCCAGCAGCACCTCTGTTTCCAAGATGGCAGAGGTCTGGAGCACACTGGAGGAGCTCTGGACACCTCCCAGGGGAGGTGCAGGTCAGGGGAGTGGTCACTCCCCTTTCCTTTGTCCAGTTTCGCGCCAGAGCAGGGGCTAAGGGGTCCCTGAACCGGTGTAGACTGGCTTATGCAGAATTGGGCACATCTGTGCCCAACAAAGCATTTCCAGAGGCTGGGGGAGGCTACTCCTCCCCTGCCTTCACACCATTTTCCAAAGGGAGAGGGTGTCACACCCTCTCTCAGAGGAAGTTCTTTGTTCTGCCATCCTGGGCCAGGCCTGGCTGGACCCCAGGAGGGCAGCTGCCTGTCTGAGGGGTTGGCAGCAGCAGCAGCTGCAGTGAAACCCCAGGAAGGGCAGTCTGGCAGTACCAGGGTCTGTGCTACAGACCACTGGGATCATGGAATTGTACCAACAATGCCAGGATGGCATAGAGGGGGGCAATTCCATGATCATAGACATGTTACATGGCCATATTCGGAGTTACCATGGTGAAGCTACATATAGGTAGTGACCTATATGTAGTGCACGCGTGTAATGGTGTCCCCGCACTCACAAAGTTCAGTGAATTGGCTCTGAACAATGTGGGGGCACCTTGGCTAGTGCCAGGGTGCCCTCACACTAAGTAACTTTGCACCTAACCTTTACCAGGTAAAGGTTAGACATATAGGTGACTTATAAGTTACTTAAGTGCAGTGTAAAATGGCTGTGAAATAACGTGGACGTTATTTCACTCAGGCTGCAGTGGCAGGCCTGTGTAAGAATTGTCAGAGCTCCCTATGGGTGGCAAAAGAAATGCTGCAGCCCATAGGGATCTCCTGGAACCCCAATACCCTGGGTACCTCAGTACCATATACTAGGGAATTATAAGGGTGTTCCAGTAAGCCAATATAAATTGGTGAAAATGGTCACTAGCCTGTTAGTGACAATTTGGAAAGAAATGAGAGAGCATAACCACTGAGGTTCTGATTAGCAGAGCCTCAGTGAGACAGTTAGTCACTACACAGGTAACACATTCAGGCACACTTATGAGCACTGGGGCCCTGGGTTACCAGGGTCCCAGTGACACATACAACTAAAACAACATATATACAGTGAAAAATGGGGGTAACATGCCAGGCAAGATGGTACTTTCCTACACTCAGCCATCCTACAAAATGACATAATCTTGTTACTGTCAAGCATTATGGGCAACTGATGACATGAGCAGGGTAGCTGTTGAGGTTCCTCTCAGAGAGAGAGCCTTTCATCTCTTCTTGTTTGCAATCATTTGCAATGAGCAGAAATTATATCTCACAGGAGTTCAGTATTGTAGGAAAGTACCATCTTGCCTGGCATGTTACCCCCATATTTCACTGTATATATGTTGTTTTAGTCTATGTGTCACTGGGACCCTGCCAGGCAGGGCCCCAGTGCTTATAAGTATTTGCCCTGTATGTGTTCCCTGTGTGATGCTTTCCAAATTTGTCACTAACAGGCTAGTGACTACATTTACCAATTCACATTGGCATACTGGTACACCCATATAATTCCCTAGCATATGGTACTGAGGTACCCAGGGTATTGGGGTTCCAGGAGATCCCTATGGGCTGCAGCATTTCTTTTGCCACCCATAGTGAGCTCTGACAATTCTTACACAGGCCTGCCACTGCAGCCAGAGTAAAATAACATCCACGTTATTTCACAGCAATTTACCACTGCACTTAAGTAACTTATAAGTCACCTATATGATTAACCTTCACCTAGTGAAGGTTGCGTGCAAAGTTACTTAGTGTGTGGGCACCCTGGCACTAGCCAAGGTGACCCCACATCGTTCAGGGCAAATTCCCCAGACTTTGTGAGTGCGGGGACACTATTACACGTGTGCACTATGCATAGGTCACTACCTATGTACAGCGTCACAATGGTAACTCCGAACATGGCCATGTAACATGTCTAAGATCATGGAATTGTCACAGACCCCCGGGTCTCTAGCACAGAACCCAGGTACTGCCAAACTGCCTTTCCAGGGTCTCAACTTCAGCTGCTGCTGCCAACCCCTCAGACAGGTTTCCGCCCTCCTGGGGTCCAGGCAGCCCTGGCCCAGGAAGGCAGAACAAAGGACTTCCTCTGAGAGAGGGTGTAACACCCTCTCCCTTTGGAAATAGGTGTGAAGGCTGGGGAGGAGTAGCCTCCCCCAGCCTCTGGAAATGCTTTGATGGGCACAGATGGTGCCCATCTCTGCATAAGCCAGTCTACACCAGTTCAGGGATCCCCCAGCCCTGCTCTGGCGCGAAACTGGACAAAGGAAAGGGCAGTGACCACTCCCCTGACCTGCACCTCCCAGGGGAGGTACCCAGAGCTCCTCCAGTGTGTCCCAGACCTCTGCCATCTTGGAAACAGAGGTGTCTGTGGCACACCGGACTTCTCTGAGTGGTCAGTGCCAGCAGGTGACGTCAGAGGCTCCTTCTAATAGGCTTTTACCTCTCTTGGTAGCCAAGCCTCCTTCCTTGGTAGCCAAACCTCCGTTTCTGGCTATTTAGGTTCTCTGCTTTGGGGAATTCTTCAGATAACGAATGCAAGAGCTCATCAGAGTTCCTCTGCATCTCCCTCTTCACCTTCTGCCAAAGGATTGACCGCTGACTGCTCAGGACGCCTGCAAAACCGCAACAAAGTAGCAAAGATGACTACTGCAACCTTATATCACTGATCCTGCCAGCCTTCTCGACTGTTTTCCTGGTGGTGTGTGCTCTGGGGGTAGCCTGCCTCCTCTCTGCACTAGGAGCTCTGAAGAAATCTCCCGTGGGTCGACGGAATCTTCCCCCTGCAACCGCAGGCAACAAAAGAATGCATCACCGGTCCTCTGGGTACCCTCACAGCACAACGAGCGTGGTCCCTGGAACTCAGCAACTCTGTCCAAGTGACTCCCACAGTCCAGTGACTCTTCAGTCCAAGTTTGGTGGAGGTAAGTCCTTGCCTCCCCACGCTAGACTGCATTAATGGGCACCGCGAAATTTGCAGCTTCTCTGGCTCCTGTGCACTCTTCCAGGATTTCCTTCGTGCAGAGCCAAGCCTGAGTCCCCAACAGTCCTTCCTGCAGTGCAAAACCTTCTGAGTTGTCCTCCGGCGTCGTCGGACTCCCTTTTGTGACTTTGGGTGGACTCCAGTTTACTTTTCTTCTAAGTGCCTGTTCAGGTACTTCTGCGGGTACTGCCAGCTTTTGTGAGGGCTCCCTGACTTGCTGGGCTCCCCCTCTGTCTCCTCATCCAAGTGGCGACATCCTGGTCCCTCCTGGGCCACAGCAGCATCCAAAAACCCTAAACGCGACCCTTGCAGCTAGCAAGGCTTGTTTGCGGTCTTTCTGCGTGGGAATAACTCCGCAAGCTTCATCACGACATGAGACATCCATCCTCCAAAGGGAAAGTTCCTAGTCCTCTTCTTTCTTGTACAACTCCAAGCTTCTACCACCCGGTGGCAGCTTCCTTGCACCCTCAGCTGGCATTTCCTGGGCTCCTGCCCAATCTCGACTTTGTCACGACTCTTGGACTTGGTCCCCTTGTTCCACAGGTACTCTAGTCCAGAAATTCACTTTGGTTGCATTGTTGGTGTTGTTCTTCCTTGCAGAATTCCCCTATCACGACTTCTGTGCTCTCTGGGGAATATAGGTGCACTTTACACCTACGTTTCAGAGTCTTGGGGTGGGCTATTTTTCTAACCCTCACTGTTTTCTTACAGTCCCAGCGACCCTCTACAAGCTCACATAGGTTTGGGGTCCATTAGTGGTTCGCATTCCACTTTTGGAGTATATGGTTTGTGTTGCCCCTATACCTATGTGCTCCTATTGCAATCTACTGTAACATTACATTGCTTGCATTACTTCCTTTTGCTATTACTGCATATTTTTGGTATTGTGTACATATATCTTGTGTATATTTGGCATCCTCATACTGAGGGTACTCACTGAGATACTTTTGGCATATTGTCATAAAAATAAAGTATCTTTATTTTTAGTATATCTGTGTATTGTGTTTTCTTATGATATTGTGCATATGACACCAGTGGTATAGTAGGAGCTTTGCATGTCTCCTAGTTCAGCCCAAGCTGCTCTGCTATAGCTACCGTCTATCAGCCTAAGCTGCTAGAAACACCTCTTCTACACTAATAAGGGATAATTGGACCTGGTACAGAGTGTAAGTACCCCTTGGTACCCACTACAAGCCAGGCCAGCCTCCTACATTGGATGTGCAGCGGTGGGATAAGTACTTGCAACTACTTACCACTTTGTCATGGTGTACTTTTCATAAGAGAATAATATACAAAACAAGTTCAGTGTATGTACACCTAACCAAAAAGTTTTGCTTTTCTTCTCTTACACTATCTGCTAAGTGCTGAAAAGTACCTCTAAACTTTCAAAAACTTTCTAAAAAGTTGAACAAGTTTTTTTTCTGTTTCCTTAAAAAGTCCTGAAACTTTTTCTTTCTTTTATCTGTCCCTAAACCTTTTTCTATCATGTCTGATGTAGGACCTTCTCTTGATCTGGTCAGCTCAGCTCATGACCACCTTAACTGGAAGGGTTTGAGGAGTCTCTGCATTGATAGAGGTTTAGGGGTGGGGAAGAATCCCTCTAGAGAATTGTTATCTAACATGCTTATTGAGAATGACAAGGCCTTAGCTGGCACATCCATTGAGAAGTTAGGAGATGGTTCACACTTTGACTCAGGGGCACGCTTAGTAAGAGTGTTAGGAGGTGATCTTCCCAACCTGCCCCTTAGCAGACCACCTAGCATAGCTGGTACTAATGTGAGCTCTCATCACAGTAGGGATGTTATTCCTGCAGGCCAGGTTGTTAGGGTGCCAACTGTTAGGTACAGGTCTCCCTCTGTTCATTCACATCATTCTTGTGTGTCAAAGCATGCCCACCCCACCCACCCTGATGACAGAATGTTAGAAAGGGAACTCAATAGATTGAGAGTGGAAAAGTCCAGGCTGAAGCTTAAACAGCAACAGCTGGCTCTAGACAGGGAATCTTTAGACTTAGAAAAAAAAAGACAGAGGTTGGGGTTAGGACCCCATGGTGGCAGCAGCAGTATTCCAGATAGTAATCCTGTGAAAGAGCATGATTCTAGGAATCTGCATAAGATAGTTCCCCCTTACAAGGAGGGGGAGGACATTAACAAGTGGTTTGCTGCACTTGAGAGGGCCTGTGTTGTACAGGGGGTACCTCAAATGCAGTGGGCTGCTATCCTATGGCTATCTTTCAGTGGAAAGGGTAGGGATAAGCTCCTTACTGTGAAGGAAAGTGATGCCAATAATATTACAATTTTGAAGAATGCACTCTTGGATGGATTTGGCTTAACCACTGAACAATACAGGATTAAGTTCAGAGAAACCAGAAAAGAGTCCTCACAAGACTGGGTAGACTTTGTTGACTATTCAGTGAAGGCCTTGGAGGGGTGGTTACATGGCAGTAAAGTTTCTGACTATGAAAGCCTGTATAATCTGATCCTGACAGAGCATATTCTGAATAACTGTGTGTCTGATTTGTTACACCAATATCTAGTGGACTCAGATCTGACCTCTCCCCAAGAATTGGGAAAGAAGGCAGACAAATGGGTCACAACAAGAGTGAACAGAAAAGTTCATACAGGGGGTGACAAGGATGGCAAGAAGAAGGATGGTAAGTCTTCAGACGAGGGTGGGGACAAATCTAAAAATGAGTCTTCATCAGGCCCACAAAAACACTCTGGTGGGGGTGATGGGTCCAAATCCTCTTCTAATCAAGTAAAGAAACCATGGTGCTATTTATGTAAAGTAAAAGGCCATTGGACAACTGTGAGAAAGTAGCCTCTTTCTAGCCTTGTTACCCCCACTTTTGGCCTGTTTGTGAGTGTATGTCAGGATGTTTGTCACTGTTTTCACTGTATCACTGGGATCCTGATGGCTAGGCCCCAGTGCTCATAGTGAAAACACTATGTTTTCAGTATGTTTGTTATGTGTCACTGGGGCCCTGCTAGTCAGGACCCCAGTGCTCATAAGGTTGTGGCCTATATGTATGTGTCACTGGGACCCTGTCACACAGTGCCCCAGTGCTCATAGGTGTGCATGTATGTGTTCCCTGTGTGGTGCCTAACTGTCTCACTGAGGCTGTGCTAACCAGAACCTCAGTGGTTATGCTCTCTCATTACTTTTAAATTGTCACTAACAGGCTAGTGACCAATTTTACCAATTCACATTGGCTTACTGGAACACCCTCATAATTCCCTAGTATATGGTACTAAGGTACCCAGGGTATTGGGGTTCCAGGAGATCCCTATGGGCTGCAGCATTTCTTTTGCCACCCATAGGGAGCTCTGACAATTCTTACACAGGCCTGCCACTGCAGCCTGAGTGAAATAACGTCCACGTTATTTCACAGCCATTTTACACTGCACTTAAGTAACTTATAAGTCACCTATATGTCTAACCTTTACCTGGTAAAGGTTAGGTGCAAAGTTACTTAGTGTGTGGGCACCCTGGCACTAGCCAAGGTGCCCCCACATTGTTCAGAGCCAATTCACTGAACTTTGTGAGTGCGGGGACACCATTACACGCGTGCACTACATATAGGTCACTACCTATATGTAGCTTCACAATGGTAACTCCGAAAATGACCATGTAACATGTCTATGATCATGGAATTGCCCCCTCTATGCCATCCTGGCATAGTTGGCACAATCCCATGACCCCAGTGGTCTGTAGCACAGACCCTGGTACTGCCAAACTGCCCTTCCTGGGGTTTCACTGCAGCTGCTGCTGCTGCCAACCCCTCAGACAGGCATCTGCCCTCCTGGGGTCCAGCCAGGCCTGGCCCAGGATGGCAGAACAAAGAACTTCCTCTGAGAGAGGGTGTGACACCCTCTCCCTTTGGAAGATGGTGTGAAGGCAGGGGAGGAGTAGCCTCCCCCAGCCTCTGGAAATGCTTTCTTGGGCACAGATGGGCCCAATTCTGCATAAGCCAGTCTACACCGGTTCAGGGACTCCTTAGCCCCTGCTCTGGCGCGAAACTGGACAAAGGAAAGGGGAGTGACCACTCCCCTGACCTGCACCTCCCCTGGGAGGTGTCCAGAGCTCCTCCAGTGTGCTCCAGACCTCTGCCATCTTGGAAACAGAGGTGCTGCTGGCACACTGGACTGCTCTGAGTGGCCAGTGCCACCAGGTGACGTCAGAGACTCCTGCTGATTGGCTCCTTCAGGTGTTAGTAGCCTATCCTCTCTCCTAGGTAGCCAAACCCTCTTTTCTGGCTATTTAGGGTCTCTGTCTCTGGGGAAACTTCAGATAACGAATGCAAGAGTTCATCCGAGTTCCTCTGCATCTCTCTCTTCACCTTCTGATAAGGAAACGACTGCTGACCGCGCTGGAAGCCTGCAAACCTGCAACATAGTAGCAACGACGACTACTGCAACTCTGTAACGCTGATCCTGCCGCCTTCTCGACTGTTTTCCTGCTTGTGCATGCTGTGGGGGTAGCCTGCCTCCTCTCTGCACCAGAAGCTCCGAAGAAATCTCCCGTGGGTCGACGGAATCTTCCCCCTGCAACCGCAGGCACCAAAAAGCTGCATTACCGGTCCCTTGGGTCTCCTCTCAGCACGACGAGCGAGGTCCCTCGAATCCAGCGACTCTGTCCAAGTGACCCCCACAGTCCAGTGACTCTTCAGTCCAAGTTTGGTGGAGGTAAGTCCTTGCCTCACCTCGCTGGGCTGCATTGCTGGGAACCGCGACTTTGCAGCTACTCCGGCCCCTGTGCACTTCCGGCAGAAATCCTTTGTGCACAGCCAAGCCTGGGTCCACGGCACTCTAACCTGCATTGCACGACTTTCTAAGTTGGTCTCCGGCGACGTGGGACTCCTTTGTGCAACTTCGGCGAACACTGTTTCACGCATCCTCGTAGTGCCTGTTTCTGGCACTTCTCCGGGTGCTACCTGCTTCAGTGAGGGCTCTTTGTCTTGCTCGATGTCCCCTCTCTCTTCAGGTCCAATTTGCGACCTCCTGGTCCCTCCTGGGCCCCAGCTGCGTCCAAAAACGCCAAACGGACGATTTGCAGCTAGCAAGGCTTGTTGGCGTCCTTCCGGCGGAAAAACACATCTGCACGACTCTCCAAGGCGAGTGGGATCTGTCCACCAAAGGGGAAGTCTCTAGCCCTTTTCGTTCCTGCAGAAACCTCAGCTTCTTCTGTCCAGTAGAAGCTTCTTTGCACCCGCAGCTGGCATTTCCTGGGCATCTGCCCATCTCCGACTTGCTTGTGACTTTTGGACTTGGTCCCCTTGTTCCACAGGTACCCTAGATTGGAAATCCACAGTTGTTGCATTGCTGGTTTGTGTCTTTTCTGCATTATTCCTCTAACACGACTACTTTGTCCTTAGGGGAACTTT
This sequence comes from Pleurodeles waltl, assembly GCF_031143425.1. Lineage (NCBI taxonomy): Eukaryota > Metazoa > Chordata > Amphibia > Caudata > Salamandridae > Pleurodeles > Pleurodeles waltl. The sequence goes on along the minus strand of NC_090437.1, from coordinate 1,356,095,927 downwards.
GGTGCACTTTGCACTCACTTTTCAGGGTCTTGGGGAGGGTTATTTTTCTAACTCTCACTATTTTCTAATAGTCCCAGCGACCCTCTACAAGGTCACATAATTTTGGGGTCCATTCGTGGTTCGAATTCCACTTTTGGAGTAAATGGTTTGTGTTGCCCCTATCCCTATGTTTCCCCATTGCATCCTATTGTAACTATACATTGTTTGCACTGTTTTCTAAGACTATACTGCATATTTTTGCTATTGTGTATATATATCTTGTGTATATTTCCTATCCTCTCACTGAGGGTACACTCTAAGATACTTTGGCATATTGTCATAAAAATAAAGTACCTTTATTTTTAGTATAACTGTGTATTGTGTTTTCTTATGATATTGTGCATATGACACTAAGTGGTACTGTAGTAGCTTCACACGTCTCCTAGTTCAGCCTAAGCTGCTCTGCTAAGCTACCATTATCTATCAGCCTAAGCTGCTAGACACCCTATACACTAATAAGGGATAACTGGGCCTGGTGCAAGGTGCAAGTACCCCTTGGTACTCACTACAAGCCAGTCCAGCCTCCTACAACAACTGATGCCAGTTGTCCAAAGAAAAGCAACAAGCCTCCCACTACCACAACCCCTACTGCTACACCTAGTGCCCCTAGTAATAGCAGTGGTGTTGGGAGCAAACCTACTAATAGCCAAACCAAGGGAGTAGCTGGGCTCACTTTTGGTAATTTAGTTGGGGTTGGTCTTGTTAGGGAGACCACAGAAGCTGTGCTATTCTTCGAAGGTGCCATTGATTTGGCCACCTTGGTTGGTTGTCCTCTTAATATGGATAAGTACAAGCAACTTCCCCTAATAAATGGTGTTGAGGTTCAGGCCTACAGGGACACAGGTTCCAGTGTTACCATGGTAATAGAGAAACTGGTCCACCCTGAACAACACCTACTTGGTCACCAGTACCAAGTGACAGACGCTCATAACAACACTCTTAGCCACCCCATGGCTGTTGTGAATCTCACCTGGGGGGGGGGGTTACTGGTCCAAAGAAAGTTGTGGTTGCCTCAGATTTACCTGTAGACTGTCTACAAGGGAACGATTTAGAGACATCAGCTTGGGCAGAAGTGGAGTTGGAGGCTCATGCAGCAATGCTGGGCATTCCTGGGCATATTTTTGCTTTAACCAGGGCTCAGGCCAAAAAGCAAAAAGGACAGGGTGACTTGGATCCTGGAACAATGGACCAAGTGCTCCCTAAAGCTAGGGTTAGTAAGGGTAAATCCCTACCCACTATCCCTCCCTCTACAGATGATTCAACTTCTGAGGAAGAAGAATTTCCCCCCTGTGCAGAACCTTTACCAGAGGAGCTGGAAGCAGACACTGCTGAGCTTTTGGGTGGAGGGGGGCCTGCCAGGGAGGAGCTGAGTGTGGCACAGCAAACCTGTCCCACATTAGAGAGTCTAATACAGCAAGCTGTCAAACAGCAAAATGGGGATGTCAGTGACTCACATGGAGTTTACTGGGAGGACAACCTCTTGTATACGGAAGCAAGGGACCCTAAACCTGGAGCAGCCAGGAGATTGGTCATTCCCCTGCAATACAGAGAGTTCCTCCTAACTCTAGCCCACGACATTCCCTTGGCTGGACATTTAGGGCAAATTATAACATGGGAAAGGCTTGTCCACCTGTTTCATTGGCCTAGAATGTCAGAGGACACAAAAGATTTTTGTAAGTCCTGTGTCACCTGTCAAGCCAGTGGCAAAACTGGTGGCACCCCAAAGGCTCCCCTCATTCCACTGCCTGTGGTTGGGGTTCCCTTTGAAAGGGTAGGGGTTGACATAGTTGGCCTCCTTGACCCTCCTACTGCCTCAGGCAATAGGTTTATCTTGGTGGTAGTGGACCATGCCACAAGATATCTTGAAGCAATTCCTCTAAGGACCACTACAGCACCTGCAGTGGCAAAAGCCCTCCTGGGAATCTTTTCCAGGGTGGGTTTCCCGAAAGGGGTGGTATCAGACAGGGGTAGAAACTTTATGTCTGCATACTTAAAGGCCATGTGGAAGGAATGTGGTGTAACACAAATTCACCACTCCTTATCATCCACAAACAAATGGACTGGTGGAGAGGTTTAATAAAATTCTCAAAGGAATGATAATGGGACTCCCTGAAAAACTCAGGAGGAGATGGGATGTCCTGTTACCTTGCCTCCTTTTTGCTTACAGGGAGGTACCCCAGAAAGGAGTGGGCTTCAGCCCCTTTGAACTCCTATTTGGGCACCCTGTAAGAGGTCCTCTAACACTTGTAAAGGAGGGTTGGGAACAACCTTTAAAAGCTCCTAAGCAAGACCTAGTGAACTATGTACTCGGCCTAAGATCCAGAATAGCTGAGTACATGAAAAAGGCCAGTAAAAACCTTCAGGCCAGCCAACAGCTCCAAAAGCAATGGCATGACCAGAAGGCTGTTCAGATTCAGTACCAACCAGGACAGAAAGTGTGGGTCTTGGAGCCTGTGGCCCCAAGTGGACTCCAAGACAAATGGAGTGGACCCCACATCATTGTTGTAAAGAAGGGAGAAGTCACCTACTTGGTTGACTTAGGCACTGCCAGGAGTCCCCTTAGGGTGCTCCATGTCAACCGCCTGAAACCCTAATATGACAGGGCTGATCTCACCCTGCACATGGCAACAGATGAAGGACAGGAAGAAGAGAGTTACCCTCTCCCTGATCTCTTCTCTTCAACAGAAGAAGATGCTCTGGTGGAAGGTGTAGTTTTGGCAGACTGTCTTACTGCTGAGCAGAAAGACCACTGCATAAATCTCCTGGGTCAGTTTTCTGAACTCTTTTCTACTGTGCCAGGCACCACTTCTTGGTGTGAGCACACTATAGATACTGGATACAGCATGCCTGTCAAAAGTAAGATCTATAGGCAGCCTGACCATGTCAGGGACTGCATAAAACAAGAGGTTCAGGAAATGCTTGAAATTGGAGTGGTTGAACACTCTGAAAGCCCATGGGCCTCTCCTGTGGTGCTTGTACCAAAGCCTCACTCCAAAGATGGGAAAAGAGAGATGAGTTTTTGTGTAGATTACAGAGGGCTTAACCAGGTAACTAACACTGATGCTCATCCTATACCCAGGGCAGATGAGCTCATAGATACACTGGCATCTGCCAAGTATCTAAGCACCCTTGATTTGACTGCAGGGTATTGGCAGATCAAGTTATCAGAGGATGCTAAAGCAAAAACTGCATTTTCGACTATTGGAGGGTGTAGGAAGCTGAACTGGCTTGTAGTGAGTACCAAGGGGTACTTACACCTTGCACCAGGCCCAGTTATCCCTTATTAGTGTATAGGGTGTCTAGCAGCATAGGCTGATAGATAATGGTAGCTTAGCAGAGCAGCTTAGGCTGAACTAGGAGACAAGTGAAGCTCCTACAGTACCACAAGTGTCACTTGCACAATATCATATGAAAACACAATACACAGATATACTAAAAATAAAGGTACTTTATTTTTATGACAATATGCCAAAGTATCTCAGAGTGTACCCTCAGTATGAGGATAGCAAATATACACAAGATATATGTACACAATACCAAAATATGCAGTAATAGTATTAGAAAACAGTGCAAACAATGTATAGTTACAATAGGATGCAATGGGGACACATAGGGATAGGGGCAACACAAACCATATACTCCAAAAGTGGAATGCGAACCACGAATGGACCCCAAACCTATGTGACCTTGTAGAGGGTCGCTGGGACTATTAGAAAATAGTAAGGGTTAGAAAAATAGCCCACCCCAAGACCCTGAAAAGTGAGTGCAAAGTGCACCAAAGTTCCCCAAAGGACAAAGAAGTTGTGATAGGGGAATTCTGCAGGAAAGACACAAACCAGCAATGCAACAATGATGGATTGCCAATCGAGGGTACCTGTGGAACAAGGGGACCAAGTCCAAAAGTCACAAGCAAGTCGGAGATGGGCAGATGCCCAGGAAATGCCAGCTGTGGGTGCAAAGAAGCTGCTACTGGACAGTAGAAGCTGAGGTTTCTGCAGGAAAAACAAGGGCTAGAGACTTCCCCTTTGGAGGATGGATCCCCCACGCAGTGGAGAGTCGTGCAGAAGTGTTCCCGCCGAAAGACCGCCAACAAGCCTTGCTAGCTGCAAATCGTGCGGTTAGGGTTTTTGGATGCTGCTGTGGCCCAGGAGGGACCAGGATGTCGCCAATTGTGTCTGGCGACAGAGGGGGCGTCGAGCAAGACAAGGAGCCCTCTCAGAAGCAGGCAGCACCCACAGAAGTGCCGGAACAGGCACTACGAAGAAGAGTGAAACGGTGCTCACCCGAAGTTGCTCAAAGGAGTCCCATGCCGCCGGAGGACAACTTAGGAAGTCGTGCAAGGCAGGTTGGAGTGCCGTGGACCCAGGCTTGGCTGTGCACAAAGGATTTCTGCCGGAAGTGCACAGAGGCCGGAGTAGCTGCAAAAGTCGCGGTTCCCAGCAATGCAGTCTGGCGTGGGGAGGCAAGGACTTACCTCCACCAAACTTGGACTGAAGAGTCACTGGACTGTGGGAGTCACTTGGACAGAGTTGCTGGATTCAAGGGACCTCGCTCGTCATGCTGAGAGGTGACCCAGGGTACTGGTAATGCAGTTATTTGGTGCCTGCGGTTGCAGGGGGACGATTCCGTCTTCCCACAGGAGATTTCTTCGGAGCTTCTAGTGCAGAGAGGAGGCAGACTACCCCCACAGCATGCACCACCAGGAAAACAGTCGAGAAGGCGGCAGGATCAGCATTACAGAGTTGCAGTAGTCGTCTTCGCTACTTTGTTGCAGTTTTGCAGGCTTCCAGAGCGGTCAGCAGTCGATTCCTTGGCAGAAGGTGAAGAGCGAGATGCAGAGGAACTCTGATGAGCTCTTGCATTCGTTATCTGAGGAATCCCCAAAGACAGAGACCCTAAATAGCCAGAAAAGAGGGTTTGGCTACCTAGGAGAGAGGATAGGTTAGCAACACCTGAAGGAGCCTATCAGAAGGAGTCTCTGACGTCACCTGCTGGCCCTGGCCACTCAGAGCAGTCCAGTGTGCCAGCTGCACCTCTGTTTCCAAGATGGCAGAGGTCTGGAGCACACTGGAGAAGCTCTGGGCACCTTCCAGGGGAGGTGCAGGTCAGGGGAGTGGTCACTCCCCTTTCCTTTGTCCAGTTTTGCGCCAGAGCAGGGCTGAGGGGTCCCTGAACCGGTGTAGACTGGCTTATGCAGAAATGGGCACCATCTGTGCCCAAGAAAGCATTTCCAGAGGCTGGGGGAGGCTACTCCTCCCCTGCCTTCACACCATTTTCCAAAAGGAGAGGGTGTAACACCCTCTCTCAGAGGAAGTCCTTTGTTCTGCCATCCTGGGACAAGCCTGGCTGGACCCCAGGAGGGCAGAAACCTGTCTGAGGGGTTGGCAGCAGTAGCAGCTGCAGTGAAACCCCTGAAAAGCCAGTTTGGCAGTACCAGGGTCTGTGCTATAGACCACTGGGATCATGGGATTGTGCCAACTATGCCAGGATGGCATAGAGGGGGCAATTCCATGATCATAGACATGTTACATGGCCATATTCAGAGTTACCATTGTGAAGCTACACATAGGTAGTGACCTATGTGTAGTGCACGCGTTTAATGGTGTCCCCGCACTCACAAAGTCCGGGGTATTTGCCCTGAACAATGTGGGGGCACCTTGGCTAGTGCCAGGGTGCCCTCAAACTAAGTAACTTTGCACCTAACCTTTACCAGGTAAAGGTTAGACATATAGGTGACTTATAAGTTAGTTAAGTGCAGTGGTAAATGGCTGTGAAATAACGTGGACGTTATTTCACTCAGGCTGCAGTGGCAGGCCTGTGTAAGAATTGTCAGAGCTCCCTATGGGTGGCAAAAGAAATGCTGCAGCCCATAGGGATCTCCTGGAACCCCAATACCCTGGGTACCTCCGTACCATATAGTAGGGAATTATAAGGGTGTTCCAGTAAGCCAATGTAAATTGGTAAAATTGGTCACTAGCCTGTTAGTGACAATTTGAAAGAAATGAGAGAGCATAACCACTGAGGTTCTAGATAGCAGAGCCTCAGTGAGACAGTCGTAACACAGGTAACACATTCAGGCACACTTATGAGCACTGGGGCCCTGGCTGGCAGGGTCCCAGTGTCCCTGTGACACATACAACTAAAACAACATATATACAGTGAAAAATGGGGGTAACATGCCAGGCAAGATGGTACTTTCCTACAGAGGGCACTACCAATTCACAGTAATGCCCTTTGGTTTGAAAAATGCACCTGCCACTTTTCAGAGGTCGGTGAATACAGTCCTGCAAGGGTTGGAGGCTTTTAGTGCAGCATATCTAGATGATATAGCTGTCTTTAGCTCCACATGGGATGATCACCTGGTCCACCTGTGGAAGGTTTTGGAGGCCCTGCAAAAGGCAGGCCTCACTATCAAGGCTTCAAAGTGCCAGATAGGGCAGGGTAAAATGGTTTATCTGGGACACCTTATAGGTGGAGAACAGATTGCACCACTTCAGGGGAAAATCCAAACTATAATAGATTGGGTCCCCCTACAACTCAGACCCAGGTGAGAGCCTTCTTAGGCCTCACTGAGTATTACAGAAGGTTCATTAAGAATTATGGCTCCATTGCAGCCCCTCTTAATGACCTCACTTCAAAGAAGATGCCTAAAAAGGTATTGTGGACAGCTAGCTGTCAGAAAGCTTTTGAGGAGCTGAAACAGGCCATGTGCACTGCACCTGTCCTAAAAGGCCCATGTTACTCCAAGAAATTAATTGTTCAAACTGATGCATCTGAATTAGGGGTAGGGGCAGTCTTATCACAACTCAATTCTGAGGGCCAGGATCAACCTGTTGCTTTTATCAGCAGGAGGTTGACCCCTAGAGAAAAGCGTTGGTCTGCCATACAGAGGGAGGCCTTTGCTGTGGTCTGGGCACTGAAGAAGTTGAGGCCATACCTGTTTGGCACTCACTTCATTGTACAGACAGACGACAAACCTCTACTTTGGCTAAAACAAATGAAAGGTGAAAACCCTAAATTGTTGAGGTGGTCCATATCTCTACAGGGAATGGACTATACAGTGGAACATAGACCTGGGAGTACCCACTCCAATGCAGATGGACTCTCCAGATATTTCTACTTCGACAAGGAAGACTCATCAGGTCATGGCTAGTCTTATTGTCCTTCGTTTGGGTGGGGTTGTGTAGGAAAGTACAATCTTGCCTGGCATGTTTTTTTTTTTTGTAAACAAAGTTTATTGCAATTTCGATCAACCAGTGAGTAGGTAAACATAGTATAAGAGAATATACAGTGATCTACATAGACTCTGAGATCAAGAGCTTTTTCAATCTACACATCTCTGCACTAACAGCAATCTGATGTTGCAACAACTACCCTACCCCCCCATCCCTCAACCTCCCCAACAGTGCCCCACCCCCCAGTGATGGTACTGGTAGCTTATCTGGACAGTTGTATTGTATGTAGGTGTGCTATGAAGGAGTCAACCCTCCGCTCACAGTGTGAGAGTGTTTACCCCGTTCAGTCCAACCGTAGGATCCTGCCCCGGGGTCATCTGTACTGGCACCAATGGATTGGGACTATTGGTAACTTCTCAAAACATCCAAACATCATTCAATCAGGGGACTGGACCTAATCAGCATTCCTCCTTAAAGGAGTCTAATATCGCATCCCAACCTTGCGCCGCCTCCAGGGGCCGCCAACCCCTTCTGGCCTCACTATGTAAAACAGCGCTCTCACACCCAGCCCACCTAGTTAGTTCTCTGGTCCATAGGGACAGTCTCGGCCCAACTGGATTCTTCCAGGACATCGCTATTTCCCTCTTGGCCAGTACGTAGGCCAAGTCCCGGAACCTGTTGGTTATTTTGTACTTAGCCGTGCGTGGAAACCAGCCAAGCAGACAATGCCCTATTGTGCAAGGGACTTCTCTTCCTATCACTCCAACCACCAAACGGCTCACCTCCGCCCAATACACCTCCGCCGTAGGGCAGCTCCAGAACATATGCCTAAATTCTGCCTTCTCTAGTCCGCACCTCGGGCAATTTACTCCTTCCACTTCAAAGTACCTTCTGATCCGCTCAGGGGTGAGATATGCCCTATGAAGTACATAAAAATTAATCAGCTTAAATCTGGCATTGCGAGTCATTTTGGGGAAGCCCCCCTTTCACTGTATATATGTTGTTTTAGTGTATGTGTCAGTGGGACCATGCCAGCCAGGGCCCCAGTGCTCATAAGTGTGCTTGAATGTGTTCCCTGTGTGATGACTAAATGTCTCACTGAGGCTCTGCTAACCAGAACCTCAGTGGTTATGCTCTCTTTGCTTTCCAAATTGTCACTAACAGGCTAGTGACCAATTTCACCAATTCATATTGGCATACTGGAACACCCTTATAATTCCCTAGTATATGGTACTGAGGTACCCAGGGTATTGGGGTTCCAGGAGATTCCTATGGGCTGCAGCATTTCTTTTGCCACCCATAGGGAGCTCTGACAATTCTTACACAGGCCTGCCACTGCAACTGGGGGGGGGGGGGTTACTGGTCCAAAGAAAGTTGTGGTTGCCTCAGATTTACCTGTAGACTGTCTACTAGGGAACGATTTAGAGACATCAGCTTGGGCAGAAGTGGAGTTGGAGGCTCATGCAGCAATGCTGGGCATTCCTGGGCGTATTTTTGCTTTGACAAGGGCTCAGGCCAAAAAGCAAAAAGGACAGGGTAACTTGGATCCTGGAACAATGGACCAAGTGCTCCCTAAAGCTAGGGGTAACAAGGGTAAATCCCTACCCACTATCCCTCCCTCTACAGATGATTCTCCTTCTGAGGAAGATGAATTTCCTCCCTGTGCAGAACCTTCACCACATGAGCTGGCAGCAGACACTGCTGAGCTTTTAGGTGGAGGGGGGCCTGCCAGGGAAGAGCTGAGTGTGGCACAGCAAACCTGTCCCACATTAGAGGGTCTCAGAAAGCAAGCTGTCAAGCAGCAAAATGGGGATGTCAGTGACTCACATAGAGTTTACTGGGAGGACAACCTCTTGTACACAGTGCAAGGGACCCAAAACCTGGAGCAGCCAGGAGATTGGTCATTCCCCTGCATTACAGAGAGATCCTCCTAACTCTGGCACATGACATTCCTTTGGCTGGGCATTTGGGCCAGATCAAAACATGGGAAAGGCTTGTCCCCCTGTTTCACTGGCCTAGGATGTCAGAGGACACTAAAGATTTTTGCAAGTCTTGTGTGACCTTCCAAGCCAGTGTCAAGACTGGTGGCACACCTAAGGCTCCCCTTATTCCACTACCTGTGGTTGGGGTCCCCTTTGAAAGTGTAGGTGTTGACATAGTTGGCCCCCTTGACGCTTCTACTACTTAAGGCAATAGGTTTATCTTGGTGGTAGTGGACCATGCCACAAGATATCCTGAATCAATTGCTCTAAGGACCACTACAGCTCATGCAGTGGCAAAGGCCCTCCTGGGAATCTTTTCCAGGGTGGGTTTTCCAAAAGAGGTGGTATCAGACAGGGGTAGCAACTTTATGTCTGCATACTTGAAAGCTATGTGGAAGGAATGTGGTGTAACCTACAAATTCACCACTCCTTATCATCCACAGACTGATGGACTGGTAGAGAGGTTTAATAAAACTCTCAAAGGTATGATAATGGGACTCCCTGAAAAACTCAGGAGGAGATGGGATGTCCTGTTACCTTGTCTCCTTTTTTCTTACAGGGAGGTACCACCGAAAGGAGTGGGCTTCAGCCCCTTTGAACTCCACTTTGGACACCCTTTAAGAGGTCCACTAACACTTGTGAAGGAGGGTTGGGAACAACCTTTAAAAGCTCCCAAACAGGACATAGTGGACTATATACTTGGCCAAAGATCTAGAATGGTGGAGTACATGAAAAAGGCCAGTAAAAACGTTCAGGCCAGCCAAGAGCTCCAGAAGCAATGGCATGACCAGAAGGCTGTTCTGATTCAGTACCAACCAGGACAGAAGGTGTGGATATTGGAGCCTGTGGCCCCAAGAGCACTTCAAGACAAATGGAGTGGACCCCATCTAATTGATGAGAAAAAGGGTGAGGTTACCTATCTGGTAGACCTGGGCACTGCCAGGAGCCCCCTTAGGGTGATTCATGTCAACCGCCTAAAACCCTACTATGACAGGGCTGATCTCACCCTGCTCATGGCAACAGATGAGGGACAGGAAGAAGAGAGTGACCCTCTCCCTGATCTCTTCTCCACTGAAGAAGATGCTTTAGTGGAGGGAGTAGTTTTAGCAGACTGTCTGACTGCAGAACAGAAAGACAACTGCATAAATCTCCTTGGACAATTTTCTGAACTCTTTTTAACTGTGCCAGGCACCACATCTTGGTGTGAACACACAATTGATACTCGAGACAGCATGCCTGTCAAAAGTAAAATCTATAGGCAGCTTGACCATGTCAGGGACTGCATAAAACAAGAGGTTCAGAAAATCCTTGCTCTAGGAGTGGTTGAACCTTCTGAAAGCCCATAGGCGAGTCCTGTGGTGCTTGTACCAAAGCCTCACTCAAAAGATGGAAAAAGGGAGATAAGGTTTTGTGTAGACTACAGAGGTCTCAATCAGGTAACAAAAACTGATGCTCACCCTATACCCAGGGCAGATGAGCTCATAGATACACTGGCATCTGACAAGCATCTAAGCACCTTTGATTTGACTGCAGGGTATTGGCAGATCAAATTGGCTGAGGATGCTAAACCTAAAACTGCATTTTCAATTATAGGAGGGCACTTCCAATTTACAGTGATGCCCTTTGGTTTGAAAAATGCACCTGCCACTTTTCAGAGGTTGGTGAACACAGTCCTGCAAGGGTTGGAGGCTTTTAGTACAGCATATCTAGATGATATAGCTGTCTTTAGCTCCACCTGGGATGATCACCTGGTCCACCTTTGGAAATTTTTGGAGGCCCTGCAAAAGGCAGGCCTCACTATCAAGGCCTCAAAGTGCCAGATAGGGCAGGGAAATGTGGTTTATCTGGGACACCTGGTAGGTGGAGAACAGATTGCACCACTGCAGGGGAAAATCAAAACAATCATGGATTGGGTTCCCCCAACAACTCAAACCCAGGTGAGAGCCTTCTTAGGCCTCACTGGGTATTACAGGAGATTCATTACAAATTATGGCTAAATAGCAGCCCCACTTAATGATCTCACCAGTAAAAAGATGCCTAAAAAGGTATTGTGGACAGCGAGCTGTCAGAAAGCTTTTGAGGAGCTCAAATAGGCCATGTGCTCTGCACCTGTCCTAAAAAGCCCATGTTACTCCAAGAAATTCATTGTTCAAACTGATGCATCTGAATTAGGGGTAGGGGCAGTCTTATCACAACTGAATTCTGAGGGCCAGCATCAACCAGTTGCTTTTATCAGCAGAAGGTTGACCCCTAGAGAAAAGCGTTGGTCTGCCATAGAGAGGGAGGCCTTTGCTGTGGTCTGGGCACTGAAGAAGTTGAGACCATACCTGTTTGGCACTCACTTCATTGTTCAGACAGAGCACAAACCTCTACTTTGGCTAAAACAAATGAAAGGTGAAAACCCTAAATTGTTGAGGTGGTCCATATCTCTACAGGGAATGGACTATACAGTGGAACATGGACCTGGGAGTACCCACTCCAACGCAGATGGACTCTCCAGATATTTCCACTTAGACAATGAAGACTCATCAGGTCATGGCTAGTCTTATTGTCCTTCGTTTGGGGGGGGGTGTTGTGTAGGAAAGTACCATCTTGCCTGGCATGTTACCCCTATATTTCACTGTATACATAAGTATGTGCCCTGGATGTGTTCCCTGTGTGATGCCTAACTGTCTCACTGAGTCTCTGCTAACCAGAACCTCAGTGGTTATGCTCTCTCTGCTTTCCAAATTTGTCACTAACAGGCTAGTGACTAAATTTACCAATTCACATTGCCATACCGGTACACCCATATAATTCCCTAGTATATGGTACTGAGGTACCCAGTTTATTGGGGTTCCAGGAAATCCCTATGGGCTGCAGCATTTCTTTTGCCACCCATAGGGAGCTCTGACAATTCTTACACAGCCCTGTCAGTGCAGCCTGAGTGAAATAACATCCATGTTATTTCACAGCCATTTAGCACTGCACTTAAGTGACTTATAAGTCACCTATATGTCTAACCTTCACCTAGTTACGGTTGGGTGCAAAGTTACTTAGTGTGTGGGCACCCTGGCACTAGCCAAGGTGCCCCCACATCGTTCAGGGCAAATTCCCCGGACTTTGTGAGTGCAGGGACACCATTACACGTGTGCACTGTACATAGGTCACTACCTATGTACAGCGTCACAATGGTAACTCCGAACATGGCCATGTAACATGTCTAAGATCATGGAATTGGGGGGACAATTCCATGATCCCCCGGGTCTCTAGCACAGACCGGGTATTGCTAAACTGCCTTTCCGGGGTCTCTACTGCAGCTGCTGGCAACCCCTCAGACAGGTTTCTGCCCTCCTGGGCTCCAGGCAGCCCTGGTCCAGGAAGGTAGAACAAAGGACTTCCTCTGAGAGTGGGTGTAACACCTTCTCCCTTTGGAAATAAGTGTGAAAGCTGGGGAGGAGTAGCCTCTCCCAGCCTTTGGAAATGCTTTGATGGGCACAGATGGTGCCCATCTCTGCATAAGCCAGTCTACACCTGTTCAGGGATCCCCCAGCCCTGCTCTGGCGCGAAACTTGACAAAGGAAAGGGGAGTGACCACTCCCCTGACCTGCACCTCCCAGGGTAGGTGCCCAGAGCTCCTCCAGTGTGTCCCAGACCTCTGCCATCTTGGAAACAGAGGTGTCTGTGGCACACTGGACTGCTCTGAGTGGCCAGTGCCAGCAGGTGACATCAGAGGCTCCTTCTGATAGGCTCTTACCTGTCTTGGTAGCCAATCCTCCTTCCTTGGTAGCCAAGCCTCCTTTTCTGGCTATTTAGTGTCTCTGCTTTGGGGAATTCTTCAGATAATGAATGCAGGAGCTCATCAGAGTTACTCTGCATCTCCCTCTTCACCTTCTGCCAAAGGATCGACCGCTGACTGCTCAGGACGCCTGCAAAACTGCAACAAAGTAGCAAGACGACTACTAGCAACCTTGTATCGCTTCATCCTGCCGGCTTTCTCGACTGTTTCCAGGTGGTGCATGCTCTGGGGGTAGCCTGCCTCCTCTCTGCCCCAGGAGCTCTCAAGAAATCTCCCGTGGGTCGACGGAATCTTCCCCCTGCAACCGCAGGCACCAAAAGACTGCATCACCGGTCCTCTGGGTCACCTCTCAGCATGACGAACGTGGTCCCTGGAACTCAGCAACTCTGTCCAAGTGACTCCCACCGTCCAGTGACTTCTCTAGTATATGGTACTGAGGTACCCAGGGTATTGGGGTTCCAGGAGATCCCTATTGGCTGAAGCATTTCTTTTGCCACCCATAGGGAGCTCTGACAATTCTTACACAGGCCTGCCACTGCAGCCTGAGTGAAATAACGTTCACGTTATTTCACAGCCATTTACCACTGCGCTTAAGTAACTTATAAGTCACCTATATGTCTAACCTTTACCTGGTAAAGGTTGGGTGCTAAGTTACTTAGTGTGTGGGCACCCTGGCACTAGCCAAGGTGCCCCCACATTGTTCAGGGCAAATTCCCCAGACTTTGTGAGTGCGGGGACACCATTACGCACATGCACTATACATATGTCACAACATATGTATAGCGTCACAATGGTAACTCCGAACATGGCCATGTAACATGTCTAAGATCATGGAATTGTCACCCCAATGCCATTCTGGCATTGGGGAGACAATTCCATGATCCCCTGAGTCTCTAGCACAGACCCGGGTACTGCCAAACTACCCTTCCTGAGGTTTCACTGCAGCTGCTGCTGCTGCCAACCCCTCAGGCAGGTTTCTGCCCTCCTGGGGTCCAGCCAGGCTTGTCCCAGGAAGGCAGAACAAAGGACTTCCTCAGAGAGAGGGTGTTACACCCTCTCCCTTTGGAAAAAGGTGTCAGAGCTGGGGAGGAGTAGCCTCCCCCAGCCTCTGGAAATGCTTCCATGGGCACAGATGGTGCCCATTTCTGCATAAGCCAGTCTACACTGGTTCAGAGATCCCCCAGCCCTGCTCTGGCGCAAAACTGGACAAAGGAAAGTGGAGTGACCACTCCCCTGACCTGCACCTCCCCTGGGAGGTACCCAGAGCTCCTCCAGTGTGCTCCAGACCTCTGCCATCTTGGAAACAAAGGTGCTGCTGGCACACTGGACTGCTCTGAGTGGCCAGGGCCAGCAGGTGACGTCAGAGACTCCTTCTGATAGGCTCTTACCTGTGTTGCTAGCCTATCCTCCTACCTAGGTAGCCAAACCTCCTTTTCTGGCTTTTTAGGGTCTCTGCTTTGGGGAATTCTTTAGATAACGAATGCAAGAGCTCATCAGAGTTCCTCTGCATCTCTCTCTTCACCTTCTGCCAAGGAATCGACCGCTGACTGCTCTGGACGTCTGCAAAACTGCAACAAAGTAGCAAAGACGACTACTGCGACTTTGTAACGCTGATCCTGCTGCCTTCTCGACTGTTTTCCTGGTGGTGCATGCTGTGGGGGTAGTCTGCCTCCTCTCTGCACTAGAAGCTTCGAAGAAATCTCCTGTGGGACGACGGAATCCTCCCCCTACAACCGCAGGCACCAAAAGACTGCATCACCGGTCCTCTGGGTCCCCTCTCAGCATGATGAGCGTGGTCCCTGGAACACAGCAACTCTGTCCAAGTGATTCCCACAGTCCAGTGAGTCTTCAGTCCAAGTTTGGCAGAGGTAAGTCCTTGCCTCCCCACGCTAGACTAAATTGCTATGTACCGCATGATGTGCAGCTGCTCCGGCTCCTGTGCACTTTTCCAGGATTTCCTTTGTGCACAGCCAAGCCTGGTTCCCCAACACTCTAACCTGCAGTGCACGACCTCCTGAGTTGTCCTCCAGCATCGTGGGACCTTCTTTTGTGACTTCGGGTGAGCTCCGGTTTACTCTTCTTCGTAGTACCTGTTCCAGCACTTCTGCAGGTGCTGCTTGCTTCGGAGTGGGCTCTTTGTCTTGCTGGATGCCCCCTCTGTCTCCTCACGCAATTGGCGACATCCTGGTCCCTTCTGGGCCACAGCAGCATCCAAAAACCCTATCCGCAACCTTTGCAGCTAGCAAGGCTTGTTTGCGGTCTTTCTGCACAGAAACACCTCTGCAAGCTTCTTCACGACGTGGGACATTCATCCTCCAAAGGGGAAGTTCCTAGTCCTCTTCATTCTTGCAGAATCCACAGCTTCTACCATCCAGTGGCAGCTTCTTTGCACCCACAGCTGGCATTTCCTGGGCATCTTACCACTCCCGACTTGATCGTGACTTTTGGACTTGGTCTCCTTGTTCCACAGGTACTCTCGTCCGGAAATCCATTGTTGTTGCATTGCTGGTGTTGGTCTTTCTTGCAGAATATCCCTATCACGACTTCTGTGCTCTCTGGGTAACTTAGGTACACTTTGCACCCACTTTTCAGGGTCTTGGGGTGGGCTATTTTTCTAACCCTCACTGTTTTCTTACAGTCCCAGCGACCCTCTACATGCTCAAATAGGTTTTGGGTCCATTCGTGGTTCGCATTCCACTTCTAGAGTATATGGTTTGTGTTGCCCCTATCCCTATGTGCTCTCATTGCAATCTATTGTGACTGTACATTGCTTGCATTGCTTTCTATTGCTATTACTGCATATTTTTGGTATTGTGTACATATATCTTGTGTATATTTGATATCCTCATGCTGAGGGAACTCACTGAGATACTTTTTGCATATTGTCATAAAAATAAAGTACCTTTATTTTTAGTATATCTGTGTATTGTGTTTTCTTATGATATTGTGCATATGACACCAGTGGTATAGTAGGAGCTTTACACGTCTCCTAGTTCAGCCTAAGCTGCTCTGCTAAGCTACCTTTTCTATCAGCCTAAGCTGCTAGACACCTCTTCTACACTAATAAGGGATAACTGGACCTGGTGCAGAGTGTAAGTACCCCTTGGTACCACTACAAACCAGGCCAGCCTCCTACATTAGTTGTGCAGCGGTGGGATAAGTACTTGTAACTACTTACCACTCTGTCATTTTGTACTTTTCATAAGAGAAAAATATACAAAACAAGTTCAGTGTATGTACACCTAACCAAAAAGTTTTGCTTTTCTCCTCTTACTCTTTTGCTAAGTGCTGAAAAGTACCTCTAAAACTTTCAAAAAGTTCTTAAAAAGTTTTTTTTCTGTTCCTTAAAAAGTTCTGAAACTTTTTCTTTCTTTTTCTGTTCCTTAAACCTTTTCTATCATGTCTGGTACAGGTCAAACTCTGGATCTGACCAGAACTGCTTATGACCACCTTAGCTGGAAAGGAGCAAGGAGTCTCTGCATTGAAAGAGGTTTAGGGGTAGGGAAGAATCCCTCAAGAGAATTGTTAGTTAATATGCTCATTGAACAAGATAAGACCATAGTTGACACATCTGGTGAGAGATTAGCTGATGGTTCACACTCTGATTCTGTGGTAGCCCCAGTAAAATGATTAGAAGGGAACCTTCTCAACCTGCCCCTTATTAGGCCACCTAGCAGGGCTGGTACTGATGTGAGTTCTCATCATAGTATAGAGGCCAGGTTGCTAGAGTGCCATCTGTTAGGGACAGGTCTCCCTCTGTTCATTCACACCATTCTTCTGTGTCAAAGCATGCCCATCCCACCCTCCCTGAAGACAGTGTGTTAGAAAGGGAACACCAATAGATTGAGAGTGGAAGAATACAGACTGAAGCTCGAGAAGCAACAGCTGCATCTAGACAGACAAGCATTTGACTTAGAAAAAGAAAGACAGAGGTTGGGGTTTGGACCCCATGGTGGCAGCAGCAGTATTACAGATAGTAATCCTGTAAAAGAGCCTGATTCTAGGAATCTGCACAAGATAGTTCCCCCTTACAAGGAGGGGGATGACATTAACAAGTGGTTTGCTACACTTGAGAGGGCCTGTGTTGTACAGGGGGTCCCTCAAAGGCAGTGGGCTGCTATCCTATGGCTATCTTTCAGTGGAAAGGTAGGGATAGGCTCCTTACTGTTAAGGAAAGTGATGCCAATGATTTTACAGTTCTTAAGAATGCACTCCTAGATGGTTATGGCTTAACCACTGAACAGTACAGGATCAAGTTCAGAGAAACCAAAAAGGAGTCTTCACAAGACTGGGTAGACTTTGTTGACCATTCAGTGAAGGCCTTGGAGGGGTGGTTACATGGCAGTAAAGTTTCTGACTATGAAAGCCTGTATAACTTAATCCTGAGAGAGCATATTCTTAATAATTGTGTGTCTGATTTGTTGCACCAGTATCTAGTGGACTCAGATCTGACCTCTCCCCAAGAATTGGGAAAGAAGGCAGACAAATGGGTCAGAACAAGGGTGAACAGAAAAGTTCATACAGGGGATGACAACGATGGCAAGAAGAAGGATGGTAAGTCTTCAGACAAGGGTGGGGACAAATCTAAAAATGAGTCTTCATTAGGCCCACAAAAACACTCTGGTGGGGGTGGTGGGCCAAAATCCTCTTCAAATCAAGTAAAGAAACCATGGTGCTATTTATGTAAAGTAAAAGGCTATTGGACAACTGATCCCAGTTGTCCAAAGAAAAGCACCAAGCCTCCTACCACTCCAACCCCTGCTGCTACACCTGGGGGCATATTTATACTCCGTTTGCGCCGAATGTGCGTCAAAAATTTTGACGCACAATCAGCGCAAACATTGCCCCATATTTAAACCCTGACGCCCGAGGCCGCGCATGCGAAAAATCCGCAGTGTGCGCCGTTTTCTGGAAGCGGCAACCCGCCCTGCTTTAATGATATGCAGGGTAGGCGTTCCCGTCCAAAAAATGACGCACACGGCCGCGCGTCGTATTTATGCTTGCGGGCAAAAAGGACTCCTGGCCGGTAAGCGGAGCAAAAAAATGACGCAAAGCCCGATGTGCGTCAAAATTTAACGCCTGGGTCAGGGCAGGCGTTAAAATGGGGCAAACACACCTGTATTTAATCAGAACACACAGAACAAACAGCAGAGCAGCAGAGCAGCAGAGCAGCAACAGGGAGACATGGAGGTGATTTTTCTTCAGCGTGCACGTAGACGCAGAGCCCTGCAGCAACAACAGCAGCCACAACAACAACAGCAGGGACCCCAAAGACAGCGCAGAAGGCAGGAGAGGATATTCCGCCCAAGAACAACCCTGCATGGCCTCAGGGAACACGACATCATCCAGAGGTACCGGTTGAACTGGCAGGCCATTCAGCAGCTGCTGAGAAATATCGAACAGCAGTTGGCCCCCACTTTGGTGACACCCCACACCATACCAACAGAAACAAAGCTGCTTGCCGTACTTCACCTGCTGGCAAGTGGCTCGTTTCAGACAACTGGTGCCCTGGTTGGTGGAACATCCCAACCATCATTCTCTGCATTCCTGCCAAAAGTACTGGATGCCATCATTCGCCTGACACCCCGCCACATCTGCTTCCCTAACACACTGCAGAAGCAGCAGGAAACTAAACAGGGGTTCTACGCCATCAGTGGCTTCCCACACGTCCTTGGTGCAATCAACTGCACACACGTACGCCTTGTGCCACCTGCTGCGACTGAACACCTCTATTGCAACAGGAAGCACACACATTCAATCAACGTGCAGGCCATAGGCGATCACCAGGGATTGATCAGCAACATCGTGGCTAAATATCCTGGGAGTGTACATGACGCATTCATCTTCCGTCACAGCACCATCAACCAACATCTCCAGGATGGACGGTATGGCAATGGACTACTTGTTGGTAAGGACAAAAATCAAACTCATATACACACTGCACAGCAACCCTGTAGGACAAACGACACATACACCACATTAGCAACACCTCTGTTTTAGGTCTAGAGCTCGCCCCCCACGTCCGCAGCACCACCCTGCTGTCTCATGCCCTTGACCCCCGCCCACGCTCGCCGTTCCTGTAAGTTTCTTTCCACTTTTTCAAGCGCCTGCCTCCTTGCGCTCTAGCCCCCTTTGTGCCCTTCTGACTGCTGTATTCCAATTGTACTTGTGCCATTAAGCGTATTTTTGTGCCCCTTCTGACTGCTGTACTTGTGCCATTTAGCGTATTTTTGTGCCCCTTCTGACTGCTGTATTCCAACTGTACTTGTGCCATTTAGCGTATTTTGTGACCGTTTCTGAATTGTGCCTTTACTCGTGTTATTTTGCCTTGTTTCCAGCTTTTTCGCCCCTTGTGCGCTCCCCCTTTGCCGTTCTCTCCCTGCCGCTGCCTCCCCGCGGCCCCGCCCCCTCGCGCCCCCATTCGCCGCTCCCTCCTGCCTCCTGCCTCCCGCCTCCCAGCTGCTCCTCCCTCCCCCCTCCCTTCTTAATGGCTGGCGCTGCGCGTCGCGAGTGAGCGACCTCTGACCTGTTTTAGGTCTAGAGCTCGCCCCCCACGTCCGCAGCACCACCCTGCTGTCTCATGCCCTTGACCCCCGCCCACGCTGCTGCTAGCGTGTTCGAGGCCCGTGGCTTCTGCCACTTTTCGCCGTTCCTGTAAGTTTCTTTCCACTTTTTCAAGCGCCTGCCTCCTTGCGCTCTAGCCCCCTTTGTGCCCTTCTGACTGCTGTATTCCAATTGTACTTGTGCCATTTAGCGTATTTTTGTGCCCCTTCTGACTGCTGTACTTGTGCCATTTAGCATATTTTTGTGCCCCTTCTGACTGCTGTATTCCAACTGTACTTGTGCCATTTAACGTATTTTGTGACCGTTTCTGAATTGTGCCTTTACTCGTGTTATTTTGCCTTGTTTCCAGCTTTTTCGCCCCTTGTGCGCTCCCCCCTCGCCTTCTCTCCCTGCCGCTGCCTCCCCGCAGCCCCGCCCCCCTCGCGCCCCCATTCGCCGCTCCCTCCCGCCTCCCAGCTGCTCCTCCCTCCCCCCTCCCTTCTTAATGGCTGGCGCTGCGCGTCGCGAGTGAGCGACCTTTGACCTGTTTTAGGTCTAGAGCTCGCCCCCCACCTCCGCAGCACCACCCTGCTGTCTCGTGCCCTTGACTCCTGCCCACGCTGCTGCTAGCGTGTTCGAGGCCCGTGGCTTCTGCCGCTTTTCGCCGTTCCTGTAAGTTTCTTTCCACTTTTTCAAGCGCCTGCCTCCTTGCGCTCTAGCCCCCTTTGTGCCCTTCTGACTGCTGTATTCCAATTGTACTTGTGCCATTTAGCGTATTTTTGTGCCCCTTCTGACTGCTGTACTTGTGCCATTTAGCGTACTTTTGTGCCTCTTCTGACTGCTGTACTTGTGCCATTTAGCGTATTTTTGTGCCTCTTCTGACTGCTGTATTCCAACTGTACTTGTGCCATTTAGCGTATTTTGTGACCGTTTCTGAATTGTGCCTTTTCTCGTGTTATTTTGCCTTGTTTCCAGGTTTTTCGCCCCTTGTCCGCTTCCCCCTCGCCGTTCTCTCCCTGCCGCTGCCTCCCCGCGGCCCGCCCCCCTCGCGCCCCCATTCGCCGCTCCCTCCCGCCTCCCGCCTCCCAGCTGCTCCTCCCTCCCCCCTCCCTTCTTAATGGCTGGCGCTGCGCGTCGCGAGTGAGCGACTTCTGACCTGTTTTAGGTCTAGAGCTCGCCCCCCACGTCCGCAGCACCACCCTGCTGTCTCGTGCCCTTGACTCCCGCCCACGCTGCTGCTAGCGTGTTCGAGGCCCGTGGCTTCTGCCGCTTTTCGCCGTTCCTGTAAGTTTCTTTCCACTTTTTCAAGCGCCTGCCTCCTTGCGCTCTAGCCCCCTTTGTGCCCTTCTGACTGCTGTATTCCAATTGTACTTGTGCCATTTAGCGTATTTTTGTGCCCCTTCTGACTGCTGTACTTGTGCCATTTAGCGTATTTTTGTGCCCCTTCTGACTGCTGTACTTGTGCCATTTAGCGTATTTTTGTGCCCCTTCTGACTGCTGTATTCCAACTGTACTTGTGCCATTTAGCGTATTTTTGTGCCCCTTCTGACTGCTGTACTTGTGCCATTTAGCGTATTTTTGTGCCCCTTCTGACTGCTGTACTTGTGCCATTTAGCGTATTTTTGTGCCCCTTCTGACTGCTGTACTTGTGCCATTTAGCGTATTTTTGTGCCCCTTCTGACTGCTGTATTCCAACTGTAATTGTGCCATTTAGCGTATTTTGTGACCGTTTCTGAATTGAGCCTTTACTCGTGTTATTTTGCCTTGTTTCCAGCTTTTTCGCCCCTTGTGCGCTCCCCCCTCGCCGTTCTCTCCCTGCCGCTGCCTCCCCGCGGCCCCGCCCCCCTTGCGCCCCCATTCGCCGCTCCCTCCCGCCTCCCAGCTGCTCCCCCCTCCCTTCCTAATGGCTGGCGCTGTGCGGCCGTGCCGCTGGCGTGCCGCTGGCGTGCCGGAGGCGTGCCAGAGGCAAGCCCGTCTGCGCCCGTCCGCGCCTGGACCGTGCCCAGCGCCACCCCCCCTGGTCCCTACACCCCCGCACCCCCTGCCTCCGTTACTCGGCCGGCGAACTCTGCACCCTCAACCCTGGCCCCTCCACAGAGTGCTTCCAGGCCACCCCGAAGCACACCAAAGGACCTTTCTCCTGCCGCACCTGCAACTTCTCCTGAAACAGAACAATGAAGCCAGCAACAACCAACACCAACCACCTGCACTGCATCCTCCTCAACACACACTCCGCACAAAAACACGCCATCGAGCTCTGGGACCTGCTCGACACCACCGCCCCAGACGTGGCCTTCCTGACCGAAACCTGGTGGAACGACTCCTCGGCCCCTGACATCGCCATCGCCATCCCTGACGGATACAAGATCACCAGAAGAGATCGCACCAACGGAATCGGCGGAGGAATAGCCATCGCCCACAAATCTTCCCTCAAGATCCTCACCCACACGGACGACACCCTCAAGTCAGCCGAACACCTCCACTTCCAGATTCACACGGACCCCAACACCACCCTCAGAGGAACCCTCATATACCGTCCGCCAGGACCAAGAGCCCCCTTCAGCGACACCGTCTCCGACCTCGCAAGCACTCACGCCCTCGCCTCTCCAGACTACATCCTCCTGGTAGATCTCAATTTCCACCTGGAGAACAACAATGACGCCAACACCGCATCACTGACCACCAACCTCTCCAACCTCGGACTCCGTCAACTGGTCAACACCCCCACCCACATCGCAGGACACACCCTTGACCCACTCTTCACTTCAAGCAACCACATCTCTTTCAGCCACACCTCCGAACTCCATTGCACTGACCATCACTGCGTACACTTCACCTTCAAGAAAAACACCGAACACCACCGCACCCCTCTACCGCCTCACCGCCGCTGGGGAAAAGTCACCGAAGAACAACTAGCCAGCACCCTCGCTAAAAACCCACCACCCGACCCCACCGACCCGGACTCCGCCGCCATCAACCTCCATCAATGGATCCTCAACTGCTCCAACATCCTAGCTCCACTCAAGAGACCCACCGCCAACCAAGATAAGAAAAAACCAGCCTGGTTCACAGACGAACTGACCACCTCCAAACGCACCTGCCAGAAACTCAAGAAAAAATTGATCCTCGAGCGTACACCCGACAACCTTGCCACCCTCAAGGAAGCCAACCGCAGACACCACCAACTGATCCGACTCGTCAAGCGCTCCCACTTCACAGAACGCCTCAATAACAACGCTCACGACTGCAAAGAACTCTTCTGCGTCGTGAAGGAACTTTCCAACCCCATCGCCAACGTCAACGACGTCCCTCCTTCCCAGGAACTCTGCGACGAGCTCTCCACCTTCTTCTACCAGAAAATCGCAACCATCCACGACAGCTTCAACACCTCACCTCCGCCGGACCCCACCCCCAGCAACTCCTCCCACGCCTACCGCATCACCACCTGGACTCAAGTAGATGACGCCGAAACACGAAAAACCATGAACTCCATTCACTCAGGATCCCCTGCTGACCCCTGCCCACATCACGTGTTCAACAAAGCCGACGCCACCATCGCCCCCAAACTCCGCAAGATCATCAACCTCTCCTTCGACACCGCTACTTCCCCGGACAGCTGGAAGCACGCAGAAATCCAACCCCTCCTCAAGAAACCCAAGGCTGACCTCAACGATCTCAAAAACTTCCGTCCGATCTCCCTCCTCCCTTTCCCAGCGAAAGTCATTGAGAAGATCGTCAACGCACAACTCGCCCACTTCCTAGAAGACAACGCCATCCTAGAACCCTCTCAATCTGGCTTCAGATGAAACCACAGCACTGAGACCGCACTCCTCGCCGCCACAGATGACATCAGACAACAAATGGACAACGGCGAAACCTCAGCCCTGATCCTCTTAGACCTATCAGCCGCTTTCGATACAGTCTGCCACCGCACCCTACTAAACCGCTTACACGAAGCCGGCATCCAAGACAAGGCCCTCAACTGGATCTCCTCCTTTCTCTCCGGCAGAACCCAGAGGGTCCGACTCTCACCTTTCCGCTCCAAAGCCACCAACCTCATCTGCGGAGTCCCCCAAGGCTCCTCACTCAGCCCAACGTTGTTCAACGTCTACATGGCCCCCCTCGCACAACTGGCCCGCCAACACAACCTCAGCATCATCTCCTACGCCGACGACACCCAACTCGTCCTCTCCCTGACCAAAGATCCTTTCACCGCCAAAACCAACCTCCACGAGGGACTGAAATCCATCGTCGAGTGGATGAGCAACAGCCGCCTGAAACTCAACTCCGACAAGACGGACGTCCTCATCCTCGGACGCACCCCCTCGGCCTGGAACGACTCCTGGTGGCCCAACGCCCTCGGCCCACCACCCACCCCTGCCAGCCACACACGAAACCTGGGCTTCATCCTCGACTCCGCTCTCACCATGTCCAAACAGGTCAACGCTGTCTCCTCTTCCTGTTTCAACACCCTCCGCATGCTTCGCAGGATTTTTAACTGGATTCCAACAGGAACCAGAAAGACGGTGACCCAAGCCCTCGTCGGTAGCAGACTCGACTACGGCAACGCACTCTACACAGGCATCCCAACGAAAGACATCAAACGACTCCAACGCATCCAGAACGCAGCCGCCCGCCTGATCCTCGACGTACCCCGCCGATGTCACATCTCCCCCCACCTGAAGAACCTCCACTGGCTCCCCGTGGAAAAGAGGATCACCTTTAAACTCCTCACCCACGCACACAAGGCACTCCACAACACCGGACCCACCTACCTCAACTCCAGACTCAACTTCTACGTTCCCTCACGTCAACTACGCTCTGCCAACCTCGCCCTCGCCATCGTCCCCCGAATCCAGCGCAAGACCTCTGGTGGCAGATCCTTCTCCTACCTCGCCGCCAAGACCTGGAACTCTCTCCCCACCTCTCTTCGCCAGACCCAGGACCTCCTCACCTTCAGGAGACTCCTCAAGACATGGCTCTTCGAACGTTAGCAGCACCCCCCCCCAAGCGCCTCGAAACCCTAAAGGGTACATAGCGTGCTTTATAAATCTTTTGATTGATTGATTGATTGACACCTAGCCAGGAACACACTGAGGTACTCACATCACTAGCCATGTGTCATAAGTCACCATTGAACCTGTCGCACATTGGAATGTACTCCACAGCTTAATGTGAAGACATTAATGAGTGTGGTTGCCTAAATGTCACCTTGCAAATTGGAAGTGTCACAATAACCTGTACATTAACACATTGCATAAGTCTTAAGGTATGGGATGTCCAGGGTACTTTCATATGAACTTTTCAACTACACTTTTATGTTTTAATTCTGCATGGAACTATCATCTCACCCCCAGTGAAGACACACGGACACCTGTATCACAAGTCACAATGCAAGGGAGGGCACACTGTTATTAAAAAAAAAATACAGACTGCTAACAAACGGCTAGCTAACAAACACTTGCTCAGCCAAGGAAAAAACTCAATGCAAAACTTTTACCCTACAAGTATAGGTTGTCACATTAGTACACAAAAGAGTCACAGACAACACAAGACAACTACTGCAATCAAAGGTCTGTACAAGAGTGCTTTCTACATCCAATTGATCCCATTCTGTGTTTCTATTTCAGCTGATCAGGGGTATGGCATCCAGCCTTGGTTAATGACACCATTTGGGAACCCCACTACTGCTGCAGAGCGGGCATACAACGACGCCCATAAGAGGACACGCAGCATTGTTGAGCGGACCTTTGGGATCCTAAAGTCAAGGTTCCGCTGCCTTGACATCACTGGCGGTAGCCTACTCTATTCCCCAGAGATGGTCTGTAAGATCATACTCACTTGTGCCATATTGCACAACATTTGTGTAAAAAGGAACATTCCCCTCTTTGAACCAAACCCAGACATGCCTGAAGATGACGAAGAGGAGGATGCTGGCCTGCAACAGGAGGGGGAACAACCAAACACAGCAGCAGGAGTGCGTAGGCGCCAATTGCTTGTAAATAAAAAAAAATCATAATTTCTTATATCAACACTTATTGCACAATTGTAAATAAACACAGATACCAAACACCACATCATGCTTTGGCCTATTCATTTCTGCCCACCTTTAGTTCGAAATTGCTGAAAAAGAATGTCGTCTCATTGAGCAATAATGACATAAAACTCATCACACGAAAAAGAAAACATCACAAATGTCTGCACAGAGGGTAGGATGTTACATGATACATTACCATCCACAGAGGCCAACAGGAGTACAAATGTGGCAATTACACATGCCTGATCCAGACACCTGAGACAGTCTCTCACTCAGACCAAAAATGTAGATCATTTGAAAGTCTCATTACACGTGTTCAGTGACAGGGTGGGACCATCCATGTGTACGTGACCATGTCCTCAATGGCTTCTCTCAAGTTTTTGACATAAACAATACCCAATTGGAACAACATTAGCTGCCACTAACTCATGAGGAGACCTTAAAGTTACAGTGACAACATACACCCAGACAGGTGATAGTGGATCCACATTCGCACACACATATAAACATATGTCATCCAATCAACCAAATATTTGCAAGCTGCCCATCACAGTAGTGTCCCAGTTCAAACCTAGCAGGCAAAATGTAACATGCCACTAAACCAGGCAATGCATAAAGGGCCACATACATCAACAATCTATTTGTCATCAGCACATGAGGAACGCTGAGATTTTGCAAACATAGTCATTGCAAAATGGTATGTCAGATTGCTCCAAATCAACAATAGTGCAAACGTCAAATGGGCAAATGAGATGAATGAATGGCTAACAGTGATTCATACCCTATGGCCTTACAGTAGCCTGCTGCTGCAGGTTTTGCATAACAGAATAAATGAAAGCCATGGATAAATTAGCAAATCTGGAAGGGCAAACCCTAGGGTGCTGGGGGCCTAAGTCCACCTCTACCGCCCCCCAAATATACAAGAATCATGTACTTGTGAACTAAACACATGCATAAGGCGCATGTGTGGCCTGCATGTCAAAAGTCAAACACAAATCAGATACACAAAATCATAATAGGACATGG
The DNA here is from genome assembly GCF_031143425.1 of Pleurodeles waltl. NCBI lineage: Eukaryota > Metazoa > Chordata > Amphibia > Caudata > Salamandridae > Pleurodeles > Pleurodeles waltl. Next base: position 1,356,069,347 of record NC_090437.1, on the reverse strand, counting down.
TTAGCCCCATAAAAAGTGTAAGTGACTGTTGCACTCCCTGTTTGGAATATAGATAAATGCATTACCATGATAATTGTGGACACATTTTTGAGAAGGAATACATCATGGTATCCCATCCATCATTTCAAAATAGCCATCAGCAATTACCCAAAATATGTGTACAAATATGGTTAATACATTTTTTGAAGGTATCATAATTATTACAGTGTGAATGCCTTCTATACATCCAATAAGGGACATGTGTCATAGCTAACCACAAATGTGTATCACATAGCACCGTTTGGCCATGACAAATTTCCTTCCCCAAATTTAAAAAATGAACACTTAATTTAAAAATGTGTCAAATTTCCACGCATACAGCATGGGCGTCATAATATTTCCATGTACAGGAGTGCACAGAATGCAGAGTCAAAAAATATGATATGAAAATTAATAAATTAATAAGGTACATGGCATGTCCACCATATTGTCCATGTTGCGTCAAATTTCCACGCATACAGCATGGGCGTCATAATTTTTCCACGTACAGGAGTGCACAGGATGCAGAGTCAAATATAAATTTTCAAAAATGTTTATCATATTTTGCCATGAAATTATAATTTTCATATCATATTTTTTGACTCTGCATCCTGTGCACTCCTGTACGTGGAAAAATTATGACGCCCATGCTGTATGCGTGGAAATTTTACGCAACATGGACAATATGGTGGACATGTCATGTACCTTATTAATTTATTAATTTTCATATCATATTTTTTGACTCTGCATTCTGTGCACTCCTGTACGTGGAAAAATGATGACGCCCATGCTGTATGCGTGGAAATTTGACGCAACATGGACAATATGGTAGACATGTCATGTACCTTATTAATTTATTAATTCTACACTAGAACTGTAAACTCAGCCTCACAATAATGTAAGGGAACAATGAAGAAATTAATTTTGACTCTGCATTATGTGCAATGTTATGCGTAAAAAAATATGACGCACAATGTGTATGCGTGAAAATATGACGCATAATGGGAAAATAAAAACGGCGGCCATTTTATGCAGGAAGTGATGTAATAGGATATCCTGTTTACAAAATCTGTACTGTGAGTTAACTTTCATTTTCACTTAGCAGTCTCAGATTTATCTCGACTGTGTGGTTGTGTGAAAAGTGTAGTCCTGTGTTTAACTGCTTTTGTGTCCTGTGTACCTTGTATTTTGTCTTTTTGTGATCATAGTCTTGTTGTCTAATATTGTCTTAGTCTGTTTAGTGTACTTTTGTCCAATCCTGTTTTTGTTTGTATTGTCTGTGGGAGTCTGTTCTGGGTAGTTTAACTTTGGGATTAGTTGTGCTATTTTTCTTAAGTTTTCTTTTTCCTTCACTACTCTACCTTTCCCCATGTCCCACTTTTACTTGTTTATCTCATTTTTCTCCTTTAAATTAGTAAATATGTCAGGTAGGCCTCGGCTTGCCAGGATGGGTGAGGAGGAATTGGGGGGATTCATTTGGCTCGTTTGCCATTTCCTCCCACTCATGCTGGAGGCTGGGGGCCGTGTGATACAGGGGGTATCACTCGGAGGCACGGAAAGTCCGGTGGGGGAAGGTGCGCCATCACCTGGTCCGGGTGTACGGGAGCATGGGGAATGAGCATCAACTGAAGCACCGCTGGGCTGATCTCATATCCACGGAGCAGGACCTGCTGGACCACCTGGGAATCAGGATTGGTGGCCATGTTGGTGAGTACAAATCAATTACATGTGAATAAATGAAATCTGTGTGGGGACATGTGATGATTGTTACCCAATCTGCTAGATAAGTAGCTGACTGTGTGTAATGCTAGGGAAACCTATTGTGTATTTGTTGCACAATGTGTAGGAAGACCAATGCTAGCAGTCAGATGGCTCATGTTTTCAACACATACCGGATGCCTGTAGCTGTATGTAATGTAGTGTTGCCTTTGTGTCAGACAAGCGACACGTTAATGCCTCTATTTGAACCCTACAGGTCATATTGGCCAGTGAGAAAGTCATGTAGAAACAACATACCTACATATGTTGAAGCCATAGCTAGACAGAAAATTGTAAACCCATGATGATGCTATAAATGTGTGGTGCCTTCACGTCACATGAAGTTAGCTATGTTGTCCACACATATGTCACATGTGTGTCTGGTTGCTGTGTGTTGAAAATGTCCACCTAGCCTGTTTGATTGTGAGGGGTCATGCAGTCCTCAAGTAACCAGCTTTTGGATGTCTCTCTGGGATGCACATGATGAGATGTATGCAAGCCATTATTGTTGGGGCATACTAATGGAGGGGTATCTTTGACAACACCTGACTGTCCTGGCCACTGCATGTGTGTAGTAGGGTGTGTAACTGTAGCAGGAGACTCATCCAATGTTAATGTTGAATAAAAATTCATCAATGCAGTATGAGCATGAGCATGGGAAAGTGTATCATTACCATGTCATATTCACACAGTGTCATAGTAACTGCAATTATTTGTCAGAGCACTGAGTCTGAGTATATTCTTCCTTTCATGCTTTACAGGTGGACCAACACCGTACACCGTGGGAGAGGTGGCACATTTTGAGGACCCCGATACCTACAGTGAGTGTGGCCTGAGTGCTATATTTATTGTTTGCTAGTGATGCATGATGGACTACTGTGTGTTCAACAGAATTCATGATTTGATGCGCTGGCCGTTCATTGGCATTGTTGCTTTAGTGGGATTTCAAATATCACTTCTGTTTCTGTAAACCAATACTTAGCCATCTCTGAGATTTAGGGGCTGTAGGTCATTCCAGTTGGGCCGCTATGGGGAATGGGATGAGTCATGTGGAATACACTGGTTAATGTAAGAGTTGCTCTGGGACTTGGCTTGAACTGAGTCTGCATATCAGACTGACATTCTCCCAGATAGCTTTGGCAAATGGCTTGTATGAAATGTGCAGCTTCCTAGTTGAGGATGCACTGTGTACACTGTAGGTTGGATCTTCCGGGGGCATGTACTTCCACTAGTTGAACTAGAAGTGTGTGTGACTAGAGTGCAATGGCCTAGGTGTTCAGTTGACTCATGATCATGGGTGTTCTTGCTCCTCTGTGTGTGTTGTAAAACATGCCTCACTGATAGTATGTGATGTTGGCCTGAGTCAGAGCATTTTGACATGTGTGGACCTTGGATATGACAATGTGTGGCTGACTCCAACGTGTTGCTAGCCCTTCATTGGTGTTGTGTGTGAAGGCACATACTTGTTGACCTTTCTATACACTCCTGGGTGTGCATTGAACATGGGATTGTTGGTTGTTCTTCCCACCCCATCCTCAAAGACTGCCATGTGATTGGGAATAGGGTACCTAGGACTGTAGCAACCAGTATGTTACACGTACTTGTGACCTTTTGCAACTTTGTTTAGAACCTAGGGCCAGATGTAGCAAACAGTTTTCAAGTTGCAAACGGCATAAATTGCCCTTTGTGAGTCGCAAACGTCTGTTTGCTATGCAGAAATGCATTTTGTGAGTCGGAACCGACTCCCAAAATGCATTTCCGACTCGCAAATAGGAAGGGGTGTTCCCTTCCTATTTGGGACTCGCAGTGGTATGCAATTCCATTTGCGACCGAGTACGTGGTCGCAAAGGGAGTCGCAGTTACCATCCACTTGAAGTGGATGGTAACCCACTCGCAAACTGGAAGGGGTCCCCATAGGAACCCTTCCCCTTTGTGAGTGGACCTAAAACATTTTTTTCCGAGCAGGCAGTGGTCCAAGGGACCACTACCTGCCCTGAAAAAATCCAAAACTAAAGGTTTTGGGTTTTTTCTAAGTGCAGCTCGTTTTCCTTTAAGGTAAACGGGCTACACTTGGGAAAAAAATCCTGCTTTATTTAAAAGCAGTCACGGACATGAAGGTCTGCTGTTCCCAGCAGGCCTCCATCCCCGTGAGTGCCCATAGTCGCTAAGGGGGCGCAAATTGGGACCCACCTCATTGATGTTAATGAGGTGGGTCTTTGCGACCCCATAGCGACTCGCAGACGGGAGACACCGTTCTGCATAGCAAATTGCAAGTCGCAATTTTCCATCTTCCTACATCTGGCCCCTAGTGTACACATTCGGTTATGGCCCATGGGTTCAATATTAGCAAACAACAAATTACAAATGGCATTGAGTGAGGAGTGACATAGAGTGACATATGTAGTGAAGTCAGTATGCTGAAGAGGTTCAGCCATAATGTCAGATGCATTAGGCATTATTTGGATGAGTAGTTTAGGGTGATGTCATCCATCATGTGGAGACATGGATATGCTAGGTGTGAGATGCCCTTATGTATGCAGGCTTCACATGTACTTCCTCTGAGACTTTAAGTGAACTATGTTGTTACAATTGCTGCAACAAATACATTACAAGTAATGTACAAATAACCCATTGTGCTATTCCACCCAATGCAATTCCAAAGGTAAATATTTGCCATTTCTCTTCACAGCTGCAAACATGAGTGCCGCAGATAGACACCAATTTGAGAGGCGTGCCATGCGATACAGGCACATCCTGCAGGTGCAGTCGGGGTACCGGAGGATGGCCCGAAAATATCAATCCGATCGGGCCTCCGGGGCATGGTGGGCCTCACCACAGGGTGGGCCTACATTGCCCACAACAGCCACCAACACCACATCCACCAGGTCTCCCCAAGTGGCCCCAGCAACGTTGGGAACAGTTGACCCTGGCTCATCATCAAGACCTGGACCCAGCCATGTTCTACAACCAGGACAGTCCAGTGGGCATTCAACTGCTGGCACAAGGTCCACCTCAGCCGGCACACAAACAGCATCAGCCCCTCCTGTGGACCCAGCCGCATTCCTGGCATTGAGCCGTAAATTGGACAAGGTGTTCAATAAGGTGGACAAGTTGAGCCAGGATGCGGTGTATATAAAAAAAGGGTTCGCTCCATCAGGCGGACCCTACGGAGGGCCAACCTCTAGGACATTTGCCGTGTTTAACTTTTACCCCTCCCCTCTCTCCTCTTTCCTATTTTGTACTGATAGTTGGGTTTTGGGGATTTGTATTAGGTTAGTATAGGTAATTAGCTTAGTTAGTGTTAGGGAAGAGGGTGGGGGGTCCTTATTCTTTCTATCTTTATTTTTTGTGTGGGTGGGTGGGGGTCAATGTTGGGATTCCTGTTTGTTTAAAAAAAAATATATATATAACAAAAAATACAAAAAAAATATATGATTGTTTAGGATAGTATAGTATGTGTGTAGGTTAGTAAGTGTTGTCCTGCATGTGTCCTGTCTCATAATGGTGGGTGTGGGGTTGATGTTTAGATCATTTCGTTATATGTGTAGAGTAAGTTTAGCTTAGGTTAGTTAGGGACAGTTGTGGGTTAGTAGTAGTCAGGTTAGATTAGTGTAGGTATTACTTTTCCCTTAGTTGCCTCTTGTGTTAATAAATAGTAATAAATATATAGTTAACCCTTTACATGATGCGTTAGGTGCTACTTTATCATGGCCTTGACATCAGTGTAGGTGAATGTTTTTGTATGACATTTGTGTCCTATACTAGCCATCCCCAGGAAATGGAGGTTTAACATGCCAGCTACCCGTGTGATAACTTGGTAAGTATCCACCATTTGGGAGACCCACGATTGGTAGTTTGCATTGATCACCAAGGTTTTGTGTTGGTGAGTATATATTCTACTTCACAAAGTGTGCTTCCAGACTTGTTATTGTGGGTAATTTCATAGGTCGGACTGCAGTGTGAAGTTCAGGGAGATCTTTGTAGATGAGGTGTTGTTAACACTCTTGTCTTGTTGCCTTCATTGCTGACCTACATCATGTGTGTACTAATTCAGCATGACTTTCCTTCATGGAAGTATACTCAGAAAGGGTGATTGATGCAGTGTTATTTGTTAATGTTTGCTTACATTTTGCAGCATAATTTCATGTTTTAGTATTGCATGGTGCCTACATTTCTCAGCCACCATTAGTTGACTTGAATTGCTATAGATGGTGCATCATTCTGTCCAACACAGCATGATTGTGTGTGGTTAGTCCTTTCATCAGTTATTCTCCTCAGTATGGTAAGGCTATGATGCAATCCTGGCCACTGCACAGATGTATCAGACTACATGATGTCAGGACAGTTGTATTGACAATCTACATGGTTGCCACACAGGCACTTTGGAGTTATGTACTGCACAGTTGAAGTGTGAAATAACACAGAGACATAATAGGTGTGCAAGTGCTATTTATTTATAGGTGCTGTAGTGCAAAATGTCCATTGTCCATGTTTGCTGGGTCCGTTCTGGTGCATTCTTACATGGTGATCCTACAGAAGGGGTGTGGATGATGCTCCTGACACGCTGGGGTGATGTCACAGACAGTGCAGAGGGACAGGAATTGGCAAATAGTAGGAGAGAGACATTCACTGCCAATGGTGACAAGTCATACAGTGGATTGCAGAACAGTCATTGAGTGTAGTTGTAGTGACACTGGCATTTGACAAAATGTGGGACCTTGGTCAAAGTAGGCCATGGTGTATGGACTAGTGCTTCCGGGTACTCTTCTGTGAGAATGTGATCTGTTCCATGTCTTCTTCTTCTGATGTGTGTGTTGCCTGGTTTGTCCTTGTTGCTGTTGGTTGTGTAAGGGGCAACACACACCTCAGTGTTAGAATACGTGGAGGCAGACATCCCGGGGGCTGCTCCCTGTGGAGTTATTAAGGGCAGTACTGCAGCAAGGAGGGCCTGCTGGTTTTTGAGAATGGCAGCCACATCACGATGGTAGGCAGCCAGGTCGGCCCTGAGGGGTTCAATGTTGCATTCGTGCACACGTTGACTGGATTGCAGTTGTAGGTGTTGTGTCAACTGGATAACAGCTGTGCTGATTTCCTTCTGTGTTTTGGCAAGTTCTTGCAAGAGAGATGTTAGGGCTTGCATAGCAGCTGCCTGATCTGCAAATGACGTCATGCACGAACGCACCCCCTCAAGGCTGGCTGCCATGTTTTGCATCCCCACCCAAACCTCCTTGGCCAGCTCCCGCTGTACCCCAACTACAGTTCTTTCAAAACTGGTGCCAGTGTCATCAGAGTCCTCAGCTGTGTTGGAGCTGGCAGGTCTTAGAATTGGGGTGGTGGGTGGTTCTACTGTGATGGCTGCTTCTTCTGTGCTCCTCCTTGTGACTGAAGGTGGGGTCTGGAGGGTTTCAAGGACCTTTTGGATGGTCTCCTGTGGAATGTTTATGGGCTCGTTATCCATGTCATCAGGGAAATCAGGGACAGGCATATCGGCAGGAGATCCATGTTCCTCTGCAATGAAACAGGGTACAATTAGTGTGTCTGTGTTGTGACAATTTTGCAATAAGATGCAAGCCTTTGGATGCCTTAACTTTGTGCTCTGGTTTTGTCTTGGTATCTGCTGTCCTTCATATGGGCATTGTTATAGGCCTATGGCCCACCTGTGTGTCACATGTATGATATAGAGTTATCAGACTTGTCTGCCTAATTGCTTCTAGGTGTTGCTTTGTACCAATTTGGGAATAGCCATCTTTTTGTCCTACTCGTCCCTCCGTGTATATCTATTCCTATGGAGAGACATTTTGTCGCGTGGGCTCTCATTATCCTACATGAGATTACTGGCTTTCTAGGCAGCAGGATAGCTAATGGTGTGGGCGGCTGAGTCTGACCCACTTGTAAATAACTCTGTGTGAGAAGGTAGCCTCTTTCTAGCCTTGTTACCCCCACTTTTGGCCTGTTTGTGAGTGTATGTCAGAGTGTTTGTCACTGTTTTCACTGTCTCACTGGGATCCTGATAGCCAGGCCTCAGTGCTCATAGTGAAAACACTATGTTTTCAGTATGTTTGTTATGTGTCACTGGGATCCTGCTGGTCAGGACCCCAGTGCTCATAAGTTTGTGGCCTATATGTATGCGTCACTGGGACCCTGTCACACAGGGCCCCAGTGCTCATAGGTGTGCATGTATATGTTCCCTGTGTGGTGCCTAACTGTCTCACTGAGGCTCTGCTAACCAGAACCTCAGTGGTTATGCTCTCTCATTACTTTCAAATTGTCACTGACAGGCTAGTGACCATTTTTACCAATTTACATTGGCTTACTGGAACACCCTTATAATTCCCTAGTATATGGTACTGAGGTACCCAGGGTATTGGGGTTCCAGGAGATCCCTATGGGCTGCAGCATTTCTTTTGCCACCCATAGGGAGCTCTGACAATTCTTACACAGGCCTGCCACTGCAGCCTGAGTGAAATAACGTCCACGTTATTTCACAGCCATTTTACACTGCACTTAAGTAACTTATAAGTCACCTATATGTCTAACCTTTACCTGGTAAAGGTTAGGTGCAAAGTTACTTAGTGTGAGGGCACCCTGGCACTAGCCAAGGTGCCCCCACATTGTTCAGAGCCAATTCCCTGAACTTTGTGAGTGCGGGGACACCATTACACGCGTGCACTACATATAGGTCACTACCTATATGTAGCTTCACCATGGTAACTCCGAATATGGCCATGTAACATGTCTATGATCATGGAATTGCCCCCTCTATGCCATCCTGGCATTGTTGGTACAATTCCATGATCCCAGTGGTCTGTAGCACAGACCCTGGTACTGCCAAACTGCCCTTCCTGGGGTTTCACTGCAGCTGCTGCTGCTGCCAACCCCTCAGACAGGCAGCTGCCCTCCTGGGGTCCAGCCAGGCCTGGCCCAGGATGGCAGAACAAAGAACTTCCTCTAAGAGAGGGTGTGACACCCTCTCCCTTTGGAAAATGGTGTGAAGGCAGGGGAGGAGTAGCCTCCCCCAGCCTCTGGAAATGCTTTGTTGGGCACAGAGGTGCCCAATTCTGCATAAGCCAGTCTACACCGGTTCAGGGACCCCTTAGCCCCTGCTCTGGCGCGAAACTGGACAAAGGAAAGGGGAGTGACCACTCCCCTGACCTGCACCTCCCCTGGGAGGTGTCCAGAGCTCCTCCAGTGTGCTCCAGACCTCTGCCATCTTGGAAACAGAGGTGCTGCTGGCACACTGGACTGCTCTGAGTGGCCAGTGCCACCAGGTGACGTCAGAGACTCCTTGTGATAGGCTCCTTCAGGTGTTAGTAGCCTTTCCTCTCTCCTGGGTAGCCAAACCCTCTTTTCTGGCTATTTAGGGTCTCTGTCTCTGGAGAAACTTTAGATAACGAATGCATGAGCTCAGCCGAGTTCCTCTGCATCTCCCTCTTCACCTTCTGATAAGGAATCGACCGCTGACCGCGCTGGAAGCCTGCAAACCTGCAACATAGTAGCAAAGACGACTACTACAACTCTGTAACGCTGATCCTGCCGCCTTCTCGACTGTTTTCCTGCTTGTGCATGCTGTGGGGGTAGTCTGCCTCCTCTCTGCACCAGAAGCTCCGAAGAAATCTCCCGTGGGTCGACGGAATCTTCCCCCTGCAACCGCAGGCACCAAAAAGCTGCATCTCCGGTCCCTTGGGTCTCCTCTCAGCACGACGAGCGAGGTCCCTCGAATCCAGCGACACCGTCCAAGTGACCCCCACAGTCCAGTGACTCTTCAGCCCAAGTTTGGTGGAGGTAAGTCCTTGCCTCACCTCGCTGGGCTGCATTGCTGGGAACCGCGACTTTGCAAGCTTCTCCGGCCCCTGTGCACTTCCGGCGGAAATCCTGTGTGCACAGCCAAGCCTGGGTCCACGGCACTCTAACCTGCATTGCACGACTTTCTAAGTTGGTCTCCGGCGACGTGGGATTCCTTTGTGCAACTTCGGCGAGCACCGTTTCACGCATCCTCGTAGTGCCTGTTTCTGGCACTTCTCCGGGTGCTACCTGCTTCAGTGAGGGCTCTTTGTCTTGCTCGACGTCCCCTCTCTCTGCAGGTCCAATTTGCGACCTTCTGGTCCCTCCTGGGCCCCAGCAGCGTCCAAAAACGCCAAACGCACGATTTGCGTGTAGCAAGGCTTGTTGGCGTCCATCCGGCGGGAAAACACTTCTGCACGACTCTCCAAGGCGTGGGGGATCCATCCTCCAAAGGGAAAGTCTCTAGCCCTTGTCGTTCCTGCAGTATTCACAGTTCTTCAGCCTAGTAAGAGCTTCTTTGCACCAACCGCTGGCATTTCTTGGGCATCTGCCCATCTCCGAGCTGCTTGTGACTTTTGGACTTGGTCCCCTTGTTCCACAGGTACCCTCAGTCAGGAATCCATCATTGTTGCATTGCTGATTTGTGTTTTCCTTGCATTTTCCCTCTAACACGACTATTTTGTCCTTAGGGGAACTTTAGTGCACTTTGCACTCACTTTTCAGGGTCTTGGGGAGGGTTATTTTTCTAACTCTCACTATTTTCTAATAGTCCCAGCGACCCTCTACAAGGTCACATAGGTTTGGGGTCCATTCGTGGTTCGCATTCCACTTCTGGAGTATATGGTTTGTGTTGCCCCTATCCCTATGTTTCCCCATTGCATCCTATTGTAACTATACATTGTTTGCACTGTTTTCTAAGACTATACTGCATATTTTTGCTATTGTGTATATATATCTTGTGTATATTTCCTATCCTCTCACTGAGGGTACACTCTAAGATACTTTGGCATATTGTCATAAAAATAAAGTACCTTTATTTTTAGTATAACTGTGTATTGTGTTTTCTTAAGATATTGTGCATATGACACTAAGTGGTACTGTGGTAGCTTCACACGTCTCCTAGTTCAGCCTAAGCTGCTCTGCTAAGCTACCATTATCTATCAGCCTAAGCTGCTAGACACCCTATACACTAATAAGGGATAACTGGGCCTGGTGCAAGGTGCAAGTACCCCTTGGTACTCACTACAAGCCAGTCCAGCCTCCTACATTGGTTGTGCAGTGGTGGGATAAGTGCTTGAGACTACTTACCACTCTTGTCATTGTACTTTTCATAAGAGAAAAATATACAAAACAAGGTCAGTGTATATACACATAGCCAAAAAGTTTTGCATTTCCTCTTTTCACTCTTTTCTAAGTGCTGAAAAGTACTTCTAAACTTTCAAAAAGTTCTTAAAAGTTTAAAAAGTTTTTTTTCTGTCTTTCCAAAAAGTTCTGAAAACTTTTTTTTTCTCTTTGTCTATCACTTTAACTCTCTCTAAAAATGTCTGGCACAGGCCAAAAAGTTGAACTGTCCAAACTTGCATATGATCACCTTAGCTGGAAAGGAGCAAGGAGTCTCTGCATAGAGAGAGGTTTGAGTGTAGGGAAGAATCCTTCCTTAGAACTGTTAATTAATATGCTTAGAGTACAGGATAAGGCCATAAGTGCCCAATCTGTAGAAAAAGTAGCTAATGGTTCTCAATCTGATCCAGGGACTCCCCCAGGAAAAGGTTCAGGAAAGGAACTTCTCAGCCTGCCCATTACTAGACAGTCTAGCATAGTTGGTACAGAGGTTGAATCATATCATACTGATGATGTGCTCTCACATTATACTGGTAGCCAAGCTGTTAGGGTGCCCTCTGTAAGGGACAGGTCTCCTTCTGTTCATTCCCATCATACCTCTGTATCTAGAAATGTCCCTCCCACCCACCCTGATGACAGATTGTTGGAAAGGGAGCTCAATAGATTGAGAGTGGAGCAAACCAGACTGAAGCTCAAGAAGCAACAGCTGGATTTGGATAGACAGTCTTTTGAACTAGAGAGAGAAAGACAGAAGTTGGGTTTAGAAACCCATGGTGGCAGCAGCAGTATTCCCCATAGTCATCCTGCAAAAGAGCATGATTCCAGGAATCTGCACAAGATAGTTCCCCCTTACAAGGAGGGGGATGACATTAACAAGTGGTTTGCTGCACTTGAGAGGGCCTGTGCTGTACAGGATGTCCCTCAAAAGCAGTGGGCTGCTATCCTATGGCTATCATTTACTGGAAAAGGTAGGGATAGGCTCCTTACTGTAAAAGAAAATGATGCTAACAATTTCCAAGTTCTTAAGAATGCACTCCTGGATGGTTATGGCTTAACCACTGAACAGTACAGGATAAAGTTCAGAGATACCAAAAAGGAGTCTTCACAAGACTGGGTTGATTTCATTGACCAGGCAGTGAAGGCCTTGGAGGGGTGGTTACATGGCAGTAAAGTTACTGATTATGACAGCCTGTATAACTTGATCCTGAGAGAGCATATTCTTAATAATTGTGTGTCTGATTTGTTGCACCAGTACCTGGTAGACTCTGATCTGACCTCTCCCCAAGAATTGGGAAAGAAGGCAGACAAATGGGTCAGAACAAGGGTGAACAGAAAAGTTCATACAGGGGGTGACAAAGATGGCAATAAGAAGAAAGATGGTGAAAAATCTCAAGATAAGCATGGGGATAAGGGTAAAACCAAAGATCCCACTTCAAATCTTAAACACTCTTCAGAGGGTGGGGATAAAACAAATTCTTCCTCTTCTTCCCAACCTGCACACATTAAAAAGCCTTGGTGCTTTGTGTGTAAAAACAGAGGCCATAGGCCAGGGGATAAGTCCTGTCCAGGTAAACCCCCTGAGCCTACCACCACTAATACATCAAGCTCTAGTGCCCCTAGCAGTAGTGGTACTAGTGGTGGGACTGCTGGCAACAGTCAAGCAAAGGGTGTAGTTGGGTTCACTTATGGGTCCATAGTGGAAACTGATGTAATCAGTCCCAAGACAGTTTCTGTCACACCTAGTGGCATTGGCCTTGCCACACTGGCTGCTTGTCCCCTTACAATGGATAAGTACAGGCAGACAGTTTCAATAAATGGTGTTGAGGCCTTGGCCTACAGGGACACAGGTGCCAGTTTCACTTTGGTGACTGAAAACCTAGTGCCTCCTGAACAACACATCATTGGACAACAGTATAAGATTATTGATGTCCATAACTCCACTAAGTTTCTTCCCTTAGCTATAATTCAGTTTAGTTGGGGTGGAGTTACTGGCCCTAAGCAGGTGGTGGTATCACCTAGCTTACCTGTAGACTGTCTCTTAGGTAATGACCTAGAGGCCTCAGGTTGGGCTGATGTAGAGTTTTATGCCCATGCAGCCATGCTGGGCATCCCTGAGGAATTGTTCCCTCTCATTTCAAATGAAATGAAAAAGCAAAGGAGAGAAGGCCTGAAAACTCAGGATCCCTCTCCATCAACAGGTAAAAAGGGTATCACAGTATCCCCTAACCACCCTACCATTCAGGATACTATTCCTGTGGTGGGAGAAACCTCTCCTGGGGTGGCACCTGTTCCAAGGGAATCATCAGCTGGAAAAGCTGGACTCCCTGAGGTGGAATTACCTCTCTGTGGGATAACTAACATTGGTGAGAAAAACAGCACCATTTTAGTTAACATGGAGCATCCCTCCAACCCTCCCAGAGAAACTTTAGTGCAGAAACCCTGCACTACCTCACAACACTTAGGACAGCATCCCTGCCCTAGTGTGGAGCTCATAGGACAGCATCCCTGCCCTGCTCCAACTCAAGAGAAACAGCATCCCTGTTCTCTCTTCCAGCCAAATGGACAAAGTTTTTGCCCAGCTATGGCTTTACTGAGACAGCATCCCTGTCTGGCATTTCCATCATTACAAATAGGTTCAGTGGATAATTCCCACTGCTCTAAACTAAAACTTACTGATAGAAACTCTGAAAATACATCTTCACATTGTTGGTTAGCTAAAAAACTTCAAACAGGGTGGTTTACATCCCCACAGGGAAGTAACCATATAGTGGATGATAAAGGGAGTAACCAGTCTATTGCAGAGCTACTCTCTACTTATCACCACTTAGACAATAAAGTCTCAACTGGCCAAGGTTAGCCTTATTGTCCTTCGTTTGGGGGGGGGGTTGTGTGAGAAGGTAGCCTCTTTCTAGCCTTGTTACCCCCACTTTTGGCCTGTTTGTGAGTGTATGTCAGAGTGTTTGTCACTGTTTTCACTGTCTCACTGGGATCCTGATAGCCAGGCCTCAGTGCTCATAGTGAAAACACTATGTTTTCAGTATGTTTGTTATGTGTCACTGGGATCCTGCTGGTCAGGACCCCAGTGCTCATAAGTTTGTGGCCTATATGTATGCGTCACTGGGACCCTGTCACACAGGGCCCCAGTGCTCATAGGTGTGCATGTATATGTTCCCTGTGTGGTGCCTAACTGTCTCACTGAGGCTCTGCTAACCAGAACCTCAGTGGTTATGCTCTCTCATTACTTTCAAATTGTCACTGACAGGCTAGTGACCATTTTTACCAATTTACATTGGCTTACTGGAACACCCTTATAATTCCCTAGTATATGGTACTGAGGTACCCAGGGTATTGGGGTTCCAGGAGATCCCTATGGGCTGCAGCATTTCTTTTGCCACCCATAGGGAGCTCTGACAATTCTTACACAGGCCTGCCACTGCAGCCTGAGTGAAATAACGTCCACGTTATTTCACAGCCATTTTACACTGCACTTAAGTAACTTATAAGTCACCTATATGTCTAACCTTTACCTGGTAAAGGTTAGGTGCAAAGTTACTTAGTGTGAGGGCACCCTGGCACTAGCCAAGGTGCCCCCACATTGTTAGGAGCCAATTCCCTGAACTTTGTGAGTGCGGGGACACCATTACACGCGTGCACTACATATAGGTCACTACCTATATGTAGCTTCACCATGGTAACTCCGAATATGGCCATGTAACATGTCTATGATCATGGAATTGCCCCCTCTATGCCATCCTGGCATTGTTGGTACAATTCCATGATCCCAGTGGTCTGTAGCACAGACCCTGGTACTGCCAAACTGCCCTTCCTGGGGTTTCACTGCAGCTGCTGCTGCTGCCAACCCCTCAGACAGGCAGCTGCCCTCCTGGGGTCCAGCCAGGCCTGGCCCAGGATGGCAGAACAAAGAACTTCCTCTAAGAGAGGGTGTGACACCCTCTCCCTTTGGAAAATGGTGTGAAGGCAGGGGAGGAGTAGCCTCCCCCAGCCTCTGGAAATGCTTTGTTGGGCACAGAGGTGCCCAATTCTGCATAAGCCAGTCTACACCGGTTCAGGGACCCCTTAGCCCCTGCTCTGGCGCGAAACTGGACAAAGGAAAGGGGAGTGACCACTCCCCTGACCTGCACCTCCCCTGGGAGGTGTCCAGAGCTCCTCCAGTGTGCTCCAGACCTCTGCCATCTTGGAAACAGAGGTGCTGCTGGCACACTGGACTGCTCTGAGTGGCCAGTGCCACCAGGTGACGTCAGAGACTCCTTGTGATAGGCTCCTTCAGGTGTTAGTAGCCTTTCCTCTCTCCTAGGTAGCCAAACCCTCTTTTCTGGCTATTTAGGGTCTCTGTCTCTGGAGAAACTTTAGATAACGAATGCATGAGCTCAGCCGAGTTCCTCTGCATCTCCCTCTTCACCTTCTGATAAGGAATCGACCGCTGACCGCGCTGGAAGCCTGCAAACCTGCAACATAGTAGCAAAGACGACTACTGCAACTCTGTAACGCTGATCCTGCCGCCTTCTCGACTGTTTTCCTGCTTGTGCATGCTGTGGGGGTAGTCTGCCTCCTCTCTGCACCAGAAGCTCCGAAGAAATCTCCCGTGGGTCGACGGAATCTTCCCCCTGCAACCGCAGGCACCAAAAAGCTGCATCTCCGGTCCCTTGGGTCTCCTCTCAGCACGACGAGCGAGGTCCCTCGAATCCAGCGACACCGTCCAAGTGACCCCCACAGTCCAGTGACTCTTCAGCCCAAGTTTGGTGGAGGTAAGTCCTTGCCTCACCTCGCTGGGCTGCATTGCTGGGAACCGCGACTTTGCAAGCTTCTCCGGCCCCTGTGCACTTCCGGCGGAAATCCTGTGTGCACAGCCAAGCCTGGGTCCACGGCACTCTAACCTGCATTGCACGACTTTCTAAGTTGGTCTCCGGCGACGTGGGACTCCTTTGTGCAACTTCGGCGAGCACCGTTTCACGCATCCTCGTAGTGCCTGTTTCTGGCACTTCTCCGGGTGCTACCTGCTTCAGTGAGGGCTCTTTGTCTTGCTCGACGTCCCCTCTCTCTGCAGGTCCAATTTGCGACCTTCTGGTCCCTCCTGGGCCCCAGCAGCGTCCAAAAACGCCAAACGCACGATTTGCGTGTAGCAAGGCTTGTTGGCGTCCATCCGGCGGGAAAACACTTCTGCACGACTCTCCAAGGCGTGGGGGATCCATCCTCCAAAGGGAAAGTCTCTAGCCCTTGTCGTTCCTGCAGTATTCACAGTTCTTCAGCCTAGTAAGAGCTTCTTTGCACCAACCGCTGGCATTTCTTGGGCATCTGCCCATCTCCGAGCTGCTTGTGACTTTTGGACTTGGTCCCCTTGTTCCACAGGTACCCTCAGTCAGGAATCCATCATTGTTGCATTGCTGATTTGTGTTTTCCTTGCATTTTCCCTCTAACACGACTATTTTGTCCTTAGGGGAACTTTAGTGCACTTTGCACTCACTTTTCAGGGTCTTGGGGAGGGTTATTTTTCTAACTCTCACTATTTTCTAATAGTCCCAGCGACCCTCTACAAGGTCACATAGGTTTGGGGTCCATTCGTGGTTCGCATTCCACTTCTGGAGTATATGGTTTGTGTTGCCCCTATCCCTATGTTTCCCCATTGCATCCTATTGTAACTATACATTGTTTGCACTGTTTTCTAAGACTATACTGCATATTTTTGCTATTGTGTATATATATCTTGTGTATATTTCCTATCCTCTCACTGAGGGTACACTCTAAGATACTTTGGCATATTGTCATAAAAATAAAGTACCTTTATTTTTAGTATAACTGTGTATTGTGTTTTCTTATGATATTGTGCATATGACACTAAGTGGTACTGTGGTAGCTTCACACGTCTCCTAGTTCAGCCTAAGCTGCTCTGCTAAGCTACCATTATCTATCAGCCTAAGCTGCTAGACACCCTATACACTAATAAGGGATAACTGGGCCTGGTGCAAGGTGCAAGTACCCCTTGGTACTCACTACAAGCCAGTCCAGCCTCCTACACTCTGTCACCCTGATTCTTTCTTTTTGCTCTGGCTAACTAGCAGTGCCTCATGTCTCCCACGGCAAAGAAATGATTGGACAGCCGAGCGCATGACATCTTTGGAACTTCTCAGGGAAGTCGTGGTCACTCAGATCCAAACCAATTCTCTCTTTTCCAGTATGATCTCATACACAAATGACAAAGACAGTATTTGTTTTATATGATGATTTCATAAAACAACTGACTTGTAGATAATTAGGTGTGAGCCACTGTAGGAAAGTACCATCTTGCCTGGCATGTTACCCCCATTTTTCACTGTATATATGTTGTTTTAGTTGTATGTGTCACTGGGACCCTGGTAACCCAGGGCCCCAGTGCTCATAAGTGTGCCTGAATGTGTTACCTGTGTAGTGACTAACTGTCTCACTGAGGCTCTGCTAATCAGAACCTCAGTGGTTATGCTCTCTCATTTCTTTCCAAATTGTCACTGACAGGCTAGTGACCATTTTTACCAATTTACATTGGCTTACTGGAACACCCTTATAATTCCCTAGTATATGGTACTGAGGTACCCAGGGTATTGGGGTTCCAGGAGATCCCTATGGGCTGCAGCATTTCTTTTGCCACCCATAGGGAGCTCTGACGATTATTACACAGGCCTGCCACTGCAGCCTGAGTGAAATAACGTCCACGTTATTTCACAGCCATTTTACACTGCACTTAAGTAACTTATAAGTCACCTATATGTCTAACCTTTACCTGGTAAAGGTTAGGTGCAAAGTTACTTAGTGTGAGGGCACCCTGGCACTAGCCAAGGTGCCCCCACATTGTTCAGAGCCAATTCCCTGAACTTTGTGAGTGCGGGGACACCATTACACGCATGCACTACATATAGGTCACTACCTATATGTAGCTTCACCATGGTAACTCCGAATATGACCATGTAACATGTCTATGATCATGGAATTGCCCCCTCTATGCCATCCTGGCATTGTTGGTACAATTCCATGATCCCAGTGGTCTGTAGCACAGACCCTGGTACTGCCAAACTGCCCTTCCTGGGGTTTCACTGCAGCTGCTGCTGCTGCCAACCCCTCAGACAGGCATCTGCCCTCCTGGGGTCCAGCCAGGCCTGGCCCAGGATGGCAGAACAAAGAACTTCCTCTGAGAGAGGGTGTGACACCCTCTCCCTTTGGAAAATGGTGTGAAGGCAGGGGAGGAGTAGCCTCCCCCAGCCTCTGGAAATGCTTTGTTGGGCACAGAGGTGCCCAATTCTGCATAAGCCAGTCTACACCGGTTCAGGGACCCCTTAGCCCCTGCTCTGGTGCGAAACTGGACAAAGGAAAGGGGAGTGACCACTCCCCTGACCTGCACCTCCCCTGGGAGGTGTCCAGAGCTCCTCCAGTGTGCTCCAGACCTCTGCCATCTTGGAAACAGAGGTGCTGCTGGCACACTGGACTGCTCTGAGTGGCCAGTGCCACCAGGTGACGTCAGAGACTCCTTGTGATAGGCTCCTTCAGGTGTTAGTAGCCTCTCCTCTCTCATAGGTAGCCAAACCCTCTTTTCTGGCTATTTAGGGTCTCTGTCTCAGGGGAAACTTTAGATAACGAATGCAAGAGCTCATCCGAGTTCCTCTGCATCTCCCTCTTCACCTTCTGATAAGGAAACGACCGCTGACCGCGCTGGAAGCCTGCAAACCTGCAACATAGTAGCAAAGACGACTACGGCAACTCTGTAACGCTGATCCTGCCGCCTTCTCGACTGTTTTCCTGCTTGTGCATGCTGTGGGGGTAGCCTGCCTCCTCTCTGCACCAGAAGCTCCGAAGAAATCTCCCGTGGGTCGACGGAATCTTCCCCCTGCAACCGCAGGCACCAAAAAGCTGCATTACCGGTCCCTTGGGTCTCCTCTCAGCACGACGAGCGAGGTCCCTCGAATCCAGCGACTCTGCCCAAGTGACCCACACAGTCCAGTGACTCTTCAGTCTAAGTTTGGTGGAGGTAAGTCCTTGCCTCACCTCGCTGGGCTGCATTGCTGGGAACAGCGACTTTGCAAGCTACTCCGGCCCCTGTGCACTTCCGGCAGAAATCCTTTGTGCACAGCCAAGCCTGGGTCCACGGCACTCTAACCTGCATTGCACGACTTTCTAAGTTGGTCTCCGGCGACGTGGGACTCCTTTGTGCAACTTCGGCGAGCACCGTTTCACGCATCCTCGTAGTGCCTGTTTCTGGCACTTTTCCGGGTGCTACCTGCTTCAGTTAGGGCTCTTTGTCTTGCTCGACGTCCCCTCTCTCTTCACGTCCAATTTGTAACCTCCTGGTCCCTCCTGGACCCCAGTAGCGTCGAAAAACGCCAAACGCACGATTTGAATGTAGCAAGGCTTGTTGGCGTCCTTCCGGCGGGAAAACACTTTTGCACGATTTTCCAAGGCAAGCGGGATCCGTCCACCAAAGGGGAAGTCTCTAAACCTTTTCGTTCCTGCAGAAACCTCAGCTTCTTCTGTCCAGTCAAAGCTTCTTTGCACCCGCAGCTGGCATTTCCTGGGCATCTGCCCATCTCCGACTTGCTTGTGACTTTTGGACTTGGTCCCCTTGTTCCACAGGTACCCTAGATTGGAAATCCACAGTTGTTGCATTGCTGGTTTGTGTCTTTCCTGCATTATTCCTCTAACACGACTACTTTGTCCTTAGGGGAACTTTAGTGCACTTTGCACTCACTTTTCAGGGTCTTGGGGAGGGTTATTTTTCTAACTCTCACTATTTTCTAATAGTCCCAGCGACCCTCTACAAGGTCACATAGGTTTGGGGCCCATTCGTGGTTCGCATTCCACTTTTGGAGTATATGGTTTGTGTTGCCCCTATCCCTATGTTTCCCCATTGCATCCTATTGTAACTATACATTGTTTGCACTGTTTTCTAAGACTATACTGCATATTTTTGCTATTGTGTATATATATCTTGTGTATATTTCCTATCCTCTCACTGAGGGTACACTCTAAGATACTTTGGCATATTGTCATAAAAATAAAGTACCTTTATTTTTAGTATAACTGTGTATTGTGTTTTCTTATGATATTGTGCATATGACACTAGGTGGTACTGTAGTAGCTTCACACGTCTCCTAGTTCAGCCTAAGCTGCTCTGCTAAGCTACCATTATCTATCAGCCTAAGCTGCTAGACACCCTATACACTAATAAGGGATAACTGGGACTGGTGCAAGGTGCAAGTACCCCTTGGTACTCACTACAAGCCAGTCCAGCCTCCTACATTGGTTGTGCAGTGGTGGGATAAGTGCTTGAGACTACTTACCACTCTTGTCATTGTACTTTTCATAAGAGAAAAATATACAAAACAAGGTCAGTGTATATACACATAGCCAAAAAGTTTTGCATTTCCTCTTTTCACTCTTTTCTAAGTGCTGAAAAGTACTCCTAAACTTTCAAAAAGTTCTTAAAAGTTTAAAAAGTTTTTTTCTGTCTTTCCAAAAAAAAAAGTTCAAAAAACTTTTTTCTCTTTTTCTATCACTTTAACTCTCTCTAAAAAATGTCTGGCACAGGCCAAAGTGTTGATCTGTCCAAACTTGCATATGACAACCTTAGCTGGAAAAGAGCAAGGAGTCTCTGTATAGAGAGAGGTTTGAGTGTAGGGAAGAATCCTTCCTTGGAACTGTTACTTAACATGCTTAGAGAACAGGATAAGGCCATAGGTGCCCCATCTGTTGAAAAAGTACCTAATAGTTCCCAATCTGATTCAGGGACTCCCCCAGGAAAAGATTCAGGAAAGAAACTTCCTAGCCTGCCCATTACTAGACAATCTAGCATAGATGGTAATGATGATGAGCCACACCAAAGAAATAGTGTTGTCTCACATCATAGCAAAAGCATTTATTCTCACCATAGTGGTAGTAATGTTTCTGTAAACCAAGCTGTTAAGTTGGCTTCTGTAAGGGACAGGTCTCCTTCTGTTCATTCCCATCATAGCTCTGTTTCTAGAAATGTCCCTCCCACCAACCCTGATGACAGAATGTTAGAGAGGGAACTCAATAAGTTGAGGGTGGAACAAACCAGACTGAAGCTTAAAAAGCAACAGCTGGATTTGGATAGACAGTCTTTTGAATTAGAGAAGGAAAGACAGAAGTTGGGTTTAGATACCCATGGTGGCAGCAGCAGTATTCCCCATAGTCATCCTGCAAAAGAGCATGATTCCAGGAATCTGCACAAGATAGTTCCCCCTTATAAGGAGGGGGATGACATTAACAAGTGGTTTGCTGCACTTGAGAGGGCCTGTGTTGTACAGGATGTCTCTCAAAGGCAGTGGGCTTCTATCCTGTGGCTATCATTTAGTGGAAAAGGTAGGGATAGGCTCCATACTGTGAAAGAAAATGATGCTAACAATTTCCAAGTTCCTAAGAATGCACTCCTGGATGGTTATGGCTTAACCACTGAACAGTACAGGATAAAGTTCAGAGAGACCAAAAAGGAGTCTTCACAAGACTGGGTTGATTTTATTGACCATTCAGTGAAGGCCTTGGAGGGGTGGTTACATGGCAGTAAAGTTACTGATTATGACAGCCTGTATAACTTGATCCTGAGAGAGGATATTCTTAACAATTGTGTGTCTGATTTGTTGCACCAGTACTTGGTGGACTCTGATCTGACCTCTCCCCAAGAATTGGGAAAGAAGGCAGACAAATGGGTCAGAACAAGAGTGAACAGAAAAGTTCATACAGGGGGTGACAAAGATGGCAACAAAAAGAAGGATGGTAAGTCTTCAGACAAGGGTGGTGACAAATCTAAAAATGAGTCTTCATCAGGCCCACAAAAACACTCTGGTGGGGGTGGTGGGTCCAAATCCTCCTTTAATCAGAACAAGGAAAAGAAACCATGGTGCCATTTATGTAAAATAAAAGGCCATTGGACAACAGATCCCAGTTGTCCAAAGAAAGGCACCACAGCTCCTACCACTACAACCCCTACTGCTACACATAGTGTCCCTACTAATAGCAGTGGTGGTGGGAGCAAACCTACTAATAGCCAATCCAAGGGAGTAGCTGGGCTCACTTTTGGTAATTTAGTTGGGGTTGGTCTGATTAGGGAGATCACAGAGGCTACTTTAGTCTCTGAAGGGGCTATTGATTTAGCCACTTTGGTTTCTTGCCCCCATAACTTGGAGAAGTACAAGCAACTAACCCTAATAAATGGTGTTAAGGTCCAGGCCTACAGGGACACAGGTGCCAGTGTCACAATGGTGATTGAGAAACTGGTGCACCCTGAACAACACATACTTGGACACCAGTACCAAGTAACCGATGCTCACAACATAACACAAAGCCACCCCATGGCTGTTGTAAATCTCAACTGGGGGGGGTAACTGGTCCAAAGAAAGTTGTGGTAGCTTCAGATTTACCTGTAGACTGTCTATTAGGGAATGATTTGGAGACATCAGCTTGGTCAGATGTGGAGTTGGAGGCCCATGCAGCAATGCTGGGCATCCCAGGGCATATTTTTGCTTTGACAAGGGCTCAGGCCAAAAAGCAAAAAGGACAGGGAAGCTTGGATCCTGGAACAATGGACCAAGTGCTCCCTAAAGCTAGGGCTAGTAGAAGCAAACCACTTCCTACTATCCCTCCCTCTACAGTGGATTCTACTTCTGAGGAAGAAGAATTCCTTCCCTGTGCAGAACCTACACCAGAGGAGCTGGAAGCAGACACTGCTGAGCTTTTGGGTGAAGGGGGGCCTGCCAGAGAGGAGCTGAGTGTGGCACAGCAAACCTGTCCCACATTAGAGGGTCTCAGACAGCAAGCTGTCAAACAGGCTAATGGGGATGTCAGTGACTCTCACAGAGTTTACTGGGAGGACAACCTCTTGTACACTGAGCATAGGGATCCTAAACCTGGAGCTGCCAGGAGATTAGTGATTCCTCAGGAGTACAGAAAGTTCCTCCTAACACTGGCACATGACATTCCCTTAGCTGGGCATCTAGGACAAATGAAAACTTGGGACAGGCTTGTTCCCCTGTTTCATTGGCCTAGGATGTCTGAGGACACAAAAGAATTTTGCAAGTCCTGTGAAACCTGTCAAGCCAGTGGCAAGACAGGTGGCACTCCAAAGGCACCCCTTATCCCACTGCCTGTGGTTGGGGTTCCCTTTGAAAGGGTAGGGGTTGACATAGTTGGCCCCCTTGACCCTCCTACTGCTTCAGGCAATAGGTTTATCTTAGTGGTAGTGGACCATGCCACAAGATATCCTGAAGCAATTCCTTTAAGGACCACTACAGCTCCTGCAGTGGCAAAGGCCCTCCTGGGAATATTTTCCAGGGTGGGCTTCCCAAAGGAAGTAGTATCAGACAGAGGAAGCAATTTTATGTCTGCATACTTAAAGGCCATGTGGAAGGAGTGTGGTGTAACTTACAAGTTCACAACACCCTATCATCCACAAACAAATGGACTGGTGGAGAGATTTAATAAAACTCTCAAAGGCATGATTATGGGTCTCCCTGAAAAACTCCGCAGGAGATGGGATATCCTTCTACCATGCCTCCTTTTTGCCTACAGGGAGGTACCCCAGAAAGGAGTGGGCTTCAGCCCCTTTGGACTTCTTTTTGGACACCCTGTTAGGGGTCCACTCACACTTGTAAAGGAGGGTTGGGAACAACCTTTAAAAGCTCCTAAGCAAGATATTGTGGATTATGTACTTGGCCTCAGATCAAGGATGGCTGAGTACATGAAAAAGGCCAGTAAAAACCTTCAGGCCAGCCAAGAGCTCCAGAAGCAATGGCATGATCAGAAGGCTGTTTTGGTTCAGTACCAACCAGGGCAGAAAGTGTGGGTCTTGGAGCCTGTGGCCCCAAGAGCACTCCAAGATAAATGGAGTGGACCCCACACAATTGTTGAAAAGAAGGGTGAAGTCACCTACTTGGTTGACTTAGGCACTGCCAGGAGTCCCCTTAGGGTGCTCCATGTCAACCGCCTGAAACCCTACTATGACAGGGCTGATCTCACCCTGCTCATGGCAACTGATGAGGGACAGGAAGAAGACAGTGATCCTCTACCTGATCTCTTCTCTTCCACAGAACAAGATGCTCTTGTGGAAGGTGTAGTTTTGGCTGATTGTCTTACTGCTGAGCAGAAAGATAATTGCATAAATCTCCTAGGACAATTTTCAGAACTCTTCTCTACTGTGCCAGGCACCACTTCTTGGTGTGAGCACACTATAGATACTGGAGACAGTTTACCTGTCAAAAGTAAGATCTATAGGCAGCCTGACCATCTCAGGGACTGCATAAAGCAAGAAGTTCAGAAAATGTTGGAATTAGGAGTGGTTGAGCACTCTGACAGTCCATGGGCTTCTCCTGTGGTACTGGTACCAAAACCCAATTCTAAAGATGGAAAGAAGGAAATGAGGTTTTGTGTAGACTATAGAGGTCTCAACTTGGTAACCAAAACTGATGCTCACCCTATACCCAGGGCAGATGAGCTCATAGATACACTGGCATCTGCCAAGTATCTAAGCACTTTTGATTTGACTGCAGGGTATTGGCAGATCAAATTGTCAGAAGATGCTAAACCTAAGACTGCATTTTCTACCATTGGAGGACATTACCAGTTTACTGTAATGCCTTTTGGTTTGAAAAATGCACCTGCCACTTTTCAGAGGTTGGTGAACACAGTCCTGCAAGGGCTGGAAGCTTTCAGTGCAGCATATTTGGATGATATAGCTGTCTTTAGCTCCAGCTGGGATGATCACCTGGTCCACCTATGGAAAGTTTTGGAGGCTCTGCAAAAGGCAGGCCTCACTATCAAGGCTTGAAAGTGCCAGATAGAGCAGGGTAAGGTGGTTTATCTGGGACACCTTGTTGGTGGGGAACAGATTGCACCACTTCAGGGGAAAATCCAAACTATTATTGATTGGGTTCCCCCTACCACTCAGACTCAGGTGAGAGCCTTCCTAGGCCTCACTGGGTATTACAGGAGGTTCATTAAGAACTATGGCTCCATTGCAGCCCCTCTTAATGACCTCACATCCAAGAAAATGCCTAAAAAGGTATTGTGGACAGCAAGCTGTCAGAAAGCTTTTGAGGAGCTGAAGCAGGCCATGTGCTCTGCACCTGTCCTGAAAAGCCCTTGTTACTCTAAAAAATTCTATGTCCAGACTGATGCATCTGAATTAGGAGTAGGGGCAGTCCTATCACAACTTAATTCTGAGGGCCAGGATCAACCTGTTGCTTTTATTAGTAGGAGGTTGACCCCTAGAGAAAAGCGTTGGTCTGCCATTGAGAGGGAGGCCTTTGCTGTGGTCTGGGCTCTGAAGAAGTTGAGGCCATACCTGTTTGGCACTCACTTCATTGTTCAGACAGACCACAAACCTCTACTTTGGCTAAAACAAATGAAAGGTGAAAATCCTAAATTGTTGAGGTGGTCCATATCCCTACAGGGAATGGACTATACAGTGGAACATAGACCTGGGAGTAGCCACTCCAATGCAGATGGTCTCTCCAGATATTTCCACTTAGACAATGAAGAACCATCAGGGAATGACTAGTCTTATTGTCCTTTGTTTGGGGGGGGGTTGTGTAGGAAAGTACCATCTTGCCTGGCATGTTACCCCCATTTTTCACTGTATATATGTTGTTTTAGTTGTATGTGTCACTGGGACCCTGCCAGCCAGGGCCCCAGTGCTCATAAGTGTGCCTGAATGTGTTACCTGTGTTATGACTAACTGTCTCACTGAGGCTCTGCTATCCAGAACCTCAGTGGTTATGCTCTCTCATTTCTTTCAAATTGTCACTAACAGGCTAGTGACCAATTTTACCAATTTACATTGGCATACTGGAACACCCTTATAATTCCCTAGTATATGGTACTGAGGTACCCAGGGTATTGGGGTTCCAGGAAATCCCTATGGGCTGCAGCATTTCTTTTGCCACCCATAGGGAGCTCTGACAATTCTTACACAGGCCTGCCACTGCAGCCTGAGTGAAATAACGTCCACGTTATTTCACAGCCATTTACCACTGCACTTAAGTAACTTATAAGTCACCTACATGTCTAACCTTTACCTGGTAAAGGTTAGGTGCAAAGTTACTTAGTGTGAGGGCACCCTGGCACTAGCCAAGGTGCCCCCACATTGTTCAGAGCCAATTCCCTGAACTTTGTGAGTGCGGGGACACCATTACACGCGTGCACTACATATAGGTCACTACCTATATGTAGCTTCACCATGGTAACTCCGAATATGGCCATGTAACATGTCTATGATCATGGAATTGCCCCCTCTATGCCATCCTGGCATTGTTGGTACAATTCCATGATCCCAGTGGTCTGTAGCACAGACCCTGGTACTGCCAAACTGCACTTCCTGGGGTTTCACTGCAGCTGCTGCTGCTGCCAACCCCTCAGACAGGCATCTGCCCTCCTGGGGTCCAGCCAGGCCTGGCCCAGGATGGCAGAACAAAGAACTTCCTCTGAGAGAGGGTGTGACACCCTCTCCCTTTGGAAAATGGTGTGAAGGCAGGGGAGGAGTAGCCTCCCCCAGCCTCTGGAAATGCTTTGTTGGGCACAGAGGTGCCCAATTCTGCATAAGCCAGTCTACACCGGTTTAGGGACCCCTTAGCCCCTGCTCTGACGTGAAACTGGACAAAGGAAAGGGGAGTGACCACTCCCCGGACCTGCACCTCCCCTGGGAGGTGTCCAGAGCTCCTCCAGTGTGCTCCAGACCTCTGCCATCTTGGAAACAGAGGTGCTGCTGGCACACTGGACTGCTCTGAGTGGCCAGTGCCACCAGGTGACGTCAGAGACTCCTTGTGATAGGCTCCTTCAGGTGTTAGTAGCCTCTCCTCTCTCCTAGGTAGCCAAACCCTCTTTTCTGGCTATTTAGGGTCTCTGTCTCTGGGGAAACTTTAGATAACGAATACAAGAGCTCATCCGAGTTCCTCTGCATCTCCCTATTCACCTTCTGATAAGGAAACGACCGCTGACCGCGCTGGAAGCCTGCAAACCTGCAACATAGTAGCAAAGACGACTACTGCAACTCTGTAACGCTGATCCTGCCGCCTTCTCGACTGTTTTCCTGCTTGTGCATGCTGTGGGGGTAGTCTGCCTCCTCTCTGCACCAGAAGCTCCGAAGAAATCTCCCGTGGGTCGACGGAATCTTCCCCCTGCAACCGCAGGCACCAAAAAGCTGCATTACCGGTCCCTTGGGTCTCCTCTCAGCACGACGAGCGAGGTCCCTCGAATCCAGCGACTCTGTCCAAGTGACCCCCACAGTCCAGTGACTCTTCAGTCCAAGTTTGGTGGAGGTAAGTCCTTGCCTCACCTCGCTGGGCTGCATTGCTGGGAACTGTGACTTTGCAAGCTACTCCGGCCCCTGTGCACTTCCGGCGGAAATCCTTTGTGCACAGCCAAGCCTGGGTCCACGGCACTCTAACCTGCATTGCACGACTTTCTAAGTTGGTCTCCGGCGACGTGGGACTCCTTTGTGCAACTTCGGCGAGCACTGTTTCACGCATCCTCGTAGTGCCTGTTTCTGGCACTTTTCCGGGTGCTACCTGCTTCAGTGAGGGCTCTTTGTCTTGCTCGACGTCCCCTCTCTCTTCAGGTCCAATTTGCAACCTCCTGGTCCCTCCTGGGCTCCAGTAGCGTCGAAAAACGCCAAACGCACGATTTGCATGTAGCAAGGCTTGTTGGCGTCCTTCCGGCGGGAAAACACTTCTGCACGACTCTCCAAAGCGAGAGGGATCCGTCCACCAAAAGGTAAGTCTCTAGCCCTTTTTGTTCCTGCAGAAACCTCAGCTTCTTCTGTCCAGTCGAAGCTTCTTTGCACCCGCAGCTGGCATTTCCTGGGCATCTGCCCATCTCCAACTTGCTTGTGACTTTTGGACTTGGTCCCCTTGTTCCACAGGTACCCTAGATTGGAAATCCACAGTTGTTGCATTGCTGGTTTGTGTCTTTCCTGCATTATTCCTCTAACACGACTATTTTGTCCTTAGGGGAACTTTAGTGCACTTTGCACTCACTTTTCAGGGTCTTGGGGAGGGTTATTTTTCTAACTCTCACTATTTTCTAATAGTCCCAGCGACCCTCTACAAGGTCACATAGGTTTGGGGTCCATTCGTGGTTCGCATTCCACTTTTGGAGTATATGGTTTGTGTTGCCCCTATCCCTATGTTTCCCCATTGCATCCTATTGTAACTATACATTGTTTGCACTGTTTTCTAAGACTATACTGCATATTTTTGCTATTGTGTATATATATCTTGTGTATATTTCCTATCCTCTCACTGAGGGTACACTCTAAGATACTTTGGCATATTGTCATAAAAATAAAGTACCTTTATTTTTAGTATAACTGTGTATTGTGTTTTCTTATGATATTGTGCATATGACACTAAGTGGTACTGTGGTAGCTTCACACGTCTCCTAGTTCAGCCTAAGCTGCTCTGCTAAGCTACCATTATCTATCAGCCTAAGCTGCTAGACACCCTATACACTAATAAGGGATAACTGGGCCTGGTGCAAGGTGCAAGTACCCCTTGGTACTCACTACAAGCCAGTCCAGCCTCCTACACCTACTGTGATGGAACCTCCATTATTACCAACATTACTGAGTGTCCTGCTAGGGGGCAGGTCCTGTTCAGAACACTCCCCACCCTTCTCAGGGATCTCTCCTGAATCAGATTGGGAAGTTTCTACATGTTCTAACCTCAAATTTGATGGACCAGCTTTTTTCTCATCATCTACAATACGCATGTTGAACAGAAACTCTTTTGTAGGGTTCTTTCCTATAACTAGACCTCTATCTAGGCAGAGACTCCTTAAGCTCTTGAAATTCAAAATGTCATAAGTATCATTGAAAGTTTTGGGAGCATAATCTACCACAGACATGATACCAAAAGGTTTAGAGATAGTGAGAAGAGAGAAAAAGTTTTAGAACTTTAGAAAGCACAGAGAAAAAACTTTTTCTAACTTTTAGAAACTTTTTAGAATTTTTAAGAAACTTTTCAGAACTTTGTAAAACGTTTTAGAGAAGAAAAGCTAACTTTTTTGGTTAAGTGTACATACACTGAAGTGTTTGGTATATGATTGTCTTATGAAAAGTACAAAATGACAAAGTGGTAAGTAGTTACAAGTACTTATCCCACTGCTGCACAACCAATGTAGGAGGCTGGCCTGGCTTGTAGTGGGTACCAAAGGTACTTACACCTTGTCCCAGGTCCAGTTATCCCTTATTAGTGTAGAAGAGGTCTTTCTAGCAGCTTAGGCTGATAGAAGGTAGCTATGGCAAAGCAGCTTAGGCTGAACTAGGAGACATGCAAAGCTCCTACTATACCACTTATATCATACGCACAATATCATAAGAAAACACAATACACAGAGTTACTAAAAATAAAGGTACTTTATTTTTATGACAATATGCCAAAAGTTTCTCAGTGAGTACCCTCAGTAAGAAGGTAAGTTATATACACAAGTTACATGTACACAACCCCAAATCAGGGAAATAAGAGCAAGAAATGTAATGCAAACAGTATAGGTATAGGGGCAACACAAACCAAATACTCCAAAACTGGAATGCAAACCACGAATGGACCCCAGACCTATGTGAGCTTGTAGAGGGTCGCTGGGACTGTAAGAAAACAGTGAGGGTTAGAAAAATACCCCACCCCAAGACCCTGAAAAGTAGGAGTAAAGTACACCTACTACTCCAAAAAGCACAATAGTCGTAAGAGGGGAATTCTGCAGGAAGAACAAACACCAGCAGTGCACTGACAACGGATTTCTATACCTGAGTACCTGTAAGACAAGGGGACCAAGTCCAATAGTCGCGACAGTGTCCAGGGGGGGCAGGAGCCCAGGAAACCCCGGATGATGGTGCAAGGAAACTGACTCTGGTTGGAAGAAGCTTGGAGTTCTGCAAGAAAGAAGAGGACTAGGGACTTCTCCTTTGGAAGAATGATGTCCCAAGTCGCGATGAAGCTTGCAGAGGTATTCCCACGCAGAGAGACCGCAAAGAATCCTTGCTAGGTGCAAGGGTCATGGTAGAGGCTTTTGGGTGCTGCTAAGGACCAGGAAGGACCAGGATGTCGCCTTTTGGAGGAAGAGACAAAGGGGGCGCTCAGCCAATCAGAAAGCCCTCACAGAAGTAGGCGGCAACCGCAGAAGTACCCCAACAGGCACTTAGAAGAAAAGTGAAATGGAGTCCATGCGAAGTTACAAAAGGGGGTCCCACGACGTCAGAGGACAACTCAGAAGGTTGTGCATTGCAGGATGGAGTACTGGGGACCCAGGCTAGTCTGTGCACAAAGGAAATCCTGGAAGAGTGCACAGGAGCCGGAGCAGCTGCAAATCATGTGGTACACAGCTTTGCAGTCTTGCGTGGGGAGGCAAGGACTTACATCAACCAAGCTTGGACTGAAGAGTCACTGGACTGTGGGAGTCATTTGGACAGAGTTGCTGTGTTCCAGGGACCACTCTCGTTGGGATGAGAGGGGATCCAGAGGACCAGTGATGCAGTCTTTTGGTGCCTGCATTAGCAGGGGGAAAATTCTGTCAACCCACAGGAGATTTCTTCGGAGCTTCTGGTCCAGGGTGAAGGCAGGCAACCCCCAGAGCATGCACCACCAGGAAACAGTCGAGAAAGCCGGCAGGATTAGGTGCTACAATGTTGTTGGTAGTCGTCTTGCTACTTTGTTGCGGTTTTGCAGGCGTCCTGGAGCAGTCAGCGGTCGATCCTTGGCAGAAGGTGAAGAGAGAGATGCAGAGGAACTCTGGTGAGCTCTTGCATTCGAAGAATTCCTCAAAGCAGAGACCCTAAATAGCCAGAAAAGGAGGTTTGGCTACCAAGTTAGGAGGATTGGCTACCAGGAGAGGTAAGAGCCTATCAGAAGGAGCCTCTGACGTCACCTGCTGGCACTGGCCAATCAGAGCAGTCCAGTGTGCCCCCTCTGTTTCCAAGATGGCAGTGGTCTTGGTCACACAGGAGGAGCTCTGAGCACCTCTCCTGGGATGTACTGGTCAGGGGAGTGGTCACTCCCCTTTCCTTTGTCCAGTTTCGCGCCGGAGCAGGGCTGGGGGATCCCTGAACCGGTGTAGACTGGCTTATGCAGAATTGGGCACATCTGTGCCCAAGAAAGCATTTCCAGAGGCTGGGGGAGGCTACTCCTCCCCAGCCCTTCACACCATTTTCCAAAGGGAGAGGGTGTAACACCCTCTCTCAGAGGAAATCCTTTGTTCTGCCTTCCTGGGCCAGGGCTGCTTGGACCCCAGGAGGGCAGAAACCTATCTGAGGGGTTGGCAGCAGCAGCAGCTGCAGTGAAACCCCAGGAAAGGCAGTTTGGCAGTACCAGGGTCTGTGCTACAGACCACTGGGATCATGGAATTGTACCAATAATGCCAGGATGGCATAGAGGGGGCAATTCCATGATCTTAGACATGTTACATGGCCATATTCGGAGTTACCATTGTGAAGCTACATATAGGTAGTGACCTATATGTAGTGCATGCGTGTAATGGTGTCCCCGCACTCACAAAGTTCAGGGAATTGGCTCTGAACAATGTGGGGGCACCTTGGCTAGTGCCAGGGTGCCCTCACACTAGGTAACTTTGCACCTAACCTTTACCAGGTAAAGGTTAGACATATAGATGACTTATAAGTTACTTAAGTGCAGTGTAAAATGGCTGTGAAATAACGTGGACGTTATTTCACTCAGGCTGCAGTGGCAGGCCTGTGTAAGAATTGTCAGAGCTCCCTATGGGTGGCAAAAGAAATGCTGCAGCCCATAGGGATCTCCTGGAACTCCAATACCCTGGGTACCTCAGTACCATATACTAGGGAATTATAAGGGTGTTCCAGTAAGCCAATATAAATTGGTAAATTGGTCACTAGCCTGTTAGTGACAATTTGGAAAGAAATGAGAGAGCATAACCACTGAGGTTCTGATTGGCAGAGCCTCAGTGAGACAGTTAGTCACTACACAGGTAACACATTCAGGCACACTTATGAGCACTGGGGCCCTGGAGAACAGGGTCCCAGTGACACATACAACTAAAACAACATATATACAGTGAAAAATGGGGGTAACATGCCAGGCAAGATGGTACTTTCCTACACAACCCCCCCCAAACGAAGGACAATAAGACTAGCCATGACCTGATGAGTCTTCATTGTCTAAGTTGAAATATCTGGAGAGTCCATCTGCATTGGAGTGGCTACTCCCAGGTCTATGTTCCACTGTATAGTCCATTCCCTGTAGGGATATGGACCACCTCAACAATTTTGGATTTTCACCTTTCATTTGTTTTAGCCAAAGTAGAGGTTTGTGGTCTGTCTGAACAATGAAGTGAGTGCCAAACAGGTATGGCCTCAACTTCTTCAGAGCCCAGACCACAGCAAAGGCATCCCTCTCTATGGCAGACCAACGCTTTTCTCTAGGGGTCAACCTTCTACTAATAAAAGCAACAGGTTGATCCTGGCCCTCAGAATTAAGTTGTGATAGGACTGCCACTACTCCTAATTCAGATGCATCAGTTTGGACATATAATTTTTTAGAGTAACAAGGGCTTTTCAGGACAGGTGCAGAGCACATGGCCTGCTTCAGCTCCTCAAAAGCTTTCTGACAGTTTGCTGTCCATAATACCTTTTTAGGCATCTTCTTGGAAGTGAGGTCATTAAGAGGGGCTGCAATGGAGCCATAGTTCTTAATGAACCTCCTGTAATACCCACTGAGGCCTAGGAAGGCTCTCACCTGAGTCTGAGTGGTAGGGGGAACCCAATCAATAATAGTTTGGATTTTCCCCTGAAGTGGTGCAATCTGTTCCCCACCAACAAGGTGTCCCAGATAAACCACCTTACCCTGCCCTATCTGGCACTTTGAAGCCTTGATAATGAGGCCTGCCTTTTGCAGGGCCTCCAAAACTTTCCATAGGTGGACCAGGTGCTCATCCCAGCTGGAGCTAAAGACAGCTATATCGTCTAGATATGCTGCACTGAAAGCTTCCAGCCCTTGCAGGACTGTGTTCACCAACCTCTGAAAAGTGGCAGGTGCATTCTTCAAACCAAAAGGCATTACAGTGAACTGGTAATGTCCTCCAATGGTTGAAAATGCAGTCTTTGGTTTAGCATCTTCTGACAATTTGATCTGCCAATACCCTGCAGTCAAGTCAAAAGTGCTTAGATACTTGGCAGATGCCAGTGTATCTATGAGCTCATCTGCCCTGGGTATAGGGTGAGCATCAGTTTTGGTTACAAGGTTGAGACCTCTATAGTCTACACAACACCGCATTTCCTTCTTTCCATCTTTGGAATGGTGTTTTGGTACAAGTACCACAGGAGAAGCCCATGGACTTTCAGAGTGCTCAACCACTCCTAGTTCTAACATTTTCTGGACCTCTTGCTTTATGCAGTCCCTGACATGGTCAGGCTGACTATAGATCTTACTTTTGACAGGTAAACTGTCTCCAGTATCTATAGTGTGCTCACACCAAGAAGTGGTACCTGGCACAGTAGAGAAGAGTTCAGAGAATTGATCTAGGAGATTTATGCAATTATCTTTCTGCTCAGCAGTAAGACAATCAGCCAAAACTACACCTTCCACAAGAGCATCTTGTTCTGTGGAAGAGAAGAGATCAGGTAGAGGATCACTGTCTTCTTCCTGTCCCTCATCAGTTGCCATGAGCAGGGTGAGATCAGCCCTGTCATAGTAGGGTTTCAGGCGGTTTACATGGAGTACCCTAAGGGGACTCCTTGCAGTGCCTAAGTCAACTAAATAGGTGACTTCACCCTTTTTCTCAACAATTGTGTGGGGACCACTGCATTTATCTTGGAGTGCTCTTGGGGCCACAGGCTCCAAGACCCACACTTTCTGCCCTGGTTGGTACTGAACCAAAACAGCCTTCTGATCATGCCATTGCTTTTGGAGCTCTTGGCTGGCCTGAAGGTTTTTACTGGCCTTTTTCATATACTCAGCCATCCTTGATCTGAGGCCAAGTACATAGTCCACAATATCCTGCTTAGGAGCTTTTAAAGGTTGTTCCCAACCCTCCTTTACAAGTGTGAGTGGACCCCTAACAGGGTGTCCAAAAAGAAGTTCAAAGGGGCTGAAGCCCACTCCTTTCTGGGGTACCTCCCTGTAGGCAAAAAGGAGGCATGGTAGAAGGATATCCCATCTCCTGCGGAGTTTTTCAGGGAGACCCATAATCATGCCTTTGAGAGTTTTGTTAAATCTCTCCACCAGTCCATTTGTTTGTGGATGATAGGGTGTTGTGAACTTATAAGTTACACCACACTCCTTCCACATGGCCTTTAAGTATGCAGACATGAAATTGCTTCCCCTGTCTGATACTACTTTCTTTGGGAAGCCCACCCTGGAAAATATTCCCAGGAGGGCCTTTGCCACTGCAGGAGCTGTAGTGGTCCTTAAAGGAATAGCTTCAGGGTATCTTGTGGCATGGTCCACTACCACCAAGATAAATCTATTGCCTGAAGCAGTAGGTGTTACGACTCGGTCGTCCCATTTCCAGGGGGCGCTGTAAGGGGACTGTCAGAAGCCTGGGAATCACCTTGAACACCTATCTAGAGTCCCTTTCTGACTCCTGTTTGTTTCTCTTTTCTCCATGGTACACTTGTGTAGGACTACATTTGCTTCTTGGGACTGCAAATCCCATAATGCACAGCTTAGTAGTCAGGAAAACCCGGATTCTGTTTCCCATTGTTTTCAATGGGAGAAATCCAGTTGCTCCTTTTCACTGGATCCTCTCCTCCAGGACTTGCAAGTGTCCGAAACCACACACACCTGAAACCTCTCCTGTGCAGCCCAGCTTGGAACTGCTTATAAGCAGCCATTTCCTCAAGCTCCCTGTCGTGCATCGGACTTCAATTCCTTTGTGTTACAGACCCCTTGTCGGATGGTGTTCCAGTTTTGTTCCTGTTCTGTTCCAGCCTGATCCTTTTTCCTGTTTCTCTGCCCTGCTCCTGATTTTTCCAGCCAGAGTCTGCTCCCTATTTCTTAGCCTTGTACCTGTTTGTTTCTTCCAAAGCCTGCTCCCTGTTTCTCTGCCCTGCTCCTGATTGTTCCAGCCAGAGTCTGCTCCCTACTTCTTAGCCTTGTACCTGTTTGTTTCTTCCAAAGCCTGCTCCCTGTTTCTCTGACCTGCTCCTGCCTTGTTTCAGCCTGAACCTTCTCTCTGTTTCCCAGTCCTGTTTACTGCTCTTTTCCTACTCCCTGTATTCCAGTCCTGTCCTTGCCTGTTCCAGCCAGAGCCTGTTCTCAGTTTCCCAGTCCTGTCTCTGTTTGTCCCAGCAGAAGTTTGAGCCCTGTTTTCAAGTCCTAGTCCCGCCTCTGCTTCAGCCTGAGCCTGTTCCTAGTTCTTGCCTCTGCCTCTTTGTTTGTTCCCTTCTGTTTCTGTTTCTTCTTGGTTCTTTGTGTCTGGTAAGTGTTCTATCAGTCTTCACCAGTGTATACGTGTCCTCCTGTGTACTGGGGTTGGCTCCTGGTTTCCAGGAGGCAATTCCAGCCCCCATCCTTGTCCAGTGTTCTGCGTTGTATTTCGTGCCTAACAGTGACAGTGTGCTATTGCTGTTTTCTCAGGAATCGCCACTGTGTTTCCAGCTGGACCCTCAAGAGCGTGTCTTGTGTATGTAAGTACTTTCCTTGTCTGTGCTCTAGGGTCCAGAGACAGAATCACTTCTGCTGCCTCCTTTCTATGGGGCTGGCAGGGTGACTATCTGTAAGAGCAAACTGCACAGAGGCATTGAAATTCCCTGTCACTGTGGGAGGTTCTGCGCCTTACTCTGTGTACAACCCCAGCGTGTTTGTCCACTAGTAATCTGTTTCCTATTTGTTCACACAAGGGTTGCTCTGCTTTTACTTTCCTGTTTCCTGTGCCTATCCATAGCTGTCCTTTCCGTGTATGCCTTTAGCTGCTCCTCTGCCCCAGTGTACTACCTCTTTAGGATATTCGGTGACCTCAAGGGGTGTCCCAACCAAAGTCCTGATCAGCCCTGCCCGAAACCGTGACAGAATGCACGAACCAAACATTTCAAGCTCCCCTGGCAGTAAAGGCACACTCAAACCTAAAGGGCTTTCCTATCATGTTAAGACACCCCTTTCTAAGCCTAAACATTCTCTGAAATCCTCTAAAAAAGACCTTAGTTTAAAGGATAGACTTGTTAAAGAAAACCATAACTTGCAAGTTCAGTACTATACTGAGTGGCTTGCTAATCTTTCAATGATAGACTATTATGTTATTTGTGGCTATGACCCCCAGTCCCTGTCTGTAGAAGAATTACAAGGACGTAATGAGTTTTTGCAATATCTATTAGCTGAAGCCAGTAAGAATGTTCGTAACCGTGGAAGTGCTTTTGCTACCTCTGCACAAGACACTCACACTCAAGAAAAACTGGTTAATTCCTTGCCTCATGCTAGCGCATCCCAAATTCACTTCCAGCACTCTGCCAAAACAAAGAACCCTGACACTGTTCAAGAAGCCACACTAGGGATTCCCTTGTTTTCTGTTGAGTGCTTCAGCCCATCTAGGCCAGTTTCTCAGAATTCAAAGTGCAGTGCTGACTCTTATAAAGACCTTTCAGTCCCTCAGAGCTTTCAAGTCAGCAGGCTAGACCCTGTATCAAATGGATCAGTAAAGACTGTGGGATTCCTTAGTTCCACTCATAAGGCTTGTGCTCTTCCCAAACTAGATGATAATACACCAGTCTCAATCCCTAAAAGCTCTGCTAAACCCTTTTCTATTCTGAGTGGGTTTGATAACAATATGGACATACACACACTAAAAGAGCAGTTTTGGCAGATTAAAAGGCAGATATTGGACTTCTATGATGAATATGTTATAACATACACTAGAAATCTTGCCCGTGGGCTCTTTTCATCAATGTATATTTCACTGTTGCCAGAACCAGACATTCTGTTTATCTGTAAGGTAGAAGAAGTAACAGAGCAGCTGATGGAAACTACTGCAAGGCAATTTGAAAACCTGAAAAAAGAAAATGATCACCAGCTTTGGCTTAAAGAACAGTATGCTACTTTGTGCGCCTCTCCAAAGACTTCTATAGAGCAGATTTTCCCTGCTATGAATGAATGTCAAGAGACTGCTCCAGTTATAAATATATCAGCCTCTTCCTCAGACTCTCTCTCAGCCTGTAGTTCTCCAGAGAATATCCCTGTGCAGTTGACTGAATCTCTGACATCTCTGAGAGATTTGACACCTCTTGATTCAAAGGATAGATCAGAGTCTTCAGAAGGAAGTGTCTCAGCCCCTCTATCAGAACAAATAAAGCCAAAGGAAGAAGAGAGTTCTGATGCAAACTCCAATAGCTGCACCTTAAGAAACCAAGATATGACTTTTCTGGAGATTAATGGCAAGTTGTGCAACAGTGTTGAAGAATCTGAATCTAGTGATGACAGTGGTTCCTGCCTTGCCATGAACAAACCTGCAGATAGTGGTGTTCAAATGGCGTACACATCAGAATTTTCAGATTGTGGGGATACTCCTACCCTTTCAAACAATATCATAGAATTTTCAGATAATGAAGAGACAGTTCCTGTTTCAAGTGAACTAATGGATTTTTCTGACCGTGAAGAAATACCCGCAGTTACTAAGAATGTAATGGACTTGTCAGAAAGTTTAAAAATCTCTTCTGTGTCAAAGCAAACCGTGGAGATTTCAGAAAAGGAAGAAAGCCAGCAATCTGAAACTAAACAGCCTGCCATAAGAAATGAGAGCCTTCTCCTAGACCAGGACACAGTTGCAGCCTCAACCACTGATTCTGAGTTGCTGTTCCCTGCCACTGCGTTTCCTGTTTCCAGTTCAACGGTTAGTGAAGAACAGATCTCTGATCTACCGGTATCTGATTTTGATGTAAAATCAGCCACACCAATGCCACCTGCTGTGTCTCTGAAATTAAAGACTCCTGAAAACCAGCAATCTGAAACCGAAGCTCAAGTACTGAAAGATATAATATGTCCCACTAAAACTAAAGACTTGAATTTGAATCTTGTATTCGAAGATCTGATGATAAGTACTGTTCTTAGTGTTTTATTGCAAGAAACCATCATCAATTCAAAGGCTAGAGCTGAAAATTTAGGTAACAGTGTAAAGGTGATTTCTGAAGAGTCTCCAGTTCTATTTCTTTCCAAAGAACAACCTTTCAATGTTAACAGAGTTGAAGATCAACTACCTGTAGTAGAAACACCTTGCAAAGAAACCATTTCTGATACCACGAACACACCACAGAGCACTTGCAATGAAGAAATCCCAGTCTTGTCTGAAGATCACCCTAAAGAATTAGCTTATGGAACTTCTACATTTTCAGATGTTAATCCAGTTTCTAAAGACATGAAAACTCCTGTTGCTCCTGAATTCGATACTTCGAAGTCATCCAAGACGAAAGAAAATTCTGACTTTTTCATGTTTACTTTGAGAACACCAGTTACCCATGTTTCCCAAGTCTCTATGCTTTGCAAGCCTCAGACCACAATCAATGCAAATCCTGCTGCAGAAACAGACATATCCTGCTTGTCGGAAGGAGTTACAGACCTTACTAATACGCCAATTATGTCCTCCAAAGAAGACAGTACTGAACAGGAAACTAATGTCCTAAGGAATACCGCCCATGATGCAATTCCAGATCTCCTTGCACCTGAATCCACTTCACCAGAAACCAACTCCATGCACTCCTCCTGTATCAATCGAACAATAGAGAGGAAAGACATCGGAGCCCACATGGGTATTAATACATGCTTTGCTCATTGGAAGTTTCACCTATGGCAGGACTGTAAACTTATCCACCAAGGTTGGTGTTGGATTTTCTTGCTGTGGCTGTTCCTCTTCAACTTTTTTCAGCCAAAGGATCGCCTTCTCTTCTTGAGCAGACTGGTGGGAGGGGGTATACTGTTACGACTCGGTCGTCCCATTTCCAGGGGGCGCTGTAAGGGGACTGTCAGAAGCCTGGGAATCACCTTGAACACCTATCTAGAGTCCCTTTCTGACTCCTGTTTGTTTCTCTTTTCTCCATGGTACACTTGTGTAGGACTACATTTGCTTCTTGGGACTGCAAATCCCATAATGCACAGCTTGGTAGTCAGGAAAACCCGGATTCTGTTTCCCATTGTTTTCAATGGGAGAAATCCAGTTGCTCCTTTTCACTGGATCCTCTCCTCCAGGACTTGCAAGTGTCCGAAACCACACACACCTGAAACCTCTCCTGTGCAGCCCAGCTTGGAACTGCTTATAAGCAGCCATTTCCTCAAGCTCCCTGTCGTGCATCGGACTTCAATTCCTTTGTGTTACAGACCCCTTGTCGGATGGTGTTCCAGTTTTGTTCCTGTTCTGTTCCAGCCTGATCCTTTTTCCTGTTTCTCTGCCCTGCTCCTGATTTTTCCAGCCAGAGTCTGCTCCCTATTTCTTAGCCTTGTACCTGTTTGTTTCTTCCAAAGCCTGCTCCCTGTTTCTCTGCCCTGCTCCTGATTGTTCCAGCCAGAGTCTGCTCCCTACTTCTTAGCCTTGTACCTGTTTGTTTCTTCCAAAGCCTGCTCCCTGTTTCTCTGACCTGCTCCTGCCTTGTTTCAGCCTGAACCTTCTCTCTGTTTCCCAGTCCTGTTTACTGCTCTTTTCCTACTCCCTGTATTCCAGTCCTGTCCTTGCCTGTTCCAGCCAGAGCCTGTTCTCAGTTTCCCAGTCCTGTCTCTGTTTGTCCCAGCAGAAGTTTGAGCCCTGTTTTCAAGTCCTAGTCCCGCCTCTGCTTCAGCCTGAGCCTGTTCCTAGTTCTTGCCTCTGCCTCTTTGTTTGTTCCCTTCTGTTTCTGTTTCTTCTTGGTTCTTTGTGTCTGGTAAGTGTTCTATCAGTCTTCACCAGTGTATACGTGTCCTCCTGTGTACTGGGGTTGGCTCCTGGTTTCCAGGAGGCAATTCCAGCCCCCATCCTTGTCCAGTGTTATGCGTTGTATTTCGTGCCTAACAGTGACAGTGTGCTATTGCTGTTTTCTCAGGAATCGCCCCTGTGTTTCCAGCTGGACCCTCAAGAGCGTGTCTTGTGTATGTAAGTACTTTCCTTGTCTGTGCTCTAGGGTCCAGAGACAGAATCACTTCTGCTGCCTCCTTTCTATGGGGCTGGCAGGGTGACTATCTGTAAGAGCAAACTGCACAGAGGCATTGAAATTCCCTGTCACTGTGGGAGGTTCTGCGCCTTACTCTGTGTACAACCCCAGCGTGTTTGTCCACTAGTAATCTGTTTCCTATTTGTTCACACAAGGGTTGCTCTGCTTTTACTTTCCTGTTTCCTGTGCCTATCCATAGCTGTCCTTTCCGTGTATGCCTTTAGCTGCTCCTCTGCCCCAGTGTACTACCTCTTTAGGATATTCGGTGACCTCAAGGGGTGTCCCAACCAAAGTCCTGATCAGCCCTGCCCGAAACCGTGACAGTAGGAGGGTCAAGGGGGCCAACTATATCAACCCCTACCCTTTCAAAGGGAACCCCAACCACAGGCAGTGGAATAAGGGGTGCCTTTGGAGTGCCACCTGTCTTGCCACTGGCTTGACAGGTTTCACAGGACTTACAAAATTCCTTTGTGTCCTCAGACATCCTAGGCCAATGAAACAGGGGAACAAGCCTGTCCCAAGTTTTCATTTGTCCCAGGTGCCCAGCTAGGGGAATGTAGTGTGCCAGAGTTAGGAGGAACTTTCTGTACTCCTGAGGAATCACTAATCTCCTGGCAGCTCCAGGTTTAGGATCCCTATGCTCAATGTACAAGAGGTTGTCCTCCCAGTAAACTCTGTGAGAGTCACTGACATCCCCATTAGCCTGTTTGACAGCTTGCTGTCTCAGACCCTCTAATGTGGGACAGGTTTGCTGTGCCACACTCAGCTCCTCTCTGGCAGGCCCCCCTTCACCCAAAAGCTCAGCAGTATCTGCTTCCAGCTCCTCTGGTGTAGGTTCTGCACAGGGAGGGAATTCTTCTTCCTCTGAAGTTGAATCCACTGTAGAGGGAGGGATAGTAGGAAGTGGTTTGCTTCTACTAGCCCTAGCTTTAGGGAGCACTTGGTCCATTGTTCAAGGATCCAAGCTTCCCTGTCCTTTTTGCTTTTTGGCCTGAGCCCTGGTTAAAGCAAAAATATGCCCTGGGATGCCCAGCATTGCTGCATGGGCCTCCAACTCCACATCTGACCAAGCTGATGTCTCCAAATCATTTCCTAGTAGACAGTCTACAGGTAAATCTGAGGCTACCACAACTTTCTTTGGACCAGTAACCCCCCCCCAGTTGAGATTAACAACAGCCATGGGGTGGCTAAGTGTGTTGTTGTGAGCATCGGTTACTTGGTACTGGTGACCAAGTAGGTGTTGCTCAGGGTGGACCAGTTTCTCTATGACCATAGTCACACTGGCACCAGTGTCCCTGTAGGCCTGAACCTCAACACCATTTATTAGGGGTAGCTGCCTGTACTTATCCATATTAAGGGGACAAGCAGCTAAGGTGGCTAAATCAATAGCCCCCTCAGAGACTAACACAGCCTCTGTGGCCTCCCTAACAAGGCCAACCCCAACTAAGTTACCAAAAGTGAGCCCAGCTACTCCCTTGGATTGGCTATTAGTAGGTTTGCTCCCACCACCACTGCTATTAGTAGGGACACTAGGTGTAGCAGTAGGGGTTGTAGTGGTAGGAGGCTTGGTGCTTTTCTTTGGACAATTGGAATCTGTTGCCCAATGGCCTTTTACTTTACAAAAATAGCACCATGGTTTCTTTTCCTTGTTCTGATTAAAGGAGGATTTGGACCCACCACCCCCACCAGAGTGTTTTTGTGGGCCTGATGAAGACTCATTTTTAGATTTGTCCCCACCCTTGTCTGAAGACTTACCATTCTTCTTTTTGTTGCCATCTTTGTCACCCCCTGTATGAACTTTTCTGTTCACTCTTGTTCTGACCCATTTGTCTGCCTTCTTTCCCAATTCTTGGGGAGAGGTCAGATCAGAGTCCACCAAGTACTGGTGCAACAAATCAGACACACAATTATTAAGAATATGCTCTCTCAGGATTAAGTTATACAGGCTTTCAAAGTCAGTAACCTTACTGCCATTTAACCACCCCTCCAAGGCCTTCACTGAATGGTCAATGAAATCAACCCAGTCTTGTGAAGACTCCTTTTTGGTCTCTCTGAACTTTATCCTGTATTGTTCAGTGGTTAAGCCATAACCATCCAGGAGTGCATTCTTAAGAACTTGGAAATTATTGGCATCACTTTCTTTCACAGTAGGGAGCCTATCCCTACCTTTTCCACTAAATGATAGCCATAGGATAGCAGCCCACTGCCTTTGAGGGACATCCTGTACAACACAGGCCCTCTCAAGTGCAGCAAACCACTTGTTAATGTCATCCCCCTCCTTATAAGGGGGAACTATCTTGTGCAGATTCCTGGAATCATGCTCTTTTACAGGATGACTATGGGGAATACTGCTGCTGCCACCATGGGTTTCTAAACCCAACCTCTGTCTTTCCTTCTCTACTTCTAAGGATTGTCTATCTAAATCCAGCTGTTGCTGTTTAAGCTTCAGTCTGGATTGCTCCACTCTCAATCTATTGAGTTCCCTTTCTAACATTCTGTCATCAGGGTGGGTGGGAGGGACATTCCTAGACACAGAAGTATGGTGAGAATGGACAGAAGGAGACCTGTCCCTTACAGAGGGCACCCTAACAGCTTGGCTGACAGTGTAATGTGAGAGCACATCATCTGTATGATGTCACTCCACCTCAGTACCAACTATGCTAGACTGTCTTGTAATGGGAAGGCTAAGAAGTTTCTTTCCTGAACCTTTACCTGGGGGAGTCCCTGGATCAGATTGGGAACCATTAGCTACTTTTTCAACAGATGGGGCACTTTTAGCCTTATCTTGTTCTCTAAGCATGTTAAGTAACAATTCCAAGGAAGGATTCTTCCCTACACTCAAACCTCTCTCTATGCAGAGACTCCTTGCTCCTTTCCAGCTAAGGTGATCATATGCTATCTTAGACAGGTCAACATTTTGGCCTGTGCCAGACATTTTTAGAGAGAGTTAAAGTGATAGAAAAAGAGAAAAAAGTTTTCAGAACTTTTTAGAAAGACAGAAAAAAAAACTTTTTAAACTTTTAAGAACTTTTTGAAAGTTTAGAAGTACTTTTCAGCACTTTAGAAAAGAGTGAAAAGAGGAAATGCAAAACTTTTTAGCACTGTGTACACACACTGAACTTGT
Organism: Pleurodeles waltl; assembly: GCF_031143425.1. NCBI lineage: Eukaryota > Metazoa > Chordata > Amphibia > Caudata > Salamandridae > Pleurodeles > Pleurodeles waltl. The sequence goes on along the minus strand of NC_090437.1, from coordinate 1,356,026,211 downwards.
TTTGTATATTTTTCTCTTATGAAAAGTACAATGACAAGAGTGGTAAGTAGTCTCAAAGCACTAATCCCACCGCTGCACATCCAATGTAGGAGGCTGGACTGGCTTGTAGTGAGTACCAAGGGGTACTTGCACCTTGCACCAGGCCCAGTTATCCCTTATTAGTGTATAGGGTGTCTAGCAGCTTAGGCTGATAGATAATGGTAGCTTAGCAGAGCAGCTTAGGCTGAACGAGGAGACGTGTGAAGCTACTACAGTACCACAAGTGTCACTTGCACAATATCATAAGAAAACACAATACACAGATATACTAAAAATAAAGGTACTTTATTTTTATGACAATATGCCAAAGTATCTCAGTGAGTACCCTCCGTATGAGGATAGCAATTATACACAAGTTATATGTACACAATACCAAAAATATGCAGTATAGTCTTAGAAAACAGTGCAAACAATGTATAGTTACAATAGGATGCAATGGGGACACATAGGGATAGGGGCAACACAAACCATATACTCCAGAAGTGGAATGCGAACCACGAATGGACCCCAAACCTATGTGACCTTGTAGAGGGTCGCTGGGACTATTAGAAAATAGTGAGAGTTAGAAAATTAGCCCTCCCCAAGACCCTGAAAAGTGAGTGCAGAGTGCACTGAAGTTCCCCAAAAGACAAAGAAGTCGTGATAGAGGAATAAGGCAGGAAAGACACCAACCAACAATGCAACAACTGTGGATTTCCAATCTAGGGTACCTGTGGAACAAGGGGACCTAGTCCAAAAGTCACAAGCAAGTCGGAGATGGGCAGATGCCCAGGAAATGCCAGCTGCGGGTGCAAAGAAGCTTCTACTGGACAGAAGAAGCTGTGGTTTCTGCAGGAACGAAAAGGTCTAGAGACTTCCCCTTTGGTGGACGGATCCCTCTCGCCGTGGAAAGTCGTGCAGAAGTATTTTCCCGCCGAAAAAACGCCAACAAGCCTTGCTAGCTGCAAATCGTGTGGTTAGTGTTTTCGGACGCTGCTGAGGGACCAGGAGGTCGCAAATTGGACCAGGAGAGAGAGGGGACGTCGAGCAAGACAAGGAGCCCTCTCTGAAGCAGGTAGCACCCAGAGAAGTGCCAGAAAAAGGCACTACGTGGATGTGTGAAACGGTGCTCGCCGAAGTTGCACAAAGGAGTCCCACGTCGCCGGAGACCAACTTAGAAAGTCGTGCAATGCAGGTTAGAGTGCCGTGGACCCAGGCTTGGCTGTGCACAAAGGATTTCCGCCGGAAGTGCACAGGGGCCGGAGTAGCTGCAAAAGTCGCGGTTCCCAGCAATGCAGCCCAGCGAGGTGAGGCAAGGACTTACCTCCACCAAACTTGGACTGAAGAGTCACTGGATTGTGGGAGTCACTTGGACAGAGTTGCTGGATTCGAGGGACCTTGCTCGTCGTGCTGAGAGGAGACCCAAGGGACCGGTAATGCAGCTTTTTGGTGCCTGCGGTTGCAGGGGGAAGATTCCGTCGACCCACGGGAGATTTCTTCGGAGCTTCTGGTGCAGAGAGGAGGCAGACTACCCCCACAGCATGCTCAAGCAGGAAAACAGTCGAGAAGGCGGCAGGATCAGCGTTACAGAGTTGCAGTAGTCGTCTTTGCTACTATGTTGCAGTTTTGCAGGATTCCAGCGCGGTCAGCAGTCGATTCCTTGGCAGAAGGTGAAGAGAGAGATGCAGAGGGACTCTGATGAGCTCTTGCATTCGTTATCTAAAGTTTCCCCAGAGACAGAGACCCTAAATAGCCAGAAAAGAGGGTTTGGCTACTTAGGAGAGAGGATAGGCTACTAACACCTGAAGGAGCCTATCAGAAGGAGTCTCTGACGTCACCTGGTGGCACTGGCCACTCAGAGCAGTCCAGTGTGCTGGCAGCACCTCTGTTTCCAAGATGGCAGAGGTCTGGAGCACACTGGAGGAGCTCTGGACACCTCCCAGGGGAGGTGCAGGTCAGGGGAGTGGTCACTCCCCTTTCCTTTGTCCAGTTTCGCGCCAGAGCAGGGGCTAAGGGGTCCCTGAACCGGTGTAGACTGGCTTATGCAGAATTGGGCACATCTGTGCCCAAGAAAGCATTTCCAGAGGCTCGGGGAGGCTACTCCTCCCCTGCCTTCACACCATTTTCCAAAGGGAGAGGGTGTAACACCCTCTCTCAGAGGAAGTCCTTTGTTCTGCCATCCTGGGACAAGCCTGGTTTGACCCCAGGGGGGCAGAACCCTGTCTGAGGGGTTTTGCAGCAGCAGCAGCTGCAGTGAAACCCCAGGAAAGGCAGTTTGGCAGTACCAGGGTCTGTGCTACAGACCACTGGGATCATGGAATTGTACCAATAATGCCAGGATGGCATAGAGGGGGCAATTCCATGATCTTAGACATGTTACATGGCCATATTCGGAGTTACCATTGTGAAGCTACATATAGGTAGTGACCTATATGTAGTGCACGCGTGTAATGGTGTCCCCGCACTCACAAAGTTCAGGGAATTGGCTCTGAACAATGTGGGGGCACCTTGGCTAGTGCCAGGGTGCCCTCACACTAGGTAACTTTGCACCTAACCTTTACCAGGTAAAGGTTAGACATATAGGTGACTTATAAGTTACTTAAGTGCAGTGTAAAATGGCTGTGAAATAACGTGGACGTTATTTCACTCAGGCTGCAGTGGCAGGCCTGTGTAAGAATTGTCAGAGCTCCCTATGGGTGGCAAAAGAAATGCTGCAGCCCATAGGGATCTCCTGGAACTCCAATACCATGGGTACCTCAGTACCATATACTAGGGAATTATAAGGGTGTTCCAGTAAGCCAATATAAATTGGTAAATTGGTCACTAGCCTGTTAGTGACAATTTGGAAAGAAATGAGAGAGCATAACCACTGAGGTTCTGATTAGCAGAGCCTCAGTGAGACAGTTAGTCACTACACAGGTAACACATTCAGGCACACTTATGAGCACTGGGGCCCTGGAGAACAGGGTCCCAGTGACACATACAACTAAAACAACATATATACAGTGAAAAATGGGGGTAACATGCCAGGCAAGATGGTACTTTCCTACACCCCCCCCCCGGAAAAGGTGTTGGTTTCCTGTATCATAATATGGTGGGCGGAACATTGACTTCCGCCTGGCTGTAGGCCGCTACTGCTGTGGTGGCTGTTGTTTTCGCCCTGGCGGTTGGTGTGATAAAGTGGCTGTCTATCTGAGTTCTCACCGCCATGGTCATAATTTGGCGGTATTTACCGCCAGCCTGTTGGTGGTATTACAGCCACTTTATCACCGACCACCAGGGTTGTAATGAGGGCCTATATCTCTTTGGGACTCACTTCATAGTTCAAACAAACCTCAAACCTCTCTTATGGTTAAAACAAATGAAAGGTGAAACCCCTAAATTGTTGAGGTGGTCCATTTCCCTACAGGGGATAGACTTTACAGTGGAACATAGACCTGGGAGTAACCACTCCAATGCAGATGGACTCTCCATATATTTCCACTTAGACAATGAAGACTCATCTCGGCAAGGTTAGCCTTACTGTCCCTCATTTATGGGTGGAGGGGTTGTTTAGGAAAGTATCATCTTTTTGGCATGTTACCCTCAATTTCTGCCTAATGTCAATGTGTTTGACTGTGTCACTGGGATCCTGCTAACCAGGACCCCAGTGCTTATGCTCTGTCTTCTGTACATTTTGTCACTGCATACTGGTAACCCAGTATTTCATCCAAAATTGGCACACTGGTCTCCCCTTATAAGTCCCTAGTATATGGTACCTAGTTACCCAGGGCATTGGGGTTCCAGGGGATCCCTATGGGCTGCAGCATTTCTTTTGCCACCCATATGGAGTCCATACAAAGGCTTCTACAGGACAGCATTGCAGCCTGTGTGAAATGGTGCATGCACCCTTCAACTGCAATTTACACTGCACCAGGTCACTCATGAGTCACCTACATGTCAGTCCTTCCAGCCCTGGATGCTAGGTGCAGAGTACCTGTGTGTGAGCGCACCCCTGCACTAGCAGAGGTGCCCCTATGTCATCCAGGACCATTTTCCTAGACTTCGTGAGTGCAGTGGCGCCATTGTACGCGTGCACTGGACATAGGTCACTAGCTATATACAGCTTCACCATGGTAACTCCAAATATGGCCATGTTTGGTATCAAACATGTTGGAATCATACCACAAGGCTTTTGCAAGCATTGGTTGTATGATTCCATGCACTCTGGGGGCTCCTTAGCGGACCTCCTAGTACTGCCATAACAGCCTTCTGAGGTTTTCTAGGCAGACCCAGTTGCTGCTTCCTCACAGACAGGTTTCTGCCCTCGAGCCAGGAAGGCAGAACAAAGGATTTCCTTCGGAAGAGGGGTGTTACACCCTCTCCCTTTGGAAATAGGTGTTAAAGGCATGGGAGAGATAGCCTCCCAGAGCCTCTGGCTCAGATGGTGACCTCCTTGCACAATCCAGTCTTCACTGGTTCAGGGACCCCCAGTCAGTGTTATGGAGCGAAACTGCACAAAGGAAAGGGGAGTGACCACTCCCCTGTCCATCACCACCCCAGGAGTGGTGCTCAGAGCCCCTCCAGAGTGTCCCTGGGTTTTGCCATCTCGGATTCCAAGTTAACAGGACACTCTGGGAGCATCTGAGTAGCCAGTGCCAGCAGGTGACGTCAGAGCCCTCCGCTGATAGGTGCTTACCTGTTTAGCTGACCAGTTCCCCTTTCAGGGCTATTTAGGGTCTCTCTATTGGGTGGTTCTTCAGATTTGGATTGCAAGACAGTACCCCTGTGCACCATATGTTTTGCAGTTGCGGAGCCTTGTTTGCTTCCTTCCATAGAGCATCGATATGATCTGGGGAAACTCCAGGAATGTGAGTTCTAGTTGGTAGGCCAAGTCTATCAACCCCCACAGAACTAGTAAACATTGGTCCCTCCCACGCCTCCATCATAGATAGCAGGTTGACAATGGATAAGAGCCAGAGAAGGCCTAGAATGGCCCCAAAGGAACACTGTGGCAAGTATCTAGGGCCTGGAATCACTAGCTTGGCAGGTGAATGTGGAGGTTCTAGAAAACGTATTGGACTCAAGGAAGTATAATAATTTTATATTTGGCTAGCCTACCTATTACTTTCAACAGGAGGGATTGCCATGTTAGTAGGTCGTCTTTTACTCTCTTAGTCAATGGGTTAAGGTTGAGGGACCAGGTGAGTTCTGTATCGAGTGCTACCCAAATCCCTAAGTATCAGAAACTGAGACGACAAATAGGAATGTCAGATTTCCATGTCAAACAGTCATGGGACTCATTCAACGGTACCAAGATCAATTTGGCTGGGTTGACCCTCAAACCTGATACTTCCCCAAAGAGCTAGAGGATCTGGAGACACCAGGGGCCTGTCGTCTCAGGGTCAGTCAGAAAGATCAGGACCTTGCTCGCATAGAGCGTGATGGGGCCCTCGTGGATATAGTCCCAGTGTCAGCCTTGTACCTGCCCATTGCAGCTACTTTAGTGAACCAGTGGCTCGATCAGTAGGGCAAAGAGTAGGGGAGACAAGGGCAGCCTTGTCCTGTCTCTTGCAGGATGGGAAAAGTATCCAATAGGACTCCTTTGACCTGGACTCGGGCCGCAGGGTTAGAATAGAGTACACGGACAAGTCCACAGAATCATGGCCCGAATCCCTCTGTCAACAGCACTCACTCCAGGTATGGCAAACCCACTGTGTCGAAGGTCTTTTCAAACTCTACAAGAAGTAAGGCCAGACTGGCTGTTAGGGGGGGGTGGTGAGCTAGTGGGACGTGGAGACATAGAAAGCACTGCACTGGTCAGGATGAACGAGTGTGTTAAGTACATGTTTAAGGTGGATAGCTAGTATTGTGGCGTAAACCTTCACTTCAGCATTAATGAGTGAGATTGGGCAGAAGTCAGAACAGGAGGTTGACAGGAGTTGTGTTTTCAGAATGACTATGATTTTAGCCATATCAATGTCGGATAGGAAGGCACCAGTCTTTGCTGCTTCCTGATATGAACCATGAAGCTGTGGTGTCAGGATGTGAGGATGTCTCTAAATACAGAAGTAGTATTCTGCAGAAAACCCGTCCGGGGTTTTCCTGGAAGCTACAGCCGATATAGCTGCTCCAAGCTCCTCAATTGATAGCGGCTGGTCTACCAGCCTGAACTCAGTTTGAGAGAGTTGTGAGAGGCACTTCCTCTAGGACGTGGGGTCTGGCTCAGGCTCCGCAGTTGGGGTCACTGTGTGGAGGTGGTGATAGTATTCAGCAACAGTCCATGAGATACCTCAAAGAGTAAGCTGAGTGTGTCCTCAGCGATCTACTACCTCTGGTATTATTCACTTTGCTAGCGGGCTGGAGGCGAGCCAGTAGAAGAGTTTACAGTTTTTTTCTCTCTATCCATAAATTCTGTCTGTTTAGGCTGTCCACATCTGCTTCGCAGTTTCAAGTGACATGTGGCAGATTTCCTCACGTATGAACCTGAGCCGTCGGGAGATATCATCTTGGCTACCCAAGGTCATCTCCCTCTCAAGGGATGGTAGGGTTGGGCATGTTCCTTGTCCCTGAGATAACCTTTAGCATAACTTCTGACTGTGGCCTTGTTGGCTGCCCACAAGGTACCAGCTGACTGGACCGAGCTCTCATTGAGCTGAAAGTAGATTTTCAGTTCCTCATCTAATGCCGGCCTGTAGGCCTCGTCTTGGAGAAACCAAGCATTGAGTTGCCCTATGGGATGAGGATCACAGGTGGAGGATCCGAGACGAAGGATACGGGGGCATAGTCCAATATGACATGGGAGAGGTTTTGGATATGGGTTAACTGGAGTTGTTAAGGGTTCCATGTCCTTCACACGTCACACAGACCAAGTGTGGAGGCCCAGTCTGAGAAGCCTTCAGCACCTAATTGGCGACAAGCGGAGGGAACCCCCGTAGCGTCCCAGTCTGGAGCCAGAACTGCATTAAAGTTGCCCCAATCACTGTCAGTCCCTCTGGAAGGGCTACAAATAATTTGAGACGGTCTCTGAGGAGTCCATCCAGAGCTGCCAGAGGTATGTAGATAGAGACAAGAATAAGTGGACAGCCTCCCATAGTCCCCATGAGGACTTAGATGTGGCCCTGACGGTCTCTGATTTCCTGTGTCACCACTCGCTACTCCCCGGAGTGACGAGTGAACAATGCATGGAAAACTCTAATGTATCCCTGATGCACCAAGAAAGGGCAGTGGTTCTCCATCAGCTGTGTCTCCTGTAGCGATGGGGTGGCGGAGAGAAATCGGTGAGAGCATTTTAGAACTGCTGTGTGCTTTACCTGATCTAAGAGCCCGCTGACATTCCAGGAGAGTACTCTTATGGGTTTGAGATCAGGGTATGCTGACATATTGGCAAAGACCAATTGAAAACAGCAGCCTGTAGGAACGATCACGTGGTTGGAGCTTCTGCTTGACTGCAGTGTAGGTGCGACAATATGTTTGCACTTCCTTGATATAATCTGGGAAGATAAGCACTCTATTCTCTTGGTAGGACAAGTCTGGGTGACAGCAGGCATCTTGTAAGACGCCATATCTGCCCTTAAAGTTAAGTATGCAAGCAATCATAGGTCTATGGGGGGCACCCAGAGATGGCTTAGGTGTCACGGCCCGGTGTGCCTGCTTGACGAAAAACCATGGGGGAAAGATGGTCTGCAGGCATCTGGGATCTGATCCAGGTTTCCAGGAAAGCTGCTGCCTGCAGAGGTTTCGCCCCAGTAGGTACTCCCACAAAACGAAACACAAATTGTTTCACCCAGAGCTGTTTTCTGTGTCTTCCACACAGCAGTGGAGCTCAGCTGTGTGCCACATTAGTCTGGAGACTTGTGGCTTCAGAGTAGTAACATCGTCCTCCACTGTAGATAGGCAGGATTCCTCCTCAATGATCCTCGCTGTGGCATTACGCAGGTCCTGCCGTATGGGAGCCATGTCGACACAAACCTCTCCTATTTTCATTCCAATAGAGGCTTGCGAGGTGTGAATGGCTTGGAAGATAGAGGCGAGGTGGCCTTCTGGCAACAGAGGTTTGTCAGGGTGGCACCTCCAGTGCTGTTATGCCCTGTAGTATATTTATCTATGCAAGTCTGTGAGGTCGTTGGCCGACTACATCTGTCTTTGCCTATGGCTACAGAGGGTGAGGTGCAGCAAAGCCCTTGTAACCACCCAACCCAATGCCATGCACATCCCTTGGCTGTGGGCAGAGCAGGTTGGCCACAGGCGGTGCATGGGTGTCTAAGTGGGTGTGTGAGTGGACGCATGGATACTGAGATGCTGGCCTTGGAGGGTTGAAAAGCTTCTGCTGATGCTCGCTCGGAGGCCCCACCCTGCCCCTGACAGAGTCTGCACTCAGCTACCCCAAGGAAAGAGAGGTGAGGATTCAGGGTGCCTTTCTGTGGTGTACACATATATAAAGAGAAGAGGGTTGCCACACTCTTCGCATTGCTTAACAATTCATGAGAAACTGTTGCTGGCATCATTATGGGAAACAATCTTGTAATTCCTCCTGATTTTTTTATACCCTTTGTATTTCTGTTAGCGATGAAACTTCATTCATCTCTTTCACATCTGGTATTAGGCAAAACATTTTGATTTTAGCAAAATTATTTGTATGCTGTACTAACGGGATTTCACCAGCCATCCTCATCCATTGGTCTGTTATTGTGTCATTCACATACAGCCCAGGTCAGTGGGTCAGCACACTTGAGCCATTGGCTCACTTCTCTGTGAGTGACGGCAGTCTGCCCTTTCACAAAGGAGCACATACACACATTGGTGGAATATTGATCAAATAATCAAGCAGCACGGTGCAGCGAGTTACCTTGCTGCGGTGTGTGAGAGGGGAAGCAGAAATGTGCCGCACTCAACATTGTATGGCGCATTCCTTTCTATTCCTTGCACTGGTGCGCAATGTGCTGCAAGCACCCTTGCACCATTGTGCAAGGGTGCCTGCATTGCAAACAGGATCGTTTTGTGCAGGAAGGGACAGCTTCCTGCACAGAACAAAATCCTCAGAGGCACTTTCCTTAGAATGCAGCACACATAGAAAGATGGAGTAACAAGGAGAAATAAAGATATTTCTCCTCCTTAAGCTTAGCTGGGAGGCATAGGACTTTGATCCATTCCCAGATCTACCAGAAATGGTAAATCTGGGAATGCACCAAAATCCATGGGTGGATGTGTGGGAACACACACGCTCCACCCATGGAACTCCTTCCCAGGGCAGAATAATGCAATGGAGCGATTCCTCCTGTGTTGCGCTGCTCTAGATTTATCAGGCCAGGCAAGGCCACGCAAGAAGGCCTTTTGTGGCTTGATAAATCTAACTTAAAAGTTGTGTCAGTCTTGCACCCCATTGTGTGGCTCAAGAGTAGTGCAGCTCTTTGAAAAATATGCCCCAAAGTATTTCCCTTCAGTGGCAGGAACTACTATGATATGTGTGCTTTTTACTACAAAGAAGGCTTGTTTTTAACCAGTTTGTTTTGTTTGGCCTGGCAGCCCCTAAACCAACAACCAATGTTTTATAGAAACTATACCAAAACAAAACAAGCTTTGATAAAGCCAAGAGAATGGCAGTCACCGCTAGACCACCTGGCATTGCCACTGTTTTTTTTGCTTATGGTTCAACATTTACGATGATTTACCAGCTGCATTTAGACTGTAGATAAATTTACTATGGAGTTTTAGCTAAATCACAATCTGTTTAACGTTGGTACTGTGGACAAACATGATCAGCTGCAGGTATTGCAGACTCGCAGGAGGAGCCTAATCTGTTCAGCCAGTTTCAGACTGCTTCAGAGAGCAGCGCAGGTGTTGTTTTCACAAGTAATATGTTACTCTTTTCAAATACATCAAGTCTCTCAGAAACTACCTGTTTTCTCAAACAATGAGGGACAGCTCTGATGGTGGTTCGCCTTTTTTATCAGGCAGTGGTGCTGTTGCAGGGGCTCTTTGGCCCTAAAGCAAGCAAGGACTATGGCTTTCCTGACACCTACTGGGTAGTAATAGACGCTTGTAACTAGGGTACTGTAGGAAAGCACCATCTTGCCTGGCATGTTACCCCCATATTAAACTGTATATATGTTGTTTTAGTTGTATGTGTCACTGGGACCCTGCCAGCCAGGGCCCCAGTGCTCATAAGTGTGCCCTGTATGTGTTCCCTGTGTGATGCCTAACTGTCTCACTGAGGCTCTGCTAACCACAACCTCAGTGGTTATGCTCTCTCATTTCTTTCCAAATTGTCACTCACAGGCTAGTGACCAATTTACATTGGCATACTGGAACACCCTTATAATTCCCTAGTATATGGTACTGAGGTATCCAGGGTATTGGGGTTCCAGGAGATCCCTATAGGCTGCAGAATTTCTTTTGCCACCCATAGGGAGCTCTGACAATTCTTACACAGGCCTGCCACTGCAGCCTGAGTGAAATAACGTCCATGTTATTTCACAGCCATTTACCACTGCACTTAAGTAACTTATAAGTCACCTATATGTCTAACCATAACCTGGTGAAGGTTGGGTGCTAAGTTACTTAGTGTGTGGGCACCCTGCCACTAGCCAAGGTGCCAAGGTGCCCCCACATCGTTCAGGGCAAATTCCCCAGACTTTGTGAGTGCGGGGACACCATTTCAAGCGTGCACTATACATAGGTCACTACCTATGTATAGCGTCACAATGGTAACTCCGAACATGGCCATGTAACATATCTAAGATCATGGAATTGTCACCCCAATGCCATTCTGGCATTGGGGAGACAATTCCATGATCCCCCGGGTCTCTAGCACATAACCCGGGTACTGCCAAACTGTCTTTTCAGGGTTTGCACTGCAGCTGCTGCTGCTGCCAACCCCTCAGACAGGATTCTGCCCCCCTGGGGTCCAGGCAGCCCTGGCCCAGGAAAGCAGAACAAAGGATTTCCTCTGAGAGAGAGTGTGACACCCTCTCCGTTTGGAAATAGGTGTGAGGCTGGGGAGGAGTAGCCTCCCCCAGCCTCTGGAAATGCTTTGATTGGCACAGATTGTGCCCATCTCTGCATAAGCCAGTCTACACCGGTTCAGGGATCCCTCAGCCGTGCTCTGGCGCGAAACTGGACAAAGGAAAGGGGAGTGACCACTCCCCTGACCTGCACCTCCTCCAGTGTGCCCAGACCTCTGCCATCTTGGATTCAGAGGTGTGCTGGCACACTGGACTGCTCTGAGTGGCCAGGGCCAGCAGGTGATGTCAGGGACTCCTTCTGATAGGCTCTTACCTGTGTTACTAGCCTATCCTCCTTCCTAGGTAGCCAAACCTCCTTTTCTGGCTATTTAGGGTCTCTGCTTTGGGGAATTCTTCAGATACTGAATGCAAGAGCTCATCAGAGTTCCTCTGCATCTCCCTCTTCACCTTCTGCCAAAGGATCGACCGCTGACTGCTCAGGACGCCTGCAAAACCGCAACAAATTAGCAAAGACGACTACTGCAACCTTGTATCACTCATCCTGCCGCTTTCTCAACTGTTTCCTGGTGGTGCATGCTCTGGGGGTAGCCTGCCTCCTTCTTACACCAGGAGCTCTGAAGAAATCTCCCGTGGGTCGACGGAATCTTCCCCCTGCAACCGCAGGCAACAAAAGACTGCATCACCGGTCCTCTGAGTCCCCTCTCAGCACGACAAGCGTGGTCCCTGGAACTCAGCAACTCTGTCCAAGTGACTCCCACAGTCCAGTGACTCTTCAGTCCAAGTTTGGTGGAGGTAGGTCCTTGCCTCCCCACACTAGACTGCATTGCTGGGTACCCCACGATTTGCAGCTGCTCCGGCTCCGGCTCCTGTGTACTATTCCAGGATTTCCTTCATGCACAGCCAAGCCTGGGTCCCGACACTCTAACCTGCAGTGCACAACCTTCTGAGTTGTCCTCCGGCGTCGTGGGACTCCCTTTTGTGATTTCGGGTGGACTCTGGTTCACTCCTCTTCTAAGTGCCTGTTCCGGTACTTCTGCGGGTGCTGCCTGCTTTTGTGAGGGCTCCCTGACTTGCTGGGCACCCCCTCTGTCTCCTCATCCAAGTGGCGACATCCTGGTCCCTCCTGGGCCACTGTAGCATCCAAAACCCCTAACCGTGACCCTTGCAGCTAACAAGGCTTGTTTGCGGTCTTTCTTCGTTGGAACAGCTCTGCAAGCTTCTTCACGACGTGGGACATCCATTCTCCAAAGGGGAAGTTCCTAGTCCTCTTCGTTCTTGCAGAAACCAAAGCTTCTTCCATCCGGTGGCAGCTTCTTTGCACCCTAGGCTGCCATTTCCTGGGCATCTGCCCACTCTCGACATTTTCGCGACTCTCGGACTTGGTCTCCTTGTTTCACAGGTACTCAGGTCTGGAAATCCACTGTTGTTGCTTTGCTGGTGTTGGTCTTTCTTGCAGAAACCCCCCTCACGACTTCTGTGCTCTCTGGGGGTTATAGGTGCACTTTACACTTACTTTTCAGGGTCTTGGGGTGGGCTATTTTTCTAACTCTCGCTGTTTTCTTACAGTCCCAGTGACCCTCTACAAGCTCACATAGGTCTGGGGTCCATTCGTGGTTCGCATTCCACTTTTGGAGTTTATGGTTTGTGTTGCCCCTATACCTATATGCTCCTATTGCAATCTACTGTAACTTTACACTGCTTGCATTACTTCCTTTTGCTATTACTGCATAATTTTGGTATTGTGTACATATATCTTGTGTATATTTGGCATCCTCGTAATGAGGGTACTCACTGAGATACTTTTGGCATATTGTCATAAAAATAAAGTACCTTTAATTTTAGTATATCTGTGTATTGTGTTTTCTTATGATATTGTGCATATGACACCAGTGGTATAGTAGGAGCTTTGCATATCTCCTAGTTCAGCCTAAGCTGCTCTGCTATAGCTACCTTCTATCAGCCTAAGCTGCTAGAAACACCTCTTCTACACTAATAAGGGATAACTGGACCTGGTACAGAGTGTAAGTACCCCTTGGTACCCACTACAAGCCAGGCCAGCCTCCTACAGGTACAGAGAGCACTTTACACCCTTGCTGCTGCACCACTGATAGCTACGGCCCTGGCAGGCAGCCAGCCTTCTAGTATTCTACTCCCTCCTGTGAGGTGTAGGCCTCATCTCATAAGTCTACAAAATAAATTTCATTTTTTTCATTACAATGTGGCTACAAAATGTTTGATTGACCTGCTCTTTCTGTGAATGGTTCTGGTAAGATCCTTTTCAGGTCTCACCTACAGCTTCGGCTGTGGAAGACCTCTTCTCCCTCATAAAATACAGTTTGGACATATAGTAGGCTTTTGGTCAGTTGCTTCTCACTGGATGTCTTTCTTTTATAATCTTATTTGGTTGATTTCTTGATTATTCTTTACTTGTCCTGCCCCTGGAGCATGTCCTCTTTACTGTGTTCTGCTTGGCTAACTTGTGTCCTTTCACTAGTTCTTATTTTTCTTCTAGCACTTGGTGGGAGTGCCTGTAGCATCTTGTGCTATCCTTCTTGTGTTGCTTTTTCCCCTCAAATTAACCCTCATTTGTTCTTCATGTCCAGGTTCCTCCCACCACCACCTGCAGCTATTGCATTGCTTCCTATATCATCTTTTTTTAATGTTTAAGACCACCCGCCCCACCCTATTTAGTTGTTTAAAAAATAATCTTTTGGAAGAGCCGATCAGTTGCAATTTTGTACTGGGCTGTTCCGTCCTTTTTTCAAGTACTTTTATGGATATGTTTACTTTTGTAATGTTAGTGTCTGCCATCTTGGACCAGTCTATAAAAAATCACAAAATGGCTGCTCTATCATGCTGTCCCCACTTGCATGCATGGTGCCGATGCACATATATATGTCATCACGAGGCAACTGTCACAGCATCATAATGCATACGTGCCTATGCATGATGGTGCATGCACGTATATATGTCATCATGTGGCAGCTGCCATAGCATCATAATGCATACATGGCCGGGCATTATGACACATGCACATATGTATGTCTTCAGAAGGCAGCTGCCATAGCATCATAATGCAGACCTTCCCATGCATGATGGCACATGCACATATGTATGTCATCACGCTGCAGCTGCAATAGCATCATAATGCATACGTTGCCAAGCATGATGGCACATACATATATACATGCCATCATGCGGCAGCTGGTTAGCATCATAAAGCATTCCTGCCCATGCATGATGGCGCTTGCACATATATAGGTCATCACGCAGCAACTGCCGTAGCACCATAATGCATATGTGCCCGTGCATGATGGTACATTCACATACATATGTCATCATGCGGCAGCTGTATAGCATCATAATGCATATGTGGTCATGCATGATGGAGCATGCACATATATAGGTCATCACGCAGCAGCTGCCATAGCATCATAATGCATACCTGCCCATGCATGATGGCACATATGTATGTCATCACGAGGCAGCTGCCATAGCATCATAATGCACACATGCCCATGCATGCTGGAATATGCATATATATATATATATGTCATCAGGAGACAACTGCCAGAGCATCATAATGCATACGTGCCAATGCATGCTGGCACATGCATATATATATATGTCATCACGAGACAGCTGCTATAGCATCATAATGCATACCTGCCCATGCATGATGGCACATGCATGTGTCATTGTACTTTTTATTTTGAAATTGCTGTTCTACATTTGCAACAACCTTTTTTGAGGGTCAAGCGCACAAGCCTTCTGGCCCCTGTTGTAATCTCTCTGTGGGCTTTTAACCACACCCATCAGTTTGGTTGGTTCGGGGGCTTGCCTTTTAAAATCCGCTTGATTTCATTAGTGAAAGGCATGCATACGTCATGCCTTTCCCAGTGTTTAGCCCTCCTCTACAGCACAGGTAAACTACAGAAAGCATGCAAGGCTCTGTGTTTTCCAAATGGCTCCTGCACTATTTCTTTTTAGTTCCTACGCAGCGCGATCTCGCTGGGCAGTAGTTGAGTGCTTTGTATGACATCGACCCTGTTTTATGGATAATTCTACTTTTGCCAGTTACATGGATAAATGAACTTTTGCCGTTATGTTTCACTGCGAGCGAACTTCTGTTTCCTTTTCTGTGTGTTCTTCTCGCTCATGGCAACCGTTGACTCACATATGTGAAACTGTTTTACTTTTCATTATCAGTTTATGTGGCAAGAAAAATCCGGTTAGGAGTCTACAACGCTAATAGCTCTAACTCGAGCAAACGCAATAACCATTGCATAGCAAATGCTTGTTCCTGTTGTTACAGATACTTTGGACCGATGTGCTCTTATCAAGAGTGAAATACACCACATTTTTCACTCTGAAAACCTTCGGAACCCGATCACAGCAGTTGTTCAATACCTTCAAAAGCAAAAGCTTGTTTGAACCGTGGTTTGAGCTACATCTGGTTGCCATACATGCTGTCTTGCTCACTCATTTACTCACTGAAGGCAAATGACAAAAAACAATCAGTGTTCAGCGGATCATGCAGATCTGTGTTCATGCATATCCATGCAGGTCATGCAGATCTATGGCCATGAAGATCTGTGATCATGCAGACCTATGTTCATACTGATCATGCACATCCGTAGGCATGCAGATCTGTGGTAACACAGATTCCTGTTCATGCAGATCATGCAGATCCATGCTCATGCAGAACATGCAGATCCATGATTATGCAGATCCGTGTTCAGGCAGATCCATGTTGAGATAGATCCATGTTCATGCAGATCTGTGTTCATGCAGCTCATGCAGATCCATGGATATACAGATCTATGCAAATCTGTGTTCATGCAGATCTATGGACATGCAGATCCATGTACATGCAGTTCATGCATATCCATGTTCAGACAGATCCATGTCATGCAGATCTGAGTTCATGCAGCTCATGCAGATCCATGCAAATCTGTGTGCATGCAGATCCATGCTATGCAGATCTGCATTCATGTAGATCCATATTAATGCTGGTCCGTGTTCATGCAGATCTGTGTTCATGCAGATCAGTGTTCATGCATATCCACTGTAATGCAGATATGTGTTTTGGAGGATCAAGCAGAACCATGATCATGCAGATCCGTGCTCACGAAGATTTGTGTTCATGTAGCTTCATGTTACATGCAGATCTGTGGTTGTGAAGATCATGCAGAACTATGTTCATGAGATGTGATGTTTGCTCTAATTTCTCTCTCTTCCTTCCAAGCACTTCCTGTATTTCAGTTCACTAAAATAATTTATCTCGGTGAGGTTATAAACAGTGACGTCTGTAAATACAGATATACGTTATTATAAAAATGATCATTGATGACAGAAAGACAGGTAGACATATATTTCATTTTCTAGATTAATTACATTTTCTAGTTGCATGCTCCAATTTCTGAAGATGTTAAAGCATAATGGGCAGTGTTGAAGATACATTCTAAATGACTAGTGTGATATTCTTCTACTTGCCACTTTCTGATCTCTCGTTTTTGATTTATGTGATATAACATGGCGCAGATGTCCACAGAACTCTCAATAGCTTTCTAGTTTTGACGACACATTTTTTTAATTAGTTGATTTTTGGTGTTTAATTCTGGCCTCAGTAAGATGATGTAACACTTAGGAATGAATATACAGCCCAACAGTCCAGCACTAGAGGCAAGAACAGCGAAGATCTCTACGGCCACCATGTACCTGCCCTTCGTGCTCAGGTAGGCTGGGATGAAGGAGACCCAGACGCTGCAGAACACCAGCATGCTGAAGGAGATGTTTCGGGCCTCGTTAAAACTGTCTGGTAACGTCCGCACCTTAAAAGCCACCAGAAAGCTCAACAAAGCCAGAAGACCAACGTACCCGACCACACAATAGAAGGCAGCGACAGACCCTTCGTTACAGAGCAGGATCATCTTCCCAGATTCACTCTTTGTGTCAATGTCTGGGAACGGAGGCCAATGGATCAGCCACACGGTACAGATGATGACTTCCCATAGTGTGCAGAGTAGGATGAGGCTGTAGGATACCCTGGAGCCCACCCACCTCCGTAAGCTACTGCCGGGCTTCGTAGCATTGAAAGCAATGACAACAGTGATACTTTTAGCCAGAACTGAGGAAACCGCAACAGCAAAAATGATCCCAAAGGCAACCTGTCGGAGGAGGCAGGTCACCTTCCGAGGACGTCCAATAAACAACATGGAGCAGAGGAAGGAAAGCATGAGAGACACGAGGAGGATGTAGCTGAGATCCCGGTTATTAGCTCTCACAATCGCACTGTCCCTGTGTTTCAGAAAGATCACCAGCACTGCAGCAGTGATTACTGAGAAGAAGATGCTGATGGAAACCAATGTTACACCAAAGGGATCATCGTAAGAAAGTAACTCAATGGTTCGTGTGATGCAAGCGTCTTTGTTCTCATTGGACCACTGGTCTTCTCTGCATGTTATGCATCTCTCCATATCTGAAATCAAAAGCATTAATTATTATAGTAATTTATTGTTTTAGACAGAAACTTTATGACTGTGTATTACAGTCTGATCATTGTCAGAGTAACCCAGGCATGGTCTGGACAGGTTCAGGGAATATCACTTCCTGCCTCAAAATTTGCAATCAGAGAATTTGCATTTGAATCCCTTTAGATGACTAATGATTGATGGATATTAACAGATTCATGCCTACTCGCCTTAATTCACCTCTCCAGGGCAGTTCTCTTTTCAGGCTTTCATGGGTCAGCAGTGACGGGATAGTTAAGTCCTCCCTACTGGTGCACTATCTGAGCCCTCTTCCAACCCAGCAGGGTGGTTGATATCCCTGCTAAGAAGAAGCGGTGGTGCGACAGCCTTACTGAAGCTTGAAACTGCTTCTAAACCTAGATCTTCCACTAGTACAAAGGAGGTTCTACAGCTTCCTCCGGATAGCGTGCCATATGTTTTAGTCTTAGCAAACGTTCCTCCTCTTGATTGTACCCAGAAGAAGATACTCATACGCTAATAAGGAAATGTGCACATTGGATGAGCCAAAAACTTAGACACCAAGATGATCCAAATAATAGAATAATCATGGCTAGAAGGGTGAAGTGGTTAGGCTTGTCTAAAAAAGTACATGAAGGCGATTGCATAGTGATTAATTTTGCAAATTCTCATTGTGTTAATTATCTGTTGGTGTCTCTACCATCGAGTCCAAAAGGGGAAGGCAGGATCAAAGTCTATCCATTAAGCTTTTTCTACAGGCCGCCCACTTCATTACTTCCTCCTATTAGGGCTTCCCATGGTAAAAATATTTTAACAAAGGCACCCTTACAGAACCCTACCCTTGACCCTGGGGGTACCCAAAATCACTCTTCCCTTGATGCAATTGATTGACAATTGGAGGGTTTGGGGCTCCCAAATGATTGTTTACAGGAACTAGAGCTGATGGGAGTGCATACACTTTTGGAATCACCCATAGGGTCTGATGAGCTAGTTAGCTTTCCACATCTTATAACAGATACAGCCATAATTGAGGAGTCTGGGAAAATGCCCCAGCAAAGTAATGTATTGTTATCTTTAATCAGTTGGAATATTGCTGGGCTTCGTTCTAAAGTTGAAAATTTGGAATGGCTGGAGTTTATATCCACTTTTGATATCATTTGTTTTCAAGAAACTTGGCTTCTAGCACCTTTCCATTTAGACGGCTACTACTCCGTGTCTCAGCCAGCTACTCCATCTAGAGCAGGCAGAGCAAGCGGTGGTCTTCTGGTACTTGTGTCATTATTACTCCCAAAAATTGAGGTTTCATTAATTTGGTCTTCTGCTTTTTTTTCGGTAGTTTTATTATCAATATCTGGACGGAAAGACATTTTACTCTTAAACTTTTACAATAACATTCCAAGTGCTGCCCTGCCAGGAAGTCTCGAAGAGCTTATAGACCAACTAGACTCAGCCGGGAAACTCCAGGACAGGGAATTTGATACGATCTGGGTTGGAGATTTTAATGTTCAGTAATGCAAGTATGAATTACCCCACTTATTTGGTGCCGCTACAGAAGGCAGAGAGTCACTCACTCATTTTATTCACTCTAATTTAGGAAATGCCTTGAATACCCTCATCTATAAATTTGACCTTGCTTTTGCAAGGGATATGGAAAATAGTCAGATAAGAGAAATACCCACCTATACAGGGAGTACTAATGGCAGCATTATTGGCTTTATTCTTATCAATTCCTCACTTTTACGTTCAATAGTGGATTTTAAAATTAAATCTCACTGTGCCAGTGACCATAACCCTTTAAGTATAAAATTATCTTTTAAAACTAGAGTAATCTTACCTAGGACTGCATATAAAGAGAAAGAGGTGTTTAAAAGAAATTCTGGCCCTCGCATGAGGTGGGAGAGGGTAAACCCTAACACTTTCGATGCGAACCTTATAACTCAAAATAAGGCTGACTTCAACACTTCCTTGTCCCTGCAATCCACTCCATTCCACCTTATAACTGCCTTTGAATCTTTAAGCTGTGCTATTTCTGAGGCACTGATGTGTATCCAATATCCCAAAGGCGCAAAACCTCAACGGTGGTTCAATTCTGCCTGTACGGCTGCCCATAGAGATCTAAAGTCAGCGATCAAAACTACTCCATGTAATCGGGATTTAATTAAACAGGCCAGGGGCCGATACAAATCAGCCCTTGAAGAGAGAAAGAATGAAATACGCACTAGCGCTTGGGAACTACGGGATCCCTCTCAGTTTTGGAAGGTGGTTAATCACCCATATTTCTCAGGAAAGGAAAATAGGGACGACGACTGTTTGATACCAGAGGGGGTTTGGGTAGACCATTTTTCATCTGTATTGCAATCTGTAAATAATCCTAATGATGGAGGGGAGGTATGTCGCCTCCCGTGTTCGGCTACTCTAAATCCAACTAAGAGCGGCATTTTACTTGAGGCACACGAGATCAGTGCAGCAGTAACTAAAATGAAACTAAGGAAAGCTCCTGGCCCCGATGGGGTACCGGTTGACCTATTTAAATCTCTACCTGATCTGTGGGTTCCATTAATTACAAATGTTCTGAACAGTGCTATTCAAAGTGCGATCCCCTCCTCATGGTTAATGGCAATAATCGTCCCAATTTTCAAAAAGGGTAATAGGCTTGACTGTAAGAGGCTGGACTGGCTTGTAGTGAGTACCAAGGGGTACTTACACCTTGCACCAGGCCCAGGTATCCCTTATTAGTGTATAGGGTGTCTAGCAGCTTAGGCTGATAGATAATGGTAGCTTAGCAGAGCAGCTTAGGCTGAACTAGGAGACGAGTGAAGCTCCTACAGTACCACTAGTGTCACTTGCACAATATCATAAGAAAACACAATACACAGATATACTAAAAATAAAGGTACTTTATTTTTATGACAATATGCCAAAGTATCTCAGTGAGTACCCTCAGTATGAGGATAGCAAATATACACAAGATATATGTACACAATACCAAAAATATGCAGTATAGTCTTAGAAAACAGTGCAAACAATGTACAGATCCAATAGGATGCAATGGGGACACATAGGGATAGGGGCAACACAAACCATATACTCCAAAAGTGGAATGCGAACCACGAATGGACCCCAAACCTATGTGACCTTGTAGAGGGTCGCTGGGACTGTAAGAAAACAGTGAGGGTTAGAAAAATAGCCCACCCCAAGACCCGGAAAAGTGAGTGCAAAGTGCACTAAAGTTCCCCAAAGAGCACTGAAGTCGTGATAGGGGAATTCTGCTGGAAAGACACAAACCAGCAATGCAACAACGATGGATTTTCAAACGAGGGTACCTGTGGAACAAGGGGACCAAGTCCAAAAGTCACAAGCAAGTTGGAGATGGGTAGATGCCCAGGAAATGCCAGCTGTGGGTGCAAAGAAGCTGCTACTGGACAGTAGAAGCTGAGGATTCTGCAGGAACGACAAGGGCTAGAAACTTTCCCTTTGGAGGATGGATGTCCCACGCTGTGGAGAGTCGTGCAGAAGTGTTTTCCTGAAGAAAGACTGCCAACAAGCCCTGCTAGCTGCAAATCGTGCAGTTAGGGTTTTTGGATGCTGCTGTGGCCCAGGAAGGACCAGGATGTCGCCAATTGTGTCAGGGGACAGAGGGGGCACCCAGCAGGACGAGGAGTCCTCTCAGAAGCAGGCAGCACCCGCAGAAGTGCTGGAAAAGGCACTACAAAGAGGAGTGAAACAGTGCTCATCCGAAGTTGCACAAAGGAGTCCCACGCCGCCGGAGGACAACTTAGAAAGTCGTGCAGTGCAGGTTAGAGTGCCGTGGACCCAGGCTTGGCTGTGCACAAAGGAAATCCTGGAAAAGTGCACGGAAGCCGGAGTAGCTGCAAAACACGCGGTTCCCAGCAATGCAGTCTGGCGTGGGGAGGCAAGGACTTACCTCCATCAAACTTGGACTGAAGAGTCACTGGACTGAGGGAGTCACTTGGACAGAGTTGCTGAGTTCAAGGGACCTCGCTCGTCGTGCTGAGAGGAGACCCAGAGGACCGGTGATGCAGTTCTTTGGTGCCTGCGGTTGCAGGGGGAAGATTCCGTTGACCCACGGGAGATTTCTTCGGAGCTTCTAGTGCAGAGAGGAGGCAGACTACCCCCACAGCATGCACCACCAGGAAAACAATAGAGAAGGTGGCAGGATCAGTGTTACAGTGTCGCATTAGTCGTCTTTGCTACTTTGTTGCAGTTTTGCAGGCTTCCAGCGCGGTCAGCAGTCGATTCCTTGGCAGAAGGTGAAGAGAGAGATGCAGAGGAACTCTGATGAGCTCTTGCATTCGTTATCTGAGGAATTCCCCAAAGCAGAGACCCTAAATAGCCAGAAAAGAGGGTTTGGCTACTTAGGAGAGAGGATAGGCTAGCAACACCTGAAGGAGCCTATCAGAAGGAGTCTCTGACGTCACCTGCTGGCCCTGGCCACTCAGAGCAGTCCAGTGTGCCAGCAGCACCTCTGTTTCCAAGATGGCAGAGGTCTGGAGCACACTGGAGGAGCTCTGGGCACCTCCCAGGGGAGGTGCAGGTCAGGGGAGTGGTCCCTCCCCTTTCCTTTGTCCAGTTTCGCGCCAGAGCAGGGCTGAGGGGTCCCTGAACCGGTGTAGACTGGCTTATGCAGAAATGGGCACCATCTGTGCCCATGAAAGCATTTCCAGAGGCTGGGGGAGGCTACTCCTCCCTTGCCTTAACACCTTTTTCCAAAGGGAGAGGGTGTAACACCCTCTCTCTGAGGAAGTCCTTTGTTCTGCCATCCTGGGCCAAGCCTGGCTGGACCCCAGGAGGGCAGAAACCTGTCTGAGGGGTTGGCAGCAGCAGCAGCTGCAGTGAAACCCCTGAAAAGGCAGTTTGGCAGTACCCGGGTCTGTGCTAGAGACCCGTGGGATTATGGGATTGTGCCATGTTACATGGCCATATTCGGAGTTACCATTGTGAAGCTATACATAGGTAGTGACCTATGTATAGTGCACGCGTGTAATGATGTCCCCGCACTCACAAAGTCTGGGGAATTTGCCCTGAACAATGTGGGAGCACCTTGGCTAGTGCCAGGGTGCCCACACACTAAGTAACTTAGCACCCAACCTTTACTAAGTAAAGGTTAGACATATAGGTGACTTATAAGTTACTTAAGTGCAGTGGTAAATGGCTGTGAAATAACGTGGACGTTATTTCACTCAGGCTGCAATGGCAGGCCTGTGTAAGAATTGTCAGAGCTCCCTATGGGTGGCAAAAGAAATACTGCAGCCCATAGGGATCTCCTGGAACCCCAATACCCTGGGTACCTCAGTTCCGTATACTAGGGAATTTTAAGGGTGTTCCAGTATGCCAATGTAAATTGGTGAAATTGGTCACTAGCCTGTTAGTGACAATTTGGAAAGAAATGAGAGAGCATAACCACTGAGGTTCTGGATAGCAGAGCCTCAGTGAGACAGTTAGTCATAACACAGGTAACACATACAGGGCACACTTATGAGCACTGGGGTCCTGGCTGTCAGGGTCCCAGTGACACATACAACTAAAACAACATATATACAGTGAAAATATGGGGGTAACATGCCAGGCAAGATGGTACTTTCCTACAGTTCTCTAAAGGGCTACAACCTATTTACAAGGGTAGGGAATCCCAGCCTCCCAGTAAAAAGAAGCCATGGGTCTCTAAAGAGAAGGGACCCCCCAAGTGTTATGCATGTGACCAAGTGGTTCTTGTGAGGAGGGAACCCAAATGTCCCAAGTGGACACTGACACCCACTGGTGCTCAGTCACAGGGTTTGGCCAGTGTAGCGCTTGGGGAGGAGTTGGCTTCAGGTGGGTGGGATCCAGCTGAGACGACCCTTGTCTCACTAAGGTACAGTGTGATGGTACAGAGGACCCTTGTGCCTGAGAACACTAAGAAATACAGGCAGTGGGTGACCACCAATAGACAGAGGGTGGAGGCTCTGACAGATCTACTCTAGAGGGTTGGCTGCAGCAGGCTGCAGAGCAGGCATCTGGCAAGGAGTCTGGTTTACACTTGATCTATTCGGAGGAAGGCCTTCTATATAGCGAGCCAAAGTTTACTGAGCCTGGGGCAGCACGTTTGCGGGTGGTACCCCAGTGCTTCAGAGCCTTCCTACTGGGTTTGGCTCATGATGTGCCTTTATCTGGTCAGAACAAGACCTTTGAATGGCTTGTCACCCACTTTTACTGGTCCCATATGTTCAAGCACTCTGATACGCACTGTAGGTCTTGCCAAACTTGTCAGGCAAGTGGCAAGAGTGAGAGGAAATGTAAGGCTTCCCTACAACCTTTTTCTGTAGTCAGCACCCCTTTTGAAAGGGTTGGTATTGACATTGTGGGACCTGTGGATTGCAAGGCGGCCATGGGCAACGGTTTATCTTGGTCTTGGTGGACGATGCTACCCAGTACCAGGAAGCTATACCTCTGAGGTCAATCACAGCTCCTGTGGTAGAACGTGCATTGAAGGGGTTTTTTACCCATATGGGGTTCCACAAGGAGGTGGTATCTGATAGGGGTACCGACTTCATATTTACTTATATGAAGGCTCTGTGGAGGGAGTATGGGGTTACATACAAGTTCACCACTCCTTATCACCCCCAAGGAAATGGTCTGGTTGAGAGATTCAACTGCACCCTGAAAGGCATGATCATGGGCCTGTCAGAACCCTTGAGTGGGACATGCTCTTACCATGCCTTCTGTTTACTTGCAGGAAGGTGCCACAAAAGGGACTTAGTTTGAACCCTCTTGAATTGTTGTATGGACACCCTGTAAGACGACCTCTGAGTCTGGTTAGGGAAGGCTTGGATAAGGCCTCCAGGAAGCCCCACCCCAGGATGTATTTAGCTATGTGCTGGCTTTTAGGAACCAGACAACCCCCTTCAGGAAGCTCGCTCAGGAGAACCTGGAAGCAAGCCAGGAAGGCATGAAACAATGGTATGACCAGAATTCCACCCTAGTTGAGTTTCAGCCTAGTGTGGGGGATGTCCCTAGTGGAGCCCTGTGCTCCCCAGGACAAGTGGACTGGGCCTTTTGAGGCAGTGGAGTGCAAGAGTGATGTCACCTATCTGGTGAACCTGTGGACTCTCAGGAACCCATTGAGGATTCTGCATGTGAACTACCTCAAACCTCACTTTGAGGGGTCTGAAGTGGCAATGCTCTTGGCAACAGATGATGGGGTGGAGGAAGAGAGTGAGACTCCTACTGACCTCCTGACTGACACAGAGAAAGATGGCCCTGTGGAGGGTGTGAACCTCTCCCCCTCACTTACCCCAGAGCAACAGAGGGTGAGGTATCCAAAATGTTAACCCTTGTGGTTATTAAGTTCTCCAGTAGCCCTTGGGCCAGTCCAGTGGGCTTTGTCCAAAAAGCTGCTGCTCCTGGTGCCACTCCAGAACTCTGGTTCTGTGTGGATTACTGTGAACTCAACGCAGTCACAAAGACTGATGCAAACCCCATACCCCGAGCTGATGAGCTCATTAATAGGTTAGGGGCTGCCAAATATCTCAGCACATTTGATTTAATGTCTGGATATTGACAGATAACTCTGACTTATGGGGCCAAGGAGAGGTCTGCATTTTCTACCCCAGATGGGGAATACCAGGTTAGGGTGATGCCCTTTGGGATGAAAAATGACCCTGCCACCTTTCAGAGGTTGGTTACCAGGTTTTGGCTGGATTGGAGGACTTCAGTGCAGCTCACCTGGATGACATTTTTGTGTTCAGCTCCAGTTGGGAGGAACACTTGCAGCACCTCTGCAAAGTGTTGGAAGGCCTGCAAAAGGCAGGCCTCTCTGTTAAGGCGAGGAAGTGCCAAATAGGGCAGGGATCTGTAGTGTAGGAGTCGACAGGTGTTCCCCCTACCACCCAAGGCTGACACTATTCTGGCTTAGGAGCCCCCGAAGACCCAGACTGAGGAGAGAGCATTTGTAGGTCTCACAGTACTATAGGAGGTTTGTTAAGTGGTATGGCACCATTGTTGCTCAATTGACTGAGTTAACTTCCAAATAGCAACCCAAGAAGGTGATCGCGACAGAGACTTGCCAGACAGCTTTTGATGCCCTGAAGGCAGCCATGTGCACACCACCCGTGCTGAAGGCACCTGACTTCTCTCAAGAATTTGTTGTGCAGACTGATGCTTCAGAGCATGGTGTAGGAGAAGTTATGTTACAGCTAAATGAACAGACCAACCAGTAGCCTTCAGGTTACTTTAGGCGGTTACTTCCCTGGGAATGTAGGTGGAGTGGAGTGCAATTGAGTGTGAAGCTTTTGCTGTGGTCTGGGTACTCAAAAAGCTGAGACTCTACTCACTTCCGGGTTAAGACCGACCACAGGCCCCTCAGATGGTTAATGCAGATCAGGGGTGAGAATCCAAAACTGTTGAGGTGGTCCATCTCCCTACATAGAATGGACTTTACGGTGGAACACTGCCCTGACACAGAACACGCCAATGCTGATGGTCTGTCCAGATTCTTCCGCCTTTGTGAAGAGAACTCCAATGAGGTTGGGTAATCCTTCCCACCTTCAGCTGGGGGGGACACATGTTAGATCTGGCATCCTTGGTGTGGTCTCCCCTAACTTTTTGCCTCTGCTTCCCAGGTTGTTGCTGTATGCTGGACTCTGTTTTTGCTGTTTTTGTGGATCTGGGCACATTATCACTGGTGATCGCTCCATGTGAAATTGCAGGTGTAATTAGTTTCCATATTTGGCATATTTGATTTACAAATAAGTCCCTACTAAAGTGCATTAGAGGTGCCCAGGGCCTGTAAATTAAATGCTACTAGTGGGCCTGCAGCACTGATTGTGCCACCCACATGAATAGAACTGTAAACAAGGCTCAGACCTGCCACTGCAGTGTCTGTGTGTGCAGTTTGTAAACTGCCAATTCGACTTGGCAAGTGTACCCACTTGCCAAGCCCAAACCTCACCTTTTCATATATGTAAGGCACCCCTAAGGTAGGCCCTATGTAACCCCATGGGCAGGGTGCAGTGTATGTTAAAGGTAGGACACATACTGGTGTGTTTTTACATGTCCTAACAGTGAAAAACTGCCAACATTGTTTTTCACTGTTGCAAGGCATATCTCTCTCATAGGTTAACATGGGGGCTGCCTTTAAATATCCTTAAAGTGCAGCTTCACTTTGAGAGCAGATAGAGATTCAGAGTTTGGGGTCTCTGAACTCACAATTTAAAAATACACCTTTTAGCGAAGTTGATTTTTAGATTGTCATTTTGAAAATACCACTATTAGAAAGGGGCATTTTCTTGCTTAAACCATTCTGTGACTCTGCATGTTTGTCCATTCCCTGTCTGGGTCAGACTGACATTTGGGGGCATATTTATACTTCGTTTGCGCCGAATTTGCGCCGTTTTTTTCGACGCAAATTTGGCGCAAAACTAACGCCATATTTATACTTTGGCGTTAGACGCGTCTAGCACCAAAGTATGGGCAAATAGCATCATTTTTTTGCGTGAACGCCTTCCTTGCGTTAATGAGATGCAAGGAAGGCGTTCCCGTCTAAAAAAATGACGGCGACGCAAATGCGTCGTATTTATACTCCCGGGCAAAAATCATGCCCGGGAGTGGGCGGGGCAAAAAACCCCGCATTTGCGCCACTTTTTAACGCCTGGGTCAGGGTAGGCGTTAAGGGGCCTGTGGGCTCAAAATGAGCCCACAGGTGCCCTCCCCTGCCCCCAGGGACCCCCCCTGCCACCCTTGCCCACCCCAGGAGGACACCCAAGGATGGAGGGACCCATCCCAGGGACATTCAGGTAAGTTCAGGTAAGTATACATTTTTTTTTTTTTTTGGGTGGCATAGGGGGGCCTTATTTGTGCCCCCCTACATGCCACTATGCCCAATGACCATGCCCAGGGGACAGAAGTCCCCTGGGCATGGCCATTGGGCAAGGGGGCATGACTCCTGTCTTTACTAAGACAGGAGTCATTTAAATGGCGTCTGGGCGTCGTAAAAAATGGCGCAAATCTGGTTGAGGCGATTTTTTTGCCTCAACCTGACTTGCCCTATTTTAAGACGCCCTAACGCCATTTTCCCCAACGCCGGCGCTGCCTGGTCTACGTGGTTTTTTTCCACGCACACCAGGCAGCGCCGGTCTGCTAGCGCCGGCTAACGCCATTCCATAAATACGGCGCCCGCATGGCGCTTCAGAATGGCGTTAGACGGCGCTAAATTTTTTGACGCTAAACTGCGTTAGCGCAGTTTAGCGTCAAAAAGTATAAATATGGGCCTTGGGCTATTTGTGAATCTCCACTAGACAGTGACACAAAGGGAGCTGGGGTGTAGCCTGTATATCCTGATGAGCCATCTGGGCTAGGCTGGAGGAAGGAGTGGGCACTTATACCTGAATGGGCTGTGCCAACTTCAAAGGCAGAAAGCGGTATAAGTAGTGGAACCAAAACCCAGATTTTCAGATTACTTCAAAATTCAAGAGGGACTTCTGCTAAGGAGAAGAGTTGAAGAACTGGAGGAGGAGTACTGCCCCTTTGCCTGTGACTGTGCTTTGCGGGGTTGGCCTCCAGTTGCTGCTTCTGCCTGAAAGGGGACAAAGACTGGACGTTGTGGTATATTTCTGCTTGAAAGGTATCTCTAAGGGCTTGGACTGAGCTTGCCGCCTGTTATGAAGTTTCAGGGCCATCAACAATGTCCTCTACCAGCACCTTGATTCTCAGCTGAGACAATTACCCTGCCAAGGGGTGCATAATCCAGTCCCTGGGCCCTTAAAAGGAGAAAGTGGTGAAAAACTAAAAAGAACCACGTAAACTGACTTCAGACGACTCCGGACTGATACCCCTGCGACTTCACCTGCAACGGAAGCCGTGGACCTCGCTGGAGCACGACAACCCCGCAGGCCCAATGCCACTGCAGCCTCACTGAAGTTCGTGACTGCGTGAAGTCACCACACCACATCGTGCATGTCGGATATCGACCCCGTCGGAAGTACGTGGCTCCAACGCTTCACAACAACGCCACATCTCTTCCACAGCTCCACAGCAAGGACCTGACGCCTCGCACTAACGCCTCCGCTTGTTCACCGGATCCAGCGACGCCTTGATCCCGTCTCCATGCACTGGCTTGTTTCCACATGTTCACAAGGTACTGTACCTGGGGGTCCATGCGACTCTTTAACCGATACAAGTTGCGTTGCATTGTGGGAAACAACTCTCACCAAATCGAAGCAATTGTGCTTCTAGGCACTATGGCCCTCATTATGAACACGGCGGTGTTAACCGCCGTGTTCATGCTGGCGATCATTTAACTGACCGCCAGCCCCCCTGGGACCCTACCGGCCACATAAAGAACAATGCATGGCCTGGACATTGCCGGTGGCTCCACATGGAGCCGCTGTCAATGCCTCTGTGCGGCAAGTGCACTGACCACGGAAGCCCTATCACTGCAGGGCAATTTGCCCCAGGTCTAGATGGTAGGGGAGGGGTTCGGACTAGGTGCACACACGAGCGCCACCCTTTGAAGTATGTGTGACTATAAGGGGACACTCCCCCTCCTCTAGACCCGGGGCAAATTGCCCTGCAGTGATAGGGCTTCCGTGGTCAGTGCACCTGCCGCACAGAGTACTCCACAGGCAGGCCCTTGTTCCTATTACCACTATTGGGCTACCACCTACCTAGGTAGGCGCTCTTTCCCCTCGCACTGTAATCACTAGTGCTTGAACCTGGGGATCCAAGGCCCTGATGAATGCCCCCAGACCTCCTTTGGCTCTTAGTAGTGGCAGAAACATGTTGTCCAGTTTAGAGTAGGTGACCCTTCGAGTCATTACCCTTAATAGGTGTCCCTCCGCTTGCTTTTAACCTCACCAGCAGTCACCACGAATAGAGGTGTATCAGAACACAGGTGACTGATTGTTTTTTTTTATTCCTTCTGTAGTAACAACTGGATCCCATTTCTATCCAGACAACTTTAATCTCTGCACTCCCTTTGAGTTCTTTTAACACTGAGGTTGAGTCCATCCAGGTGATACTATCCTACCTGGATGGGGCTAGGTGGTCAATTGATGAAGCATGAAACTATATAGTGTGTGAGATCACCTAGTCCGTAAGGAGAAATTCCCCTCTGGACAGCTACACGCAGCACGCAAACAAACCTTGTAGTTCGAGATATACAAAGGCTCCAGACAAACTCCTTTGCACATGGTACCCTAAACACCCCATACTCCTTGTGTACATTGTTTATAAATGTACCAGTACTTCGCAGGCCTACTGGCTGGGGGGAACAGTTCGCTATGTATGTCCGTTTGTTATTACAATACACCATATCCATGTGCCATTCTTCCATGGTCGGTACCGGACCCCGATCCCAGCTCATTGCTATGCGATGCTTAGCCAGCAGCAGCCCAATAGCCACCAACCGCTGGAACGATTTCAGTATGTCCCTGTCCCAGCCCAGCAAAGCCAAAATCGGCTTGCAGCCCAACTGATGCCCTCCAATGTCTTCTAGCTCCTCAAACACAAACCCCCAAAACCGCTGCACCCCAGCGCAGGACAAGACAGATGGAAAAATCCTGCTTGGCCTTCCCCATATCTAGGACCTCCGTACATGGCCCATATCTATAGAGTTTAAGGGGTGTGTAATATGCCCTGTTTATATATTTCAAGTGTATCAAGCAATGTCTGCCATTCAAAGAGACCGTACCGGTCAAGGAGCAGTAGTATTGCCACTGATCATCCGTTAGCTATAACCCCAAATCCCTCTGCCACTCAATTCTAGCTTTTGTCAGCTCATGTAGACGTGTCTTCTGTAGGTGTGCATACAGTCTAGACACTAAACGCTGGGGCTGGTCATCTGCAACAACCATAGAGAGAGACTGCACCCCTGGAGGCTCCCGCATGTCCTTCCCCAGAAGCGCCACAATAGCATGTCTTGCTCTATAAAACTGGTACTGCAGCAGTGGGGCAGCAGTGGGGTCAATTCGTCCATCCGCTCCAGCACCATGTCATATGTACTCATGGCACCCTCCCTAAAAAAATCTCCCATTGTGGTAATATTTAATTTATGCATGGCCCGTAACAAACTTATATCTCGCCACAACACATACCACGCACACCACTCCAAAGGCACATATGGGGAGTACAGCAGAGCGAGCCCCTGTCTGTTCAGCAGTCCATACCAAGCCTGTGTAGTGGAATTCAGGGACGCAAACTCTCCTTAGCGTTGATTCGGGTGTGAAAATTTGTACTCAGCAACGGATCCGGGGCCGCTAGCTCACGCTCTATTTTTAAGAATGGAAGTTTGTTAGAACCATGTATTCAGGTGTGGGCGAACGTAACATGGGCAACCATACAATATAACGCCAGATCGGGTGTGTTTAGTCTGCCCAACTCGTATGGGAGAGTCGGGGTCTACCATTTGACTCTCGGCTGCTTTCCTGGCCACGCTATCTTAATAAGAAGTTCTATCAAGGTCGCGAAAAATGCTCTCGGCAGCCTCATAGGGATGTTCTGAAAAAGGAACAAAAACCTAGGGAGCACCACCATTTTCATGAGTGCTATGTGGCCCACTAGCAATAGCAGCAGCCTGATCCCCCTCTCCACATCACCTGTCAGGGCCTTAAGCGCAACATCATAGTTATCTGCTAACACTATCTTAGGGTCTGTATGGACTTTAATTTCCAGGTATCGAACCAAACCCGCCTCCCACCTAAGGGGGAATCCCACATCCACCGGCGTTGTAGCCGGCGTCAGGGGGAAAACAATTGACTTACTCCAGTTGATCCGGAGACTGGAAAAAGTGCCATATTTTATTATCTCACGTAGTATCAGTGCTACATTGCTTTGGGGGTATCTAATATATAATAAGGTGTCGTCCACGTAAGCGGAAAGCACCAGAGTATAATTCTGGAAGTGAAGACCTCAGTGGCCATGGTACTCTCACAAAACACATGCCAGTGGCTCCGCCACAATCGCATACAATAGAGGTGACAGCGGACACCCCTGTCTGGTGCTCCTAGTAATACGAAAAGCATCAGTAACCACCCCGTTAACTCTGAGTCTGGCCAATGGTTCCCTGTACAGTGTCAACACTAATTTCAAGAAGACATCTCCCATTCCAATCCGCTGCAGCACCGCCCTTATAAAGCGCCACTCCACTGAATCGAAGGCCTTCTCAGCATCTAAAAAGACCGCGACTGTCCTCGTCTCCGGGTTTACGTTTTGTATCGTTCCAAACAATGTACAGAGGTTCACAGTAAGGCTGCGGTCTGGAACTAACCCCGACTGCTCCGGCTGAACCTACTTCGGCAGCAGCTTAGCCAGGCGGTCCGTCAGGATCTTAGCGTAGACTTTGGTGTCAACGTTTATTAATGACAACGGGCGGTAGGACCAGCACTGCGTTGGGGGCTTGCCAGGCTTTAACAGCGTAATCAGCATCGCTTCATGAATCGAGGACGGCATAAGCTCACCCTCTGTCATTTCTGCATATACTTCTCTCAGGTGAGGGAACAGTGTGTCCTTGAAAGCCTTATAAAACCAAACGGAAAGCCCATCAGGACCCAGAGCTTTTCCCTCCACCATGCCCCCCAAGACCCCACCAATCTCCTCGAGAGTCAGAGGGGCTATAAGAGACTCTCTGTCTGTTTCCGTCAACCAAGCCAATTCTATGTGCAGTAGGTAATCCAACAGAGTTTCCGTGTTGGAGGTAATCTTGGAGGTATAGAGAGACTCATAGTATTCGCAACATCTATGGCTATTTGTTCTGGCTCTGTGATTTTGCTGCCCTCTTCGGCCTGTACTGCTATGATCATGTTTTTCTCTCTGCTGGGGCGAATCACATTCGCCAACAACGACCCCGGCCTCTCACCCTCCCCAAACACACGGACTGTGGCATATTTCCCCATATGCTGAATCTCAGTGAGTGTTGTGTCCTGAAATTCCACCAGTTTAGCGCTCAATGGAACCCAGGATCCGGCTATCAGATTTGTGTAGGTGTTCCTGCTCTAGGTGGACGAGCTCCTCTTCCAGAGAGTCCAAACGCCCTCTAATCGACCTCAGAACTCTAGCATGCTTGGCTATGGCTATACCTCTTATGTACAATTTGAATGTCTCCCACACCGTGCACATGCTATTCACCGAGCCTTTGTTGATCTGAAAAAAGTATTTTATGGCAATAGCTCACTCATCGCGAAATACCGAGTCGAGTAGCGAGTATGGGGGGAACCTCCAAGCAAACGGGGGACTGGCCGTGGTCGCAAGGTCATCATCAATGGGACTGGAGAGTGATCGCAGTACGTTCTGGGCCAAGGGGCCTCCGTCAGGAGATTACCCAGCAGATTCTGAGAAACCAGCCACAGATCAATTTGCGTGTATAAGTTATGTGCAGCTGAATAGTGAGTGTATCCCCCCTCAGTGGGATGCCTGCCTCTCCATATGACCACCAGCCCTAACTCTGCTGCTACCCTTGTCAATGCTCTGGCCGCTGCAGCCGGTTTCCTATACCCGCCCCCTGATCTATCGATTGAAGGGTTCAATGTACAGTTGAAATCCCCCTCCCAAATTTGTGGGAGACCCCTCCAGGTACCTGCCCTGGCCGCTAAGTCGTAATAGAATTGGAGGTTGTCAAAATTAGGGCCATAAATCCCGGCTAGGAGAAACATAGCAGCACTCCCACTGCAGCGCACCACAATATACCTGCCATCAGGGTCCGCATTGATCTCCCGGAGACAGAGACCACAGAACCACGAAGCCCAATCCAACACCCCTTGCGAATGAGACGTAAACCCCGCTGCCAAGATTTGCCCTTGCATCCTCCTAGGGGCAAGCATAGGGCTACCCGGTGGCAAGTGCGTTTCCAGCAGAAGAGCTATATCCACTTTGTGTCACTGCAAATAGGCTACCACCTTACGCACTTTCCGAGCATCATTCAAACCTCGCACAGTCCACGTCACCATTCGTATCATATTCAGGCCCTTGCTTATGTCTGGTATTGAACTATGATGTGCCATTAACTATGGAATGCATACAATCCTGTATCTGTCCTTTCGCGCAAATGAATCTGCAATTGCTTAACTGAAACATAAAAACCAAAACATTATTTTGGAGCCTATAACTCCCTCAAAAACCACCCCCACCCACAGTAGGCATTGCCCCAACCCACCTAGCTGAGGACAAACTACCCCCCCAAGGCAAAACAACCTTTTCTTGGTTCTACAGGTGTTCCACACGCTCAGGTGGATGTTGCCCAGCTGTGCTGTTCATCTTGTGAATGTTAGCCACCTACGGTAGTATGACGATCAAAACAGTTGCATACAGAAAAAACATGTGCTCAAGAAACCCCTGCAGGTCTAATTTGTGGCTTATTATCCGATGCCGTCACCGCTTGCCAACAATCCACTGGGCCATTTCTCTCGCCACTACTGGTCAGCTTAGTGATTTAACTCTTGACCCATGCTTCTCGTGGCTGACGTGCTCCATGTATCTCTCTCAAGCCCATCTGCAGATATGCGCTGTTCAGTCACTGCTGTCTCGTGAGCTGGTGTCGGCCGTGATGATGACTCTCCCTTCAACCACCCTGCATTTCAGGAATTGAGCAAGTTTTTTGTGATTTGTGAAAAGAGCGGCTTTCCATCAACCTCCACTCACAGTTTGGCCGGGTGTAGCATACTATATTCCAAATTTAACTCTCTCAGCTGCCTTTTCCCCGTAATAAACTGCCGCCTGGCCTCTTGTACCTCTTGTGTAAAGTCCGGGTAAATGGAGACCACCAAGCCTTCATTCTTTAGGGTTTTAAGTAGCATAACTCGTCCCAATCCTGCAACGCGATCTCTGAAGTTTAATAGTTTGGCGATAATGGGGCTCCGAGGGCCACCCGGAGGTGGGCGGATCGCCCAAAGAACGATGTGCTATTTCCACCACAAATAAACTTGACCCAGCAGCTGGACAAGTAGGCGCTCTATAAATACTTCCATGTTGTCTAGTAGACTCAGCAATACCCACTATGCGTAGGTTATTCCTGTGGGATATAGCTTCCAAATCGTCCACTTTAGCTTGCAGAGTCGCCAGTTCCTTGCCCATCCTAGCTTGACCAGTGGCCATCGGTGACTGGCCGTCCTCCACCTCCGAAATGCACCTCTCCGACTGATCCAGCCGCTCTGCTTGTTTATCTAGTCGCTCCGTCATTCTATCCATTCTGTAGGTGAGGGAATCTATTTTACTGTCTATCTGGGTCAGGCTTTGCTGCATTGCTACTAAGATTTGGCACAAATCCTGTTCAACACCCAATGACACAGCGGTTCCTCCAGCCATGCCAGTCTCTGTGCTGTCACCCGCAGGGGTTTACGACTTACGCTGGACAAACTGCAATTTGGCTTGAGTTTTGTCTGCCTTGCCCACATTGCGCGCTCTTGTGTACATGTAGGTTGCGCTTGTTAGAAAGGCGCCGCCGTGGGATACTTTCACAATGTCAATGCTCGGAAGGCCACAAAACCAGTCACCAGTTTTCGTACATCAGGAGGCAGTGCCATCCTCGCCAGTTCACTGCGCCAATAATCACCTCCTCCGCAACTCTGCCCCCAGAATCCCTTCGCTGGTTGTCACCTACCCCCAGTCCACTCCAAGATGCTCTGCCACTCACCGGGGGGCTAAAAGCAGTACCACCACTCTGTTGCCTGTACCAGGGTCTCACTACCAGCCCCAGGACATTGGACACCAAAGCTGCCAGCAGTTGGGGGCTGCCCCACAACACTTCACATCAGGGGCCGCCCCGGGCATGCACCGCGCACTCCGGTCCGGCTGTCCAACGGCTTCCACCTACACGGCCCTTCTTCATTCCAGGCTCAGTGCAGCCCAGGCCCGACCCCTCCCCGTCCGTCCCTCTGAACTCAGGTCTGCGCCGCACCTGTGTTGTGCCCAAATGGTGCCCCGCTGCCTTCAGGCTGCCGCAATCCAGTCGCTGCTTTTCAGGCACGCAGCCTCACCCTCCCAGGGTTGGCTTCCTTAGCACCTTAGCGCCGGCTAGCGTCAATCCATTATATGATGCCCGGCCAGCGCCCAGGAATGGCGCTAGCCGGCTCTGTTCTTTTTGACGCCAACCTTTTGGTTGGCGTCAAAAAGTATAAATATGGGCCTAAAGGCGGTTAGATACTCACTTTCAGGTACTATGTTTTGACTGGAAAACCCATTGAAAATGTCTAGGGTTGAATTGTACTTTTTTCATACCAGGTTGGTCATTAAACCTGTGCTATGAACATTTTGCACCACATAGGTCTCAGTATGCAGGTGTACATTCCTGTAGTCTAACATTATCCTATAGGAGACAGGTTCAATGGTGAAAGACAAAGCACTATTATGCCCTGACATTGTAATTGACCTAACATCACTTTTTTACCATGCTTTGCATCTGGCTTTGAATGGTATTGAGCCTGCACTTGAGGTTCACTTTGTAAGGGAATGAAATGCAGAATTGATTGTTTATCCCACCCGCTTGATTTCTCTTTAAGTCAGTAGCCTGTCTTCCTGCTCATTCACTGGTGTATATCTCCTGGATGTCTTCAGGTACTATAGGAGAAAAAGCTGCCCTAATATCTCCCCTGGGGTGGTTCCCTAATAAAGAATGTAGGCCAGTCTTCCTCAGCTTGAATGATATCATAACCATCTGACAATTGTTGGAAGAAGACTGCTTTAATGGAGCATGGTACGTCCCCTTTAAATTATATGTTTTAATCCTCCGATCAACAGGATTAAAATGCTAATCTGGAGTCTCGGATCATATCAACTCATCAGTTGGATTTGCATCCAGAAACCTCTGAAGCATCTGATGTACTACTGTGACTTCTGCTGTGCTGTCCAGTAGTGCTCTCACCAAAGTCCTGTTTCATGTTTTTTAGATAGCTATGCTACTTTCTTCTTCTTTAATGGTGTGTTAGAGTGTCGTAGGAGTCTTGTCATGGGAACAAGACTTCTGGTTTGGGCGGCATATCCTATGGAACTCGTAATACGGCTGGTGGTATATCCGTCACTTTACCGTCACTTTTGGGACGGATTAACACTCCTCCAAAGTTAGAATAACCCCCTATGTGTGTCTCACGGTGTGATGTATGGATACAATGCTTCCAACTGGTTGGTCTTGCAAGCAACCCAGAAGGCCATCTCATCACGCTTCATGGGAGCTTTAATAGTTGGTGGCCTAGTGATTTGTACCTGTGTCTCAACTGTTGGCTGTGCTGCAAGAGCAGGTCTAAAGTTCAAAGTATGTTGTACAAGCTGTACAAGTCTCCTGTATAAGCCCACTGTGAAATGTAAAACCCTATCTACTCAGCTTGTGTGAGAATGTTAGGTTGAGGAACGGTCATGTAGCACCTTCGTTTCTCAGGTGTCCCAGACAGACATTCTTGGGTGTGTTTGGCAACTGGCCAGCACACCAGTTCTGGGGTTTCAGGTAAGTTAAAAGGATTTCCAAATCTTGGTACGCGCAACAATGAGTTAGCAGAACTAATACTGTATAGGCTTGAAATTGTGCTGACTTAAACTCCGCCCATGAGTAAGATGTCTCAAAGGCAAACTCAACTTGTGCAGCTATTACAAAAGTATAACTGCCCCCTCCCCATAAGATTTGAGATTTGAGCTGCTGAGTGCCAGCATCCCTGTAGTTATCTTCTATTGCAATAGGTGCCGCTCTGATGATCAGATTCAACTGAAATTAGAATCAAAGAATAAGAAAGCCCACAGCTTGGGAAATAACCTTTTAAATGTCAAGCTTGGCAAACCTACAGAAATAGGTGCTCCCTTATTTCTAGTAGGAGTTAACCATGATTTCTAGCAACGTCTCCATAATGATGTTATAATGGTTCATGTGGGTTTGAATAGTGAAAGAACTACTTAAGGTGTAACCATAAGATACACTTGAGATGACAACTGTTACATAAACTATACCATTGGTGTAGTTCTACAGGGTTTGCTTTCCACCCACGGGTGATACAGCTGAACTTGATTCAATGCACCAGTGTTCTATGTAGGAAAGGCATGTTAGTGATGCACCGCAGAACCCACCATATACATAGTTGAAGTGAGTCATTGCACTTGTGTTACCAATAATCCCTGAAACGGGGTAAGGGTAGTGACAGAAATAAACCTATTTCATTCTTCAAAGTTGCACACACACACTGCGTCATGAGAATAGACATTTTTCACTAAAAACGTTTATTAAAACAGGGTGAACCTGTTTCTCAGCATATCTAAAATAACCACAAAGGATATAAAAAAAACAGCAAGAAGGCATGTTGTGAACAATGAGAATAAAATGAACATTTCTGACATAGTTAATCTGAATAGTTATCGGGTGATACAGGGGAACCTGGTTCAAAGCA
Organism: Pleurodeles waltl; assembly: GCF_031143425.1. NCBI lineage: Eukaryota > Metazoa > Chordata > Amphibia > Caudata > Salamandridae > Pleurodeles > Pleurodeles waltl. The sequence continues at coordinate 1,355,988,411 of NC_090437.1, read as the reverse complement.
CCATTGCTGAATGTGGGAAAGACAGGTTGGTGTTGCACAGCAGAACCCACCAAATACATAGTTGAAGTAGAGGCATTGCTTTTGGGTTACTATAAATCCCTGAAACAGGACCAGGGTGGTGACAGAAATAACACTTTTTCATTCTTCACAATATCAAACACACCCAGACACACACACACAAACACACACATACACTGTGCTAAGAAGAATAGACATTTTTAACTAAAAGCATTTATTACAACTGGGCAAATCTGTTTCGCAGCACATCTAAAATAACCACAAAGGATATCATAAAAACAGCAAGAAGACATGTTGTGAGTAATGAGAATAAAACAAGCATTTCTAATGGAGTTAAAATGTCATCTAAAAGCCTAACACCCTGACACCTACTCCTATGTGTCACCGTAAGAAAACAAGGAATAGCATCACTTATAGCTTAGAGTTTCTTATGAGAAGCAACGCACTGCATACCTAGGCCCATACTTATGAAACGTTTGTGCCGCATTTGCGTCATTTTTTTACGTAAATGCAGTGTAAACATTTCATAAATATGGTCACTGGTTGGCAGCAAAAGCTGTTCTTATTAAAGAATGGTGAAGACAGTGTTCCCTGTGAAATGGAAACAAATGCTATGGTAGAGTCCTTTCTCCGGGGCTCTGTTTTTATCAGCATCAGGCGTGATGCAGTATCTTCTGAGTGCACTAGCAGCAGTCAAGATCTTCTTTGGCAATATCTTGGGTTATAATCTGAGTGAAGGACCTCTCTTTTAGAAGTGATCAAGTGTCATTCCTTATCTACTATATGTTATCAGTGATTGGAATTTCTGACATAGATTTTGATCATCAAGGTGAATGTCTTAGATGTCCCCTTATGAACAAATAAGGTAAACGGACAGCAATTAGACTACAATGTTTTTGCTATTTATCAGTGTTGGTTCTTTTTTGACCTTGACTAGATACCTGTCCCAGATTGATGTTAAATCAAGTGTTTTATCTATGTCATTACCTGAATGACTTGACACTTTCAAGGTTCCTAGAATGATAAGGTCGGAAGACATCTACATCAAGGGTAGACATGACAATAGTTGTGTGGAAAATGGAGAAAATCGTGACTCACTGCAGGTGGAGTCGGGGCCTACTACAGTTAGGAGTAGGTGATAAATTCCACTCTGCCAGTGCAGTTGCCCATTTTAATTACTTTCTCGCATGAGGGTAGCTCCCTGTAAGTTGGCGAGTGAGAGCCAGACTTGGTGTCTCCTAGAATGGTTTTCAGGTGTTAGGGGGACATCGGGTGAGATTCACTGCGAACAGTACTGGGCAGTCATGACTCTTTGCATTGAGAAAGCTGCTGCTAAAGTAGAAAATCTACTCAAGCAGGAGCAAAGTCAACTCAAGCAGCAGTGCCCTTTGAAATGCTGTGCAGTGAAGTTCGCACTGATTTTTCAGAGCAGAATGAGCTTCTGGCACCAACAATCAGCACAAACAGTACACCGTGCCAATTTCTGTCCCCTTCGTGGAACTCTGCAGAATCTTGCTGAGCTTTCATATAACTCCATTGAATTCCATGGACTAAAACTCTGCAAGTTCCGCCCAACCCTAGAGGGCGGAACTTTATGGAATTTATATCACCACAAAATCTAAATAGATGAACAATTTTAGACATGCTGGTCAAAAGTTCTTATACTTCTGGAAAATCGCTAGGCCCCAGTCATAATGTTATAATTAACTTAATAACTTGCCACATTGGAATAGATATGAACATTGTCTATCCCATCAAATGTGATTATGACACCTTCATTGACTTATGTCCCCTGGGCATGGCCATTGGGCACACTGCCATGTAGGAGGGCCCACATTAGGCGCTACTATGGCACTTGTAAAAAAGAAATTAAAACTTACCTGGAATTACCTTGGATGGGTCCCCCATCCTTAGGTGTCCTCCAGGTGTGGGAGGGGATGGCTGGGGGTGTTCTGGGGGCAGGGAAGGGCACCTGTGGACTGCTTCCATGGTCTCTGACCATGGAAATGAGCCCACAGGTCCCCTAACACCTGCCCTGACCCAGGTGTTAAATAATAGCGTGTAGGAGGCTGGCCTGGCTTGTAGTGGGTACCAGAGGTACTTACACCTTGTGCCAGGTCCAGTTATCCCTTATTAGTGTAGCAGAGGTGTTTCTAGCAGCTTAGATTGATAGAAGGTAGCTATGGCAAAGCAGCTTAGGCTGAACTAGGAGACATGTGAAGCTCCTACTATACCACTGGTGTCATATGCACAATATCCTAAGAAAACACAATACACAGAGTTACTGAAAATAAAGGTACTTTATTTTTATGACAATATGCCAAAAGTATATCAGTGAGTACCCTTATAAGTTATATACACACAATATATGTACACAAACAAAAATTAGGTAAGTGATAGCAAGAAAAGTAATGCAAACAGTGTAGAAGTACAATAGATTGCAATAGGAGCACATAGGTATAGGGGCAACACAAACCATATACTCCAAAAGTGGAATGCAAACCACAAATGGACCCCAAACCTATGTGAGCTTGTAGAGGGTCGCTGGGACCGTAAGAAAACAGTGAGGATTTTAAAAATAGCTCACCCCAAGACCATGAAAAGTATGTGTAAAGTGCACCTACTACCCCCAGAGAGCACAGAAGTTGTGATAGGGGGTTTCTGCAAGGAAGACCAACACCAGCAATGCAACAACAGTGGATTTCTGGACCTGAGTACCTGTAAGACAAGCGGACCAAGTCCAATAGTCGCAACAGTGTCGAGAGTGGGCCGGAGCCCAGGAAATGCCAGCTGAGGGTGCAAGGAAGCTGCCACCGGTTGGAATAAGCTTGGAGATCTGCAAGAAAAAAGAGGACTAGGAACTTCTCCTTTGGAAGACGGATGTCCCACTTCGCGATGAAGCTTGCAGAGGTGTTCCCACGCAGAAAGACCGCAAACAAACCTTGCTAGCTGCAAGGGTTGCGGTAGAGGTTTTTGGGTGCTGCTGTGGCCCAGGAGGGACCAGGATGTCGCCACTTGGTGGAGGAGACAGAGGGGGCGCCCAGCAGCTCAGGGAGCACTGACAGAAGCAGGCAGCACCTGCAGAAGTACCCTAACAGGTACTTGGAAGAAGAGTGAACCAGAGTCCATGCGAAGTCACAAAAGGGAGTCCCACGACACTGGAGGACAACTCAGAAGGTTGTGCACTGCAGGAAGGAGTGCCAGGGACCCAGGCTTGGCTGTGCACAAAGGAAATCCTGGAAGAGTGCACAGGGGCCGGAGCAGCTGCAAATCACGTGGTACCCAGCAATGCAGTCTAGCGTGGGGAGGCAAGGACTTACCTCCACTAAACATAGACTAAAGAGTCACTGGACTGTGGGAGTCACTTGGACAGAGTTGCTGAGTTCAAGGGACCACGCTCGTCAGGATGAGAGGGGATCCAGAGGACAAGTGTTGCAGTCTTTTGGTGTCTGCGTTAGCAGGGGGAAGATTCCGTCGACCCACAGGAGATTTCTTCAGAGCTTCTGGTGCAGGGTGAAGACAGGCTACCCCCAGAGCATGCACCACCTGGAAACAGTCGAGAAAAGCCGGCAGGATGAGGTGCTACAATGTGGCTAGTAGTCATATTGCTACTTTGTTGCGGTTTTGCAGGCGTCTTGAGCAGTCAGCGGTCGATCCTTTGGTAGAAAGTGAAGAGGGAGATACTGAGGAACTCTGGTGAGCTCTTGCATTCGTTATCTAAAGAATTCCCCAAAGCAGAGACCCTAAATAGCCAGAAAAGGAGGTTTAGCTACCAGGTTAGGAGGATTGGCTACCAAGAGAGGTAAGAGCCTTTCAGAAGGAGCCTCTGACATCACCTGATGGCACTGGCCACTCAGAGCAGTCCAGTGTGCCCCCAACACCTCTGTTTCCAAGATGGCAGAGGTCTGGGACACACTGGAGGAGCTCTGGGCACCTCCCCTGGGAGGTGCAGGTCAGGGGAGTGGTCACTCCTCTTTCCTTTGTCTAGTTTTGCACCAGAGCAGGGCTGGGGGATCCCTGAACAAGTGTAGACTGGCTTATGCAGAGATGGGCACCATCTGTGCCCATCGAAGCATTTCCAGAGGCTGGGGGAGGCTACTCCTCCCCAGCCTTCACACCTATTTCCAAAGGGAAAGGGTGTAACACCCTCTCTCAGAGGAAATCCTTTGTTCTGCCTTCCTGGGCCAGGGCTTCCTGGACCCCAGAAGGGCAGAAACCTGTCTGAGGGGTTGGCAGCAGCAGCAGCTGCAGTGGAGACCCCGGAAAGGCAGTTTGGCTGTACCCGGGTACTGTGCTAGAGACCCGCGGGATCATGGAATTGTCCCCCCAATACCACAATGGTATTGGAGTGACAATTCCATGATCTTAGACATGTTACATGGCCATGTTCGGAGTTACCATTGTGACGCCATACATAGGTAGTGACCTATGTATAGTGCACGCGGGTAATGGTGTCCCCGCACTCACAAAGTCCAGGAAATTTGCCCTGAACGATGTGGGGGCACCTTGGCTAGTGCCAGGGTGCCCACGCACTAAGTAACTTTGCACCCAACCTTCACCAGGTGAAGGTTAGACATGTAGGTTACTTATAAGTTATTTAAGTGCAGTGGTAAATGGCTGTGAAATAACGTGCACTGGCAGGCCTGTGTAATAATTGTCAGAGCTCCCTATGGGTGGCAAAAGAAATGCTGAAGCCCTATAGGGATCTCCTGGAACCCCAAACCCTGGGTACCTCAGTACCATATACTAGGGAATTATATGGGTGTACCAGTATGCAAATGTGAATTGGTAAATTTAGTCACTAGCCTGTTAGTGAAAATTTTGGAAAGCAGAGAGAGCATAACCACTGATGTTCTGGTTAGCAGAGCCTCAGTGAGACAGTTAGGCATCACACAGGGAACACATACAGGGCACATACTTATGAGCACTTGGGCCCTGCCTGGCAGGGTCCCAGTGACACATAGACTAAAACAACATACATACAGTGAAATATGGGGGTAACATGCCAGGCAAGATGGTACTTTCCTGCATAGCGTTAAACAGGCTTAGCGCCATTATTTAAGGCCCTCCTCCTCCCGTGTGTGATTTTTGCACGGGAGAATAAATAAGGCGCTAAGGCCTTCGAGTAATTTTTGCCCAGGAAAGCCTATCTTGCATCTCATTGACGCAAGGTAGGTTTTTGCAGTAAAAAAATTACATTAACTCCAATATTTTGACTCTAGACGCGTCTAGCATCAAAATCTAAATATGAAGTTAAGTTTGCGCTGGATTTGCCTAAAAAAAATGATACATATCAGGCACAAACAGAGTATAAATATGCCCCTTAGTCCTTAAAGCAAACCAGAAAAAAAGTTATCCTTGGAGGTCCTTGTGAATGAGATCTACAACAAAAGGAACAACATATAATGGAAACAAAAATACCATGTTCTAGTGGAAATGGTATAACAGCAGGACAGAAGACCCCCTAATTACCCCAGCATCTAGTAATTACCAGTGCAGATGGCCAATAGGCACACTTCCGAAAATAACTCCACAGTGGTTCGAAACGGTTTGTTTCAACTATAAGGTGGTCATATCATTTTCACAAAGGATAACACAGTAATGGGTGAAAACATTCTCAAGAGTGTTAGAAAAAAAATAATAAGAATCTAATCAGAGCTATAAAGGTTCAACCCCAAAACAAGGTGTGGAAAACACACCACACACCAATCAAAGGGCAAAATATCAAAATATGTTTGGGCGTGGTCAGATAAGGCTGGGAGGGACCAAAAAAGAGCACATGAACAGGGATCAATTGCTCAGAGTGGATGAACCACTTTTTGTTTCTATAATAACAAACATATACACCTAAAAATTACTTTGTATTGGACAATTAGGGAGAGAGCTCCTAATACCATACCACCTTTAATACCACAAGAGAGCAATTTGGGCCTATACTCAAAGTCCCATCTGATGAGCCTTCCATCAATATCCTATAGGAGCCCTGCTAATAATTCTATGAGTTTGCAAAAGAAGATAGTTCTGGTTCTATAAACCCTAGAAAACCCAAGGGATGAACTTAGGGCCTCTTTACTGAGAAGTGGTCCAGCACGGTGATGTGCCAAATTTGGCATTGGCGCACTGTGTCACTTTAGAAATGCAGAGATGCACCATATTCAATACAATCCTGTGCACCTCTCTGTTTTCCCTAGCGCTGGCGCTAAAATTAGCTGCCTAGCACCAACGCAGGCACCCTGGCACCGTAGAGCAACGCTGCCTGTGTTGCAGGGAATGATTTGATTGTTTATGTGTAGGAAGGTATTCCCTCCTGCACATTAACGAGGAGAAATAAAAGTATTTCTCTTGTTGCACCACTCTAACTCCACCGTTGGGGTGGCCTTAATTTTCAGCCCTGCCTCTTACATCTGAGGCAGCGTCAAAATGCAGTGGGTGTTGCAGTTGAATGACCACAGCAACATCCATTGCACGCCTCTTTCACGCAAGGTGATGCGTGTAAAGGGGGCGTAACAAAGCGGCCTTAAGCCTCTTTGTAAATATGGGGGCAGGGCGCTGCGCCACCGGAACACCGGTAAAAGTGCAGTTCCAGTGGCACAATGCCCTTGTAAATGAGGATCTTAGGCCCGTATTTATACTTTTATAGCGCCACATTTGCACCATTTTTTGATGCAAAAGAGTCTCAAACTTACAAAATACAATTGTATTTTGTAAGTTTGTGCTGCTTTTGCGTCAAAAGCGGCGCAAATGCAGCGCTAAAAAAGTATAAATATGGGCCTTAGTCCTCTCAGATGTCTTCTGGAACAATCTAAACATTTGGATCCCTGTCATGACATCTGAATTTAGTGTAATTTGTGCTCACTGGGAAATTCTAATTTCCCGGAAAACAGCAATTGTAATACCAATTCATAACAGGCATTTGCAATACAATAGGTCTTGCATTTTTTTTAGTTAGAGCTATTGCGGTTGAAAATGCATAAGTGGACTTTTTTGACATATAAATTGGTCAACTCTGCTACACACTGAGGTCCTTTTTGCCATAAAAATCTAGTGGCCCTGTATATAACTAAAGCATCTCTATGTACCTTCTTCCTTTACCTGCAGTTGAAATTGAAAATGTTGCTAATTTTCTTTTCATTGTTTTATATTACTATTTTGGGTTCTCTCTCACTATATATATATATATATATATATATATATATATATATATATATATATATACAGTATATATATATATATATATATATATATATATATATATAATATATATGTTTAAAAACCAATTAAAAAAATCAACATTGCATCAACATCACATTTAAAAGTGAATAATTCATCTACGCAGAGCCGGCTTTATAGTGGTGCAAGTGGTGGCGGGTGGCGAACCTCGATTTGGGGTTGCTAACCTCAAGGAGGCGCTGTGTTTAGCAATAACTTACAAAACGTGCAATTTTAAAGCACCTGTTGAAAACTCTGTTTGCATTCAGCCTTCAAGAAACAATTAAAATATCAAGATACCTATTGTGATTAATGTTCCTGCCAAGGGAAAGATGGGAGTTTGTACAAAGTAATTATAACTGGCCATACAGTAGCGTAGGGAGTTAACGTGCCTGCTGCAAAGAACAGAACGATATTTTATGTAAATATCTGAGTGGATTAATAAAGCCATATTTTACAAGTGCTTTAAAACAAATAAATGTATGTGAAATTGGGGCTAAAGAAAAATGAGGGGCTCCTTTGCCCAGTGGTAGTAAGGAATTCTAAGGAGTTAGTTATGGGGTGGGGGGCACCAAAAACACTGTCGCACAAGGCAACACCAGTGCTAAAGCGGCCCTGCATCTACATATGGAGCGGTGTGAAACAGTTAAATAGTCTGTCAGTGTGTTAAAGTAGCAGACAACCATTCACGAAGAAAGAGAGAATTTAAACAGCCAGCCCTAAAGATTTGTATATTTGTTACAACCAGCATCTGTGAATGTTTATTTCAGAAAGGCAGTGAGTGATACGGCCGAACGCAGGTATGCTGAGCTTCACACAAAGAAACAACGCTACTTCCCAAGCTTTCAAATTGTTAAGAAGAAAACGTATTCCAACGCGCTACATAATAAAGAGATTATTTCAAGAGAAAGCATTTGCTTTATAAATTTCCACTTTGCATACAACATTAAATAATTTGTATGCTTTGTTGTGTGATAAAAAATGAACTTTATTTTATGGCATGTGTTGTTTTGCTTAGGTTTGTACCCAGTTTTGCAATAAATAAATAAAGTTAAATTGCCACGCAGCCTACCTAATTCCAATAACTCACATTGAACATCATATAAACATACCTATAAATACAGCTACAAAGTCGATAAATGTTAATACTTACCCAAAAAGCAAGTTACTGAAACACACAGAAACGTCATTAAAAAGCAATAACAAAATCAACACCGCATTAAAAAGTGAATAATTCATCTACGCAGGGCCGGCTTTCTAATGCAACATCTGCATTTATAAAATGCACGAGGGAGAGTAAGGAATGGAATAAACAAAGTAACACATCACTGCAAATGAAAAGAAGTGATAGACTAGAGCCCTGTTAACAGGAACAGACTGGAGCCTCTGAAACATTCAGCACTCTGGTCAAATGCTATTAGCCTAATGAAAAAGTAATCCCTAAGCACATGCTACATAGGCACAAGTGGAAGGGCACAAGTACTAGGGCCATGCTCCAGGGGGGTGTACAACTGTGGAAAAGGTGGGACAAAGAGCAAGGATTGACCACTAGCAAGCAAGGATTTTTTAAGGACACTGAAACAAACCACTGAAAAAGCAGAGACCCCACAAAGAAGTATAGAAGTATATACTAAAGTATATGCAAGAGGTCTCGAATGCTCGACCTAAAAAGGGTTCTTGTAGCAACTCTTAAAATTATAGAACAATTTCACTGCTTGATGCATTAGGGAAAATGTATCAGAAACTCCTGATAAAATGCATCCACGATCCGACAGCTGAAAATAGGATATTGTCAGACCTCTAAGCATATTAAGGCACTGTATATAGATAGGTGGGAGGTGTCCAGTTCCCTTTACTGTTATTCACTGGTGATGCAGTCTTATTGTCCCAAACTGAAATATCTATGGATTAATTGCTCCAGGGATTTGAAAAATATGGCTTCAACAAAAAGTTAAGCATTAACAACCGTAAAACACAATTCAAAATCGACATTCAAAAGTCATTGCTCAAACCTGGAAAAAGTGAAAGTTTTACTGCCTCAGCATTGACAACAAGCTGTCCTGGGGAGAATAATTGCCCAAAAGTGAGACATCATTGAGCCAAAGTACTGGTGCAATCAACCATTCGGAGTTCACTGGAGCCTGACGCCCAAACTTACAAACTCAAAGCAATGAACGCTGGATCCAAGAGCGGTGTTATGGGGCCACATGAGCATCAGAAATATGCAAATGATATAGAATAAGGGGCATATGTCATATGTTAAATCTTCACACTATATTTACAAAGCATCAACATTTTTACACTAATCCCACAAAGCGGCAAACTAGAGTCAAAATGTTTGAACTACCATCATGGTGCGCCATATATTAAATACAGCGCACACGGTGCAAACATGGCGGCATTAGGGGGCATTAGGGGGAGCGCTAAGGGGCGCAAGAAAAGTGGCGCTGCAGTGGATGAAGCATCACTTTTCTTAAATCAGGCCCATAGTGAGGGTACGTCATTCTGCCTCCGATCCCACTAAGTTTGTTCCAGAAGGTGGCTTTATACATTCTCCGAGCCTGGAAATTGACAGACCTTCCCACTCCCATAAATTCATGCACAAATTACATGTTTTTGATGACTGTAAAACTCTAATGACATTTCTTGTGTATTTCTTTCAATCTTTGTTTTTTATGGGCTATTTAGTGATAAAATCCAATGTCCACTTACACAATCTAACTAGTTTAATGATAACCTACAATATTTCATTTCTGTAAGAATTGACCAATTTTGTATGCCTCAACAGACTGAAACAAATACATTTTTGAAAGTCTATGCATAATTAAGACTTGACTTCACTACTGAATAGGCTTTTAATATATATTACAAAGAATCCTTGAGTTGTGTTTTTAGATGTTTTCTAGGTAAACTAGCAGGATTACATTTAATAGTGAATCACAGTGTTTCTTTATGAAACAGCCAGCCTTGCTTGTCACAATAGCATTAGGTGTTAGTCACTGTAAACATGTGCTTAATGTTACCATTCTACATGTCTTTTAAACATCAAGCACCCTGCCTTATTAGGTGATGAAGCCTTCTTAGGGGTGACTTATTAATATTAAAACAAAGCTTTAGACCTGTGAAAAGTTTTAATGTTGACTGATCGAACTGCAGTCTTCAAACTGTTCTGTTCAGGCTACAACGGTAGGCCGAAAGCCATGTTTGCACTCCCACTGTCGTGGATTACACTATGGCCCATATAATTCCTTTTTGCTGTAAAACTGTGCTAACGCAGTTTTGCGGCAAACATTTTACCACTGGTTTGCATCATTCCAAAACACAGGTCAGGCGCCAAATTTGGTATGGTGCAAGCCGCCGGTAAGGCCTCGCTAGCGTTGAGAAAAACAACGCCGGGTGGGTGGCGTAGAGGGAACTGAAGGTTGTGCGTTAAAAAATGACGCTAGTCTGGTTAGAGGCATAAAAAATGCCATTAACCGGACTAGCGCCGTTTCCTGGTGCACAACCCCCAAGTACATGTGTCCTGTCTTAGAAGAGAAAGGGGTCATGACCACCACCCCAATGGCCAGCCCAGGGGTCAAGTGTCCCCCTGGGCATGGCCATTGGACCCAGTGCCATGCAAGGGACCCCAAGTTAGGGTCCCCGATGGCAAAAGCCAAAGTTGCTATTATTAATCTACCCGACAGTGTTCTTTTAAAAAGATGAGAAATGTAACACATTATCATTGAAGATACTCTGTCATTCCACAATAATTATGAAACATATGGATGATCAAATGGAATGATAACATACTATGAATAGATTCCTGTAATCTTGATTATTTCGTGTTGTAGGCGCTGACCTCCAGGCGCTACGTCAGCGTCTGTTGGGGCTCTGCAGTCATCAGTCAGAGGCTCCCCAGATAGTGCCATGTCACTGCTCCAGTGAAGAGTGGGGTCTTCCAGAAGACAAACATCTTTAAACATTCTGAACAACAAGTGTTATGTGTGAGCGAGCCAAGGCATCCTGTGACTCTGCTCCTGGCACATGTGCTGTGCTCGGTTTATTGACGACGCTGTGCAGAGCAAACACAGATGTGTTCCAAATGTGTCCTTTCTACACTGAATAAACACCAAAGTCACTGTCCCTGCTGTATCCCCCCTTGCAGAAAAGTGCAAAGAAGCAGTGCTCTAAGAGTTGGGGTGGTCTCTTGGAATCTGGAAGCCTTCTTTCCCCTCTTTATTTCACATCTTGGGAAGTTAGAGATGGGTCCTTATCTGTCAGATAACAGACCTTACTTCAAGGAGCTTAGACCCCTCCCCGGCTTGCACAAACAGTGACCGAAGGGCGGTCAGTACAGGGCAGATGCGATTATACCACAACCAGCACACAGGCTGGCACTGCTGTGTCCCTGCTGTGTCCCTCCCTTGCAGAAAGGTGCGGAGAAGCAGTGCTCCAAGAGCTGGGGTGGTCTCTTGGAATCTGGAAGCCTTCTTTCCCCTCTTTATTTACATCTTGGGAAGTTAGAGATGGGTCCTTATCTGTCAGATAACAGACCTTACTTCAAGGAGCTTAGACCCCTCCCCGGCTTGCACAAACAGTGACCGAAGGGCGGTCAGTACAGGGCAGATGCGATTATACCACAACCAGCACACAGGCTGGCACTGCTGTGTCCCTGCTGTGTCCCTCCCTTGCAGAAAGGTGCGGAGAAGCAGTGCTCCATGAGCTGGGGTGGTCTCTTGGAATCTGGAAGCCTTCTTTCCCCTCTTTATTTACATCTTGGGAAGTTAGAGATGGGTCCTTATCTGTCAGATAACAGACCTTACTTCAAGGAGCTTAGACCCCTCCCCGGCTTGCACAAACAGTGACCGAAGGGCAGTCAGTACAGGGCAGATGCGATTATACCACAACCAGCACACAGGCTGGCACTGCTGTGTCCCTGCTGTGTCCCTCCCTTGCAGAAAGGTGCGGAGAAGCAGTGCTCCAAGAGCTGGGGTGGTCTCTTGGAATCTGGAAGCCTTCTTTCCCCTCTTTATTTACATCTTGGGAAGTTAGAGATGGGTCCTTAGCTGTCAGATACCAGACCTTACTTCAAGGAGCTTAGACCCCTTCCCGGCTGGCACAAGCAGTGACCGAAGGGCGGTCAGTACAGGGCAGATGCGATTATACCACAACCAGCACACAGGCTGGCACTGCTGTGTCCCTGCTGTGTCCCTCCCTTGCAGAAAGGTGCGGAGAAGCAGTGCTCCAAGAGCTGGGGTGGTCTCTTGGAATCTGGAAGACTTCTTTCCCCTCTTCATTTACATCTTGGGAAGTTAGAGATGGGTCCTTATCTGTCAGATAACAGACCTTACTTCAAGGAGCTTAGACCCCTCCCCGGCTTGCACAAACAGTGACCGAAGGGCAGTCAGTACAGGGCAGATGCGATTATACCACAACCAGCACACAGGCTGGCACTGCTGTGTCCCTGCTGTGTCCCTCCCTTGCAGAAAGGTGCGGAGAAGCAGTGCTCCAAGAGCTGGGGTGGTCTCTTGGAATCTGGAAGCCTTCTTTCCCCTCTTTATTTACATCTTGGGAAGTTAGAGATGGGTCCTTATCTGTCAGATAACAGACCTTACTTCAAGGAGCTTAGACCCCTTCCCGGCTGGCACAAGCAGTGACCGAAGGGCGGTCAGTACAGGGCAGATGCGATTATACCACAACCAGCACACAGGCTGGCACTGCTGTGTCCCTGCTGTGTCCCTCCCTTGCAGAAAGGTGCGGAGAAGCAGTGCTCCAAGAGCTGGGGTGGTCTCTTGGAATCTGGAAGCCTTCTTTCCCCTCTTTATTTACATCTTGGGAAGTTAGAGATGGGTCCTTATCTGTCAGATAACAGACCTTACTTCAAGGAGCTTAGACCCCTCCCCGGCTTGCACAAACAGTGACTGAAGGGCAGTCAGTACAGGGCAGATGCGATTATACCACAACCAGCACACAGGCTGGCACTGCTGTGTCCCTGCTGTGTCCCTCCCTTGCAGAAAGGTGCGGAGAAGCAGTGCTCCAAGAGCTGGGGTGGTCTCTTGGAATCTGGAAGCCTTCTTTCCCCTCTTTATTTACATCTTGGGAAGTTAGAGATGGGTCCTTATCTGTCAGATAACAGACCTTACTTCAAGGAGCTTAGACCCCTTCCCGGCTGGCACAAGCAGTGACCGAAGGGCGGTCAGTACAGGGCAGATGCGATTATACCACGCCCAGCACACAGGCTGGCACTGCTGTGTCCCTGCTGTGTCCCTCCCTTGCAGAAAGGTGCGGAGAAGCAGTGCTCCAAGAGCTGGGGTGGTCTCTTGGAATCTGGAAGCCTTCTTTCCCCTCTTTATTTACATCTTGGGAAGTTAGAGATGGGTCCTTATCTGTCAGATACCAGACCTTACTTCAAGGAGCTTAGACCCCTCCCCGGCTGGCACAAACAGTGACCGAAGGGCGGTCAGTACTGGGCAGATGCGATTATACCATAACCAGCACACAGGCTGGCACTGCTGTGTCCCTGCTTTGTCCCTCCCTTGCAGAAAGGTGCGGAGAAGCAGTGCTCCAAGAGCTGGGGTGGTCTCTTGGAATCTGGAAGCCTTCTTTCCCCTCTTTATTTACATCTTGGGAAGTTAGAGATGGGTCCTTATCTGTCAGATAACAGACCTTACTTCAAGGAGCTTAGACCCCTTCCCGGCTGGCACAACCAGTGACCGAAGGGCGGTCAGTACAGGGCAGATGCGATTATACCACGCCCAGCACACAGGCTGGCACTGCTGTGTCCTTGCTGTGTCCCTCCCTTGCAGAAAGGTGCGGAGAAGCAGTGCTCCAAGAGCTGGGGTGGTCTCTTGGAATCTGGAAGCCTTCTTTCCCCTCTTTATTTACATCTTGGGAAGTTAGAGATGGGTCCTTATCTGTCAGATACCAGACCTTACTTCAAGGAGCTTAGACCCCTCCCCGGCTGGCACAAACAGTGACCGAAGGGCGGTCAGTACAGGGCAGATGCGATTATACCACGCCCAGCACACAGGCTGGCACTGCTGTGTCCCTGCTGTGTCCCTCCCTTGCAGAAAGGTGCGGAGAAGCAGTGCTCCAAGAGCTGGGGTGGTCTCTTGGAATCTGGAAGCCTTCTTTCCCCTCTTTATTTACATCTTGGGAAGTTAGAGATGGGTCCTTATCTGTCAGATAACAGACCTTACTTCAAGGAGCTTAGACCCCTCCCCGGCTTGCACAAACAGTGACCGAAGGGCAGTCAGTACAGGGCAGATGCGATTATACCACAACCAGCACACAGGCTGGCACTGCTGTGTCCCTGCTGTGTCCCTCCCTTGCAGAAAGGTGCGGAGAAGCAGTGCTCCAAGAGCTGGGGTGGTCTCTTGGAATCTGGAAGCCTTCTTTCCCCTCTTTATTTACATCTTGGGAAGTTAGAGATAGGTCCTTATCTGTCAGATACCAGACCTTACTTCAAGGAGCTTAGACCCCTCCCCGGCTGGCACAAACAGTGACCGAAGGGCGGTCAGTACAGGGCAGATGCGATTATACCACAACCAGCACACAGGCTGGCACTGCTGTGTCCCTGCTGTGTCCCTCCCTTGCAGAAAGGTGCAGAGAAGCAGTGCTCCAAGAGCTGGGGTGGTCTCTTGGAATCTGGAAGCCTTCTTTCCCCTCTTTATTTACATCTTGGGAAGTTAGAGATGGGTCCTTATCTGTCAGATAACAGACCTTACTTCAAGGAGCTTAGACCCCTTCCCGGCTGGCACAACCAGTGACCGAAGGGCGGTCAGTACAGGGCAGATGCGATTATACCACGCCCAGCACACAGGCTGGCACTGCTGTGTCCCTGCTGTGTCCCTCCCTTGCAGAAAGGTGCGGAGAAGCAGTGCTCCAAGAGCTGGGGTGGTCTCTTGGAATCTGGAAGCCTTCTTTCCCCTCTTTATTTACATCTTGGGAAGTTAGAGATGGGTCCTTATCTGTCAGATACCAGACCTTACTTCAAGGAGCTTAGACCCCTCCCCGGCTGGCACAAACAGTGACCGAAGGGCGGTCAGTACAGGGCAGATGCGATTATACCACGCCCAGCACACAGGCTGGCACTGCTGTGTCCCTGCTGTGTCCCTCCCTTGCAGAAAGGTGCGGAGAAGCAGTGCTCCAAGAGCTGGGGTGGTCTCTTGGAATCTGGAAGCCTTCTTTCCCCTCTTTATTTACATCTTGGGAAGTTAGAGATGGGTCCTTATCTGTCAGATAACAGACCTTACTTCAAAGAGCTTAGACCCCTCCCCGGCTGGCACAAACAGTGACCGAAGGGCGGTCAGTACAGGGCAGATGCGATTATACCACGCCCAGCACACAGGCTGGCACTGCTGTGTCCCTGCTGTGTCCCTCCCTTGCAGAAAGGTGCGGAGAAGCAGTGCTCCAAGAGCTGGGGTGGTCTCTTGGAATCTGGAAGCCTTCTTTCCCCTCTTTATTTACATCTTGGGAAGTTAGAGATGGGTCCTTAGCTGTCAGATACCAGACCTTACTTCAAGGAGCTTAGACCCTTCCCCGGCTGGCACAAACAGTGACCGAAGGGCAGTCAGTACAGGGCAGATGCGATTATACCACGCCCAGCACACAGGCTGGCACTGCTGTGTCCCTGCTGTGTCCCTCCCTTGCAGAAAGGTGCGGAGAAGCAGTGCTCCAAGAGCTGGGGTGGTCTCTTGGAATCTGGAAGCCTTCTTTCCCCTCTTTATTTACATCTTGGGAAGTTAGAGATGGGTCCTTAGCTGTCAGATACCAGACCTTACTTCAAGGAGCTTAGACCCCTTCCCGGCTGGCACAACCAGTGACCGAAGGGCAGTCAGTACAGAGCAGATGCGATTATACCACAACCAGCACACAGGCTGGCACTGCTGTTTGGAAGCATCTTTCATTGTATGTGGAATTAATCTTGTCTTGTTCACGTTTTGTGCTGTGCAATGATGACAAGGGGCAGAGGGGGTGATTTGGAGTTAGGCAGAGACCCCGTCGCTTATGTGATGGATACAACATCTACAGTTATGATATTGCCTTTGAAATAAGAAAGACTGGATATCCCTCAGGTTTCTGACAAAGTACCTCTCAGCCAAACATTTAAATGAGGACAATAGCATTATATCACTACACCCTCACAAACCACACAGTGAAGGCTGCTGGGATAGCTGATAGGTGTTGTCTTGCTCTCACATCTGTCTTGGACCTTCTGCAGGAGGGAAGAAGAGCCCGGAGAGCTGACAAGCGTCCCCCCGCGGTGTTCACATAGGACCCCTGGCCTGTGGCTCACTTACCCTTATTTATGTGAGTTTGATGCAGGGCCGAAGAGGTATCTCATCTTCACAGCTGCTGGTAACTAGCCCTGGCGAAGATTGTTTTTTTTTTATAATATAATTTTCCTCCACCCTAAGGCAAGGCCACAGGAGCAAGGGATATCCCTCGGGCCTTTATAAAGGTAGGGGTGGCACACAAGACCCATCGGGCTTTTTTTGCAAGGATAAGACAGGTAAGAAACACTCCATATTTTTGGCCTGTCTGGTATTCCGGTACTTCTGATCCTCTGATGGATCCACAGTATTGGAATAATCGGGTTGACTGGCCTCAGACTCCGGTCAAAATGTTGCGGCCCCATTAGAGTTCACAGAAAGATGGCCCCAGCATCCTCAAACAAAAAATGTAAGACCGCATAAAGGGGCACATTGAGCACCCCCTAACCCCTGAGCCCATGTGTAGACTGCCACATAGTATATTTTATCTTTTAAATGGTGACGTCTTTGAGGGATCTGTGGACTCTTCATGGGTTTCTCAGAATCCCCCTGGTATGAATAAACTAGCAATGAATCATCACTACATGCAAAGCTTCTGTGAGAAAGTAGCCTCTTTCTAGCCTTGTTACCCCCACTTTGGGCCTGTTTGTGAGTGTATGTCAGGATGTTTTCACTGTCTCACTGGGATCCTGCCAGCCAGGGCCCAGTGCTCATAGTGAAAACCCTATGTTTTCAGTATGGTTGTTATGTGTCACTGGGACCCTGCTAGTCAGGACCCCAGTGCTCATAAGTTTGTGGCCTATATGTATGTGTTCCCTGTGTGGTGCCTAACTGTCTCACTGAGGCTCTGCTAATCAGAACCTCAGTGGTTATGCTCTCTCATTTCTTTCAAATTGTCACTAACAGGCTAGTGACCAATTTTACCAATTTACATTGGCTTACTGGAACACCCTTATAATTCCCTAGTATATGGTACTGAGGTACCCAGGGTATTGGGGTTCCAGGAGATCCCTATGAGCTGCAGCATTTCTTTTGCCACCCATAGGGAGCTCTGACAATTCTTACACAGGCCTGCCACTGCAGCCTGAGTGAAATAACGTCCACGTTATTTCACAGCCATTTTACACTGCACTTAAGGAACTTATAAGTCACCTATATGTCTAACCTTTACCTGGTAAAGGTTAGGTGCAAAGTTACTTAGTGTGAGGGCACCCTGGCACTAGCCAAGGTGCCCCCACATTGTTCAGGGCCAATTTCCCTGACTTTGTGAGTGCGGGGACACCATTACACGCGTGCACTACATATAGGTCACTACCTATATGTAGCTTCACAATGGTAACTCCGAATATGGCCATGTAACATGTCTATGATCATGTAATTGCCCCCTCTATGCCATCCTGGCATAGTTGGCACAATCCCATGATCCCAGTGGTCTGTAGCACAGACCCTGTTACTGCCAAACTGCCCTTCCTGGGGTTTCACTGCAGCTGCTGCCAACCCCTCAGACAGGCATCTGCCCTCCTGGGGTCCAGCCAGGCCTGGCCCAGGATGGCAGAACAAAGAACTTCCTCTGAGAGAGGGTGTGACACCCTCTCCCTTTGGAAAATGGTGTGAAGGCAGGGGAGGAGTAGCCTCCCCCAGCCTCTGGAAATGCTTTGTTGGGCACAGATGTGCCCAATTCTGCATAAGCCAGTCTACACCGGTTCAGGGGACCCCTTAGCCCTGCTCTGGCGCGAAACTGGACAAAGGAAAGGGGAGTGACCACTCCCCTGACCTGCACCTCCCCTGGGAGGTGTCCAGAGCTCCTCCAGTGTGCTCCAGACCTCTGCCATCTTGGAAACAGAGGTGCTGCTGGCACACTGGACTGCTCTGAGTGGCCAGTGCCACCAGGTGACGTCAGAGACTCCTTCTGATAGGCTCCTTCAGGTGTTAGTAGCCTATCCTCTCTCCTAGGTAGCCAAACCCTCTTTTCTGGCTATTTAGGGTCTCTGTCTCTGGGGAAACTTTAGATAACGAATGCAAGAGCTCATCCGAGTTCCTCTGCATCTCTCTCTTCACCTTCTGCCAAGGAATCGACTGCTGACTGCGCTGGAAGCCTGCAAACCTGCAACATAGTAGCAAAGACGACTACTGCAACTCTGTAACGCTGATCCTGCCGCCTTCTCGACTGTTTTCCTGGTGGTGCATGCTGTGGGGTAGTCTGCCTCCTTTCTGCACTAGAAGCTCCGAAGAAATCTCCCGTGGGTCAACGGAATCTTCCCCCTGCAACCGCAGGCACCAAAAAGCTGCATTACCAGTCCCTTGGGTCTCCTCTCAGCACGACGAGCGAGGTCCCTCAAATCCAGCAACTATGTCCAAGTGACTCCCACAGTCCAGTGACTCTTCAGTCCAAGTTTGGTGGAGGTAAGTCCTTGCCTCACCTCGCTAGACTGCATTGCTGGGAACCGCGACTTTTGCAGCTACTCCGGCCTCCGTGCACTTCCGGCGGAAATCCTTTGTGCACAGTCCAGCCTGGGTCCACGGCACTCTAACCTGCATTGCACGACCTCCTAAGTTGTTCTCCGGCGACATGGGACTTCTTTGTGCGACTTTGGGTGAGCACCGTTTCACGCATCCTTCTAGTGCCTGTTTCTGGCACTTCTCCGGGTGCTACCTGCTGCTAAGAGGTCTCCTTGTCTTGCTCGACGTCCCCTCTATCTCCTGGTCCAATTTGCGACCTCCTGGTCCACAGCAGCATCCAAAAACTCTAACCGCACGATTTGCAGCTAGCAAGGCTTGTTGGCGTTCTTTCGGCGGGAAAACTCTTTTGCACGACTCTCCACAGCAAGAGAGATCCGTCCACCAAAGGGGAAGTCTCTAGCCCTTTTCGTCCCTGCAGAAACCTCTGCTTCTTCTGTCCAGTAGAAGCTTCTTTGCACCCACAGCTGGCATTTCCTGGGCATATGCCCATCTCCGACTTGCTTGTGACTTTTGGACTTGGTCCCCTTGTTCCACAGGTACCCTAGATTGGAAATCCATCATTGTTGCATTGTTGGTTTGTGTCTTTCCTGCATTATTCCTCTAACACGACTTCTTTATCCTTGGGGGAACTTTAGTGCACTTTGCACTCACTTTTCAGGGTCTTGGGGAAGGTTATTTTTCTAACTCTCACTATTTTCTAATAGTCCCAGCGACCCTCTACAAGGTCACATAGGTTTGGGGTCCATTCGTGGTTCGCATTCCACTTTTGGAGTATATGGTTTGTGTTGCCCCTATCCCTATGTGTCCCCATTGCATCCTATTGTAACTATACATTGTTTGCACTGTTTTGTAAGACTATACTGCATATTTTTTTGCTATTGTGTATATATATCTTGTGTATATTTCCTATCCTCTCACTGAGGGTACACTCTAAGATACTTTGGCATATTGTCATAAAAATAAAGCACCTTTATTTTTAGTATAACTGTGTATTGTGTTTTCTTATGATATTGTGCATATGACACTAGGTGGTACTGTAGTAGCTTCACACGTCTCCTAGTTCAGCCTAAGCTGCTCTGCTAAGCTACCATTATCTATCAGCCTAAGCTGCTAGACACCCTATACACTAATAAGGGATAACTGGGCCTGGTGCAAGGTGCAAGTACCCCTTGGTACTCACTACAAGCCAGTCCAGCCTCCTACAGCTTCCATTCCAAGCTCCTGCATGAGCAGGGTAAGCTCCATGGACCCAGGGTAGCCTGCTGGGGACCTGCACTCCTGGTTTCAGGCTGTTGGATTCTATATAGGTCCTTGAAGCTTGGCAAAGGTTAAGTGGTGCTGAGTTATGTGGATTTGGCATAGGCCAGTGCAGCAAGTCACCTTCTTGCTCTGCCCTACGCCAAAGTGAAAGGGCAGGAATTCACCGTATTTATGCAACACAATGCACCCTCCCCTTTCACCCCCGCTGGTGCTGTTTCAGCAGCCTTGTGCCAATGCAGGCGCTCTTGCACCATGATGCAAGGGTGCCTATTTTGATGTAATCCCATTTTCCTCTCTTTATGGCCCATATTTATACTCTGTGCCAAATTTGTGTAATTTGTCTTTATGCTAATCCGGCACAAACCTAACTCCCTATTTATACTTTGACGCTGTACCCTTCTAGGGCCAAAGTTTTGGAGTTAGCATTGGTTTTTGCTTGCGGGAAACTACATTACATCAATGAGATGCAAGGTAGATGCTCCTGGGGCAAAAATCCACAGTATTACCCTAGCACCATATTGATCCTCCCGTGCAGAATTCACGCACAGGAGGAGAAGGGCCTTAAATAATGGTGCTAGGCCTGCTTAGCGCCATTATTTAACGCCTGGGTTGGGCAGGGATTAGGGGACCTGTAGGCCTTTTTTTTATGGTCAGAGACACTGGAAAGAGCCCAGAGGTGCCCTTCCCTGGCCCCAGGACACCCCCACCCACACCAGGAGGACACCTAAGGATGGGGGGGGGGGCCCATCCCAGGTAAGTATTTGAAAAAAGAAAAAAAACATTAAGTGCCATAGGGGGACCTAACTTGGGTCCCCCTTACATGGCCATTGGGCTGGGGGGCATGACTCCTGTCTTTACGAAGACAGGAGTCATGTCTATGGGGGTTGTGCGTTGATAGAATGGTGGTGGTCAGGTCAGAGTAATTTTTCTGACTCTAACCTGACTAGCGCCATTCTATCATGCACAACCTCCAGTTTTCCATACGCCTCCCCCACCCAGTTAGCGTGAAAAATGTTGACGCTAACCAGGCCTGAGCGCCGGCTAGCGTCAATCCATAAATATGATGGCTAGCCGGCATCCAGGAATGGTGCTAACCGGCGCTCTAGTTTTTGACACAAACCTGCGCTAACATAGTATAAATATGGGCCTATGTGTGCAGCAGAATGCAGCCCACACCGAAGGAGGAAAAAACGAAGAGAAATAAAAATATTACTCCTCGTTATGACTCACATCGTGAGGGATTAGGTTTTTGGTGCATTCCAAAGTTTACTTGGTTTTGAAAATATGGGGACGCGTCAAAATACATGGGTGTTGCGTGGGAACACCCACTGCGATGCCCATGGAACATCTCCCGAGTGCAGAGTGAGGCAACAGAGCGATTTGCGCTGCTTTGATTTCTCCATCTCTATGAGGCGATTCAAAGCCACGCAAAGTGGCTTTGTACGGACGCATAGACATGATGTTTTAGTCTGTGCTGCCAGTGCGTCTCAAAAAGTGATGTTCCAGCGCTCCACGGGGAACAGAAATATGCCCTAGAATCTTTGGGTGCCTTTCGCCAATCCCTACTGCTTGAAGCTCCTCTGGTGTAGGTTCTGCACAGGGAGGGAATTCTTCTTCCTCAGAAGTTGAATCCACTGTAGAGGGAGGGATAGTAGGAAGTGGTTTGCTTCTACTAGCCCTAGCTTTAGGGAGCACTTGGTCCATTGTTCCAGGATCCAAGCTTCCCTGTCCTTTTTGCTTTTTGGCCTGAGCCCTTGTCAAAGCAAAAATATGCCCTGGGATGCCCAGCATTGCTGCATGGGCCTCCAACTCCACATCTGACCAAGCTGATGTCTCCAAATCATTTCCTAGTGGACAGTCTACAGGTAAATCTGTGGCTACCACAACTTTTTTTGGACCAGTAACCCCCCCCCCAGTTGAGATTAACAACAGCCATGGGGTGGCTAAGTGTGTTGTTGTGAGCATCGGTTACTTGGTACTGGTGACCAAGTAGGTGTTGTTCAGGGTGGACCAGTTTCTCTATGACCATAGTCACATTGGCTCCAGTGTCCCTGTAGGCCTGAACCTCAACACCATTTATTAGGGGTAGCTGCTTGTACTTATCCATATTAAGGGGACAAGCAACTAAGGTGGCTAAATCAATAGCCCCCTCAGAGACTAACACAGCCTCTGTGGCCTCCCTAACAAGGCCAACCCCAACTAAGTTACCAATAGTGAGCCCAGCTACTCCCTTGGATTGGCTATTAGTAGGTTTGCTCCCACCACCACTGCTATTAGTAGGGACACTAGGGGTAGCAGTAGGGGTTGTAGTGGTAGGAGGCTTGGTGCTTTTCTTTGGACAACTGGGATCTGTTGTCCAATGGCCTTTTACTTTACATAAATAGCACCATGGTTTCTTTTCCTTGTTTTGATTAGAAGAGGATTTGGGCCCACCACCCCCACCAGAGTGTTTTTGTGGGCCTGATGAAGACTCATTTTTAGATTTGTCCCCACCCTTGTCAGAAGACTTACCATCCTTCTTCTTGTTGCCATCTTTGTCACCCCCTGTATGAACTTTTCTGTTCACCCTTGTTCTGACCCATTTGTCTGCCTTCTTTCCCAATTCTTGGGGAGAGGTCAGATCAGAGTCCACCAAGTACTGGTGCAACAAATCAGACACACAATTATTAAGAATATGCTCTCTCAGGATCAAGTTATACAGGCTGTCATAATCAGTAACTTTACTGCCATGTAACCACCCCTACAAGGCCTTCACTGAATGGTCAATGAAATCAACCCAGTCCTTGTGAAGACTCCTTTTTGGTCTCTCTGAACTTTATCCTGTAATGTTCAGTGGTTAAGCCATAACCATCTAGGAGTGCATTCTTGAGAACTTTGTAATCATTAGCTTCATTTTCTTTCACAGTAAGGAGCCTGTCCCTACCTTTTCCACTAAATGATAGCCATAGGATAGCAGCCCACTGCCTTTGAGGGACATCCTGTACAACACAGGCCCTCTCAAGTGCAGCAAACCACTTGTTAATGTCATCCCCCTCCTTATAAGGGGGAACTATCTTGTGCAGATTCCTGGAATCATGCTCTTTTGCAGGATGACTATGGGGAATACTGCTGCTGCCACCATGGGTTTCTGAACCCAGTTTCTGTCTCTCCTTCTCTACTTCTAAAGTCTGTGTTTCCAAATCCAGCTGTTGCTTCTTGAGCTTCAGTCTGGTTTGTTCCACTCTCAATCTATTGAGCTCCCTTTCTAACAATCTGTCATCAGGGTGGGTGGGAGGGACATGCCTTGAAACAGAAGTATGGTGAGAATGGACAGAAGGAGACCTGTCCCTTACAGAGGGCACCCTAACAGCTTGGCTAACAGAAACATCAGTACCACTGTGGTGTGAATAAATGCTTTTGCTATGATGTGAGACAACACTATTTGTATGGTGTGGCTCTTCATCATTACCAACTATGCTAGACTGTCTAGTAATGGGCAGGCTAGGAAGTTTCTTTCCTGAATCTTTTCCTGGGGGAGTCCCTGGATCAGATTGGGAACCATTAGCTACTTTTTCAACAGATGGGGCACTTCTTGCCTTATCTTGTTCTCTAAGCATGTTAAGTAACAATTCCAAGGAAGGATTCTTCCCTACACTCTATGCAGAGACTCCTTGCTCCTTTCCAGCTAAGGTGATCATATGCAAGTTTGGACAGATCAACATTTTGGCCTGTGCCAGACATTTTTAGAGAGAGTTAAAGTGATAGAAAAAGAGAAAAAAGTTTTTCAGAGCTTTTAGAAAGACAGATAATTTTTTTTTTTTTTACTTTTTAGAATGTTAGAAGTACTTCTCAGCACTTAGAAAAGAGTGAAAAGAGGAAATGCAAAACTTTTTGGCTATGTGTATATACACTGACCTTGTTTTGTATATTTTTCTCTTATGAAAAGTACAATGACAAGAGTGGTAAGTAGTCTCAAAGCACTTATCCCACCACTGCACAACCAATGTAGGAGGCTGGACTGGCTTGTAGTGAGTACCAAGGGGTACTTGCACCTTGCAGCAGGCCCAGTTATCCCTTATTAGTGTATGGGGTGTCTAGCAGCTTAGACTGATAGATAATGGTAGCTTAGCAGAGCAGTTTAGGCTGAACTAGGAGACGTGTGAAGCTACTAAAGTACCACAAGTGTCACTTGCACAATATCATAAGAAAACACAATACACAGTTATACTCAAAATAAAGGTACTTTATTTTTATGACAATATGCCAAAGTATCTTAGAGTGTACCCTCAGTGAGAGAATAGGAAATATACACAAGATATATATACACAATAGCAAAAATATGCAGTATAGTCTTAGAAAACAGTGCAAACAATGTATAGTTACAATAGGATGCAATGGGGAAACATAGGGATAGGGGCAACACAAACCATATACTCCAAAAGTGGAATGCGAACCACGAATGGACCCCAAACCTATGTGACCTTGTAGAGGGTCGCTGAGACTATTAGAAAATAGTGAGAGTTAGAAAAATCACCCTCCCCCAAGACCCTGAAAAGTGAGTGCAAAGTGCACTAAAGTTCCCCTAAGGACAAAGAAGTCGTGTTAGAGGAATAATGCAGGAAAGACACAAACCAACAATGCAACAACGCTGGATTTCCAATCTGGGGTACCTGTGGAACAAGGGGACCAAGTCCAAAAGTCACAAGCAAGTCGGAGATGGGCATATGCCCAGGAAATGCCAGCTGCGGGTGCAAAGAAGCTTCTACTGGACAGAAGAAGTTGCAGTTTCTGCAGGAACGCAAAGGGCTAGAGACTTTCCCTTTGGAGGACGGATCCCTCTCGCATTGTAGAGTCGTGCAGAAGTGTTTTCCCGCCAAAAGAACGACAACAAGACTTGCTAGCTGCAAATCGTGCAGTTACCATTTTTGGATGCTGCTGTGGCCCAGGAGGGACCAGGAGGTCGCAAATTGGACCAGGAGGTAGAGGGGACGTCGGGCAAGAAAAGGAGCCCTGTTAGCAGCAGGTAGCACCCAGAGAAGTGCCAGAAACAGGCACTACGAGGATGCGTGAAACGGTGCTCACCCAAAGTTACACAAAGGAGTCCCACGTCGCCGGAGACCAAGTTAGAAAGTCATGCAATGCTGGTTCTAGTGCCGTGGACCCAGGCTTGGCTGTGCACAAAGGATTTCCGCCAGAAGTGCACAGGGGCCGGAGTAGCTGCAAAAGTCGCGGTTCCCAGCAATGCAGTCTAGCGAGGTGAGGCAAGGACTTACCTCCTCCAAACTTGGACTGAAGAGTCACTGGACTGTGGGAGTCACTTGGACAGAGTTGCTGGATTCGAGGGACCTCGCTCGTCGTGCTGAGAGGAGACCCAAGGGACCGGTAATGCAGCTTTTTGGTGCCTGCGGTTGCAGGGGGAAGATTCCGTCGACCCACGGGAGATTTCTTCGGAGCTTCTAGTGCAGAGAGGAGGCAGACTACCCCCACAGCATGCACCACCAGGAAAACAGTCGAGAAGGCGGCAGGATCAGCGTTACAGAGTTGCAGTAGTCGTCTTTGCTACTATGTTGCAGTTTTGCAGGCTTCCAGCGCGGTCAGCAGTCGATTCCTTGGCAGAAGGTGAAGAGAGAGATGCAGAGGAACTCGGATGAGCTCTTGCATTCGTTATCTAAAGTTTCCCCAGAGACAGAGACCCTAAATAGCCAGAAAAGAGGGTTTGGCTACCTAGGAGAGAGGATAGGCTAGCAACACCTGAAGGAGCCTATCACAAGGAGTCTCTGACGTCACCTGGTGGCACTGGCCACTCAGAGCAGTCCAGTGTGCCAGCAGCACCTCTGTTTCCAAGATGGCAGAGGTCTGGAGCACACTGGAGGAGCTCTGGACACCTCCCAGGGGAGGTGCAGGTCAGGGGAGTGGTCACTCCCCTTTCCTTTGTCCAGTTTTGCGCCAGAGCAGGGCTAAGGGGTCCCCTGAACCGGTGTAGACTGACTTATGCAGAATTGGGCACATCTGTGCCCAAGAAAGCATTTCCAGAGGCTGGGGGAGGCTACTCCTCCCCTGCCTTCACACCATTTTCCAAAGGGAGAGGGTGTAACACCCTCTCTCAGAGGAAGTCCTTTGTTCTGCCATCCTGGGCCAGGCCTGGCTGGACCCCAGGAGGGCAGATGCCTGTCTGAGGGGTTGGCAGCAGCAGCAGCTGCAGTGAAACCCCAGGAAGGGCAGTTTGGCAGTACCAGGGTCTGTGCTACAGACCACTGGGATCATGGGATTGTGCCAACTATGCCAGGATGGTATAGAGGGGGCAATTCCATGATCATAGACATGTTACATGGCCATATTCGGAGTTACCATTGTGAAGCTACATATAGGTAGTGACCTATATGTAGTGCACGCGTGTAATGGTGTCCCCGCACTCACAAAGTCCGGGGAATTGGCTCTGAACAATGCGGGGGCACCTTGGCTAGTGCCAGGGTGCCCTCACACTAAGTAACTTTGCACCTAACCTTTACCAGGTAAAGGTTAGACATATAGGTGACTTATAAGTTCCTTAAGTGCAGTGTAAAATGGCTGTGAAATAACGTGGACGTTATTTCACTCAGGCTGCAGTGGCAGGCCTGTGTAAGAATTGTCAGAGCTCCCTATGGGTGGCAAAAGAAATGCTGCAGCCCATAGGGATCTCCTGGAACACCCTTATAATTCCCTAGTATATGGTACTGAGGTACCCAGGGTATTGGGGTTCCAGGAGATCCCTATGGGCTGCAGCATTTCTTTTGCCACCCATAGGGAGCTCTGACAATTCTTACACAGGCCTGCCACTGCAGCCTGAGTGAAATAACGTCCACGTTATTTCACAGCCATTTTACACTGCACTTAAGTAACTTATAAGTCACCTATATGTCTAACCTTTACCTGGTAAAGGTTGGGTGCAAAGTTACTTAGTGTGAGGGCACCCTGGCACTAGCCAAGGTGCCCCCACATTGTTCAGAGCCAATTCCCTGAACTTAGTGAGTGCGGGGACACCATTACACGCGTGCACTACATATAGGTCACTACCTATATGTAGCTTCACCATGGTAACTCCGAATATGGCCATGTAACATGTCTATGATCATGGAATTGCCCCCTCTATGCCATCATGGCATTGTTGGTACAATTCCATGATCCCAGTGGTCTGTAGCACAGACCCTGGTACTGCCAAACTGCCCTTCCTGGGGTTTCACTGCAGCTGCTGCTGCTGCCAACCCCTCAGACAGGCATCTGCCCTCCTGGGGTCCAGCCAGGCCTGGCCCAGGATGGCAGAACAAAGAACTTCCTCTGAGAGAGGGTGTAACACACTCTCCCTTTGGAAAATGGTGTGAAGGCAGGGGAGAAGTAGCCTCCCCCAGCCTCTGGAAATGCTTTGTTGGGCACAGATGTGCCCAATTCTGCATAAGCCAGTCTACACCGGTTCAGGGACCCCTTAGCCCCTGCTCTGGCGCGAAACTGGACAAAGGAAAGGGGAGTGACCACTCCCCTGACCTGCACCTCCCCTGGGAGGTGTCCAGAGCTCCTCCAGTGTGCTCCAGACCTCTGCCATCTTGGAAACAGAGGTGCTGCTGGCACACTGGACTGCTCTGAGTGGCCAGTGCCACCAGGTGACGTCAGAGACTCCTTGTGATAGGCTCCTTCAGGTGTTAGTAGCCTCTCCTCTCTCCTAGGTAGCCAAACCCTCCTTTCTGGCTATTTAGGGTCTCTGTCTCTGGGGAAACTTTAGATAACGAATGCATGAGCTCAGCCGAGTTCCTCTGCATCTCCCTCTTCACCTTCTGATAAGGAATCGACCGCTGACCGCGCTGGAAGCCTGCAAACCTGCAACATAGTAGCAAAGACGACTACTGCAACTCTGTAACGCTGATCCTGCCGCCTTCTCGACTGTTTTCCTGCTTGTGCATGCTGTGGGGGTAGTCTGCCTCCTCTCTGCACCAGAAGCTCCGAAGAAATCTCCCGTGGGTCGACGGAATCTTCCCCCTGCAACCGCAGGCACCAAAAAGCTGCATTACCGGTCCCTTGGGTCTCCTCTCAGCACGACGAGCGAGGTCCCTCGAATCCAGCGACACTGTCCAAGTGACCCCCACAGTCCAGTGACTCTTCAGCCCAAGTTTGGTGGAGGTAAGTCCTTGCCTCACCTCGCTGGGCTGCATTGCTGGGAACCGCGACTTTGCAAGCTACTCCGGCCCCTGTGCACTTCCGGCGGAAATCCTTCATGCACAGCCATGCCTGGGTCCACGGCACTCTAACCTGCATTGCACGACTTTCTAAGTTGGTCTCCGGCGACGTGGGACTCCTTTGTGCAACTTCGGGGAGCACTGTTTCACGCATCCTTGTAGTGCCTGTTTCTGGCACTTCTCCGGGTGCTACCTGCTTCAGCGAGGGCTCTTTGTCTTGCTCGACGTCCCCTCTCTTTGCAGGTCCAATTTGCGACCTCCTGGTCCCTCCTGGGCCCCAGCAGCGTCCAAAAACGCCAAACACACGATTTGCGTGTAGCAAGGCTTGTTGGCGTCCTTTCGGCGGGAAAACACTTTTGCACGACTCTCCACGGCGAGGGGGATCCTTCCTCCAAAGGGGAAGTCTCTAGCCCTTTTCGTTCCTGCAGAAACCTCAGCTTCTTCTGTCCAGTAGAAGCTTCTTTGCACCCGCAGCTGGCATTTCCTGGGCATCTGCCCATCTCCGACTTGCTTGTGACTTTTGGACTTGGTCCCCTTGTTCCACAGGTACCCTAGATTGGAAATCCACAGTTGTTGCATTGCTGGTTTGTGTCTTTCCTGCATTATTCCTCTAACACAACTACTTTGTCCTTAGGGGAACTTTAGTGCACTTTGCACTCACTTTTCAGGGTCTTGGGGAGGGTTATTTTTCTAACTCTCACTATTTTCTAATAGTCCCAGCGACCCTCTACAAGGTCACATAGGTTTGGGGTCCATTCGTGGTTCGCATTCCACTTTTGGAGTATATGGTTTGTGTTGCCCCTATCCCTATGTTTCCCCATTGCATCCTATTGTAACTATACATTGTTTGCACTGTTTTCTAAGACTATACTGCATATTTTTGCTTTTGTGTATATATATCTTGTGTATATTTCCTATCCTCTCACTGAGGGTACACTCTAAGATACTTTGGCATATTGTCATAAAAATAAAGTACCTTTATTTTTAGTATAACTGTGTATTGTGTTTTCTTATGGTATTGTGCATATGACACTAAGTGGTACTGTAGTAGCTTCACACGTCTCCTAGTTCAGCCTAAGCTGCTCTGCTAAGCTACCATTATCTTATCAACCTAAGCTGCTAGACACCCTATACACTAATAAGGATTAACTGGGCCTGGTGCAAGGTGCAAGTACCCCTTGGTACTCACTACAAGCCAGTCCAGCCTCCTACAATAACCACTGAGGTTCTGATTAGCAGAGCCTCAGTGAGACAGTTAGTCACTACAAAGGTAACACATTCAGGCACACTTATGAGCACTGGGGCCCTGGGTTACCAGGGTCCCAGTGACACATACAACTAAAACAACATATATACAGTGAAAAAATGGGGGGTAACATGCCAGGCAAGATGGTACTTTCCTACAGGCGCGTCAAAAATAACCTTGCACGCGTCAAAACTATCTCCTCACGGCGGTATGTGAGTCGGAAATCCAGCCGCACGATGATCCGAAATCCCCGCAGCGCAGGTTGTGATCTCCCAGCCTCCGTCAGCGAAGCTGCGCCTCGTTTCTCCTGCTCCGTGCGTCAATTCTTCGGTTGCGTTTCTGCGAGCGTCGTTTTCTCAGCTGCGGAACCGGCGGTGCGTCGTTTTTTCAGCCGCAGATCGGAGTCGCGTCAATCTTTTCCCCGCACAGCACTCTGTGAGTGGATTTCCTTGTCTTTAGAGATCCCAGGTGCTGGCAGAGAGAAGTCTTTGCTGTCCCTGAGACTTCAAACAACAGGAGGCAAGCTCTAGATCAAGCCCTTGGAGATTTCTTCTCAAGATGGAAGGCACACAAAGTCCAGTCTTTGTCCTCTTACTCTGGCAGAAGCATCAACTGCAGAATAGCTCCACAAGTCACAGGCAGGGCAGCTTTTCTTCCTCAGCTCTTCTCCAGGCAGAGGTTCCTCTTGTTTCCAGAAGTGTTTCTAGAGTCTGTGGTTTTGGGTGCCCTTCTTATACCCAATTTCTCCTTTGAAGTAGGCTTACTTCAAAGTAAAGTCTCTTTGGAATGTGAAATCCTGCCTTGCCCAGGTCAGGCCCCAGACACTCACCAGGGTGTTGGAGACTGCATTGTGTGAGGGCAGGCACAGCCTTTCAGGTGCAAGTGACCACTCCAGCCCTCCCTCCTAGCACAGATGGCTCATCAGGATATGCAGGCTACACCCCAGCTCCCTTTGTGTCACTGTCTAGTGTGAGGTGCAACCAGCCCAACTGTCAAACTGACCCAGACAGGGAATCCACAAACAAGCAGAGTCACAGAAATGGTATAAGCAAGAAAATGCTCACTTTCTAAAAGTGGCATTTTCAAACACACAGTCTCAAAATCAACTTTTCTAAAAGATGTATTTTTAAATTGTGAGCTCAGTGACCCCAAACTCTATATGTCCATCCACTCCCAAAGGGAATCTACACTTTAATCAGATTTAAAGGTAGCCCCCATGTTAACCTATGAGAGGGGCAGGCCTTGCAACAGTGAAAAACGAATTTAACAATATTTCACTGTCAGGACATCTAAACCACATTACTATATGTCCTACCTTAACCATACACTGCACCCTGCCCTTGAGGCTACCTAGGGCCTACCTCGGGGTGTCTGACATGTATGAAAAGGGAAGGTTTAGGCCTGGCAAGTGGGTACACTTGCCAAGTCGAATTTACAGTTAAAACTACACACACAGACACTGCAGTGGCAGGTCTGAGACATGATTACAGAGCTACTTTTATGGGGGGCACAACCAGTGCTGCAGGCCCACTAGTAGCATTTGATTTACAGGCCCTGGCACCTTTAGTGCACTTTACTAGGGACTTACTAGTAAATCAAATAAGCCAATCATGGATAAACAAATAACATACAATTGTACACAGAGAGCATATGCACTTTATTACTGGTTAGCAGTGATAAAGTGCTCAGAGTTCAAAAGCCAACAGCAACAGGTCAGAAAAAATAGGAGGCAGGAGGCAAAAAGATTGGGGATGACCCTGCATAAGCAAAAAAGTCCAACAGCTAGAAAAGTGCCTTAATGTTACCTTATAAATATGGCGGAGTGCAGAGCGCCACTGGAGAGTCACATAAAGTGACGCACAGGTGGTGCTAGGGCTTGTAAATCTGCCCCTCTGAATCCTGGACGATGGCTGTGTAGATTGGAGATTGAATACCTATGGAAGGTGAATTGCTGAGCTGGCCATAGGCAAAGCCCCTGTGCTCACCCCCCTCAGTGAACAGCCAAAGTACATGTGGTCCGAGGGACAGATGCTAATGGAGAGTGGGGTGCACTAGGTAGATATAGAAGGAGTGTGGGGTGTAGAATTTGGCAAGAGGTCAGATTGTGCCACCTACCCCCGTGGCACTTATTCTCATTCAGGCTCAATGACATACAAAATGTACAAATGGCAGCCCATTTGTGAACCAGCGCAGGGAAAAAGGGCAGGAATGCGCAGTATCTCGTGGAAACAGTGCATTCCTGCCCTTTTATTTTGACTCAGGACAGCACAACAAGTTGCCCTGCACTAAAAACCTGTAAATATGCCCCACAGGTTGCACCATTTACTGTGGATCGCCTACAGCAAGGATTGTAGAGGTATGTATAGGAAGGCCAAGAACTATTTGAATGTTTAATAATACAGATACAGGAATAAAATAAAGTTTCCAATGAACTCAAGGGGATCTACCACAGCACCAAGGTGTAATACTGTAACAGCCATGTGAGTCCCATGCACCGAGGACCCAAAAAGTCTTGGAAACTACAACTACAGTCCTGAGTTTTAAGTTGCTCTTAGTAATCTCCTTCTCTCAAAGCAGAAAAAGTAGTTTTCATTTTTATCAAACACAACTTTGCAAAAGGTTTGTGTCAACCAATCCATCGTTTGTGTGGTTCCTGGAAGGGATCTCCTGCATTTCCACCCTCGGACGTCTACCACAATATTATGCCATTGTTTCAATGGGAAGCCTGGGAAATCCAAAAAAATTAGACAAGCCATATAATTAGTAACACACTCCACACTGTTTGAAAAAAATGTCCACAATCTCTCTAAAAAGTGGAGGAGGCCAAGAAGCCGCAAGAAGAGGTGAAGTGGAGTTTATTTCACATCCCCATCATGAGGATGTTGCAATAGTGGCTACAGAATCAAGGGCTGCATCAGGTCACCTAGAGAAAAATAGCCTGATTTACCAAAAAGTGGCGCAGCTCAGTGCTATGCCAAAACTTGCAGCGCCTCACTGTGTCACTTTAGAAACGAAGGGATGCACTGTATTTATTAAAATATGGCGCACCCCTGTGTTTCCCCCTACGCCGGTGCTAAATTTAGCTGTGAACGCAAGCACCCTTGCACCATAGTGTAAGGGTGTCTGCATTCAGGGGACAGATTGTTTTTGCGCAGGAAGGTGTCCCTTCCTGCATATTCATAATATACAATGGCGATTTGCCACTTCTATGTGTGCTGCAGAATGCAGCACACATAGAAGTACAAAATCCTCATTTTTGAGTGATTGTGTATGCGCAGGAAGGGACACCTTCTTGCACATAAGCAATCACTCATAGCCTTTTGATCTTTCTATGTGTGCTGCAGAAACATTGCCGCCTGCAACATCTCTCAGCCTACAGGCACTGGCTCGTGAAGCTCTTTTGCACTGGAAGAAGCAAAACACACAAAATACCCCAAGTTGTTTGTCTAAGGGACTAAGCTTGAAGCTGGGCCATGCACCCTCAGCTGCACTGTGCATATTCACACTCTGTGTGCAAGCTGGAGCTACTCCCCTGTGAAGCATGAGGCATAGATCCTGGTCGAAGGCCATGCCCTGTGGCCAAACCCTGCTGAGAATGGCTGAGGCTGTATGCAGCAGGGGTAGAATGCCCATAGAGGATTGCGCGTATTTTCTGGCTCTGCAGGCCACACCTGTTGGGGTCACAGTAACCTGTGTAACAGGGGGACGGATGTCCATGGAGTGTGTGGTGCGTAGGCCCAGGTCAGAGACCAGGCCTAGTAGCCACTACCGACAATGCACAATGCTGTTTAACATGTAATGAGTAATGTAATATGTGGTTATAAGGTGTCCATTACTGAACCATAACTAGCAAATGTCAGTGTTTTCTATGTTTTGTAACTGTATCTACACTTTAGATATCTTTGACTT
Organism: Pleurodeles waltl; assembly: GCF_031143425.1. Taxonomy (NCBI): domain Eukaryota; kingdom Metazoa; phylum Chordata; class Amphibia; order Caudata; family Salamandridae; genus Pleurodeles; species Pleurodeles waltl. The sequence continues at coordinate 1,355,954,869 of NC_090437.1, read as the reverse complement.
TTGAATTTAACTACATACATATATTTGACATATACAGGGAGTGCAGAATTATTAGGCAAGTTGTATTTATGAGGATTAATTTTATTATTGAACAACAACCATGTTCTCAATGAACCCAAAAAACTCATTAATATCAAAGCTGAATATTTTTGGAAGTAGTTTTTAGTTTGTTTTTAGTTTTAGCTATGTTAGGGGGATATCTGTGTGTGCAGGTGACTATTACTGTGCATAATTATTAGGCAACTTAACAAAAAAAATATATATACCCATTTCAATTATTTATTATTACCAGTGAAACCAATATAACATCTCAACATTCACAAATATACATTTCTGACATTCAAAAACAAAACAAAAACAAATCAGTGACCAATATAGCCACCTTTCTTTGCAAGGACACTCAAAAGCCTGCCATCCATGGATTCTGTCAGTGTTTTGATCTGTTCACCATCAACATTGCGTGCAGCAGCAACCACAGCCTCCCAGACACTGTTCAGAGAGGTGTACTGTTTTCCCTCCTTGTAAATCTCACATTTGATGATGGACCACAGGTTCTCAATGGGGTTCAGATCAGGTGAACAAGGAGGCCATGTCATTAGATTTCCTTCTTTTATACCCTTTCTTGCCAGCCACGCTGTGGAGTACTTGGACGCGTGTGATGGAGCATTGTCCTGCATGAAAATCATGTTTTTCTTGAAGGATGCAGACTTCTTCCTGTACCACTGCTTGAAGAAGGTGTCTTCCAGGAACTGGCAGTAGGACTGGGATTTGAGCTTGACTCCATCCTCAACCCGAAAAGGCCCCACAAGCTCATCTTTGATGATACCAGCCCAAACCAGTACTCCACCTCCACCTTGCTGGCGTCTGAGTCGGACTGGAGCTCTCTGCCCTTTACCAATCCAGCCACGGGCCCATCCATCTGGCCCATCAAGACTCACTCTCATTTCATCAGTCCATAAAACCTTAGAAAAATCAGTCTTGAGATATTTATTGGCCCAGTTTTGACGTTTCAGCTTGTGTGTCTTGTTCAGTGGTGGTCGTCTTTCAGCCTTTCTTACCTTGGCCATGTCTCTGAGTATTGCACACCTTGTGCTTTTGGGCACTCCAGTGATGTTGCAGCTCTGAAATATGGCCAAACTGGTGGCAAGTGGCATCGTGGCAGCTGCACGCATGACTTTTCTCAGTTCATGGGCAGTTATTTTGCGCCTTAGTTTTTCCACACGCTTCTTGCGACCCTGTTGACTATTTTGAATGAAACGCTTGATTGTTCGATGATCACGCTTCAGAAGCTTTGCAATTTTAAGAGTGCTGCATCCCTCTGCAAGATATCTCACTATTTTTGACTTTTCTGAGCCTGTCAAGTCCTTCTTTTGACCCATTTTGCCAAAGGAAAGGAAGTTGCCTAATAATTATGCACACCTGATATAGGGTGTTGATGTCATTAGACCACACCCCTTCTCATTACAGAGATGCACATCACCTAATATGCTTAATTGGTAGTAGGCTTTCGAGCCTATACAGCTTGGAGTAAGACAACATGCATAAAGAGGATGATGTGGTCAAAATACTCATTTGCCTAATAATTCTGCACTCCCTGTATATATATATATATATATATATATATGTATATATATATATATATATATATATATGCAGTTATAGTTAGGACCTGGTTACCATTGCTTTCACGAATCTTCACAAAACTTTCAAAACACATCAGACTATTCTCCTTAGCTCTCTCCCCAAAAAGCAATTTTCCTGTGCAATTTCCAACTAATAAACAAAATCACTCCAAGTTTAGCAGAAAGCTATATCTTCACCCAGAAAGAATGCTTTTTGTGACTTGGAATATATCTGTTCAGTAGTTGCTGGGAACCTAAGGATAGAATGTGTACACATCTAGAAGGTTGGGGCTGTGGGGCTGGTAGTAAAGTACCATCTTGCCTGGCATGTTACCCCCATTTTCACTCTATGTATGTTTCTTTTTGCCCTTGTGTAGGAGGCTGGACTGGCTTGTAGTGAGTACCAAGGGGTACTTGCACCTTGCACCAGGCCCAGTTATCCCTTATTAGTGTGTAGGGTGTCTAGCAGCTTAGGCTGATAGATAATGGTAGCTTAGCAGAGCAGCTTAGGCTGAACTAGGAGACGTGTGAAGCTACACCAGTACCACTTAGTGTCATATGCACAATATCATAAGAAAACACAATACACAGTTATACTAAAAATAAAGGTACTTTATTTTTATGACAATATGCCAAAGTATCTTAGAGTGTACCCTCAGTGAGAGGATAGGAAATATACACAAGATATATATACACAATAGCAAAAATATGCAGTATAGTCTTAGAAAACAGTGCAAACAATGTATAGTTACAATAGGATGCAATGGGGAAACATAGGGATAGGGGCAACACAAACCATATACTCCAAAAGTGGAATGTGAACCACGAATGGACCCCAAACCTATGGGACCTTGTAGAGGGTTGCTGGGACTATTAGAAAATAGTGAGAGTTAGAAAAATAACCCTCCCCAAGACCCTGAAAAGTGAGTGCAAAGTGCACTAAAGTTCCCCTAAGGACAAAGAAGTCGTGTTAGAGGAATAATGCAGGAAAGACACAAACCAGCAATGCAACAACTGTGGATTTCCAATCTAGGGTACCTGTGGAACAAGGGGACCAAGTCCAAAAGTCACAAGCAAGTCGGAGATGGGCAGATGCCCAGGAAATGCCAGCTGCGGGTGCAAAGAAGCTTCTACTGGACAGAAGAAGCTGAGGTTTCTGCAGGAACGAAAAGGGCTAGAGACTTCCCCTTTGGTGGACGGATTCAACTTGCCTTGGAGAGTCGTGCAGAAGTGTTTTCCCGCCGAAAGGACGCCAACAAGCCTTTCTAGACGCAAATCGTGCATTTCGCGTTTTTGGACGCTGCTGGGGCCCAGAAGGGACCAGGAGGTCGCAAATTAGACCTGAAGAGAGAGGGGATAACGAGCAAGACAAAGAGCCCTCACAGAAGCAGGTAGCACCCGGAGAATTTCCAGAAACAGGCACTACAAGGATGCGTGAAATGGTGCTCGCCGAAGTTGCACAAAGGAGTCCCACGTCGCCGGAGACCAACTTAGAAAGTCGTGCAATGCAGGTTAGAGTGCCGTGGACCCAGGCTTGGATGTGCACAAAGGATTTCCGCCGGAAGTGCACAGGGGCCGGAGTAGCTGTAAAGTCGCGGTTCCCAGCAATGCAGCCCAGCGAGGTGAGGCAAGGACTTACCTCCACCAAACTTCGGCTGAAGAGTCACTGGACTGTGGGGGTTACTTGGACAGAGTCGCTAGATTCGAGGGACCTCGCTCGTCGTGCTGAGAGGAGACCCAAGGAACCGCTAATGCAGCTTTTTGGTGCCTGCGGGTGCAGGGGGAAGATTCCGTCGACCCACGGGAGATTTCTTCGGAGCTTCTGGTGCAGAGAGGAGGCAGACTACCCCCACAGCATGCACAAGCAGGAAAACAGTCGAGAAGGCGGCAGGATCAGCGTTACAGATTTGCAGTAGTCGTCTTTGCTACTATGTTGCAGGTTTGCAGGCTTCCAGCGCGGTCGGCAGTCGATTCCTTATCAGAAGGTGAAGAGAGAGATGCAGAGGAACTCGGATGAGCTCTTGCATTCGTTATCTAAAGTTTCCCCAGAGACAGAGACCCTAAATAGCCAGAAAAGAGGGTTTGGCTACTTAGGAGAGAGGATAGGCTACTAACACCTGAAGGAGCCTATCAGCAGGAGTCTCTGACGTCACCTGGTGGCACTGGCCACTCAGAGCAGTCCAGTGTGCCAGCAGCACCTCTGTTTCCAAGATGGCAGAGGTCTGGAGCACACTGGAGGAGCTCTGGACACCTCCCAGGGGAGGTGCAGGTCAGGGGAGTGGTCACTCCCCTTTCCTTTGTCCAGTTTCGCGCCAGAGCAGGGCTGGGGGATCATTGAACCGGTGTAGACTGGCTTATGCAGAGATGGGCACCATCTGTGCCCATCAAAGCATTTCCAGAGGCTGGGGGAGGCTACTCCTCCCCAGCCCTGACACCTTTTTCCAAAGGGAGAGGGCGTAACACCCTCTCTCTGAGGAAGTCCTTTGTTCTGCCTTCCTGGGCCAAGCCTGGCTGGACCCCAGGAGTGGTCACTCCCCTTTCCTTTGTCCAGTTTCGCGCCAGAGCAGGGGCTAAGGGGTGCCTGAACCGGTGTAGACTGGCTTATGCAGAATTGGGCACATCTGTGCCCAACAAAGCATTTCCAGAGGCTGGGGGAGGCTACTCCTCCCCTGCCTTCACACCATTTTCCAAAGGGAGAGGGTGTCACACCCTCTCTCAGAGGAAGTTCTTTGTTCTGCCATCCTGGGCCAGGCCTGGCTGGACCCCAGGAGGGCAGATGCCTGTCTGAGGGTTTGGCAGCAGCAGCAGCTGCGGTGAAACCCCAGGAAGGGCAGTTTGGCAGTACCAGGGTCTGTGCTACAGACCACTGGGATCATGGGATTGTGCCAACTATGCCAGGATGGCATAGAGGGGGCAATTCCATGATCATAGACATGTTACATGGCCATATTTGGAGTTACCATTGTGAAGCTACATATAGGTAGTGACCTATATGTAGTACACGCGTGTAATGGTGTCCCCGCACTCACAAAGTTCAGGGAATTGGCTCTTGTAGGAGGCTGGACTGCCTTGTAGTGAGTACCAAGGGGTACTTGCACCTTGCACCAGGCCCAGTTATCCCTTATTAGTGTATAGGGTGTCTAGCAGCTTAGGCTGATAGATAATGGTAGCTTAGCAGAGCAGCTTAGGCTGAACTAGGAGACGTGTGAAGCTACTACAGTACCACTTAGTGTCATATGCACAATATCATAAGAAAACACAATACACAGTTATACTAAAAATAAAGGTACTTTATTTTTATGACAATATGCCAAAGTATCTTAGAGTGTACCCTCAGTGAGAGGATAGGAAATATACACAAGATATATATACACCATAGCAAAAATATGCAGTATAGTCTTAGAAAACAGTGCAAACAATGTATAGTTACAATAGGATGCAATGGGGAAACATAGGGATAGGGGCAACACAAACCATATACTCCAGAAGTGGAATGCGAACCACGAATGGACCCCAAACCTATGTGACCTTGTAGAGGGTCGCTGGGACTATTAGAAAATAGTGAGAGTTAGAAAAATAACCCTCCCCAAGACCCTGGAAAGTGAGTGCAAAGTGCACTAAAGTTCCCCTAAGGACAAAATAGTCGTGTTAGAGGGAAAATGCAAGGAAAACACAAATCAGCAATGCAACAACGATGGATTCCTGTCTGAGGGTACCTGTGGAACAAGGGGACCAAGTCCAAAAGTCACAAGCAGCTCGGAGATGGGCAGATGCCCAAGAAATGCCAGCGGTTGGTGCAAAGAAGCTCTTACTAGGCTGAAGAACTGTGAATACTGCAGGAACGACAAGGGCTAGAGACTTCCCCTTTGGAGGATGGATCCCCCACGCCTTGGAGAGTCGTGCAGAAGTGTTTTCCCGCCGGATGGACGCCAACAAGCCTTGCTACTTGCAAATCGTGCGTTTGGCGTTTTTGGACGCTGCTGGAGCCCAGGAGGGACCAGAAGGTCGCAAATTGGACCTGCAGAGAGAGGGGACGTCGAGCAAGACAAAGAGCCCTCACTGAAGCAGGTAGCCCCCGGAGAAGTGCCAGAAACAGGCACTACGAGGATGCGTGAAACGGTGCTCGCCGAAGTTGCACAAAGGAGTCCCACGTCGCCGGAGACCAACTTAGAAAGTCGTGCAATGCAGGTTAGAGTGCCGTGGACCCAGGCTTGGATGTGCACGAAGGATTTCCACCGGAAGTGCACAGGGGCCGGAGAAGCTTGCAAAGTCGCGGTTCCCAGCAATGCAGCCCAGCGAGGTGAGGCAAGGACTTACCTCCACCAAACTTGGGCTTAAGAGTCACTGGACTGTGGGGGTCACTTGGACGGTGTCGCTGGATTCGAGGGACCTCGCTCGTCGTGCTGAGAGGAGACCCAAGGGACCGGAAATGCAGCTTTTTGGTGCCTGCGGTTGCAGGGGGAAGATTCCGTCGACCCACGGGAGATTTCTTCGGAGCTTCTGGTGCAGAGAGGAGGCAGACTACCCCCACAGCATGCACAAGCAGGAAAACAGTCGAGAAGGCGGCAGGATCAGCGTTACAGAGTTGCAGTAGTCGTCTTTGCTACTATGTTGCAGGTTTGCAGGCTTCCAGCGCGGTCAGCGGTTGATTCCTTATCAGAAGGTGAAGAGGGAGATGCAGAGGAACTCGGCTGAGCTCATGCATTCGTTATCTAAAGTTTCCCCAGAGACAGAGACCCTAAATAGCCAGAAAAGAGGGTTTGGCTACCTAGGAGAGAGGAAAGGCTACTAACACCTGAAGGAGCCTATCAGCAGGAGTCTCTGACGTCACCTGGTGGCACTGGCCACTCAGAGCAGTCCAGTGTGCCAGCAGCACCTCTGTTTCCAAGATGGCAGAGGTCTGGAGCACACTGGAGGAGCTCTGGACACCTCCCAGGGGAGGTGCAGGTCAGGGGAGTGGTCACTCCCCTTTCCTTTGTCCAGTTTCGCGCCAGAGCAGGGGCTAAGGGGTCCCTGAACCGGTGTAGACTGGCTTATGCAGAATTGGGCACATCTGTGCCCAACAAAGCATTTCCAGAGGCTGGGGGAGGCTACTCCTCCCCTGCCTTCACACCATTTTCTAAAGGGAGAGGGTGTCACACCCTCTCTCAGAGGAAGTTCTTTGTTCTGCCATCCTGGGCCAGGCCTGGCTGGACCCCAGGAGGGCAGCTGCCTGTCTGAGGGGTTGGCAGCAGCAGCAGCTGCAGTGAAACCCCAGGAAGGGCAGTCTGGCAGTACCAGGGTCTGTGCTACAGACCACTGGGATCATGGAATTGTACCAACAATGCCAGGATGGCATAGAGGGGGCAATTCCATGATCATAGACATGTTACATGGCCATATTCGGAGTTACCATGGTGAAGCTACATATAGGTAGTGACCTATATGTAGTGCACACGTGTAATGGTGTCCCCGCACTCACAAAGTTCAGTGAATTGGCTCTGAACAATGTGGGGGCACCTTGGCTAGTGCCAGGGTGCCCTCACACTAAGTAACTTTGCACCTAACCTTTACCAGGTAAAGGTTAGACATATAGGTGACTTATAAGTTACTTAAGTGCAGTGTAAAATGGCTGTGAAATAACGTGGACGTTATTTCACTCAGGCTGCAGTGGCAGGCCTGTGTAAGAATTGTCAGAGCTCCCTATGGGTGGCAAAAGAATTGCTGCAGCCCATAGGGATCTCCTGGAACCCCAATACCCTGGGTACCTCAGTACCATATACTAGGGAATTATAAGGGTGTTCCAGTAAGCCAATGTAAATTGGTAAAATTGGTCACTAGCCTGTTAGTGACAATTTGAAAGTAACGAGAGAGCATAACCACTGAGGTTCTGGTTAGCAGAGCCTCAGTGAGACAGTTAGGCACCACACAGGGAACATATACATGCACACCTATGAGCACTGGGGCCCTGTGTGACAGGGTCCCAGTGACACATACATATAGGCCACAAACCTATGAGCACTGGGGTCCTGACCAGCAGGATCCCAGTGACACATAACAAACATACTGAAAACATAGTGTTTTCACTATGAGCACTGAGGCCTGGCTATCAGGATCCCAGTGAGACAGTGAAAACAGTGACAAACACCCTGACATACACTCACAAACAGGCCAAAAGTGGGGGTAACAAGGCTAGAAAGAGGCTACCTTCTCACACAACCCCCCCCCAAACGAAGGACAATAAGGCTAACCTTGGCCAGTTGAGACTTTATTGTCTAAGTGGTGATAAGTAGAGAGTAGCTCTGCAATAGACTGGTTACTCCCTTTATCATCCACTATATGGTTACTTCCCTGTGGGGATGTAAACCACCCTGTTTGAAGTTTTTTAGCTAACCAACAATGTGAAGATGTATTTTCAGAGTTTCTATCAGTAAGTTTTAGTTTAGAGCAGTGGGAATTATCCACTGAACCTATTTGTAATGATGGAAATGCCAGACAGGGATGCTGTCTCAGTAAAGCCATAGCTGGGCAAAAACATTGTCCATATGGCTGGAAGAGAGAACAGGGATGCTGTTTCTCTTGGGTTGGAGCAGGGCAGGGATGCTGTCCTATCAGCTCCACACTAGGGCAGGGATGCTGTCCTAAGTGTTGTGAGGCAGTGCAGAGTTTCTGCACTAAAGTTTCTCTGGGAGGGTTGGAGGGATGCTCCATGTTAACTAAAATGGTGCTCTTTTTCTCACCAATGTTAGTTATCCCACAGAGAGGTACTTCCACCTCAGGGAGTCCAGCTTTGCCAGCTGATGATTCCCTTGGAACAGGTGCCACCCCAGGAGAGGTCTCTCCCACCACAGGAATGGTATCCTGAATGGTAGGGTGGTTAGGGGATACTGTGATACCCTTTTTACCTGTTGATGGAGAGGGATCCTGAGTTTTCAGGCCTTCTCTCCTTTGCTTTTTCATTTCACTTGAAATGAGAGGGAACAATTCCTCAGAGATGCCCAGCATGGCTGCATGGGCATAAAACTCTACATCAGCCCAACCTGAGGCCTCTAGGTCATTACCTAAGAGACAGTCTACAGGTAAGCTAGGTGATACCACCACCTGCTTAGGGCCAGTAACTCCACCCCAACTAAACTGAATTGTAGCTAAGGGAAGAAACTTAGTGGAGTTATGGACATCAATAATCTTATACTGTTGTCCAATGATGTGTTGTTCAGGAGGCACTAGGTTTTCAGTCACCAAAGTGAAACTGGCACCTGTGTCCCTGTAGGCCAAGGCCTCAACACCATTTATTGACACTGTCTGCCTGTACTTATCCATTGTAAGGGGACAAGCAGCCAGTGTGGCAAGGCCAATGCCACTAGGTGTGACAGAAACTGTCTTGGGACTGATGACATCAGTTTCCACTATGGACCCATAAGTGAACCCAACTACACCTTTTGCTTGACTGTTGCCAGCAGTCCCACCACTAGTACCACTACTGCTAGGGGCACTAGAGCTTGATGTATTAGTGGTGGTAGGCTCAGGGGGTTTACCTGGACAGGACTTATCCCCTGGCCTATGGCCTCTGTTTTTACACACAAAGCACCAAGGCTTTTTAATGTGTGCAGGTTGGGAAGAAGAGGAAGAATTTGTTTTATCCCCACCCTCTGAAGAGTGTTTAAGATTTGAAGTGGGATCTTTGGTTTTACCCTTATCCCCATGCTTATCTTGAGATTTTTCACCGTCTTTCTTCTTCTTGCCATCTTTGTCACCCCCTGTATGAACTTTTCTGTTCACCCTTGTTCTGACCCATTTGTCTGCCTTCTTTCCCAATTCTTGGGGAGAGGTCAGATCAGAGTCTACCAGGTACTGGTGCAACAAATCAGACACACAATTATTAAGAATATGCTCTCTCAGGATTATGTTATACAGGCTGTCATAATCAGTAACTCTACTGCCATGTAACCACCCCTCCAAGGCCTTCACTGCCTGGTCAATGAAATCAACCCAGTCTTGTGAAGACTCCTTTTTGGTCTCTCTGAACTTTATCCTGTACTGTTCAGTGGTTAAGCCATAACCATCCAGGAGTGCATTCTTAAGAACTGTAAAATTATTGGCATCATTTTCTTTCACAGTAAGGAGCCTATCCCTACCTTTTCCACTAAATGATAGCCATAGGATAGCAGCCCACTGCTTTTGAGGGACATCCTGTACAGCACAGGCCCTCTCAAGTGCAGCAAACCACTTGTTAATGTCATCCCCCTCCTTATAAGGGGGAACTATCTTGTGCAGATTCCTGGAATCATGCTCTTTTGCAGGATGACTATGGGGAATACTGCTGCTGCCACCATGGGTATCTAAACCCAACTTCTGTCTTTCCTTCTCTAATTCTAAAGACTGTCTATCCAAATCCAGCTGTTGCTTCTTGAGCTTCAGTCTGGTTTGTTCCACTCTCAATCTATTGAGCTCCCTTTCTAACAATCTGTCATCAGGGTGGGTGGGAGGGACATTTCTAGATACAGAGGTATGATGGGAATGAACAGAAGGAGACCTGTCTCTTACAGAGGGCACCCTAACAGCTTGGCTAACAGTATAATGTGAGAGCACACCATCAGTATGGTGTGATTCAACCTCTGTACCAACTATGCTAGACTGTCTAGTAATGGGCAGGCTGAGAAGTTTCTTTCCTGAACCTTTTCCTGGGGGAGTCCCTGGATCAGATTGAGAACCATTAGCTGCTTTTTCACCAGATTGGGCACTTATGGCCTTATCCTGTACTCTAAGCATGTTAATTAACAGTTCTAAGGAAGGATTCTTCCCTACACTCAAACCTCTCTCTATGCAGAGACTCCTTGCTCCTTTCCAGCTAAGGTGATCATATGCAAGTTTGGACAGTTCAACATTTTGGCCTGTGCCAGACATTTTTAGAGAGAGTTAAAGTGATAGACAAAGAGAAAAAAGTTTTCAGAACTTTTTGGAAAGACAGAAAAAAACTTTTTAAACTTTTAAGAACTTTTTGAAAGTTTAGAAGTACTTTTCAGCACTTAGAAAAGAGTGAAAAGAGGAAATGCAAAACTTTTTGGCTATGTGTATACACACTGACCTTGTTTTGTATATTTTTCTCTTATGAAAAGTACAATGACAAGAGTGGTAAGTAGTCTCAAGCACTTATCCCACCGCTGCACAACCAATGTAGGAGGCTGGACTGGCTTGTAGTGAGTACCAAGGGGTACTTGCACCTTGCACCAGGCCCAGTTATCCCTTATTAGTGTATAGGGTGTCTAGCAGCTTAGGCTGATAGATAATGGTAGCTTAGCAGAGCAGCTTAGGCTGAACTAGGAGACGTGTGAAGCTACTACAGTACCACTTAGTGTCATATGCACAATATCATAAGAAAACACAATACACAGTTATACTAAAAATAAAGGTACTTTATTTTTATGACAATATGCCAAAGTATCTTAGAGTGTACCCTCAGTGAGAGGATAGGAAATATACACAAGATATATATACACCATAGCAAAAATATGCAGTATAGTCTTAGAAAACAGTGCAAACAATGTATAGTTACAATAGGATGCAATGGGGAAACATAGGGATAGGGGCAACACAAACCATATACTCCAGAAGTGGAATGCGAACCACGAATGGACCCCAAACCTATGTGACCTTGCAGAGGGTCGCTGGGACTATTAGAAAATAGTGAGAGTTAGAAAAATAACCCTCCCCAAGACCCTGGAAAGTGAGTGCAAAGTGCACTAAAGTTCCCCTAAGGACAAAATAGTCGTGTTAGAGGGAAAATGCAAGGAAAACACAAATCAGCAATGCAACAACGATGGATTCCTGTCTGAGGGTACCTGTGGAACAAGGGGACCAAGTCCAAAAGTCACAAGCAGCTCGGAGATGGGCAGATGCCCAAGAAATGCCAGCGGTTGGTGCAAAGAAGCTCTTACTAGGCTGAAGAACTGTGAATACTGCAGGAACGACAAGGGCTAGAGACTTCCCCTTTGGAGGATGGATCCCCCACGCCTTGGAGAGTCGTGCAGAAGTGTTTTCCCGCCGGATGGACGCCAACAAGCCTTGCTACTCGCAAATCGTGCGTTTGGCGTTTTTGGACGCTGCTGGGGCCCAGGAGGGACCAGAAGGTCGCAAATTGGACCTGCAAAGAGAGGGGACGTCGAGCAAGACAAAGAGCCCTCACTGAAGCAGGTAGCACCCGGAGAAGTGCCAGAAACAGGCACTACGAGGATGCGTGAAACGGTGCTCGCCGAAGTTGCACAAAGGAGTCCCACGTCGCCGGAGACCAACTTAGAAAGTCGTGCAATGCAGGTTAGAGTGCCGTGGACCCAGGCTTGGCTGTGCACGAAGGATTTCCGCCGGAAGTGCACAGGGGCCGGAGAAGCTTGCAAAGTCGCGGTTCCCAGCAATGCAGCCCAGCGAGGTGAGGCAAGGACTTACCTCCACCAAACTTGGGCTGAAGAGTCACTGGACTGTGGGGGTCACTTGGACGGTGTCGCTGGATTCGAGGGACCTCGCTCGTCGTGCTGAGAGGAGACCCAAGGGACCGGAAATGCAGCTTTTTGGTGCCTGCGGTTGCAGGGGGAAGATTCCGTCGACCCACGGGAGATTTCTTCGGAGCTTCTGGTGCAGAGAGGAGGCAGACTACCCCCACAGCATGCACAAGCAGGAAAACAGTCGAGAAGGCGGCAGGATCAGCGTTACAGAGTTGCAGTAGTCGTCTTTGCTACTATGTTGCAGGTTTGCAGGCTTCCAGCGCGGTCAGCGGTTGATTCCTTATCAGAAGGTGAAGAGGGAGATGCAGAGGAACTCGGCTGAGCTCATGCATTCGTTATCTAAAGTTTCCCCAGAGACAGAGACCCTAAATAGCCAGAAAAGAGGGTTTGGCTACCTAGGAGAGAGGAAAGGCTACTAACACCTGAAGGAGCCTATCAGCAGGAGTCTCTGACGTCACCTGGTGGCACTGGCCACTCAGAGCAGTCCAGTGTGCCAGCAGCACCTCTGTTTCCAAGATGGCAGAGGTCTGGAGCACACTGGAGGAGCTCTGGACACCTCCCAGGGGAGGTGCAGGTCAGGGGAGTGGTCACTCCCCTTTCCTTTGTCCAGTTTCGCGCCAGAGCAGGGGCTAAGGGGTCCCTGAACCGGTGTAGACTGGCTTATGCAGAATTGGGCACATCTGTGCCCAACAAAGCATTTCCAGAGGCTGGGGGAGGCTACTCCTCCCCTGCCTTCACACCATTTTCTAAAGGGAGAGGGTGTCACACCCTCTCTCAGAGGAAGTTCTTTGTTCTGCCATCCTGGGCCAGGCCTGGCTGGACCCCAGGAGGGCAGCTGCCTGTCTGAGGGGTTGGCAGCAGCAGCAGCTGCAGTGAAACCCCAGGAAGGGCAGTCTGGCAGTACCAGGGTCTGTGCTACAGACCACTGGGATCATGGAATTGTACCAACAATGCCAGGATGGCATAGAGGGGGCAATTCCATGATCATAGACATGTTACATGGCCATATTCGGAGTTACCATGGTGAAGCTACATATAGGTAGTGACCTATATGTAGTGCACACGTGTAATGGTGTCCCCGCACTCACAAAGTTCAGTGAATTGGCTCTGAACAATGTGGGGGCACCTTGGCTAGTGCCAGGGTGCCCTCACACTAAGTAACTTTGCACCTAACCTTTACCAGGTAAAGGTTAGACATATAGGTGACTTATAAGTTACTTAAGTGCAGTGTAAAATGGCTGTGAAATAACGTGGACGTTATTTCACTCAGGCTGCAGTGGCAGGCCTGTGTAAGAATTGTCAGAGCTCCCTATGGGTGGCAAAAGAATTGCTGCAGCCCATAGGGATCTCCTGGAACCCCAATACCCTGGGTACCTCAGTACCATATACTAGGGAATTATAAGGGTGTTCCAGTAAGCCAATGTAAATTGGTAAAATTGGTCACTAGCCTGTTAGTGACAATTTGAAAGTAACGAGAGAGCATAACCACTGAGGTTCTGGTTAGCAGAGCCTCAGTGAGACAGTTAGGCACCACACAGGGAACATATACATGCACACCTATGAGCACTGGGGCCCTGTGTGACAGGGTCCCAGTGACACATACATATAGGCCACAAACCTATGAGCACTGGGGTCCTGACCAGCAGGATCCCAGTGACACATAACAAACATACTGAAAACATAGTGTTTTCACTATGAGCACTGAGGCCTGGCTATCAGGATCCCAGTGAGACAGTGAAAACAGTGACAAACACCCTGACATACACTCACAAACAGGCCAAAAGTGGGGGTAACAAGGCTAGAAAGAGGCTACCTTCTCACACAACCCCCCCCCAAACGAAGGACAATAAGGCTAACCTTGGCCAGTTGAGACTTTATTGTCTAAGTGGTGATAAGTAGAGAGTAGCTCTGCAATAGACTGGTTACTCCCTTTATCATCCACTATATGGTTACTTCCCTGTGGGGATGTAAACCACCCTGTTTGAAGTTTTTTAGCTAACCAACAATGTGAAGATGTATTTTCAGAGTTTCTATCAGTAAGTTTTAGTTTAGAGCAGTGGGAATTATCCACTGAACCTATTTGTAATGATGGAAATGCCAGACAGGGATGCTGTCTCAGTAAAGCCATAGCTGGGCAAAAACATTGTCCATATGGCTGGAAGAGAGAACAGGGATGCTGTTTCTCTTGGGTTGGAGCAGGGCAGGGATGCTGTCCTATCAGCTCCACACTAGGGCAGGGATGCTGTCCTAAGTGTTGTGAGGCAGTGCAGAGTTTCTGCACTAAAGTTTCTCTGGGAGGGTTGGAGGGATGCTCCATGTTAACTAAAATGGTGCTCTTTTTCTCACCAATGTTAGTTATCCCACAGAGAGGTACTTCCACCTCAGGGAGTCCAGATTTGCCAGCTGATGATTCCCTTGGAACAGGTGCCACCCCAGGAGAGGTCTCTCCCACCACAGGAATGGTATCCTGAATGGTAGGGTGGTTAGGGGATACTGTGATACCCTTTTTACCTGTTGATGGAGAGGGATCCTGAGTTTTCAGGCCTTCTCTCCTTTGCTTTTTCATTTCACTTGAAATGAGAGGGAACAATTCCTCAGAGATGCCCAGCATGGCTGCATGGGCATAAAACTCTACATCAGCCCAACCTGAGGCCTCTAGGTCATTACCTAAGAGACAGTCTACAGGTAAGCTAGGTGATACCACCACCTGCTTAGGGCCAGTAACTCCACCCCAACTAAACTGAATTGTAGCTAAGGGAAGAAACTTAGTGGAGTTATGGACATCAATAATCTTATACTGTTGTCCAATGATGTGTTGTTCAGGAGGCACTAGGTTTTCAGTCACCAAAGTGAAACTGGCACCTGTGTCCCTGTAGGCCAAGGCCTCAACACCATTTATTGAAACTGTCTGCCTGTACTTATCCATTGTAAGGGGACAAGCAGCCAGTGTGGCAAGGCCAATGCCACTAGGTGTGACAGAAACTGTCTTGGGACTGATGACATCAGTTTCCACTATGGACCCATAAGTGAACCCAACTACACCCTTTGCTTGACTGTTGCCAGCAGTCCCACCACTAGTACCACTACTGCTAGGGGCACTAGAGCTTGATGTATTAGTGGTGGTAGGCTCAGGGGGTTTACCTGGACAGGACTTATCCCCTGGCCTATGGCCTCTGTTTTTACACACAAAGCACCAAGGCTTTTTAATGTGTGCAGGTTGGGAAGAAGAGGAAGAATTTGTTTTATCCCCACCCTCTGAAGAGTGTTTAAGATTTGAAGTGGGATCTTTGGTTTTACCCTTATCCCCATGCTTATCTTGAGATTTTTCACCATCTTTCTTCTTCTTGCCATCTTTGTCACCCCCTGTATGAACTTTTCTGTTCACCCTTGTTCTGACCCATTTGTCTGCCTTCTTTCCCAATTCTTGGGGAGAGGTCAGATCAGAGTCTACCAGGTACTGGTGCAACAAATCAGACACACAATTATTAAGAATATGCTCTCTCAGGATTATGTTATACAGGCTGTCATAATCAGTAACTCTACTGCCATGTAACCACCCCTCCAAGGCCTTCACTGCCTGGTCAATGAAATCAACCCAGTCTTGTGAAGACTCCTTTTTGGTCTCTCTGAACTTTATCCTGTACTGTTCAGTGGTTAAGCCATAACCATCCAGGAGTGCATTCTTAAGAACTGTAAAATTATTGGCATCATTTTCTTCCACAGTAAGGAGCCTATCCCTACCTTTTCCACTAAATGATAGCCATAGGATAGCAGCCCACTGCTTTTGAGGGACATCCTGTACAGCACAGGCCCTCTCAAGTGCAGCAAACCACTTGTTAATGTCATCCCCCTCCTTATAAGGGGGAACTATCTTGTGCAGATTCCTGGAATCATGCTCTTTTGCAGGATGACTATGGGGAATACTGCTGCTGCCACCATGGGTATCTAAACCCAACTTCTGTCTTTCCTTCTCTAATTCTAAAGACTGTCTATCCAAATCCAGCTGTTGCTTCTTGAGCTTCAGTCTGGTTTGTTCCACTCTCAATCTATTGAGCTCCCTTTCTAACAATCTGTCATCAGGGTGGGTGGGAGGGACATTTCTAGATACAGAGGTATGATGGGAATGAACAGAAGGAGACCTGTCTCTTACAGAGGGCACCCTAACAGCTTGGCTAACAGTATAATGTGAGAGCACACCATCAGTATGGTGTGATTCAACCTCTGTACCAACTATGCTAGACTGTCTAGTAATGGGCAGGCTGAGAAGTTTCTTTCCTGAACCTTTTCCTGGGGGAGTCCCTGGATCAGATTGAGAACCATTAGCTGCTTTTTCACCAGATTGGGCACTTATGGCCTTATCCTGTACTCTAAGCATGTTAATTAACAGTTCTAAGGAAGGATTCTTCCCTACACTCAAACCTCTCTCTATGCAGAGACTCCTTGCTCCTTTCCAGCTAAGGTGATCATATGCAAGTTTGGACAGTTCAACATTTTGGCCTGTGCCAGACATTTTTAGAGAGAGTTAAAGTGATAGACAAAGAGAAAAAAGTTTTCAGAACTTTTTGGAAAGACAGAAAAAAACTTTTTAAACTTTTAAGAACTTTTTGAAAGTTTAGAAGTACTTTTCAGCACTTAGAAAAGAGTGAAAAGAGGAAATGCAAAACTTTTTGGCTATGTGTATACACACTGACCTTGTTTTGTATATTTTTCTCTTATGAAAAGTACAATGACAAGAGTGGTAAGTAGTCTCAAGCACTTATCCCACCGCTGCACAACCAATGTAGGAGGCTGGACTGGCTTGTAGTGAGTACCAAGGGGTACTTGCACCTTGCACCAGGCCCAGTTATCCCTTATTAGTGTATAGGGTGTCTAGCAGCTTAGGCTGATAGATAATGGTAGCTTAGCAGAGCAGCTTAGGCTGAACTAGGAGACGTGTGAAGCTACTACAGTACCACTTAGTGTCATATGCACAATATCATAAGAAAACACAATACACAGTTATACTAAAAATAAAGGTACTTTATTTTTATGACAATATGCCAAAGTATCTTAGAGTGTACCCTCAGTGAGAGGATAGGAAATATACACAAGATATATATACACCATAGCAAAAATATGCAGTATAGTCTTAGAAAACAGTGCAAACAATGTATAGTTACAATAGGATGCAATGGGGAAACATAGGGATAGGGGCAACACAAACCATATACTCCAGAAGTGGAATGCGAACCACGAATGGACCCCAAACCTATGTGACCTTGTAGAGGGTCGCTGGGACTATTAGAAAATAGTGAGAGTTAGAAAAATAACCCTCCCCAAGACCCTGGAAAGTGAGTGCAAAGTGCACTAAAGTTCCCCTAAGGACAAAATAGTCGTGTTAGAGGGAAAATGCAAGGAAAACACAAATCAGCAATGCAACAACGATGGATTCCTGTCTGAGGGTACCTGTGGAACAAGGGGACCAAGTCCAAAAGTCACAAGCAGCTCGGAGATGGGCAGATGCCCAAGAAATGCCAGCGGTTGGTGCAAAGAAGCTCTTACTAGGCTGAAGAACTGTGAATACTGCAGGAACGACAAGGGCTAGAGACTTCCCCTTTGGAGGATGGATCCCCCACGCCTTGGAGAGTCGTGCAGAAGTGTTTTCCCGCCGGATGGACGCCAACAAGCCTTGCTACTCGCAAATCGTGCGTTTGGCGTTTTTGGACGCTGCTGGGGCCCAGGAGGGACCAGAAGGTCGCAAATTGGACCTGCAGAGAGAGGGGACGTCGAGCAAGACAAAGAGCCCTCACTGAAGCAGGTAGCACCCGGAGAAGTGCCAGAAACAGGCACTACGAGGATGCGTGAAACGGTGCTCGCCGAAGTTGCACAAAGGAGTCCCACGTCGCCGGAGACCAACTTAGAAAGTCGTGCAATGCAGGTTAGAGTGCCGTGGACCCAGGCTTGGCTGTGCACGAAGGATTTCCGCCGGAAGTGCACAGGGGCCGGAGAAGCTTGCAAAGTTGCGGTTCCCAGCAATGCAGCCCAGCGAGGTGAGGCAAGGACTTACCTCCACCAAACTTGGGCTGAAGAGTCACTGGACTGTGGGGGTCACTTGGACGGTGTCGCTGGATTCGAGGGACCTCGCTCGTCGTGCTGAGAGGAGACCCAAGGGACCGGAAATGCAGCTTTTTGGTGCCTGCGGTTGCAGGGGGAAGATTCCGTCGACCCACGGGAGATTTCTTCGGAGCTTCTGGTGCAGAGAGGAGGCAGACTACCCCCACAGCATGCACAAGCAGGAAAACAGTCGAGAAGGCGGCAGGATCAGCGTTACAGAGTTGCAGTAGTCGTCTTTGCTACTATGTTGCAGGTTTGCAGGCTTCCAGCGCGGTCAGCGGTTGATTCCTTATCAGAAGGTGAAGAGGGAGATGCAGAGGAACTCGGCTGAGCTCATGCATTCGTTATCTAAAGTTTCCCCAGAGACAGAGACCCTAAATAGCCAGAAAAGAGGGTTTGGCTACCTAGGAGAGAGGAAAGGCTACTAACACCTGACGGAGCCTATCAGCAGGAGTCTCTGACGTCACCTGGTGGCACTGGCCACTCAGAGCAGTCCAGTGTGCCAGCAGCACCTCTGTTTCCAAGATGGCAGAGGTCTGGAGCACACTGGAGGAGCTCTGGACACCTCCCAGGGGAGGTGCAGGTCAGGGGAGTGGTCACTCCCCTTTCCTTTGTCCAGTTTCGCGCCAGAGCAGGGGCTAAGGGGTCCCTGAACCGGTGTAGACTGGCTTATGCAGAATTGGGCACATCTGTGCCCAACAAAGCATTTCCAGAGGCTGGGGGAGGCTACTCCTCCCCTGCCTTCACACCATTTTCTAAAGGGAGAGGGTGTCACACCCTCTCTCAGAGGAAGTTCTTTGTTCTGCCATCCTGGGCCAGGCCTGGCTGGACCCCAGGAGGGCAGCTGCCTGTCTGAGGGGTTGGCAGCAGCAGCAGCTGCAGTGAAACCCCAGGAAGGGCAGTCTGGCAGTACCAGGGTCTGTGCTACAGACCACTGGGATCATGGAATTGTACCAACAATGCCAGGATGGCATAGAGGGGGCAATTCCATGATCATAGACATGTTACATGGCCATATTCGGAGTTACCATGGTGAAGCTACATATAGGTAGTGACCTATATGTAGTGCACACGTGTAATGGTGTCCCCACACTCACAAAGTTCAGTGAATTGGCTCTGAACAATGTGGGGGCACCTTGGCTAGTGCCAGGGTGCCCTCACACTAAGTAACTTTGCACCTAACCTTTACCAGGTAAAGGTTAGACATATAGGTGACTTATAAGTTACTTAAGTGCAGTGTAAAATGGCTGTGAAATAACGTGGACGTTATTTCACTCAGGCTGCAGTGGCAGGCCTGTGTAAGAATTGTCAGAGCTCCCTATGGGTGGCAAAAGAATTGCTGCAGCCCATAGGGATCTCCTGGAACCCCAATACCCTGGGTACCTCAGTACCATATACTAGGGAATTATAAGGGTGTTCCAGTAAGCCAATGTAAATTGGTAAAATTGGTCACTAGCCTGTTAGTGACAATTTGAAAGTAACGAGAGAGCATAACCACTGAGGTTCTGGTTAGCAGAGCCTCAGTGAGACAGTTAGGCACCACACAGGGAACATATACATGCACACCTATGAGCACTGGGGCCCTGTGTGACAGGGTCCCAGTGACACATACATATAGGCCACAAACCTATGAGCACTGGGGTCCTGACCAGCAGGATCCCAGTGACACATAACAAACATACTGAAAACATAGTGTTTTCACTATGAGCACTGAGGCCTGGCTATCAGGATCCCAGTGAGACAGTGAAAACAGTGACAAACACCCTGACATACACTCACAAACAGGCCAAAAGTGGGGGTAACAAGGCTAGAAAGAGGCTACCTTCTCACACAACCCCCCCCCAAACGAAGGACAATAAGGCTAACCTTGGCCAGTTGAGACTTTATTGTCTAAGTGGTGATAAGTAGAGAGTAGCTCTGCAATAGACTGGTTACTCCCTTTATCATCCACTATATGGTTACTTCCCTGTGGGGATGTAAACCACCCTGTTTGAAGTTTTTTAGCTAACCAACAATGTGAAGATGTATTTTCAGAGTTTCTATCAGTAAGTTTTAGTTTAGAGCAGTGGGAATTATCCACTGAACCTATTTGTAATGATGGAAATGCCAGACAGGGATGCTGTCTCAGTAAAGCCATAGCTGGGCAAAAACATTGTCCATATGGCTGGAAGAGAGAACAGGGATGCTGTTTCTCTTGGGTTGGAGCAGGGCAGGGATGCTGTCCTATCAGCTCCACACTAGGGCAGGGATGCTGTCCTAAGTGTTGTGAGGCAGTGCAGAGTTTCTGCACTAAAGTTTCTCTGGGAGGGTTGGAGGGATGCTCCATGTTAACTAAAATGGTGCTCTTTTTCTCACCAATGTTAGTTATCCCACAGAGAGGTACTTCCACCTCAGGGAGTCCAGCTTTGCCAGCTGATGATTCCCTTGGAACAGGTGCCACCCCAGGAGAGGTCTCTCCCACCACAGGAATGGTATCCTGAATGGTAGGGTGGTTAGGGGATACTGTGATACCCTTTTTACCTGTTGATGGAGAGGGATCCTGAGTTTTCAGGCCTTCTCTCCTTTGCTTTTTCATTTCACTTGAAATGAGAGGGAACAATTCCTCAGAGATGCCCAGCATGGCTGCATGGGCATAAAACTCTACATCAGCCCAACCTGAGGCCTCTAGGTCATTACCTAAGAGAAAGTCTACAGGTAAGCTAGGTGATACCACCACCTGCTTAGGGCCAGTAACTCCACCCCAACTAAACTGAATTGTAGCTAAGGGAAGAAACTTAGTGGAGTTATGGACATCAATAATCTTATACTGTTGTCCAATGATGTGTTGTTCAGGAGGCACTAGGTTTTCAGTCACCAAAGTGAAACTGGCACCTGTGTCCCTGTAGGCCAAGGCCTCAACACCATTTATTGAAACTGTCTGCCTGTACTTATCCATTGTAAGGGGACAAGCAGCCAGTGTGGCAAGGCCAATGCCACTAGGTGTGACAGAAACTGTCTTGGGACTGATGACATCAGTTTCCACTATGGACCCATAAGTGAACCCAACTACACCCTTTGCTTGACTGTTGCCAGCAGTCCCACCACTAGTACCACTACTGCTAGGGGCACTAGAGCTTGATGTATTAGTGGTGGTAGGCTCAGGGGGTTTACCTGGACAGGACTTATCCCCTGGCCTATGGCCTCTGTTTTTACACACAAAGCACCAAGGCTTTTTAATGTGTGCAGGTTGGGAAGAAGAGGAAGAATTTGTTTTATCCCCACCCTCTGAAGAGTGTTTAAGATTTGAAGTGGGATCTTTGGTTTTACCCTTATCCCCATGCTTATCTTGAGATTTTTCACCATCTTTCTTCTTCTTGCCATCTTTGTCACCCCCTGTATGAACTTTTCTGTTCACCCTTGTTCTGACCCATTTGTCTGCCTTCTTTCCCAATTCTTGGGGAGAGGTCAGATCAGAGTCTACCAGGTACTGGTGCAACAAATCAGACACACAATTATTAAGAATATGCTCTCTCAGGATTATGTTATACAGGCTGTCATAATCAGTAACTCTACTGCCATGTAACCACCCCTCCAAGGCCTTCACTGCCTGGTCAATGAAATCAACCCAGTCTTGTGAAGACTCCTTTTTGGTCTCTCTGAACTTTATCCTGTACTGTTCAGTGGTTAAGCCATAACCATCCAGGAGTGCATTCTTAAGAACTGTAAAATTATTGGCATCATTTTCTTCCACAGTAAGGAGCCTATCCCTACCTTTTCCACTAAATGATAGCCATAGGATAGCAGCCCACTGCTTTTGAGGGACATCCTGTACAGCACAGGCCCTCTCAAGTGCAGCAAACCACTTGTTAATGTCATCCCCCTCCTTATAAGGGGGAACTATCTTGTGCAGATTCCTGGAATCATGCTCTTTTGCAGGATGACTATGGGGAATACTGCTGCTGCCACCATGGGTATCTAAACCCAACTTCTGTCTTTCCTTCTCTAATTCTAAAGACTGTCTATCCAAATCCAGCTGTTGCTTCTTGAGCTTCAGTCTGGTTTGTTCCACTCTCAATCTATTGAGCTCCCTTTCTAACAATCTGTCATCAGGGTGGGTGGGAGGGACATTTCTAGATACAGAGGTATGATGGGAATGAACAGAAGGAGACCTGTCTCTTACAGAGGGCACCCTAACAGCTTGGCTAACAGTATAATGTGAGAGCACACCATCAGTATGGTGTGATTCAACCTCTGTACCAACTATGCTAGACTGTCTAGTAATGGGCAGGCTGAGAAGTTTCTTTCCTGAACCTTTTCCTGGGGGAGTCCCTGGATCAGATTGAGAACCATTAGCTGCTTTTTCACCAGATTGGGCACTTATGGCCTTATCCTGTACTCTAAGCATGTTAATTAACAGTTCTAAGGAAGGATTCTTCCCTACACTCAAACCTCTCTCTATGCAGAGACTCCTTGCTCCTTTCCAGCTAAGGTGATCATATGCAAGTTTGGACAGTTCAACATTTTGGCCTGTGCCAGACATTTTTAGAGAGAGTTAAAGTGATAGACAAAGAGAAAAAAGTTTTCAGAACTTTTTGGAAAGACAGAAAAAAACTTTTTAAACTTTTAAGAACTTTTTGAAAGTTTAGAAGTACTTTTCAGCACTTAGAAAAGAGTGAAAAGAGGAAATGCAAAACTTTTTGGCTATGTGTATACACACTGACCTTGTTTTGTATATTTTTCTCTTATGAAAAGTACAATGACAAGAGTGGTAAGTAGTCTCAAGCACTTATCCCACCGCTGCACAACCAATGTAGGAGGCTGGACTGGCTTGTAGTGAGTACCAAGGGGTACTTGCACCTTGCACCAGGCCCAGTTATCCCTTATTAGTGTATAGGGTGTCTAGCAGCTTAGGCTGATAGATAATGGTAGCTTAGCAGAGCAGCTTAGGCTGAACTAGGAGACGTGTGAAGCTACTACAGTACCACTTAGTGTCATATGCACAATATCATAAGAAAACACAATACACAGTTATACTAAAAATAAAGGTACTTTATTTTTATGACAATATGCCAAAGTATCTTAGAGTGTACCCTCAGTGAGAGGATAGGAAATATACACAAGATATATATACACCATAGCAAAAATATGCAGTATAGTCTTAGAAAACAGTGCAAACAATGTATAGTTACAATAGGATGCAATGGGGAAACATAGGGATAGGGGCAACACAAACCATATACTCCAGAAGTGGAATGCGAACCACGAATGGACCCCAAACCTATGTGACCTTGTAGAGGGTCGCTGGGACTATTAGAAAATAGTGAGAGTTAGAAAAATAACCCTCCCCAAGACCCTGGAAAGTGAGTGCAAAGTGCACTAAAGTTCCCCTAAGGACAAAATAGTCGTGTTAGAGGGAAAATGCAAGGAAAACACAAATCAGCAATGCAACAACGATGGATTCCTGTCTGAGGGTACCTGTGGAACAAGGGGACCAAGTCCAAAAGTCACAAGCAGCTCGGAGATGGGCAGATGCCCAAGAAATGCCAGCGGTTGGTGCAAAGAAGCTCTTACTAGGCTGAAGAACTGTGAATACTGCAGGAACGACAAGGGCTAGAGACTTCCCCTTTGGAGGATGGATCCCCCACGCCTTGGAGAGTCGTGCAGAAGTGTTTTCCCGCCGGATGGACGCCAACAAGCCTTGCTACTCGCAAATCGTGCGTTTGGCGTTTTTGGACGCTGCTGGGGCCCAGGAGGGACCAGAAGGTCGCAAATTGGACCTGCAGAGAGAGGGGACGTCGAGCAAGACAAAGAGCCCTAACTGAAGCAGGTAGCACCCGGAGAAGTGCCAGAAACAGGCACTACGAGGATGCGTGAAACGGTGCTCGCCGAAGTTGCACAAAGGAGTCCCACGTCGCCGGAGACCAACTTAGAAAGTCGTGCAATGCAGGTTAGAGTGCCGTGGACCCAGGCTTGGCTGTGCACGAAGGATTTCCACCGGAAGTGCACAGGGGCCGGAGAAGCTTGCAAAGTCGCGGTTCCCAGCAATGCAGCCCAGCGAGGTGAGGCAAGGACTTACCTCCACCAAACTTGGGCTGAAGAGTCACTGGACTGTGGGGGTCACTTGGACGGTGTCGCTGGATTCGAGGGACCTCGCTCGTCGTGCTGAGAGGAGACCCAAGGGACCGGAAATGCAGCTTTTTGGTGCCTGCGGTTGCAGGGGGAAGATTCCGTCGACCCACGGGAGATTTCTTCGGAGCTTCTGGTGCAGAGAGGAGGCAGACTACCCCCACAGCATGCACAAGCAGGAAAACAGTCGAGAAGGCGGCAGGATCAGCGTTACAGAGTTGCAGTAGTCGTCTTTGCTACTATGTTGCAGGTTTGCAGGCTTCCAGCGCGGTCAGCGGTTGATTCCTTATCAGAAGGTGAAGAGGGAGATGCAGAGGAACTCGGCTGAGCTCATGCATTCGTTATCTAAAGTTTCCCCAGAGACAGAGACCCTAAATAGCCAGAAAAGAGGGTTTGGCTACCTAGGAGAGAGGAAAGGCTACTAACACCTGAAGGAGCCTATCAGCAGGAGTCTCTGACGTCACCTGGTGGCACTGGCCACTCAGAGCAGTCCAGTGTGCCAGCAGCACCTCTGTTTCCAAGATGGCAGAGGTCTGGAGCACACTGGAGGAGCTCTGGACACCTCCCAGGGGAGGTGCAGGTCAGGGGAGTGGTCACTCCCCTTTCCTTTGTCCAGTTTCGCGCCAGAGCAGGGGCTAAGGGGTCCCTGAACCGGTGTAGACTGGCTTATGCAGAATTGGGCACATCTGTGCCCAACAAAGCATTTCCAGAGGCTGGGGGAGGCTACTCCTCCCCTGCCTTCACACCATTTTCTAAAGGGAGAGGGTGTCACACCCTCTCTCAGAGGAAGTTCTTTGTTCTGCCATCCTGGGCCAGGCCTGGCTGGACCCCAGGAGGGCAGCTGCCTGTCTGAGGGGTTGGCAGCAGCAGCAGCTGCAGTGAAACCCCAGGAAGGGCAGTCTGGCAGTACCAGGGTCTGTGCTACAGACCACTGGGATCATGGAATTGTACCAACAATGCCAGGATGGCATAGAGGGGGCAATTCCATGATCATAGACATGTTACATGGCCATATTCGGAGTTACCATGGTGAAGCTACATATAGGTAGTGACCTATATGTAGTGCACACGTGTAATGGTGTCCCCGCACTCACAAAGTTCAGTGAATTGGCTCTGAACAATGTGGGGGCACCTTGGCTAGTGCCAGGGTGCCCTCACACTAAGTAACTTTGCACCTAACCTTTACCAGGTAAAGGTTAGACATATAGGTGACTTATAAGTTACTTAAGTGCAGTGTAAAATGGCTGTGAAATAACGTGGACGTTATTTCACTCAGGCTGCAGTGGCAGGCCTGTGTAAGAATTGTCAGAGCTCCCTATGGGTGGCAAAAGAAATGCTGCAGCCCATAGGGATCTCCTGGAACCCCAATACCCTGGGTACCTCAGTACCATATACTAGGGAATTATAAGGGTGTTCCAGTAAGCCAATGTAAATTGGTAAAATTGGTCACTAGCCTGTTAGTGACAATTTGAAAGTAACGAGAGAGCATAACCACTGAGGTTCTGGTTAGCAGAGCCTCAGTGAGACAGTTAGGCACCACACAGGGAACATATACATGCACACCTATGAGCACTGGGGCCCTGTGTGACAGGGTCCCAGTGACACATACATATAGGCCACAAACCTATGAGCACTGGGGTCCTGACCAGCAGGATCCCAGTGACACATAACAAACATACTGAAAACATAGTGTTTTCACTATGAGCACTGAGGCCTGGCTATCAGGATCCCAGTGAGACAGTGAAAACAGTGACAAACACCCTGACATACACTCACAAACAGGCCAAAAGTGGGGGTAACAAGGCTAGAAAGAGGCTACCTTCTCACAGCTCTGAACAATGTGGGGGCACCTTGGCTAGTGCCAGGGTGCCCTCACACTAAGTAACTTTGCACCTAACCTTTACCAGGTAAAGGTTAGACATATAGGTGACTTATAAGTTACTTAAGTGCAGTGTAAAATGGCTGTGAAATAACGTGGACGTTATTTCACTCAGGCTGCAGTGGCAGGCCTGTGTAAGAATTGTCAGAGCTCCCTATGGGTGGCAAAAGAAATGCTGCAGCCCATAGGGATCTCCTGGAACCCCAATACCCTGGGTACCTCAGTACCATATACTAGGGAATTATGAGGGTGTTCCAGTAAGCCAATGTAAATTGGTAAAAATGGTCACTAGCCTGTTAGTGACAATTTGGAAAGAAATGAGAGAGCATAACCACTGAGGTTCTGATTAGCAGAGCCTCAGTGAGACAGTTAGTCACTACACAGGTAACACATTCAGGCACACTTATGAGCACTGGGGCCCTGGGTTACCAGGGTCCCAGTGACACATACAACTAAAACAACATATATACAGTGAAAAATGGGGGTAACATGCCAGGCAAGATGGTACTTTCCTACATCTGGTACGAAAGTGGACAAAGGAAAGGGGAGTGACCACTCCCCTGACCTCCACTGTAGGAAAGTACCATCTTGCCTGGCATGTTACCCCCATTTTATCACTGTATATATGTTGTTTTAGTTGTATGTGTCACTGGGACCCTGCCAGCCAGGGCCCCAGTGCTCATAAGTGTGCCTGAATGTGTTACCTGTGTTATGACTAATTGTCTCACTGAGGCTCTGCTATCCAGAGCCCCAGTGGTTATGCTCTCTCATTTCTTTCAAATTGTCACTAACAGGCTAGTGACCAATTTTACCAATTTACATTGGCTTACTGGAACACCCTTATAATTCCCTAGTATATGGTACTGAGGTACCCAGGGTATTGGGGTTCCAGGAGATCCCTGTGGGCTGCAGCATTTCTTTTGCCACCCATAGGGAGCTCTGACAATTCTTACACAGGCCTGCCACTGCAGCCTGAGTGAAATAACGTCCACGTTATTTCACAGCCATTTTACACTGCACTTAAGTAACTCATAAGTCACCTATATGTCTAACCTTTACCTGGTAAAGGTTGGGTGCTAAGTTACTTAGTGTGTGGGCACCCTAGCACTAGCCAAGGTGCCCCCACATTGTTCAGGGCCAATTTCCCGGACTTTGTGAGTGCGGGGACACCATTACATGCGTGCACTACATATAGGTCACTACCTATATGTAGCTTCACAATGGTAACTCCGAATATGGCCATGTAACATGTCTATGATCATGGAATTGCCCCCTCTATGCCATCCTGGCATAGTTGGCACAATCCCATGATCCCACAGGTCTTTAGCTCAGACCTGGGTACTGCCAAACTGCCTTTCCTGGGGTTTCACTGCAGCTGCTGCTGCTGCCAACCCCTCAGAAAGGTTTCTGCCCTCCTGGGGTCCAGCCAGGCTTGGCCCAGGAAGGCAGAACAAAGGACTTCCTCAGAGAGAGGGTGTTACACCCTCTCCCTTTGGAAAAAGGTGTCAGGGCTGGGGAGGAGTAGCCTCCCCCAGCCTCTGGAAATGCTTTGATGGGCACAGATGGTGCCCATCTCTGCATAAGCCAGTCTACACCGGTTCAGGGATCCCCCAGCCCTGCTCTGGTGCGAAAGTGGACAAAGGAAAGGGGAGTGACCACTCCCCTGACCTCCACTGTAGGAAAGTACCATCTTGCCTGGCATGTTACCCCCATTTTTTCACTGTATATATGTTGTTTTAGTTGTATGTGTCACTGGGACCCTGCCAGCCAGGGCCCCAGTGCTCATAAGTGTGCCTGAATGTGTTACCTGTGTTATGACTAACTGTCTCACTGAGGCTCTGCTATCCAGCGCCCCAGTGGTTATGCTCTCTCATTTCTTTCAAATTGTCACTAACAGGCTAGTGACCAATTTTACCAATTTACATTGGCTTACTGGAACACCCTTATAATTCCCTAGTATATGGTACTGAGGTAC
Organism: Pleurodeles waltl; assembly: GCF_031143425.1. Taxonomy (NCBI): domain Eukaryota; kingdom Metazoa; phylum Chordata; class Amphibia; order Caudata; family Salamandridae; genus Pleurodeles; species Pleurodeles waltl. Next base: position 1,355,926,720 of record NC_090437.1, on the reverse strand, counting down.
CCAGGGTATTGGGGTTCCAGGAGATCCCTGTGGGCTGCAGCATTTCTTTTGCCACCCATAGGGAGCTCTGACAATTCTTACACAGGCCTGCCACTGCAGCCTGAGTGAAATAACGTCCACGTTATTTCACAGCCATTTTACACTGCACTTAAGTAACTCATAAGTCACCTATATGTCTAACCTTTACCTGGTAAAGGTTGGGTGCTAAGTTACTTAGTGTGTGGGCACCCTAGCACTAGCCAAGGTGCCCCCACATTGTTCAGGGCCAATTCCCCGGACATTGTGAGTGCGGGGACACCATTACACGCGTGCACTACATATAGGTCACTACCTATATGTAGCTTCACAATGGTAACTCCGAATATGGCCATGTAACATGTCTATGATCATGGAATTGCCCCCTCTATGCCATCCTGGCATAGTTGGCACAATCCCATGATCCCACAGGTCTTTAGCTCAGACCTGGGTACTGCCAAACTGCCTTTCCTGGAGTTTCACTGCAGCTGCTGCTGCTGCCAACCACTCAGACAGGTTTCTGCCCTCCTGGGGTCCAGCCAGGCTTGGCCCAGGAAGGCAGAACAAAGGACTTCCTCAGAGAGAGGGTGTTACACCCTCTCCCTTTGGAAAAAGGTGTCAGGGCTGGGGAGGAGTAGCCTCCCCCAGCCTCTGGAAATGCTTTGATGGGCACAGATGGTGCCCATCTCTGCATAAGCCAGTCTACACCGGTTTAGGGATCCCCCAGCCCTGCTCTGGTGCGAAAGTGGACAAAGGAAAGGGGAGTGACCACTCCCCTGACCTGCACCTCCCCTGGGAGGTGCCTAGAGCTCCTCCAGTGTGCTCCAGACCTCTGCCATCTTGGAAACAGAGGTGCTGCTGACACACTGGACTGATCTGAGTGGCCAGGGCCAGCAGGTGACGTCAGAGACTCCTTCTGATAGGCTCCTTCAGGTGTTGCTAGCCTATCCTCTCTCCTAAGTAGCCAAACCCTCTTTTCTGGCTATTTAGGGTCTCTGCTTTGGGGAATTCCTTAGATAACGAATGCAAGAGCTCATCAGAGTTCCTCTGCATCTCTCTCTTCACCTTCTGCCAAGGAATCGACTGCTGACCACACTGGAAGACTGCAACACTGCAACAAAGTAGCTAAGACGACTACTGCAACTCTGTAACGCTGATACTGCCGCCTTCTCGACTGTTTTCCTGGTGGTGCATGCTGTGGGGGTAGTCCGCCTCCTCTCTGCACTAGAAGCTCTGAAGAAATCTCCCGTGGGTCGACGGAATCTTGCCCTTGCAACCGCAGGCACCAAAGAACTGCATCACCGGTCCCCTGGGTCTCCTCTCAGCACAACGAGCGAGGTCTCTTGAATCCAGCAACTGTGTCCAAGTGACTCCCACAGTCCAGTGACTCTTTAGTCCAAGTTTGGTGGAGGTAAGTCCTGGCCTACCCACGCCAGACTGCATTGCTGGGAACCGTGACTTTTGCAGCTACTCCGGCCTCTGTGCACTTCCGGCGGAAATACTTTGTGCACAGCCAAGCCTGGGTCCACGGCACTCTAACCTGCATTGCACGACTTTCTAAGTTGTCCTCCGGCGGTGTGGGACTCCTTTGTGCAACTTTGGGTGAGCACTGTTTCACGCTTTTTTGTAGTGCCTGTTCTGGCACTTCTGCGGATGCTGCCTGCTTCTGAGAGGGCTCCTTTTCTTGCTGGACGCCTCCTCTGTCCTCAGACGCAATTGGCGACATCCTGGTCCCTCATAGGCCACAGCAGCATCCAAAAACCCTAACAGCACAATTTGCAGTTAGCAAGGCTTGTTGGCGGTCTTTCGGCCGGAAAATACATCTGCACGACTCTTCACGGTGTGGGGGATCCATCCTCTAAAGAAGAAGTCTCTAGCCCTTGTCGTTCCTGTAGAATCCTCAGCTTCTACTGTCCAGTAGCAGCTTCTTTGCACCCACAGCTGTCATTTCCTGGGCATCTGCCCATCTCCGACTTGCTTGTGACTTTTGGACTTGGTCCCCTTGTTCCACAGGTACCCTCGACTGGAAATCCATAGTTGTTGCATTGCTGGTTTGTGTCTTTCCTGCAGAATTCCCCTATCACGACTTCTATGTCCTTTGGGGAACTTTATTGCACTTTGCACTCACTTTTCAGGGTCTTGGGGTGGGCTATTTTTCTAACCCTTACTATTTTCTAACAGTCCCAGTGACCCTCTACAAGGTCACATAGGTTTGGGGTCCATTTGTGGTTCGCATTCCACTTTTGGAGTATGTGGTTTGTGTTGCCCCTATAACTCTGTGTCCCCATTGCATCCTATTGTAACTATACATTGTTTGCACTGTTTTCTAAGACTATTACTGCATATTTTTGGTATTGTGTACATATATCTTGTGTATATTTGCTATCCTCATACTGAGGTACACTCTGAGATACTTTGGCATATTGTCATAAAAATAAAGTACCTTTATTTTTAGTATATCTGTGTATTGTGTTTTCTTATGATATTGTGCAAGTGACACTAGTGGTACTGTAGGAGCTTCACTCGTCTCCTAGTTCAGCCTAAGCTGCTCTGCTAAGCTACCATTATCTATCAGCCTACGCTGCTAGACACCCTATACACTAATAAGGGATAACTGGGCCTGGTGCAAGGTGTAAGTACCCCTTGGTACTCACTACAAGCCAGTCCAGCCTCTTACATTGGTTGTGCAGCGGTGGGATAAGTGCTTTGAGACTACTTACCACTCTTGTCATTGTACTTTTCATAAGAGAAAAATATTCAAAACAAGTTCAGTGTATGTACACCTAACCAAAAAGTTCTGCATTTCCTCTTTTCACTCTTTTCTAAGTGCTGAAAAGTACCTCTAAACTTTCTAAAAGTTCTTAATAAGTTTAAAAAGTTTTTTGTCTGTCTTTCTAAAAGTCCTGAAAAACTTTTTCTCTCTTTTTCTGTCACTTAAACTCTTTATAAAATGTCTGGCACAGGCCAAACTGTTGATCTGTCCAAACTTGCATATGATCACCTTAGCTGGAAAGGAGCAAGGAGTCTCTGCATAGAGAGAGGTTTGAGTGTAGGGAAGAATCCTTCTTTGGAATTATTGGTTAACATGCTTAAAGAACAAGATAAGACCAGAAGGGCCCCATCTGTTGAAAAAGTAGCTAATGGTTCCCAATCTGATCCAGGGACTCCCCTAGAAAAAGATTCAGGAAATAAACTTCCTAGCCTGTCCATTACTAGACAGCCTAGCATAGTTGGTACTGATGTAGAGTCACACCATACAGATAGTGTTGCCTCACATCATAGCAAGAGTATTCCTTCTCACCACAGTAGAAGTGATGTTTCTGTTAACCAAGCTGTTAGGATGCCTTTTGTAAGGGATAGGTCTCCTTCTGTTAATTCTCACCACACCTCTGTTTCAAGACATGTCCCTCCCACCCACCCTGATGACAGATTGTTAGAAAGGGAGCTCAATAGATTGAGAGTGGAACAAACCAGACTGAAGCTCAAGAAGCAACATCTGGATTTGGATAGACAGTGCTTAGAAGTGGAGAGAGAAAGACAGAAATTGGGTTTAGAAACCCATGGTGGCAGCAGCAGTATTCCCCATAGTCATCCTGCAAAAGAGTATGATTCCAGGAATCTGCACAAGATAGTTCCCCCTTATAAGAAGGGGGATGACATTAACAAGTGGTTTGCTGCACTTGAGAGGGCCTGTGTTGTACAGGATGTCCCTCAAAGGCAGTGGGCTGCTATCCTATGGCTATCATTTAGTGGAAAGGGTAGGGATAGGCTCCTTACTGTGAAGGAAAGTGATGCCAATAATTTTACCATTCTTAAGAATGCACTCCTGGATGGTTATGGCTTAACCACTGAACAGTACAGGATAAAGTTCAGAGAGACCAAAAAGGACTCTTCACAAGACTGGGTTGATTTTGTTGACCATTCAGTGAAGGCCTTGGAGGGGTGGTTACATGGCAGTAAAGTTACTGATTATGAGAGCCTGTATAACTTGATCCTGAGAGAGCATAGTCTTAATAATTGTGTGTCTGATTTGTTGCACCAGTATTTGGTGGACTCTGATCTGACCTCTCCCCAAGAATTTGGAAAGAAGGCAGACAAATGGGTCAGAACAAGGGTGAACAGAAAACTTCATACAGGGAGTGACAAAGATGGCAATAAGAAGAAGGATGGTAAGTCTTCTGACAAGGGTGGGGACAAATCTAAAAATGAGTCTTCATCAGGCCCACAAAAACACTCTGGTGGGGGTGGTGGGCCCAAATCCTCTTCTAATCAAAACAAAGAAAAGAAACAATGGTGCTATTTATGTAAAATAAAAGGCCATTGGACAACAGATCCCAGTTGTCCAAAGAAAAGCACCAAGCCTCCTACCACTACAACCCCTTCTGCTACACCTAGTGTCCCTACTAATAGCAGTGGTGGTGGGAGCAAACCTACTAATAGCCAATCCAAGGGAGTAGCTGGGCTCACTATTGGTAACTTAGTTGGGGTTGGTCTGATTAGGGAGACCACAGAGGCTGTGTTAGTCTCTGAGGGGGCTATTGATTTAGCCACCTTGGTTGCTTGTCCCCTTAACATGGATAAGTACAAGCAACTACCCCTAATAAATGGTGTTGCGGTTCAGGCCTACAGGGACACTGGTGCCAGTGTTACAATGGTAATAGAGAAACTGGTCCACCCTGAACAACACCTACTTGGTCACCAGTACCAAGTAACCGATGCTCACAACAACACACTTAGCCACCCCATGGCTGTTGTAAATCTCAACTGGGGGGGGGGGGGTTACTGGTCCAAAGAAAGTTGTGGTAGCCTCAGATTTACCTGTAGACTGTCTACTAGGAAATGATTTGGAGACATCAGCTTGGTCAGATGTGGAGTTGGAGGCTGTAGGAGGCTGGACTGGCTTGTAGTGAGTACCAAGGGGTACTTGCACCTTGCACCAGGCCCAGTTATCCCTTATTAGTGTATAGGGTGTCTAGCAGCTTAGGCTGATAGATAATGGTAGCTTAGCAGAGCAGCTTAGGCTGAACTAGGAGACGGGTGAAGCTACTACAGAACCACTTAGTGTCATATGCACAATATCATAAGAAAACACAATACACAGTTATACTAAAAATAAAGGTACTTTATTTTTATGACAATATGCCAAAGTATCTTAGAGTGTACCCTCAGTGAGAGGATAGGAAATATACACAAGATATATATACACAATAGCAAAAATATGCAGTATAGTCTTAGAAAACAGTGCAAACAATGTATAGTTACAATAGGATGCAATGGGGAAACATAGGGATAGGGGCAACACAAACCATATACTCCAAAAGTGGAATGCGAACCACGAATGGACCCCAAACCTATGTGACCTTGTAGAGGGTCGCTGGGACTATTAGAAAATAGTGAGAGTTAGAAAATAACCCTCCCCAAGACCCTGAAAAGTGAGTGCAAAGTGCACTAAAGTTCCCCTAAGGACAAAGAAGTCGTGTTAGAGGAATAATGCAGGAAAGACACAAACCAGCAATGCAACAACTGTGGATTTCCAATCTAGGGTACCTGTGGAACAAGGGGACCAAGTCCAAAAGTCACAAGCAAGTCGGAGATGGGCAGATGCCCAGGAAATGCCAGCTGCGGGTGCAAAGAAGCTTCTACTGGACAGAAGAAGCTGAGGTTTCTGCAGGAACGAAAAGGGCTAGAGACTTCCCCTTTGGTGGACGGATTCCTCTCGCCGTGTAGAGTCGTGCAGATGTGTTTTCCCACCGAAAGAACGCCAACAAGCCTTGCTAGCTGCAAATCGTGCGGTTAGAGTGTTTGGACACTGCTGGGGCCCAGGAGGGACCAGGAGGTCGCAAATTGGACCTGAAGAGAGAGAGGATGTCGAGCAAGACAAAGAGCCCTCACAAAAGCAGGTAGCTCCCGGAGAAGTGCCAGAAACAGGCACTACAAGGATGCGTGAAACAATGCTTGCCGAAGTTGCACAAAGGAGTCCCACGTCGCCGGAGACCAACTTAGAAAGTCGTGCAATACAGGTTAGAGTGCCGTGGACCCAGGCTTGGCTGTGCACAAAGGATTTCCGCCGGAAGTGCACAGGGGCCGGAGTAGCTGCAAAGTCGCGGTTCCCAGCAATGCAGCCCAGCGAGGTGAGGCAAGGACTTACCTCCACCAAACTTGGACTGAGGAGTCACTGGACTGTGTGGGTCACTTGGACAGAGTCGCTGGATTCAAAGGACCTCGCTCGTCGTGCTGAGAGGAGACCCAAGGGACCAGTAATGCAGCTTTTTGGTGCCTGCGGTTGCAGGGGGAAGATTCCGTCGACCCACGGGAGATTTCTTTGGAGCTTCTGGTGCAGAGAGGAGGCAGACTACCCCCACAGCATGCACAAGCAGGAAAACAGTCGAGAAGGCGGCAGGATCAGCGTTACAGAGTTGCAGTAGTCGTCTTTGCTACTATGTTGCAGGTTTGCAGGCTTCCAGCGCGGTCAGCAGTCGATTCCTTATCAGAAGGTGAAGAGAGAGATGCAGAGGAACTCGGATGAGCTCTTGCATTCGTTATCTAAAGTTTCCCCAGAGACAGATACCCTAAAAAGCCAGAAAAGAGGGTTTGGCTACGTAGGAGAGAGGATAGGCTACTAACACCTGAAGGAGCCTATCAGCAGGAGTCTCTGACGTCACCTGGTGGCACTGGCCACTCAGAGCAGTCCAGTGTGCCAGCAGCACCTCTGTTTCCAAGATGGCAGAGGTCTGGAGCACACTGGAGGAGCTCTGGACACCTCCCAGGGGAGGTGTAGGTCAGGGGAGTGGTCACTCCCCTTTCCTTTGTCCAGTTTCGCGCCAGAGCAGGGCTAAGGGGTCCCCTGAACCGGTGTAGACTGGCTTATGCAGAATTGGGCACATCTGTGGCCAACAAAGCATTTCCAGAGGCTGGGGGAGGCTACTCCTCCCCTGCCTTCACACCATTTTCCAAAGGGAGAGGGTGTCACACCCTCTCTCAGAGGAAGTTCTTTGTTCTGCCATCCTGGGCCAGGCCTGGCTGGACCCCAGGAGGGCAGATGCCTGTCTGAGGGGTTGGCAGCAGCAGCAGCTGCAGTGAAACCCCAGGAAGGGCAGTTTGGCAGTACCAGGGTCTGTGCTACAGACCACTGGGATCATGGGATTGTGCCAACTATGCTAGGATGGCATAGAGGGGGCAATTCCATGATCATAGACATGTTACATGGCCATATTCGGAGTTACCATTGTGAAGCTACATATAGGTAGTGACCTATATGTAGTACACGCGTGTAATGGTGTCCCCGCACTCACAAAGTTCAGGGAATTGGCTCTGAACAATGTGGGGGCACCTTGGCTAGTGCCAAGGTGCCCTCACACTAAGTAACTTTGCACCTAACCTTTACCAGGTAAAGGTTAGACATATAGGTGACTTATAAGTTACTTAAGTGCAGTGTAAAATGGCTGTGAAATAACGTGGACGTTATTTCACTCAGGCTGCAGTGGCAGGCCTGTGTAAGAATTGTCAGAGCTCCCTATGGGTGGCAAAAGAAATGCTGCAGCCCATAGGGGTCTCCTGGAACCCAATACCCTGGGTACCTCAGTACCATATACAAGGGAATTATAAGGGTGTTCCAGTAAGCCAATGTAAATTTTTAAAAATGGTCACTAGCCTGTCAGTGACAATTTGGAAAGAAATGAGAGAGCATAACCACTGAGGTTCTGGTTAGCAGAGCCTCAGTGAGACAGTTAGTCACTACACAGGTAACACATTCAGGCACACTTATGAGCACTGGGGCCCTGGGTTACCAGGGTCCCAGTGACACATACAACTAAAACAACATATATACAGTGAAAAATGGGGGTAACATGCCAGGCAAGATGTTACTTTCCTACATGAAGTCACCTATTTAGTTGACTTAGGCACTGCAAGGAGTCCCCTTAGGGTACTCCATGTAAACCGCCTGAAACCCTATTTTGACAGGGCTGATCTCACCCTGCTCATGGCAACTGATGAGGGACAGGAAGAAGACAGTGATCCTCTACCTGATCTCTTCTCTTCCACAGAACAAGATGCTCTTGTGGAAGGTGTAGTTTTGGCAGATTGTCTTACTGCTGAGCAGAAAGACCATTGCATAAATCTCCTGGGTCAGTTTTCTGAACTCTTCTCTACTGTGCCAGGTACCACTTCTTGGTGTGAGCACACTATAGATACTGGAGACAGTTTACCTGTCAAAAGTAAGATCTATAGGCAGCCTGACCATGTCAGGGACTGCATAAAGCAAGAGGTCCAGAAAATGTTAGAACTAGGAGTGGTTGAGCACTCTGAAAGTCCATGGGCTTCTCCTGTGGTACTTGTACCAAAACCCCATTCCAATGATGGAAAGAAGGAAATGCGGTTTTGTGTAGACTATAGAGGTCTCAACTTGGTAACCAAAACTGATGCTCACCCTATACCCAGGGCAGATGAGCTCATAGATACACTGGCATCTGCCAAGTATCTAAGCACTTTTGATTTGACTGCAGGGTATTGGCAGATCAAATTGTCAGAAGATGCTAAACCTAAAACTGTATTTTCAACCATTGGAGGCCATTACCAGTTTACTGTAATGCCTTTTGGTTTGAAAAATGCACCTGCCACTTTTCAAAGGTTGGTGAACACAGTCCTGCAAGGGCTGGAGGCTTTCAGTGCAGCATATTTGGACGATATAGCTGTCTTTAGCTCCAGCTGGGATGATCACCTGGTCCACCTATGGAAAGTTTTGGAGGCCCTGCAAAAGGCAGGCCTCACTATCAAGGCTTCAAAGTGCCAGATAGGGCAGGGTAAGGTGGTTTATCTGGGACACCTTGTTGGTGGGGAACAGATTGCACCACTTCAGGGGAAAATCCAAACAATTATTGATTGGGTTCCCCCTACTACTCAGACTCAGGTGAGAGCCTTCCTAGGCCTCACTGGGTATTACAGGAGGTTCATTAAGAACTATGGCTCCATTGCAGCCCCTTTTAATGACCTCACATCCAAAAAAATGCCTAAAAAGGTATTATGGACAGCAAACTGTCAGAAAGCTTTTGAGGAGCTGAAGCAGGCCATGTGCTCTGCACCTGTCCTGAAAAGCCCTTGTTACTCTAAAAAATTCTATGTCCAAACTGATGCATCTGAATTAGGAGTAGGGGCAGTCCTATCACAACTTAATTCTGAGGGCCAGGATCAACCTGTTGCTTTTATTAGTAGGAGGTTGACCCCTAGAGAAAAGCGTTGGTCTGCCATTGAGAGGGAGACCTTTGCTGTGGTCTGGGCACTGAAGAAGTTGAGGCCATACCTGTTTGGCACTCACTTCATTGTTCAGACAGACCACAAACCTCTACTTTGGCTAAAACAAATGAAAGGTGAAAATCCTAAATTGTTGAGGTGGTCCATATCCCTACAGGGAATGGACTATATAGTGGAACATAGACCTGGGAGTAGCCACTCCAATGCAGATGGACTCTCCAGATATTTCCACTTAGACAATGAAGACTCATCAGGTCATGGCTAGTCTTATTGTCCTTCGTTTGGGGGGGGGGGTTGTGTAGGAAAGTACCATCTTGCCTGGCATGTTACCCCCATTTTTCACTGTATATATGTTGTTTTAGTTGTATGTGTCACTGGGACCCTGTTCTCCAGGGCCCCAATGCTCATAAGTGTGCCTGAATGTGTTACCTCTGTAGGGACTAACTGTCTCACTGAGGCTCTGCTAATCAGAACCTAAGTGGTTATGCTCTCTCATTTCTTTCAAATTGTCACTGACAGGCTAGTGACCAATTTTAACAATTTACATTGGCTTACTGGAACACCCTTATAATTCCTTGTATATGGTACTGAGGTACCCAGGGTATTGGGGTTCCAGGAGATCCCTATGGGCTGCAGCATTTCTTTTGCCACCCATAGGGAGCTCTGACAATTCTTACACAGGCCTGCCACTGCAGCCTGAGTGAAATAACGTCCACGTTATTTCACAGCCATTTTACACTGCACTTAAGTAACTTATAAGTCACCTATATGTCTAACCTTTACCTGGTAAAGGTTAGGTGCAAAGTTACTTAGGGGGTTATTCTAACTTTGGAGGAGGTGTTAATCCGTCCCAAAAGTGACGGAAAAGTGACGGATTTACCACCAGCCGTATTACGAGTCCATTATATCCTATGGAACTTGTAATACGGCTGGTGGTATATCCGTCACTTTACCGTCACTTTTGGGACGGATTAACACTCCTCCAAAGTTAGAATAACCCCCTTAGTGTGAGTACACCCTGGCACTAGCCAAGGTGCCCCCACATTGTTCACGGCCAATTCCCCGGACTTTGTGAGTGCGGGGACACCATTACACGCGTGCACTACAAATAGGTCACTACCTATATGTAGCTTCACAATGGTAACTCTGAATATGGCCATGTAACATGTCTATGATCATGGAATTGCCCCCTCTATGTCATCCTGGCATAGTTGGCACAATTCCATGATCCCAGTGGTGTGTAGCACAGACCCTGGTACTGCCAAACTGCCCTTCCTGGGGTCTCACTGCAGCTGCTGCTGCTGCCAACCCCTCAGACAGGCATCTGCCCTCCTGGGGTCCAGCCAGGCCTGGTCCAGGATGGCAGAACAAAGGACTTCCTCTGAGAGAGGGTGTTACACCCTCTCCCTTTGGAAAATGGTTTGAAGGCAGGGGAGGAGTAGCCTCCCCCAGCCTCTGGAAATGCTTTCTTGGGCACAGATGTGCCCAATTCTGCATAAGCCAGTCTACACCGGTTCAGGGACCCCTTAGCCCCTGCTCTGGCGTGAAACTGGACAAAGGAAAGGGGAGTGACCACTCCCCTGACCTGCACCTCCCCTGGGAGGTGTCCAGAGCTCCTCCAGTGTGCTCCAGACCTCTGCCATCTTGGAAACAGAGGTGCTGCTGGCACACTGGACTGCTCTGAGTGGCCAGTGCCACCAGGTGACGTCAGAGACTCCTGCTGATAGGCTCCTTCAGGTGTTAGTAGCCTATCCTCTCTCCTAGGTAGCCAAACCCTCTTTTCTGGCTATTTAGGGTCTCTGTCTCTGGGGAAACTTCAGATAACGAATGCATGAGCTCAGCCGAGTTCCTCTGCATCTCTCTCTTCACCTTCTGATAAGGAATCGACTGCTGACCGCGCTGGAAGCCTGCAAACCTGCAACATAGTAGCAAAGACGACTACTGCAACTCTGTAACGCTGATCCTGCCGCCTTTCCGACTGTTTTCCTGCTTGTGCATGCTGTGGGGGTAGTCTGCCTCCTCTCTGCACCAGAAGGTCTGAAGAAATCTCCCGTGGGTCGACGGAATCTTCCCCCTGCAACCGCAGGCACCAAAAAGCTGCATTACCAGTCCCTTGGGTCTCCTCTCAGCACGACGAGCGAGGTCCCTCGAATCCAGCGACTCTGTCCAAGTGACCCCCACAGTCCAGTGACTCTTCAGTCCAAGTTTGGTGGAGGTAAGTCCTTGCCTCACCTCGCTGGGCTGCATTGCTGGGAACCGCAACTTTGCAGCTACTCCGGCCCCTGAGCACTTCCGGCGGAAATCCTTTGTGCACAGCCAAGCCTGGGTGCACGGCACTCTAACCTGCATTGCACGACTTTCTAAGTTGGTCTCCGCGACGTGGGACTCCTTTGTGCAACTTCGGCGAGCACCGTTTCACGCATCCTCGTAGTGCCTATTTCTGGCACTTCTCCAGGAGCTACCTGCTTCAGAGAGGGCTCATTGTCTTGCTAGACGTCCCCTCTCTCTGCTGGTCCAATTTGCGACCTCCTGGTCCCTCCTGGGCCTCAGCACCGTCCAAAAACGCTAACCGCACGATTTGCAGCTAGCAAGGCTTGTTGGCTTTCTTTCGGCGGGAAAACACTTTTGCACGACTCGCCACGGCAAAAGGGATCCGTCCACCAAAGGGGAAGTCTCTAGCCCTTTTCGTTCCTGCAGAAACCTCAGCTTCTTCTGTCCAGTAGAAGCTTCTTTGCACCCGCAGCTGGCATTTCCTGGGCATCTGCCCATCTCCGACTTGCTTGTGACTTTTGGACTTGGTCCCCTTGTTCCACAGGTACCCTAGATTGGAAATCCACAGTTGTTGCATTGCTGGTTTGTGTCTTTACTGCATTATTCCTCTAACATGACTTCTTTGTCCTTAGAGGAACTTTAGTGCACTTTGCACTCACTTTTCAGGGTTTGGGGAGGGTTATTTTTCTAACTCTCACTATTTTCTAATAGTCCCAGCGACCCTCTACAAGGTCACATAGGTTTGGGGTCCATTCGTGGTTCGCATTCTACTTTTGGAGTATATGGTTTGTGTTGCCCCTATCCCTATGTTTCCCCATTGCATCCTATTGTAACTATACATTGTTTGCACTGTTTTCTAAGACTATACTGCATATTTTTGCTATTGTGTATATATATCTTGTGTATATTTCCTATCCTCTCACTGAGGGTACACTCTAAGATACTTTGGCATATTGTCATAAAAATAAAGTACCTTTATTTTTAGTATAACTGTGTATTGTGTTTTCTTATGATATTGTGCATATGACACTAAGTGGTACTGTAGTAGCTTCACACGTCTCCTAGTTCAGCCTAAGCTGCTCTGCTAAGCTACCATTATCTATCAGCCTAAGCTGCTAGACACCCTATATACTAATAAGGGATAACTGGGACTGGTGCAAGGTGCAAGTACCCCTTGGTACTCACTACAAGCCAGTCCAGCCTCCTACAGGTAGTCTGCCTCCTCTCTGCACTAGAAGCTCCGAAGAAATCTCCAGTGGGTCGACGGAATCTTCCCCCTGCAACCGGAGGCACCAAAAAGCTGCATTACCGGTCCCTTGGGTCTCCTCTCAGCACGACGAGCGAGGTCCCTCAAATCTAGCAACTCTGTCCAAGTGACCCCCACAGTCCAGTGACTCTTCAGTCCAAGTTTGGTGGAGGTAAGTCCTTGCCTCACCTCGCTAGACTGCATTGCTGGGAACCACGACTTTTGCAGCTACTCCGGCCCCTGTGCACTTCCGGCGGAAATACTTTGTGCACAGCCAAGCCTGGGTCCACGGCACTCTAACCTGCATTGCACGACTTTCTAAGTTGGTCTCCGGCGACGTGGGACTCCTTTGTGCGACTTCAGGTGAGCACCGTTTCACGCATCCTCGTAGTGCCTGTTTCTGGCACTTCTCCGGGATCTACCTGCTGATAAGAGGGCTCCTTTGCTTGCTCGACGTCCCTTCTACCTCCTGGTCCAATTTGCGACCTCTTGGTCCCTCCTGGGCCTCAGCAGCGTCCAAAAACGCTAACCGCACGATTTGCAGCTAGCAAGGCTTGTTTGCGTTCTTTTGGCGGGAAAACACTTCTGCACAACTCTTCAAGGCGAGTGGGATCCGTCCTCCAAAGGGGAAGTCTCTAGCCCTTTGCGTTCCTGCAGAAAACGCAGCTTCTTCTGTCCAGTAGAAGCTTCTTTGCACCTGCAGCTGGCATTTCTTGGGCATCTGCCCATCTCCGACTTGCTTGTGACTTTTGGACTTGGTCCCCTTGTTCCACAGGTACCCCAGATTGGAAATCCAGCGTTGTTGTATTGTTGGTTTGTGTCTTTCCTGCATTATTCCTCTAACACGACTTCTTTGTCCTTAGGGGAACTTCAGCGCACTTTGCACTCACTTTTCAGGGTCTTGGGGAGGGCTAATTTTCTAACTCTCACTATTTTCTAATAGTCCCAGCGACCCTCTACAAGGTCACATAGGTTTGGGGTCCATTCGTGGTTCGCAATTCACTTTTGGAGTATATGGTTTGTGTTGCCCCTCTCCCTATGTTTCCCCATTGCATCCTATTGTAACTATACATTGTTTGCACTGTTTTCTAAGACTATACTGCATATTTTTGCTATTGTGTATATATATCTTGTGTATATTTCCTATCCTCTCACTGAGGGTACACTCTAAGATACTTTGGCATATTGTCATAAAAATAAAGTACCTTTATTTTTAGTATAACTGTGTATTGTGTTTTCTTATTATATTGTGCATATGACACTAAGTGGTACTGTAGTAGCTTCACACGTCTCCTAGTTCAGCCTAAGCTGCTCTGCTAAGCTACCATTATCTATCAGCCTAAGCTGCTAGACACCCTATACACTAATAAGGGATAACTGGGCCTGGTGCAAGGTGCAAGTACCCCTTGGTACTCACTACAAGCCAGTCCAGCCTCCTACATTGGTTGTGCAGTGGTGGGATAAGTGCTTGAGACTACTTACCACTCTTGTCATTGTACTTTTCATAAGAGAAAAATATACAAAACAAGGTCAGTGTATATACACATAGCCAAAAAGTTTTGCATTTCCTCTTTTCACTCTTTTCTAAGTGCTGAAAAGTACTCCTAAACTTTCAAAAAGTTCTTAAAAGTTTAAAAGTTTTTTTTCTGTCTTTCCAAAAAGTTCTGAAAACTTTTTTCTCTTTTTCTATCACTTTAACTCTCTCTAAAAATGTCTGGCACAGGCCAAAGTGTTGATCTGTCCAAACTTGCATATGACAACCTTAGCTGGAAAAGAGCAAGGAGTCTCTGTATAGAGAGAGGTTTGAGTGTAGGGAAAAATCCTTCCTTGGAACTGTTACTTAACATGCTTAGAGAACAGGATAAGGCCATAGGTGCCCCTTCTGTTGAAAAAGTACCTAATAGTTCCCAATCTGATTCAGGGACTCCCCCAGGAAAAGATTCAGGAAAGAAACTTCCTAGCCTGCCCATTACTAGACAATCTAGCATAGATGGTAATGATGATGAGCCACACCAAGTAAATAGTGTTGTCTCACATCATAGCAAAAGCATTTATTCTCACCATACTGGTAGTAATGTTTCTGTAAACCAAGCTGTTAAGTTGGCTTCTGTAAGGGACAGGTCTCCTTCTGTTCATTCCCATCATAGCTCTGTTTCTAGAAATGTCCCTCCCACCAACCCTGATGACAGAATGTTAGAGAGGGAACTCAATAAGTTGAGGGTGGAACAAACCAGACTGAAGCTTAAAAAGCAACAGCTGGATTTGGATAGACAGTCTTTTGAATTAGAGAAGGAAAGACAGAAGTTGGGTTTAGATACCCATGGTGGCAGCAGCAGTATTCCCCATAGTCATCCTGCAAAAGAGCATGATTCCAGGAATCTGCACAAGATAGTTCCCCCTTATAAGGAGGGGGATGGCATTAACAAGTGGTTTGCTGCACTTGAGAGGGCCTGTGTTGTACAGGATGTCCCTCAAAGGCAGTGGGCTGCTATCCTATGGCTATCATTTAGTGGAAAAGGTAGGGATAGGCTCCTTACTGTGAAAGAAAATGATGCTAACAATTTCCAAGTTCTTAAGAATGCACTCCTGGATGGTTATGGCTTAACCACTGAACAGTACAGGATAAAGTTCAGAGAGACCAAAAAGGAGTCTTCACAAGACTGGGTTGATTTTATTGACCATTCAGTGAAGGCCTTGGAGGGGTGGTTACATGGCAGTAAGGTTACTGATTATGACAGCCTGTATAACTTGATCCTGAGAGAGCATATTCTTAATAATTGTGTGTCTGATTTGTTGCACCAGTACTTGGTGGACTCTGATGTGACCTCTCCCCAAGAATTGGGAAAGAAGGCAGACAAATGGGTCGGAACAAGAGTGAACAGAAAAGTTCATACAGGGGGTGACAAAGATGGCAACAAAAAGAAGGATGGTAAGTCTTCTGACAAGGGTGGGGACAAATCTAAAAATGAGTCTTCATCAGGCCCACAAAAACACTCTGGTGGGGGTGGTGGGTCCAAATCCTCCTTTAATCAGAACAAGGAAAAGAAACCATGGTGCTATTTATGTAAAATAAAAGGCCATTGGACAACAGATCCCAGTTGTCCAAAGAAAGGCACCACAGCTCCTACCACTACAACCCCTACTGCTACACCTAGTGTCCCTACTAGTAGCAGTGGTGGTGGGAGCAAACCTACTAATAGCCAATCCAAGGGACTAGCTGGGCTCACTTTTGGTAATTTAGTTGGGGTTGGTCTGATTAGGGAGACCACAGAGGCTACTTTAGTCTCTGAAGGGGCTATTGATTTAGCCACTTTGGTTGCTTGTGTAGGAGGCTGGACTGGCTTGTAGTGAGTACCAAGGGGAACTTGCACCTTGCACCAGGCCCAGTTATCCCTTATTAGTGTATAGGGTGTCTAGCAGCTTAGGCTGATAGATAATGGTAGCTTAGCAGAGCAGCTTAGGCTGAACTAGGAGACGTGTGACGCTACTACAGTACCACTTAGTGTCATATGCACAATATCATAAGAAAACACAATACACAGTTATACTAAAAATAAAGGTACTTTATTTTTATGACACTATGCCAAAGTATCTTAGAGTGTACCCTCAGTGAGAGGATAGGAAATATACACAAGATATATATACACAATAGCAAAAATATGCAGTATAGTCTTAGAAAACAGTGCAAACAATGTATAGTTACAATAGGATGCAATGGGGAAACATAGGGATAGGGGCAACACAAACCATATACTCCAGAAGTGGAATGCGAACCACGAATGGACCCCAACCCTATGTGACCTTGTAGAGGGTCGCTGGGACTATTAGAAAATAGTGAGAGTTAGAAAAATAACCCTCCCCAAGACCCTGAAAAGTGAGTGCAAAGTGCACTAAAGTTCCCCTAAGGACAAAGAAGTCGTGTTAGAGGAATAATGCAGTAAAGACACAAACCAGCAATGCAACAACTGTGGATTTCCAATCTAGGGTACCTGTGGAACAAGGGGACCAAGTCCAAAAGTCACAAGCAAGTCGGAGATGGGCAGATGCCCAGGAAATGCCAGCTGCGGGTGCAAAGAAGCTTTGACTGGACAGAAGAAGCTGAGGTTTCTGCAGGAACGAAAATGGCTAGAGACTTCCCCTTTGGTGGACGAATCCCTCTTGCCTTGGAGAGTCGTTCAGAAGTGTTTTCCCGCCGGAAGGACGCCAAAAAGCCTTGCTACACGCAAATCGTGCATTTGGCGTTTTTGGACGCTGCTGGGGCCCAGGAGGGACCAGGAGGTCGCAAGTTGGACCTGTAGAGAGAGGGGACGTCGAGCAAGACAAAGAGCCCTCACTGAAGCAGGTAGCACCCAGAGAAGTGCCAGAAACAGGCACTACGAGGATGCGTGAAACAGTGCTCGCCGAAGTTGCACAAAGGAGTCCCACGTCGCCGGAGACCAACTTAGAAAGTCGTGCAATGCAGGTTAGAGTGCCGTGGACCCAGGCTTGGCTGTGCACGAAGGATTTCTGCCGGAAGTGCACAGGGGCCGGAGTAGCTGCAAAGTCGCGGTTCCCAGCAATGCAGCCCAGCGAGGTGAGGCAAGGACTTACCTCCACCAAACTTGGGCTGAAGAGTCACTGGACTGTGGGGGTCACTCGGACAGCGTCGCTGGATTCGAGGGACCTCGCTCGTCGTGCTGAGAGGGGACCCAAGGGACGGGTAATGCAGCTTTTTGGTGCCTGCGGTTGCAGGGGGAAGATTCCGTCGACCCACAGGAGATTTCTTCGGAGCTTCTGGTGCAGAGAGGAGGCAGACTACCCCCACAGCATGCACAAGCAGGAAAACAGTCGAGAAGGCGGCAGGATCAGCGTTACAGAGTTGCAGTAGTCGTCTTTGCTACTATGTTGCAGTTTTGCAGGCTTCCAGCGCGGTCAGCGGTCGATTCCTTATCAGAAGGTGAAGAGAGAGATGCAGAGGAACTCGGCTGAGCTCATGCATTCGTTATCTGAAGTTTCCCCAGAGACAGAGACCCTAAATAGCCAGAAAAGAGGGTTTGGCTACTTAGGAGAGAGGATAGGCTACTAACACCTGAAGGAGCCTATCAGCAGGAGTCTCTGACGTCACCTGGTGGCACTGGCCACTCAGAGCAGTCCAGTGTGCCAGCAGCACCTCTGTTTCCAAGATGGCAGAGGTCTGGAGCACACTGGAGGAGCTCTGGACACCTCCCAGGGGAGGTGCAGGTCAGGGGAGTGGTCACTCCCCTTTCCTTTGTCCAGTTTCGCGCCAGAGCAGGGGCTAAGGGGTCCCTGAACCGGTGTAGACTGGCTTATGCAGAATTGGGCACCTCTGTGCCCAACAAAGCATTTCCAGAGGCTGGGGGAGGCTACTCCTCCCCTGCCTTCACACCATTTTCCAAAGGGAGAGGGTGTCACACCCTCTCTCAGAGGAAGTTCTTTGTTCTGCCATCCTGGGCCAGGCCTGGCTGGACCCCAGGAGGGCAGATGCCTGTCTGAGGGGTTGGCAGCAGCTGCAGTGAAACCCCAGGAAGGGCAGTTTGGCAGTACCAGGGTCTGTGCTACAGACCACTGGGATCATGGAATTGTACCAACAATGCCAGGATGGCATAGAGGGGGCAATTCCATGATCATAGACATGTTACATGGCCATATTCGGAGTTACCATGGTGAAGCTACATATAGGTAGTGACCTATATGTAGTGCACGCGTGTAATGGTGTCCCCGCACTCACAAAGTTCAGGGAATTGGCTCTGAACAATGTGGGGGCACCTTGGCTAGTGCCAGGGTGCCCTCACACTAAGTAACTTTGCACCTAACCTTTACCAGGTAAAGGTTAGACATATAGGTGACTTATAAGTTACTTAAGTGCAGTGTAAAATGGCTGTGAAATAACGTGGACGTTATTTCACTCAGGCTGCAGTGGCAGGCCTGTGTAATAATTGTCAGAGCTCCCTATGGGTGGCAAAAGAAATGCTGCAGCCCATAGGGATCTCCTGGAACCCCAATACCCTGGGTACCTCAGTACCATATACTAGGGAATTATAAGGGTGTTCCAGTAAGCCAATGTAAATTGGTAAAATTGGTCACTAGCCTGTTAGTGACAATTTAAAAGTAATGAGAGAGCATAACCACTGAGGTTCTGGTTAGCAGAGCCTCAGTGAGACAGTTAGGCACCACACAGGGAACACATACATGTACACCTATGAGCACTGGGGCCCTGTGTGACAGGGTCCCAGTGACACATACATATAGGCCACAACCTTATGAGCACTGGGGTCCTGACCAGCAGGGTCCCAGTGACACATAACAAACATACTGAAAACATAGTGTTTTCACTATGAGCACTGGGGCCTAGCCATCAGGATCCCAGTGAGACAGTGAAAACAGTGACAAACATCCTGACATACACTCACAAACAGGCCAAAAGTGGGGGTAACAAGGCTAGAAAGAGGCTACTTTCTCACACAACCCCCCCCCAAACGAAGGACAATAAGGCTAACCTTGGCCAGTTGAGACTTTATTGTCTAAGTGGTGATAAGTAGAGAGTAGCTCTGCAATAGACTGGTTACTCCCTTTATCATCCACTATATGGTTACTTCCCTGTGGGGATGTAAACCACCCTGTTTGAAGTTTTTTAGCTAACCAACAATGTGAAGATGTATTTTCAGAGTTTCTATCAGTAAGTTTTAGTTCAGAGCAGTGGGAATTATCCACTGAACCTATTTGTAATGATGGAAATGCCAGACAGGAATGCTGTCTCAGTAAAGCCATAGCTGGGCAAAAACTTTGTCCATTTGGCTGGAAGAGAGAACAGGGATGCTGTTTCTCTTGAGTTGGAGCAGGGCAGGGATGCTGTCCTATGAGCTCCACACTAGGGCAGGGATGCTGTCCTAAGTGTTGTGAGGCAGTACAGGGTTTCTGCACTAAAGTTTCTCTGGGAGTGTTGGAGGGATGCTCCATGTTAACTAAAATGGTGCTCTTTTTGTCACCAATGTTAGTTATCCCACAGAGAGGTACTTCTACCTCAGGGAGTCCAGCTATGCCAGCTGATGATTCCCTTGGAACAGGTGCCACCCCAGGAGAGGTTTCTCCCACCACAGGAATGGTATCCTGAATGGTAGGGTGGTTAGGGGATACTGTGATACCCTTTTTACCTGTTGATGGAGAGGGATCCTGAGGTTTCAGGCCTTCTCTCCTTTGCTTTTTCATTTCACTTGAAATGAGAGGGAACAATTCCTCAGGGATGCCCAGCATGGCTGCATGGGCATAAAACTCTACATCAGCCCAACCTGAGGCCTCTAGGTCATTACCTAAGAGACAGTCTACAGGTAAGCTAGGTGATACCACCACCTGCTTAGGGCCAGTAACTCCACCCCAACTAAACTGAATTGTAGCTAAGGGAAGAAACTTAGTGGAGTTATGGACATCAATAATCTTATACTGTTGTCCAATGATGTGTTGTTCAGGAGGCACTAGGTTTTCAGTCACCAAAGTGAAACTGGCACCTGTGTCCCTGTAGGCCAAGGCCTCAACACCATTTATTGAAACTGTCTGCCTGTACTTATCCATTGTAAGGGGACAAGCAGCCAGTGTGGCAAGGCCAATGCCACTAGGTGTGACAGAAACTGTCTTGGGACTGATTACATCAGTTTCCACTATGGACCCATAAGTGAACCCAACTACACCCTTTGCTTGACTGTTGCCAGCAGTCCCACCACTAGTACCACTACTGCTAGGGGCACTAGAGCTTGATGTATTAGTAGTGGTAGGCTCAGGGGGTTTACCTGGACAGGACTTATCGCCTGGCCTATGGCCTCTGTTTTTACACACAAAGCACCAAGGCTTTTTAATGTGTGCAGGTTGGGAAGAAGAGGAAGAATTTGTTTTATCCCCACCCTCTGAAGAGTGTTTAAGATTTGAAGTGGGATCTTTGGTTTTACCCTTATCCCCATGCTTATCTTGAGATTTTTCACCATCTTTCTTCTTATTGCCATCTTTGTCACCCCCTGTATGAACTTTTCTGTTCACCCTTGTTCTGACCCATTTGTCTGCCTTCTTTCCCAATTCTTGGGGAGAGGTCAGATCAGAGTCTACCAGGTACTGGTGCAACAAATCAGACACACAATTATTAAGTATATGCTCTCTCAGGATTGTGTTATACAGGCCTTCATAATCAGTAACTTTACTGCCATGTAACCACCCCTCCAAGGCCTTCACTGAATGGTCAATGAAATCAACCCAGTCTTGTGAAGACTCCTTTTTGGTCTCTCTGAACTTTATCCTGTACTGTTCAGTGGTTAAGCCATAACCATCCAGGAGTGCATTCTTAAGAACTGTAAAATTATTGGCATCATTTTCTTTCACAGTAAGGAGTCTATCCCTTCCCTTTCCACTAAATGATAGCCATAGGATAGCAGCCCACTGCCTTTGAGGGACATCCTGTACAACACAGGCCCTCTCAAGTGCAGCAAACCACTTGTTAATGTCATCCCCCTCCTTATAAGGGGGAACTATCTTGTGCAGATTCCTTGAATCATGCTCTTTCGCAGGATGACTATGGGGAATACTGCTGCTGCCACCATGGGTATCTAAACCCAACTTCTGTCTTTCCTTCTCTAATTCTAAAGACTGTCTATCCAAATCCAGCTGTTGCTTCTTGAGCTTCAGTCTGGTTTGTTCCACTCTCAATCTATTGAGCTCCCTTTCTAACAATCTGTCATCAGGGTGGGTGGGAGGGACATTTCTAGATACAGAGGTATTATGGGAATGAACAGAAGGAGACCTGTCCCTTACAGAGGGCACCCTAACAGCTTGGCTAACAGTATAATGTGAGAGCACACCATCAGTATGGTGTGATTCAACCTCTGTACCAACTATGCTAGACTGTCTAGTAATGGGCAGGCTGAGAAGTTTCTTTCCTGAATCTTTTCCTGGGGGAGTCCCTGGATCAGATTGAGAACCATTAGCTACTTTTTCACCAGATTGGGCACTTATGGCCTTATCCTGTACTCTAAGCATGTTAATTAACAGTTCTAAGGACGGATTCTTCCCTACACTCAAACCTCTCTCTATGCAGAGATTCCTTGCTCCTTTCCAGCTAAGGTGATCATATGCAAGTTTGGACAGTTCAACATTTTGGCCTGTGCCAGACATTTTTTAGAGAGAGTTAAAGTGATAGAAAAAGAGAAAAAAGTTTTCAGAACTTTTTGAAAAGACAGAAAAAAACTTTTTAAACTTTTAAGAACTTTTTGAAAGTTTAGAAGTACTTTTCAGCACTTAGAAAAGAGTGAAAAGAGGAAATGCAAAACTTTTTGGCTATGTGTATATACACTGACCTTGTTTTGTTTATTTTTCTCTTATGAAAAGTACAATGACAAAAGTGGTAAGTAGTCTCAAGCACTTATCCCACCACTGCACAACCAATGTAGGAGGCTGGACTGGCTTGTAGTGAGTACCAAGGGGTACTTGCACCTTGCACCAGGCCCAGTTATCCCTTATTAGTGTATAGGGTGTCTAGCAGCTTAGGCTGATAGATAATGGTAGCTTAGCAAAGCAGCTCAGGCTGAACTAGGAGACGTGTGAAGCTACTACAGTACCACCTAGTGTCATATGCACAATATCATAAGAAAACACAATACACAGTTATACTAAAAATAAAGGTACTTTATTTGTATGACAATATGCCAAAGTATCTTAGAGTGTACCCTCAGTGAGAGGATAGGAAATATACACAAGATATATATACACAATAGCAAAAATATGCAGTATAGTCTTAGAAAACAGTGCAAACAATGTATAGTTACAATAGGATGCAATGGGGAAACATAGGGATAGGGGCAACACAAACCATATACTCCAGAAGTGGAATGCGAACCACGAATGGACCCCAAACCTATGTGACCTTGTAGAGGGTCGCTGGGACTATTAGAAAATAGTGAGAGTTAGAAAAATAACCCTCCCCAAGACCCTGAAAAGTGAGTGCAAAGTGCACTAAAGTTCCCCTAAGGACAAAGAAGTCGTGTTAGAGGAATAATGCAGGAAAGACACAAACCAGCAATGCAACAACTGTGGATTTCCAATCTAGGGTACCTGTGGAACAAGGGTACCAAGTTCAAAAGTCACAAGCAAGTCGGAGATGGGCAGATGCCCAGGAAATGTCAGCTGCGGGTGCAAAGAAGCTTCGAATGGACAGAAGAAGCTGAGGTTTCTGCAAGAACGAAAAGGGCTAGAGACTTCCCCTTTGGTGGACGGATCCCTCTCGCCTTGGAGAGTCGTGCAGAAGTGTTTTCCCGCCGGAAGGATGCCAACAAGCCTTGCTACACGCAAATCGTGCGTTTGGCGTTTTTGGACGCTGCTGGGGCCCAGGAGGGACCAGGAGGTCGCACATTGAACCTGCAGAGAGAGGGGACGTAGAGCAAGACAAAGAGCTCTCACTGAAGCACGTAGCTCCCGGAAAAGTGCCAGAAACAGGCACTACGAGGATGCGTGAAACGGTGCTCACCGAAGTTGCACAAAGGAGTCCCACGTCGCCGGAGACCAACTTAGAAAGTCGTGCAATGCAGGTTAGAGTGCCGTGGACCCAGGCTTGGCTGTGCATGAAGGATTTCCGCCGGAAGTGCACAGGGGCCGGAGTAGCTGCAAAGTCGCGGTTCCCAGCAATGCAGCCCAGCGAGGTGAGGCAAGGACTTACCTCCACCAAACTTGGGCTGAAGAGTCACTGGACTGTGGGGGTCACTTGGACAGCATCGCTAGATTCAAGGGACCTCGCTCGTCATGCTGAGAGGGGACCCAAGGGACCGGTAATGCAGCTTTTTGGTGCCTGCGGTTGCAGGGGGAAGATTCCGTCGACCCACGGGAGATTTCTTCGGAGCTTCTGGTGCAGAGAGGAGGCAGACTACCCCCACAGCATGCACAAGCAGGAAAACAGTCGAGAAGGCGGCAGGATCAGCGTTACAGAGTTGCAGTAGTCGTCTTTGCTACTATGTTGCAGTTTTGCAGGCTTCCAGCGCGGTCAGCGGTCGATTCCTTATCAGAAGGTGAAGAGAGAGATGCAGAGGAACTCGGCTGAGCTCATGCATTCGTTATCTGAAGTTTCCCCAGAGACAGAGACCCTAAATAGCCAGAAAAGAGGGTTTGGCTACTTAGGAGAGAGGATAGGCTACTAACACCTGAAGGAGCCTATCAGCAGGAGTCTCTGACGTCACCTGGTGGCACTGGCCACTCAGAGCAGTCCAGTGTGCCAGCAGCACCTCTGTTTCCAAGATGGCAGAGGTCTGGAGCACACTGGAGGAGCTCTGGACACCTCCCAGGGGAGGTGCAGGTCAGGGGAGTGGTCACTCCCCTTTCCTTTGTCCAGTTTCGCGCCAGAGCAGGGGCTAAGGGGTCCCTGAACCGGTGTAGACTGGCTTATGCAGAATTGGGCACCTCTGTGCCCAACAAAGCATTTCCAGAGGCTGGGGGAGGCTACTCCTCCCCTGCCTTCACACCATTTTCCAAAGGGAGAGGGTGTCACACCGTCTCTCAGAGGAAGTTCTTTGTTCTGCCATCCTGGGCCAGGCCTGGCTGGACCCCAGGAGGGCAGATGCCTGTCTGAGGGGTTGGCAGCAGCTGCAGTGAAACCCCAGGAAGGGCAGTTTGGCAGTACCAGGGTCTGTGCTACAGACCACTGGGATCATGGAATTGTACCAACAATGCCAGGATGGCATAGAGGGGGCAATTCCATGATCATAGACATGTTACATGGCCATATTCGGAGTTACCATGGTGAAGCTACATATAGGTAGTGACCTATATGTAGTGCACGCGTGTAATGGTGTCCCCGCACTCACAAAGTTCAGGGAATTGGCTCTGAACAATGTGGGGGCACCTTGGCTAGTGCCAGGGTGCCCTCACACTAAGTAACTTTGCACCTAACCTTTACCAGGTAAAGGTTAGACATATAGGTGACTTATAAGTTACTTAAGTGCAGTGTAAAATGGCTGTGAAATAACGTGGACGTTATTTCACTCAGGCTGCAGTGCAGGCCTGTGTAAGAATTGTCAGAGCTCCCTATGGGTGGCAAAAGAAATGCTGCAGCCCATAGGGATCTCCTGGAACCCCAATACCCTGGGTACCTCAGTACCATATACTAGGGAATTATAAGGGTGTTCCAGTAAGCCAATGTAAATTGGTAAAATTGGTCACTAGCCTGTTAGTGACAATTTAAAAGTAATGAGAGAGCATAACCACTGAGGTTCTGGTTAGCAGAGCCTCAGTGAGACAGTTAGGCACCACACAGGGAACACATACATGTACACCTATGAGCACTGGGGCCCTGTGTGACAGGGTCCCAGTGACACATACATATAGGCCACAACCTTATGAGCACTGGGGTCCTGACCAGCAGGGTCCCAGTGACACATAACAAACATACTGAAAACATATGGGCCATATTTATACTTTTTGACGCAAAACTGCGCTAACGCAGTTTTGCGTCAAAAAAATTTGCGCCGTCTAACGCCATTTGGATGCGCCGTGCGGGCGTCAAAGTTATACTTTGACGTACGGCGGCGCAACCAACAGGTGGGCGTCAGGATATTGTGAGGCACACAGCGGCGTCAAGTCGTAAGGAAAAACCACGTAAAGGCGACGCACATCACCGTGGGCCGATTAACGACAGCGCAATCGTGAAAGTGCTGGTTTTTCTCACGCAATTGCGTCAAATTCTAGCGCGAAAACTGCAGTGTTACCAGAGAGCCAACATGGATCCCAGTGGACACAACAGAGCCCAGGATGATGACAGCAGACCAGGAACCAGCCAAGAGGTCCCACAAACAAACCAGGATAACCAAAAAAAGAAAAGAAAGTGTCGCTTCAGTGAAGAGGAGCAGGAAATCCTGGTGAGAGAGGTGACGGAACACCAGCACCAACTTTTCATTACATCCAAATTGCCACTCAGTAGGAGAGAGGCCATATGGAAGCAAATAGTGGACAAGATCAACAGTGTGGCTGAAGAACGCCGCACAGTCACTGAGTGTAAGAAACGCTGGCATGACTGTAAACGCAGGACCAAAGAGAAAATGGCCAGGAACAGGAAGGCAGCAATGCAGACTGGAGGTGGGAGTCCAGCACAACAGGAGGCCCTGGACCACATGGAGGAGATGGTTGCAGCCGCCATCCCCGAGGAGATCGTCACAGGGATTCAAGGGCAGGACAGTGCAGACTACCAAGACACAATGCACATGCAGGGTAAGTCGCATGGGGAATTATAATGCACTAATGTTAACTGCAACCAGGGGGGGAATACCTACTACACAATGCATGTAAGTCAGCATATACATAGAGTGGCATGGGTAAAGGAGCACAGTAGAGGGGCATGCCTAGCACACACTGAAGCTGGGGCACCACCAAACACAGCAACAAGTACAGCCCCATGGGGACATACTGTAAGTACAACAATAGAGCCAAGGGAAAGCAGCGACAGGTAGGAAGGCCACTACAGCAAACTCACATCCAGGCACTTGTCTTGCAAAATCTATCCTACAGCAACTAGGTCCCTATCAGTAACCCAGTAGGCAAAGCAACAACTGCAATGTAACTGCCACAACACCTTACAATAACGCCTCTCATCTCTGTGCAGCTACAGTACCAAATGGCAGGAACCTCCCCATGGAATATACATACACAAATTAGGGGGTGACATTGACATCCGCAACAAGTCAGTGTAAAAATACAAACGCACCAGTACACTCAAATGCCCAATGTCCATACCTGACACATACATAAGCCAAAGTAAACAGCAATAGGACCCACACAGCACCAACCACACACACATGCTGCATACGTCAGGGTCCCTCACATGCCTGGATAACAAGGCTACATCACTAATGTCATACTGCTCAGACAACACCTGAGGAGGAGACATAGGCAACTGGTCACTCAAACACACCTGCAAAGTCTGACAAACAAATCGGACCTTCATACGATAAACAGGCTTATACAATCAAACACACATGACCCACCTTCATCTTCAAACATCAACAATGTTTACATCCACACCACATCCAAACATGAACATGCATAGGAAATGGCACGGAACATGTACACTGCATGCAATGTGAATCAAAAGTGAATGGGGCAGGTCCTGAGAGGCAAGTGTGTTGGCAGGGCACTCACAACACCCACAGTCAGTCAATGTGTATTCTGGCAAGTATAATGTATACTTTGCGCATTAGCCTCAGGCTGTAGGCCTTTCTGCACCTTACCCTGAATGTACTCTTACGCATATGCTCACATCTAAGAGCCTCTGAGCACTTTGCACTACATGCTTCTCATTGGCCTTCCTATCAGGAAATATACCAAATAGCCAGTCCTAGGGTGTTGTTAATAAGTCCAATCACACTGTTTTGCCTACATCTGCACTGGAGTGTGCCAGAACAGATACACTCTGTGCCCCAGTCAAGGATACAGTCTGGTACTTTGCGGATAGATGGGGTAGGGGTTCTGATTTGGCATTCCTGCGTAGGGAAACTATCTCATCACCATGACTTATGACTTATAAAATCACTTCCTTGTCCCAAGACACACAAGAGGGAGTCTCCAAACAGAGAAACACCAGACGCTGCCTGCCTTGCTGCAGATGCAAAACCAGATCACAGGCCATTGCTCAGATATGACGGATGAAGTCTCCCCAGTGATTCAGACAGGCAGGCTAGAAGCTTAACATGCTGTGCTATAAATAGAACAAGCAGAGGGAGAGTACAAACTGTTAGGCACCATGATAGCTTTCGACCAATGTCTTACTCTCCTGCTGACTATTTCAAGTCTACCATGTTGAAGTATTTGGGTTATTGTGGCTCACACCTAAATATAGACAAGTCAGTTGTTCAAAGAGATCATCATATGAAACAAATACTGTCTTTGACTTTTGTGTATGAGTTCATACTGGAAAAGAGTGAAGATGTTGGGATCTGAGTGACCACAACTTCCCTGAAAAGTTCCAAAGATGTCATGCGCTCGGATGTATAATCATTCCTTTGCTGTGGGAGACATGAGCCAATGCTAGTTAGCTAGAGCAAAATGAAAGAATCAGGGTGACAGAGTCAATTAAAAGTGGGTCAGACTCAGTCCATCACACCATTAGCTATCCTGCTGCCTCGTAAGCAAGTCAGCTCAGGTCGGATAATGAGAACACACCCTCGAAAATGTCTCTACATAAGAATAGTTAATCACGGAGGGACTAGTAGGACACAAAGATGCCTATTCACAAAATGTTACAAAGCAACACCTAGCGGCAATTAGGCAGACAAGTCTGGTAGCTCCACATCACACATGTGACACACAGGTGGGCCATAGGCCTACAACAATGCCCATATGAAGGACAGCAGATACCCAGAAAAAAACAGAGACCAAAGATAAGGCATCCAAACGCCTGTAACTGTTTGCAAACTTGTTACAACACAGACACACTAATTGTACCCTGTTTCATTGCAGAGGAACATGGATCTCCTGCCGATATGCCTGACCCTGATTTCCCTGATGACATCGATGACGACCCCATCAACCTCTCCCCACAAACCCTCAACATGGTCTTTGGAAGCCTCCAAACCCCACCTTCAGTCCCAAGGAGGAGCCCAGAAGTAGCAGCCACCCCAGTAGACCCACCTGCCACCCCAAATGTAATACCTGCCAGCTCCAACACAGCTGAGGACTCCGACGACACTGGAACCAGCTTTGAAAGAACCGTCGTTGGGGTCCAGCGGGAGCTGGCCAAGGAGGTGCGGGTGGGGATGCAAACTATGGCAGCCAGCCTTGAGGGGGTGCGTTCGTGCACGATCCCTCCTGCTGATCAGACAGCTGTGATGCAAGCACTAACATCGCACATGCAGGAACTTGTAGAAACACAAAAGCAAATCGCCACAGCTGTCATCCAGTTGACGGAACAACTAAGAATGCAAGCCAGTCAACGGGTGCACGAATGCAACATCGAACCCCTCAGGGCTGACCTGGCTGCCTACCATCGGGATGTGGCTGCCATTCTGAGAAACCAGCAGGCCCTCCTTGCTGCAGTATTGCCCTTCCTAAGTCCACAGGGACTAGCCCCCGGGATGTCTGCCTCCATGTCTTCTAACACTGAGGTGTGTGTTGCCCCTTCACAACCAACAACAACAAGGACAGAGGAGGCAACACACACATCAGAAGAAGAAGACGTGGAACAGATAACCTTCACACGGAGGAGTACCCGGAAGCCCTAGTCCCTGCACCATGGCCTACTCTGACCAAGGTCCTGCGTTTAGTCAAAGCCCAGTTTCTGAACACCTACACTCAATGACTGTTTGGCAATCCACTGTTTGACTTGTCCACATTGCCAGTGAATGTCTCTCTCCTACAATTTGGTAATCCTGTCCCTCTGCACTGACACCTTCTATAGGCTCACCAAGAAATGATGCCCCAGAACGGACTCAGCAAAAATGTTGAATGGACAATTTGCACTACAACACCTGTAAATAAATCGCACTTGCTCACCTATTGTGTCTCTGTGTCATTTCACACTTCAACTGTGCAGTACCTAACTCCAAAGTGGCTGTGTGGCAACCCTGTTGAATCTCTATACTACTGTCCTGATGTCATATATTCAGATCCATCTGTGCATTGGCCAGGATTGCATCATAGCCCTACCATACTGAGGGAAATAACTGAGGAAGGAACTAAGCACACACAATCATGCTGTGTTGGTCAGAATGATGCACCATCTATCGCTATTCCAGAGAGCAAATGGTGGCTGGGAAATGTAGGCTCCATGCAAGACTTAAATAAGAATGGATGCCGCTTAATGTAATGAATCGTGTACAAATCACACTGCATTAACTTCCCTTACAGAGTAGGCTTCCATGAAGGAAATTCATGCTGCTTCAGTACACACATGATGTAGCTCAGCAATGAAAGCAGCAATACATGAGTGTGAACAACTCCTCATCTACAAAGATCTCCCTGAGCTTCACACTGCTGTCCGACCTAACAATTAACCCACATTGACATGTAATGAAGCACTCTTTGTGAAGTTGGACACATATCATAACAAAAGCTTGGTGTACAATGCACACTACCAATGGGGAGTCTCCCAATTTGAGGATACTTAACAAGTGAGCACACGGGTAGATGGGATGTTAAACATCCATTCCCAGGGGATGCTGAGCATAGGACACAAATGTCACACTAAATCATTCTGCAACATGGATGTCAAGGCCATGATAAAGTAGCACCTAACGCATCAAGTAAAGGGTTAACAAAATATTTATTTATATCTAGTACTACAAGAGGCAACTAAGGGAAAGGTACACCTACACTAATCTAACCTGACTACTAATAACCCACAACTGTCCCTATCTAACCTAAGCTAAACTTACTCTACACATGTAACGAAACGATCTAAACATCAACCCCCCACCCACCATTATGAGACAGGACACATGCAGGACAAAACATACTAACCTACACACATACTACACTATCCTAAACAAGCAGATATTTTTTTTTTTTTTTTTTTTTTTTTTTTTTTTTTATTAAACATGAATCCCAACATTGCCCCCCACCCACCCACCCACACACAAATATTTGAGAAAAATAACAAGGACCCCCCACCCTCTTCCCTAACACTAACTAAGCTACATACCTATCCTAATCCTAATACTAATCCCCAGAGCCCAACTAACAGGATAAAAAAAGGAAAGAGGTGAGAGGGGAGGGATAAAAGTTTAAGAGGGCAAACGAACTAGAGGTTTGCCCTCCTTAGTGTGCGCCTGATGTCGCCGACCCGGGTCTTTACATAGTTCATGTCATCAGTCAGGTTGTCCACCTTCCTCAAAAGTTTGTCCACTTTCCGGGACAATGCCTGGAAGGCTGCAGGGTCCACAGGAGGGTCTGTGGGGAGGGTTTGTGTGCCAGCAGAGGTCGAGCAAGTGGCAGCTGTTGGTGGGACATGTGACTGTCCTGCTGCCAGCACACGGCTGGGTCCAGGTCGTGCTGCATGCGGCGGGTCCATGGCAGCCGAAGTAGATGGGACCACTGGGCCAGACCTGGTGGCTGTGTCGTTGGTGGCTGTAGGTGGCACACTTGTTGGAGGCTGTGGTGTGGCCCACCACGCCCCGGAGGCCCTTTCGAAGTGATACCTGCGGCCCATCCGCCGATACCCAGACTGCACCTGCAGGATGTGCCTGTAACGGATGGCACGCCGCTCAAAATGGATGCGATCGGCCGCCCTCATGTTAGCAGCTGTGAAGAGAAAAGGCAGATATTTACCTTTGGCTTTGCATTGGGTGGGATAGCACAATGGGTTATTTGTACATTACTAGAAATGTATAGGTTGCAGCAATTGTCACAACATAGTTCACAGAAGGGCTCAGAGGAAGTACATGTGAAGCATGCATACATAAGGGCATATCACACCTAGAATATCCAGGTCTCTACATGATGGATGACATCACCCTACACTACTCATCCTAATCATCCCTACGGTTTTGTACATCATGGCTGCACCTCTTCCGCATACTTACTTCACTACATATGTCACTATATGTGATAACTATCACACTCCTCACTCTAAGCCATCTGGAATTGGTTGTGTGCTAAGATTGAACCAATGGGCTATAACCCAATGTCTACACTAGGGACCAGATGTAGGAAGATGGGAAATGGGACGAACAATCTGCAATGCAGAATGGGGTATCTGACACCGTCTGTGAGTTGCTATGGGGTTGCTAAGAGCCACCTCATTTACATCAATGATGTGGGTTGCAAGTTGCTCCACCTTTGCAACTATGGGCACTCACGGGGATGGAGGCCTGCTGGGAACAGCAGACCTCCATGTCCGTGACCGCTTGGAAATAACGGAGAACATGTTCCCCAAGTGTAGGCCGTTTACCTCAACGGGAAATGAGCAGCACTTAGAAATAAATTACGACAATTTCAATATTGAATAATTTAAGGCACTTAGGCCCGTATTTATATTTGTTGTTGCGCCGCATTTGCGTCACTTGTTGACGCAAAAGCCGCGCAAACTTGCAAATTCCAATTGTAATTTGTAAGTTTGCGCCGTTTTGGCGTCAAAAAGCTGTGCAAATGTGGTGCAAAAAAATTATAAATACGGGCCGCAGTGGTCCCTTGGACCACTGCCTGTTTTGTACAGGATTATTTTGGTACACTCGGAAAGGTGATGGGTTACAATGGGGACCCCTTACAGCTAGCAAGTGGGTTACCATCCACTTCAAGTGGATGATAACTGCGACTCACTTAGCAACCACAAACTCCATTGCAAATGGACTTGCATACCACTGTCAGTTGCAAATAGGACTGGAAAAAGCCTTCATATTTAGGATTAGGAATAAAATCTCCCATATATTTTCATGATCACCTAATACATTTCGGAATAGGAAACCGATGTTTGCAACTCACACACAATAATTATGAGTTTATCAACTTGTACACAGTTTGGCACATCTGGCCCTAGGTTCTGACTCACGACACAAAAGGTGTCAAGTAAGTGTGAGATACTGGTTGCTACAGTCCAAGGTAGCCTGTTTCACATTAACATCCCAGTCGTTGAGGGTGGTGTGGGAAGAACAACCACCAATCCCATGTGAAATGCACACCCAGGAGTGTATTGAACGTTCACCAAGTATGTGCCTTCACACACAAGACCTATGAATGGCTAGCAACACGTTGGACTTAGGCAAACATTGTGACATCCATGGACCACACATGTCACAATGATATGACTTTTGCCAACATGACATACTATCAGTGAGGCATGTTTTACTACACACACAGAGGAGGTGGAACACCCATTCTCATGATTCAACAGAACACATAGGCCATTGCACTCAAGTCACACACACTCCTAGTTCAGCTTGTGTAAGTACATGCCCCCGGAAGATCCAACCTACAGTGTGCACAGTCCATCCTCAACTAGGAAGATGCACTTTTCATCACAGCCATGTGCCTAAGCTATATGGGAGAATGTCAGTCTGATATGCAGACTCAGTTCATGTCAAGTCCCCGACCAAGTCTTACTTTGACCAGTGTATTCTAAGTAACTCATCCCATTCCCCATTGCGGCCCAACTGTAATGTCCTACAGCCCCTCAATCTCAGAGATGGCTAGGTATTGCTTAACAGAAACATAAGTCCAATTTGATATCACACTAACACGACAATGGCAATGAACGGCCAGCGCATCACATCATGATTTCTCTTGAACACACAGTAGTCCATTTTGCGTCATTGGCAAATAAATATATCAAATAGCACTCAGGCAACACTCACTGTAGGTATCGGGGTCGTCGAAGTGTGCCACCTCTCCCACGGTGTAAGGCTCTGGTCCACCTGTAAAGCATGACAGGAAGAATGTACTCAGACTGGGTGGACTGACAAAATAATTCTGTTACAATGACACTGTGAGAATATGACATGGTAATGATACACTTTCACACATGCTCATACTGCATGGATGAGTTTGTATTCAACATTAACATTGGATGATTCTCCTGCTACAGTTACACACCCTACTACACACATGCAGTGGCCAGGACAGTCAGGTGTCGTCCAAGTTTACTCACAATAATTATGCCCCGACAATATTGTTATCCAAACATCTCAGCATGTGCATTCCAGAGAGACATCCAGACACTTGTTCCATGAGGACTGCATGACCACTCACAGTCAAACAGCCTATGAGGACATGTTCAACACACAGCAACCACACACACATGTGACATATCTGTGGAAAACATATCTGACTTCATGTGACGTGTATAAAACACACATGTATATCATCATCATGGGATTCAAATCAGATTTCGAGCGATGGGGTCTACATATGTAGGTATGTTGTTTCGACATGACTTACTCATTGCCCATTATGACATGTAGAGTACAAATAGAGCCATTAACGTGTTGCTTGTCTCACACAAATGCTACACTACATTACATACAGCTACAGCCATCTGGTATGTGTAGAACAACTGAGCCATCTGACTGCTAGCATAGGTCTTCATACACATTGTGCAACACGTACACATTAGGGCACATATGTAAACATTAGTAAGGCAGCATTTGCATCATTGCATCACGCAGAGATGGGCCACACCTGCCAAATACAGATATATGTATTAAGTTTCTGCTGTTTGAGGGAGAAAAAGTGTAGCCAATTTGGGGATATCAATATATATTGACAAGGGCCTAGGTTTCCCTAGCATTACACATAGGCAGCTCCTTATCTAGCAGATTGGGTAACATTCATCACATGTTCACACACAGATTACTATCATGTCCATGTAATTGATTGCTACTCACCAACATGGCCACCAATCCTGACTCCCAGGTGGTCCAGCAGGTCCTGTTCCCTCGTGATCAGATCGGCCCAGCGGTGTTTCAACTGATGGACATTCCGCATGCTCCCATGGACCCGGACCATGTGATGGCGCACCTTCTCCCAGCGAATTTTCCGGGCCTCCGTGTGATACCCCTGTATCACACGGCCCCCAGCCTCCAGCATCAGCGGGAGGAAATGGCACACTAGCCAGATAAATCCCCCCAATTCATCTTCGCCCATCCTGGACAGGCGAGGCCTCCCTGACATTATGACTGATGACTAACAGAAAAAATAAAGTAGGAAATGGGGAAAGGTAGAGGTGTGAAGTTAAGAAAAGGAGAAAATAGCCCAACTAACCCCAATAACTACCCTACCCACAACAGACTCCCACAGACAATACAAACAAATACAGGAATGGACAAAACTAGACTTAACAGACTGAGACAATGATACACAACAATATTAGACTGAACAAAGTACAAAAGACAAGCTACACAGGACAACAAAGCAGTAATTCACAGGACAACACTCTTCACTGAACCACACAGTCTAGAAAAATCTGAGACTGCAAAGTGAAAGTGAAAGTCAACTTCCAATACAGATTTGGCAAACAGGATATCCTATTACATCACTTCCTGCATAAAATGGCCGCCGTTTTTTTATCCCGGTTTGCGTCGTATTTTCACGCATACATAATTTCGCGTCATTTTTTATGACGCATCATATTGCACATGCTGCTGAGTGTAAAAATATGATATGAATATTAAGATTCATTTACTGTACGAGATGTACTTAAATATGTGCATGTTGCGTCATTTTTTCTGACGCATACATGATGGGCGTCATATTTTATCCACCTACAGGAGTGCTAATGCTGCTGAGTGAAAAAATATGATATGAATATTAAGATTCATTTACTGTACGAGATGTACGAAAATATGTGCATGTTGCGTCATTTTTTCCGACGCATACATGATGGGCGTCATATTTTTGAAACGTACAGGAATGCACATGCTGCTGAGTCAAATCTTAAATATGATGTAACTTATATTTTGCTGTCTAAATCTGTGAAATTTTTGTATACATTCAGATTTGACTCTGCATTCTGTGCACTCATGTACGTGACCAAAATATGACACCCATGCTGTATGCGTAGAATTATGATCAAATCTTTTTGTTACGTCTTCATGTTTTTAACTTGGGGAAGGTGATTTGTCAGGGTCAAACGGGGCAATGTGATACACATTTGTGTTTGGATATGCCACATGTCCATTGTTGTATGTATGGCAGGCATTCACACAGTAATGGTGTGGATACGTTACATAATGTCTTTTCCATATTTGTCAACATATTTGTGGCAATTGCTGATGGCTGTTTGGAAATGATGGATGGGATACCATGATGTATTCCTTCTCCAAATTTGGTCCACACTTATGATGGTGATGCTTTTATCTGGAGTCCTAACAGGGAGTGCAATGGTCACTTACAGTTATTATGGGGCTAACCATGTCCTAGCCTCATTTTGTGTTTGTGCTTTGTGTTCTACTCTTGACATGTAGGCCACACATGTACCTTATGCATGTGTTTGGCTCACAAGTACAGGATTTGTGTATGTTTGTGGGACCGTAGAAGTGGACTTAGGCCCCCAGCACCCTAGGATTTGACCATCCTGATTAGTTACAGTATCCATGGCTTGGCTTAATATTTTATGGGAAACCTGCAGCAGCAGGCTAATGTAAGGCCATATGGTATGTATGACTGTTGACCATTCATTCATCTCATTAGCCCATTAGAAGTTTGCAGTAATGATGATTTTGAGCTGACATGCCTACCATTTCCCAATGACTATGTTTGGAAGACTCTGAGCGTTCCTGATGTTCTGGGGAATATTCTTTAGTGGGTGTCTGTGTCCCTTTCTGCATTAACTGGTTAAGTGGCATGTCACATTCTTCCTGCTAGGTTCAAACTGGGACCCGACTGTGATGGTCTACTTTCAATAATTTGGTTGATTGTATGACATATGTGTACATGTGTGTTGGTATGTGGATCCACTATCACCTGTCTGGGTGTATGTTGTCACTGTGACATCCAGGTCTCCTCCTGAGTTAGTGGCAGCTAATGTTGTCCCAATTGTGTTTTGCTCATATCACTCACTGGAGAGAAGCCATTGATGACATGGTGACGTACACATGGATGGACCCACCCTGTCTCTGACCACATGTGATGTGACTTTCACATGATCTACTTTTTTTGTCTGGGTGCAAGACTGTCTCAGGTGTTTTGATGTAGCATGTGGATTTGCCACATTTGTACTCATGTGGGCCTCTGTGTATGGCAATGTATCATGTCACATCCTACCCTCTGTGCATACAATTGAAATGTTCTTTTTTGTTGTGATGATTGTTATGGCATTGTTGGTCAAGGAGACCACATTCTTCGTCAGCATTTTATAAGTAAAGGTGCTCAGTAATGCATGGACCAAAGCATGATGTGGTGTTTGATATCTGTGTTTATTTACAATAGTGTAATACAGGTGATTATTATACATTAAGCAAAAAATTTATTTACAAGCTGCTGGCGCCTACGCTGTCCTGCTGCCGTGTTGGGTTGTCCCCCCTCCTGTTGCGGCCCAGCATCCTCCTCTTCGTCATCCTCAGGCATGCCTGGGTCCAGTTCAAGGAGGGGAATGTTCCTCTGGACACATATATTGTGCAATATGGCACAAGTGAGGATGATTTTGCACACCATCTCTGGGGAATAGAGTAGGCTCCCGCCAGTGATGTCAAGGCAGCGGAACCTAGACTTTAGGATCCCAAAGGTTCTCTCCACAATGCTGCGGGTCCTCTTGTGGGCGTCATTGTATGGCCGCTCTGCAGCAGTGATTGGGTTCCCGAATGCTGTCATCACCCAAGGCTGGATGCCATACCCCTGATCAGCTGAAAGAGAAAGAGAATGGATTGAATTAGATGTAGGAGGCAGTGTTGTACGGATCTTTGATGGCTGTAGTTGTCTTGTGTTGTCTGTGACTCTTTTGTGTACTAATGTTCCAACCTATGGTTGTTGTTGAAAAGTTTGCTTTGATATATTTTCCCTTGGCTGAGCAAGTGTTTGTTGGCTAACCGTTTGTCAGAAGGACTGTTTTTGTTGTTGCAGTAGAGTGTTCCCTCCCTAGCATTGTGACTAGTGATACAGTTGTCTGTGTGTCCTCACTGGGGGTGTGATGTTAGTTCCATGCCGAGTTAAAACGTGAAAGTGTATTTGACACCTTCATGTGTATGAGCCCAGGCCATCCCATACCTTTTGACTTATGCATTGTATTAGTGTACAGGTTATTTTGAGACTTCCAATCTGTAAAGTGACATTTGGCCAACCACACTCATTGATGTCTTCACATTAGGCTGTGGATTAAATTCCAATGTGTGACAGGTTAAATGTTGACTTCTGACACATGGCTAGTGATGTGAGTACCTCAGTGTGTTCCTGGCTAGGTGTTGCTATTGTGGTGTATGTGTTGTTTGTCCTAGAGGGTTTGTGTGCGGTGTGTGTATGGGTTTGTTTTTTGTCCTTACCAACAAGTAGTCCATTGCCATAGCGTCCATCCTGGAAGTGTTGGTTGATGGTGGAGTGACGGAAGATGAATGCGTCATGTACACTCTCAGGATATTTGGCCACGATGTTGGTGATCAGTCCTTGGTGATCGACTATGGCCTGGACGTTGATTGAATGTGTGTGCTTCCTGTTGCGGTAGAGGTGTTCTGAATCAGCAGGTGGCACAAGGCGTACGTGTGTGCAGTCGATTGCACCAAGGACATGCGGGAAGCCACTGATGGCGTAGAACCCCTGTTTAATTTCCTGCTGCTTCTGCAGTGTGTTAGGGAAGCAGATGTGGCGGGGTGTCAGGCGAATGATGGCATCCAGGACTTTAGGCAGGAATGCAGAGAATGATGGTTGGGATATTCCACCAACCAGGGCACCAGTTGTCTGAAAGGAGCCACTTGCCAGCAGGTGTAGTACGGCAAGCAGCTTTGTTTCAGTTGGGATAGTGCGGGGTGTCACTAAAGTGGGGGCCAACTGTTGTTCGATATTTGCCAGCAGCTGCTGAATGGCCTGCCAGTTCAACCGGTACCTCTGGATGATGTCCCGTTCCCTGAGGCCATGCAGGGTTGTTCTTGGGCGGAATATCCTGTCCTGCCTTCTGCGCTGTCTTTGGGGTCCCTGCTGTTGTTGTTGTAGCTGCTGTTGTTGCTGCAGGGCTCTGCGTCTACGTGCACGTTGAAGAAAAAGCACCTCCATAGCTCCCTGTTGATGCTCTGCTGCTCTGTTGTTTGTTCTGTGTGTTCTGCTTAAGTACAGGTGTGTTTGCCCCATTTTAACGCCTGCCCTGACCCAGGCGTTAAAATTTCACGCTATTCGTGCTTTGCGTCATTTTTTTGCGCCGCCTACGGCCCGGGAGTCATTTTTGCCCGGAAGCATAAATACGACGCACCGCTGTATGCGTGGGTTTTTGGACGGGAACGCCTACCCTGCATGTCATTAACGCAGGGCGGGGTGCCGCTTCCAAAAACTCACGCACATAGCGCCATTCCCCTTGTGCGCCGCATCGGGCGTCAGGGTATAAATATGGGGCATCGTTTGCGCTGAATGTGCGTCAAAATTTTTGACGCACATTCGGCGCAACCGGAGTAGTGTTTTCACTATGAGCACTGGGGCCTAGCCATCAGGATCCCAGTGAGACAGTGAAAACAGTGACAAACATCCTGACATACACTCACAAACAGGCCAAAAGTGGGGGTTACAAGGCTAGAAAGAGGCTACTTTCTCACAGCTTGCCCCCATAACTTGGAGAAGTACAAGCAACTAACCCTAATAAATGGTGTTGAGGTCCAGGCCTACAGGGACACAGGTGCCAGTGTCACAATGGTGATTGAGAAACTGGTGCACCCTGAACAACACATACCTGGACACCAGTACCAAGTAACCGATGCTCACAACATAACACAAAGCCACCCCATGGCTGTTGTAAATCTCAACTGGGGGGGGGTAACTGGTCCAAAGAAAGTTGTGGTAGCTTCAGATTTACCTGTAGACTGTCTATTAGGGAATGATTTGGAGACATCAGCTTGGTCAGATGTGGAGTTGGAGGCCCATGCAGCAATGCTGGGCATTCCAGGGCATATTTTTGCTTTGACAAGGGCTCAGGCCAAAAAGCAAAAAGGACAGGGAAGCTTGGATCCTGGAACAATGGACCAAGTGCTCCCTAAAGCTAGGGCTAGTAGAAGCAAACCACTTCCTACTATCCCTCCCTCTACAGTGGATTCTACTTCTGAGGAAGAAGAATTCCCTCCCTGTGCAGAACCTACACCAGAGGAGCTGGAAGCAGACACTGCTGAGCTTTTGGGTGAAGGGGGGCCTGCCAGAGAGGAGCTGAGTGTGGCACAGCAAACCTGTCCCACATTAGAGGGTCTCAGACAGCAAGCTGTCAAACAGGCTAATGGGGATGTCAGTGACTCTCACAGAGTTTACTGGGAGGACAACCTCTTGTACACTGAGCATAGGGATCCTAAACCTGGAGCTGCCAGGAGATTAGTGATTCCTCAGGAGTACAGAAAGTTCCTCCTAACACTGGCACATGACATTCCCTTAGCTGGGCACCTGGGTCAAATGAAAACTTGGGACAGATTGGTACCATTGTTTCATTGGCCTGGGATGTCTGAGGACACAAAGGAATTTTGCAAGTCCTGTGAAACCTGTCAAGCCAGTGGCAGGTGGCACCCCAAAGGCACCCCTTATCCCACTGCCTGTGGTTGGGGTTCCCTTTGAAAGGGTAGAGGTTGACATAGTTGGCCCCCTTGACCCTCCTACTGCTTCAGGCAATAGGTTTATCTTGGTGGTAGTGGACCATGCCACAAGATATCCTGAAGCTATTCCTTTAAGGACCACTACAGCTCCTGCAGTGGCAAAGGCCCTCCTGGGAATATTTTCCAGGGTGGGCTTCCCAAAGGAAGTAGTATCAGACAGGGGAAGCAATTTCATGTCTGCATACTTAAAGGCCATGTGGAAGGAGTGTGGTGTAACTTACAAGTTCACAACACCCTATCATCCACAAACAAATGGACTGGTGGAGAGATTTAATAAAACTCTCAAAGGCATGATTATGGGTCTCCCTGAAAAACTCCGCAGGAGATGGGATATCCTTCTACCATGCCTCCTTTTTGCCTACAGGGAGGTACCCCAGAAAGGAGTGGGCTTCAGCCCCTTTGAACTTCTTTTTGGACACCCTGTTAGGGGTCCACTCACACTTGTAAAGGAGGGTTGGGAACAACCTTTAAAAGCTCCTAAGCAGGATATTGTGGATTATGTACTTGGCCTCAGATCAAGGATGGCTGAGTACATGAAAAAGGCCAGTAAAAACCTTCAGGCCAGCCAAGAGCTCCAGAAGCAATGGCATGATCAGAAGGCTGTTTTGGTTCAGTACCAACCAGGGCAGAAAGTGTGGGTCTTGGAGCCTGTGGCCCCAAGAGCACTCCAAGATAAATGGAGTGGACCCCACACAATTGTTGAACAGAAGGGTGAAGTCACCTACTTGGTTGACTTAGGCACTGCCAGGAGTCCCCTTAGGGTGCTTCATGTCAACCGCCTAAAACCCTACTATGACAGGGCTGATCTCACCCTGCTCATGGCAACTGATGAGGGACAGTAAGAAGACAGTGATCCTCTACCTGATCTCTTCTCTTCCACAGAACAAGATGCTCTTGTGGAAGGTGTAGTTTTGGCTGATTGTCTTACTGCTGAGCAGAAAGATAATTGCATAAATCTCCTAGGAAAATTTTCAGAACTCTTCTCTACTGTGCCAGGCACCACTTCTTGGTGTGAGCACACTATAGATACTGGAGACAGTTTACCTGTCAAAAGTAAGATCTATAGGCAGCCTGACCATGTCAGGGACTGCATAAAACAAGAAGTTCAGAAAAATGTTGGAACTAGGAGTGGTTGAGCACTCTGACAGTCCATGGGCTTCTCCTGTGGTACTGGTACCAAAACCCAATTCTAAAGATGGAAAGAAGGAAATGAGGTTTTGTGTAGACTATAGAGGTCTCAACTTGGTAACCAAAACTGATGCTCACCCTATACCCAGGGCAGATGAGCTCATAGATACACTAGCATCTGCCAAGTATCTAAGCACTTTTGATTTGACTGCAGGGTATTGGCAGATCAAATTGTCAGAAGATGCTAAACCTAAGACTGCATTTTCTACCATTGGAGGACATTACCAGTTTACTGTAATGCCTTTTGGTTTGAAAAATGCACCTGCCACTTTTCAGAGGTTGGTGAACACAGTCCTGCAAGGGCTGGAAGCTTTCAGTGCAGCATATTTGGATGATATAGCTGTCTTTAGCTCCAGCTAGGATGATCACCTGGTCCACCTATGGAAAGTTTTGGAGGCTCTGCAAAAGGCAGGCCTCACTATCAAGGCTTCAAAGTGCCAGATAGGGCAGGGTAAGGTGGTTTATCTGGGACACCTTGTTGGTGGGGAACAGATTGCACCACTTCAGGGGAAAATCCAAACTATTATTGATTGGGTTCCCCCTACCACTCAGACTCAGGTGAGAGCCTTCCTAGGCCTCACTGGGTATTACAGGAGGTTCATTAAGAACTATGGCTCCATTGCAGCCCCTCTTAATGACCTCACATCCAAGAAAATGCCTAAAAAGGTATTGTGGACAGCAAGCTGTCAGAAAGCTTTTGAGGAGCTGAAGCAGGCCATGTGCTCTGCACCTGTCCTGAAAAGCCCTTGTTACTCTAAAAAATTCTATGTCCAAACTGATGCATCTGAATTAGGAGTAGGGGCAGTCCTATCACAACTTAATTCTGAGGGCCAGGATCAACCTGTTGCTTTTATTAGTAGGAGGTTGACCCCTAGAGAAAAGCGTTGGTCTGCCATTGAGAGGGAGGCCTTTGCTGTGGTCTGGGCTCTGAAGAAGTTGAGGCCATACCTGTTTGGCACTCACTTCATTGTTCAGACAGACCACAAACCTCTACTTTGGCTAAAACAAATGAAAGGTGAAAATCCTAAATTGTTGAGGTGGTCCATATCCCTACAGGGAATGGACTATACAGTGGAACATAGACCTGGGAGTAGCCACTCCAATGCAGATGGACTCTCCAGATATTTCCACTTAGACAATGAAGACTCATCAGGTAATGGCTAGTCTTATTGTCCTTCGTTTGGGGGGGGGTTGTGTAGGAAAGTACCATCTTGCCTGGCATGTTACCCCCATTTTTCACTGTATATATGTTGTTTTAGTTGTATGTGTCACTGGGACCCTGGTAACCCAGGGCCCCAGTGCTCATAAGTGTGCCTGAATGTGTTACCTGTGTAGTGACTAACTGTCTCACTGAGGCTCTGCTAATCAGAACCTCAGTGGTTATGCTCTCTCATTGCTTTCCAAATTGTCACTAACAGGCTAGTGACCATTTTTACCAATTTACATTGGCTTACTGGAACACCCTTATAATTCCCTAGTATACGTACTGAGGTACCCAGGGTATTGGGGTTCCAGGAGATCCCTATGGGCTGCAGCATTTCTTTTGCCACCCATAGGGAGCTCTGACAATTATTACACAGGCCTGCCACTGCAGCCTGAGTGAAATAACGTCCACGTTATTTCACAGCCATTTTACACTGCACTTAAGTAACTTATAAGTCACCTATATGTCTAACCTTTACCTGGTAAAGGTTAGGTGCAAAGTTACTTAGTGTGAGGGCACCCTGGCACTAGCCAAGGTGCCCCCACATTGTTCAGAGCCAATTCCCTGAACTTTGTGAGTGCGTGGACAACATTACACGCGTGCACTACATATAGGTCACTACCTATATGTAGCTTCACCATGGTAACTCCGAATATGGCCATGTAACATGTCTATGATCATGGAATTGCCCCCTCTATGCCATCCTGGCATTGTTGGTACAATTCCATGATCCCAGTGGTCTGTAGCACAGACCCTGGTACTGCCAAACTGCCCTTCCTGGGGTTTCACTGCAGCTGCTACTGCTGCCAACCCCTCAGACAGGCGTCTGCCCTCCTGGGGTCCAGCCAGGCCTGGCCCAGGATGGCAGAACAAAGAACTTCCTCTGAGAGAGGGTGTTACACCCTCTCCCTTTGGAAAATGGTGTGAAGGCAGGGGAGGATGCTTCCCCCAGCCTCTGGAAATGCTTTGTTGGGCACAGAGGTGCCCAATTCTGCATAAGCCAGTCTGCACCGGTTCAGGGACCCCTTAGCCCCTGCTCTGGCGCGAAACTGGACAAAGGAAAGGGGAGTGACCACTCCCGTGACCTGCACCTCCCCTGGGAGGTGTCCAGAGCTCCTCCAGTGTGCTCCAGACCTCTGCCATCTTGGAAACAGAGGTGCTGCTGGCACACTGGACTGCTCTGAGTGGCCAGTGCCACCAGGTGACGTCAGAGACTCCTTGTGATAGGCTCCTTCAGGTGTTAGTAGCCTCTCCTCTCTCCTAAGTAGCCAAACCCTCTTTTCTGGCTATTTAGGGTCTCTGTCTCTGGGGAAACTTTAGATAACGAATGCACGAGCTCATCCGAGTTCCTCTGCATCTCCCTCTTCACCTTCTGATAAGGAAACGACCGCTGACCGCGCTGGAAGCCTGCAAACCTGCAACATGGTAGCAAAGACGACTACTGCAACTCTGTAACGCTGATCCTGCCGCCTTCTCGACTGTTTTCCTGCTTGTGCATGCTGTGGGGGTAGCCTGCCTCCTCTCTGCACCAGAAGCTCCGAAGAAATCTCCCGTGGGTCGACGGAATCTTCCCCCTGCAACCGCAGGCACCAAAAAGCTGCATTACCGGTCCCTTGGGTCTCCTCTCAGCACGACGAGCGAGGTCCCTCGAATCCAGCGACTCTGTCCAAGTGACCCCCACAGTCCAGTGACTCTTCAGTCCAAATTTGGTGGAGGTAAGTCCTTGCCTCACCTCGCTGGGCTGCATTGCTGGGAACCGCGACTTTGCAAGCTACTCCGGCCCCTGTGCACTTCCGGCGGAAATCCTTTGTGCACAGCCAAGCCTGGGTCCACGGCACTCTAACCTGCATTGCACGACTTTCTAAGTTGGTCTCCGGCGACGTGGGACTCCTTTGTGCAACTTCGGCGAGCACCATTTCACGCATCCTCGTAGTGCCTGTTTCTGGCACTTTTCCGGGTGCTACCTGCTTCAGTGAGGGCTCTTTGTCTTTCTCGACGTCCCCTCTCTCTTCAGGTCCAATTTGCGACCTCCTGGTCCCTCCTGGGCCCCAGCAGCGTCCAAAAACGCCAAACGCACGATTTGTGTGTAGCAAGGCTTGTTGGCGTCCTTCCGGCGGGAAAACACTTCTGCACGTCTCTCCAAGGCGAGCGGAATTCGTCCACCAAAGGGGAAGTCTCTAGCCCTTTTCGTTCCTGCAGAAACCTCAGCTTCTTCTGTCCAGTCGAAGCTTCTTTGCACCCGCAGCTGGCATT
The DNA here is from genome assembly GCF_031143425.1 of Pleurodeles waltl. Classification (NCBI taxonomy): domain Eukaryota; kingdom Metazoa; phylum Chordata; class Amphibia; order Caudata; family Salamandridae; genus Pleurodeles; species Pleurodeles waltl. Next base: position 1,355,882,094 of record NC_090437.1, on the reverse strand, counting down.
TCCTGGGCATCTGCCCATCTCCGACTTGCTTGTGACTTTTGGACTTGGTCCCCTTGTTCCACAGGTACCCTAGATTGGAAATCCACAGTTGTTGCATTGCTGGTTTGTGTCTTTCCTGCATTATTCCTCTAACACGACTACTTTGTCCTTAGGGGAACTTTAGTGCACTTTGCACTCACTTTTCAGGGTCTTGGGGAGGGTTATTTTGCTAACTCTCACTATTTTCTAATAGTCCCAGCGACCCTCTACAAGGTCACATAGGTTTGGGGTCCATTCGTTGTTTGCATTCCACTTTTGGAGTATATGGTTTGTGTTGCCCCTATCCCTATGTTTCCCCATTGTATCCTATTGTAACTATACATTGTTTGCACTGTTTTCTAAGACTATACTGCATATTTTTGCTATTGTGTATATATATCTTGTGTATATTTCCTATCCTCTCACTGAGGGTACACTCTAAGATACTTTGGCATATTGTCATAAAAATAAAGTACCTTTATTTTTAGTATAACTGTGTATTGTGTTTTCTTATGATATTGTGCATATGACACTAAGTGGTACTGTAGTAGCTTCACACGTCTCCTAGTTCAGCCTAAGCTGCTCTGCTAAGCTACCATTATCTATCAGCCTAAGCTGCTAGACACCCTATACACTAATAAGGGATAACTGGGCCTGGTGCAAGGTGCAAGTACCCCTTGGTACTCACTACAAGCCAGTCCAGCCTCCTACAATAAATTACTGCATATAAGCAATCATTCATGGCCTTTTGGTCTTTCTATGTGTGCTGCGGCCACTTGAAGATTTTTCTTAGCATTCATAGGATGTGGAAGCAAGTGGAGTTTACTGCATTGATCTCGGCGGTCATATTGAGCTTGTCCTTTAGGATGATCCCCAGGTTTGTTACAAGGTTGGAGTGTGTTGGAGTGGGTCCAAGTTCTGTTGGCCACCAGGTATTTTCTCCACCAGGAATTCTTGTTTCTACAGACCAGTACTTCATTCTTTTTGAAGTTTAGTTTCAAGTAGTTGCTTCTCATCTTTTCTTCTACAAGTTAAATGCAGTTGGTGAAGATGGCTCTGGTGGTGTGTTTCTTGCCCATCTGGGAAAGGATGATTTGGGTGCCAGTCACAGAGGAGATGATGGCAATGACTTAGGATCTGATGATGTTGACAATTGGAGTCATGTAGACATTGAACAGAGTAGGCTTGAGGGAAGAACCCTGTGGGATGCCACACACACTTGGCCTCTAATGTGAAAGGTGGTAGCCCGAGTCTTTGAGTTCATCCTGTGAGGAAGGAGCAGATATAGTTATGTGCTGGTCCTTGGATACCGCACTCAAGAGGTCTTCTGATGAATGTGTTGTAGTGGACAGTGCCAAGTGTGGTCCAGGACATTGTTGGTGTCTGTGATGATGGCGGTTTCTGTTCTGTGGTTGTTTTTGTTTCCTGATTGTCTGTTGTCCAATAGGTGGTGGAACTCGAGGTGGCTAGCAAACTATTTGTTGAGAGCTTTCGCTGGATAGGGAAGCAGGAATATAGGCAGGTAGTAGGCCATCTGGCTTGGTCAGCTGAAGTCTTCTTAATGAGGGTGTTGACTGGTGCTTGCTTCCAGGCCTCCAAGAAGGTGGCAAAGGTGGTGGATGTATTCAGCATATGGGTGATTGCTGTGCTGATTAGCGATGCGCCTAGGTTGAAGATGTGGTGGGACAAGGGCCCAGTGGGGCCCCATTGCTGAGAATGTTTCTTTGCTTGTAATAATGCATGCTCAGATTAAGTTACTTAGGATCCTGACTACCTCAAGTGTTCATGAACAGGATGTAGGTTGACTGCCCAAAGACAACTGTTCATGAAAATCATGTAGGTAAAATGCTTCATAACACTGTTACTGTTCATGAATATGTTGTAGGTAGCCATCTCAATGGGGATTGTTCTTCAAAGTGATGTAGTTCGACTCCTCAGTGATGAGTGTTCATGAAGGTGATGTAGGCAGACTGCTATGTAGTGATTATTACTATTCATAAACGTGATGTTCAAAGCTTTATATGTATGTTACTACATGTAGGTGGACTGTTACATGTAAGCTTACTACCTGGGGACTATTCTAAGTACCCACGATTATGGAGGAGGTAGAACACAAAGAGTGGTCAATGTATGTGGCTTTAGGCCAGAATGGGCATGACTGGTGCTTTCACTCCGCAGATCCACCCAAACATGGCCAGCGAAGCAACATGGCATCCAAACAGCGAAACGGTTAAAAGGTTTCAACTCACTACTGCAGCTGGAGTCTACCAGTCAGATTTTAGTGACAAATTCCAGTGCTGTCAGCTGATGATTTGACAGTTTGTGAAAAAACAGAGATGCAATGGTATGCTCATAACTTATACCAATCAGACCTTACTGCCCAACTTCTGCCATATTTTGGAAAGACTGACCTTCTAATCATACCCAACAAGGAGGAAGAGAGAACCATCACTGCCACAGCACCTTCGCCACAAAGAGGCTCACACTAAGGGCCTCATTTACAATAAAGTGGCACAGTGTGGCGCTGCACCAAAATTGTCAGTGCTACGTGACATCACTTCAGAACCACAGGGATGTGCCGTATTAAGAAGAATATGGCACACCCCTGTGTTTCCCCCAGTGCCAGGGTTAAATTAGCTGCCAAGCACCAACTCAGCAATCCTTGTGCCATGGTGCAAACATGGATGCGTTGCGGGGGAGATTGTTTCTCTACAGGAAGGAACACCTTTCTGCACCAAACCAACCTTCAATGGTGATTTGCCCTTTCTATGTGTGCTGCAGAAAAATTTAAGCGTTTCTCCTCATTGCTCCATGCTAACACCACCTGGGGTGGCGTTAGATTTTGGCGCTGCCTCAGGTTTGCGAAATCTCGAAAATCTGAGGCAGCGTCAAAATGCAATTGGTGTTGCTGTGGCACGCCCACAGCAACACCCATTGTACGCCCTTTCGAAGCAAAGTGCTGCGTGTGAAGGGGCCGTATTTACAAGGTGGTGTCAAGCCACAAAAAGTGGCTTAATGCTGCCTTCTAAATACAGCGCAGTGCACAGCGCCACTGGAGCATCACATAAAGTGATGCTCTGGTGGCGCTAGGGGCTCGTGAATGAGTCTCTACATATCTGCCCTGCTTTGAACCCTCAAAGTTTCAACCTATCTCTTCTGAGCACAGTCTATTGTCTGCCCTCACTCTTACTAACGTTGAATGCCTCATTACCATTTGTCATTCTTAAAAACTGTTGTTTCTTCAACTCAGAATTCATTTAGGCGAAAGTGTAACCCTCGTTCGAAGATGATCAAACAGTATTCTAGCAAGTTCTCTGCTGTGATTCATTGGTTTCCATATATAAATGACACAATTAGATGTGATCCCTGTAATCATTGTCTGACACCACACTCTGTAATCAGTGTTCTTCTCTGCTCTGCAAAACAATAGATTGAGCACTATTCCTACTATGAATGTAGGGTGGGGCCTGTACCAGGTCTATCCATGCAGCCTTGTGCCTCTGACTGGAGGTCCTCAGAGCTAACTCACAAGAGCATGTATGTGTGTGTATGTGGTACTTGTCAGAATAAACCTAGCCAGAAGCCAGCAGGTCACTCCGCAGGGTCAAAGCCAAGCATACTGTCAACCAGGGGCAGGGAAGGGAGCTGTATTCTGGGTTCATTAATATACTGTTGCTGCCTTGTGGTGCAATGTTCTTTAAGGAGATGTCTCTTCAAGTCTTTCCTAAATTGGAGCAGTGTTGGGGGAGTCCTGCTGGGGGTTCTGTAGTGATCTGGCGTCGCCCACCCTAGTGAAGGCCGGATGATAGCCAGAGACTCAATGTACCTTTTGTCACACGAGGTATCAGAAGACTGCGTCGTTTATTCATGTCAAAGGGAGCTGAGCACCAGGCACCACCGGCAGCCAAGATGGGGGGTTGGTATTGCTCCAAGGACGCGTGGGCTTTGTTAGCACACACATATCCTCGTATGAACTCAACTTTAAATTTTATGTGTGAGTCAGTTAAATGATCCTGTGATTCACCTGCTGTGCTTGTTTTACTGAAGATGTTCTGCACAGCAAACACAGATCTGTTCCAATTTCAACATTTCAATCAAACACCAAATTCAGGCTCACATCTGCTTACAACACATCTTTTCACAAGAGTATCAAGAAACAATGTGCTATAAGTGAAAGATGAAATGTTACATACATATTATCTGGGAATTGAATAATCTATTTCTAGTGTTAGAAGACAGGGTAACATAACATTTGGTGGAAATTCAAATTATTTGATAACAGCAACATGCATTTTGAGAACTAATACACCCTTCCCTATCAGTTTTCAGTGCAACAAAACTCATACTGAAAGTTACTTAAAAACCTGTGATGCCATCTATATCCACCTGTATCCACACCGCAATCCCTCAATCCCTTGATCGGTCCTACTCACGCTCAATCACAACTACTAATGCCCAGTGTAAACTTCTGGGCAGATATATAATTTTTTGTGCAATGCAACAACAACAGACTTTCCTGCACTGTGCAGCGCTACGCTGTCTGAATGGGAGAGCACAGGAAAGCCCGATATTGTGATAAACAAAGCCCTTTCCTTGTGGTGGCTCACAATGTGCTGCCTTGCTCTGGTGTTGTAGGTAGGATTGTTTTTGTACAGAAAGTGGCCCCTGTCTACACAAAAACAGTCCTTAGAAGCATTCTGCAGCACACTTAGAAAGAGACAACAACAAGAAAGAATAGATCTATTTCTCCTTCTTGCACCTCTGGTGGGAAGGTATACAGTTCTGAGGCATTTCCAGGCCTACCAGCATTGGTGTTAGACTTGGCATCATTGGCAAGGTCTCCCCTAACTTTTTGCCTCTACTTCCCAGGTTGCTTCTGTGTGCTAGACTCTGTTTTTGCTGTTTTGTTTGCTCTGGACACTTTACCACTGGTGGCTTTTCCATGATTGACATATTTGATTTACTAGTAAGTCCCTAGTAAAGGGCACTAGAAGTGCCCAGGGCCTGTAAATCAAATGCTACTCGGGGGTCTGCAGCACTGGTTGGGCCACCCACGTTAGTAGCCCTGTAAACATGGCTCAGACCTGCCACTGCAGTGTCTGTGTGTGCAGTTTTAAACTGTCAATTCAGCTTAGCAAGTGTACCCACTTCCCAGGCCTAAACCTTCCCTTTTTATACATGTAAGTCACCCCTAAGGTAGGCCTTAGGTAGCCCCATGGGCAGGGTGCAGTGTATGTTAAAGGTGGAACATGTACTGATGTGTTTTACATGTCCTGGCAGTGAAATACCGCCAAATTCGGTTTTCACTGTTGCAAGGCCTATCTCTCTCATAGGTTAACATGGGGGCTGCCTTTAAATCACTTTAAAGCGCAGATTCCCTTTGAGAGCATATGGAAATATGTAGTTTAGGGTCTCTGAACTCACAATTTAAAAATACATCTTTTAGTGAAGTTGGTTTTTGGATTGTGAGTTTGAAAATGCCACTTTTAGAAAGTAGGCATTTTCTTGCTTAAACCATTCTGTGACTCTGCTTGTTTGTGGATTCCCTGTCTGGGTCAGTTTGACAGTTGGGCTGTTTGCACCTCTCGTCTAGACAGTGACACAAAGGGAGCTGGGGTGTAGCCTGCATATCCTGATGAGCCATCTGTGCTAGGAGGGAGGGGAGGAGTGGTCACTCACACCTGAAAGGGCTGTGCCTTTCCTCACACAATGCAGTCTCCAACCCCCTGGTGTGTGTCTGGGGCCTGGTCTGGGCAAGGCAGGATCTTGAAAACAACAGAGACTTCTCTTTGAAGTAGGCGTACTTCAAAGGCAGAAAGGGGTATAAGAAGAGCACCCAAAACCCCTGAAAATCAGATTAATTATGGAACCAAGAGGGACCTCTGCCCGGAAGAAGAGCTGGAGAAGCTGGAGGAGGAGTACTGCCCCTCTGCCTGTGACTGTGTTTTGCTGGGTTGGCCAGCAGTAGCTACTTCTGCCTGAGAGAGGACAAAGACTGACTTTGGTGTGATTTCCCACTGGTGAAGAATCTCCAAGGGCTTGAACTGAGCTTGCCTCCTGTTGTTGAAGTCTTAGGGACAACAAAGACTTCTCTCTGCCAGCACTTCGGCTTTCTACTGAGAGTCCTGTCTGCCAAGTGGTGCCCTAACCTGTCTCTGGGCCCATGAAAGGTGCAGCTGGTCGAAAAGGACAGAAATCCACGCATAAAACTGTTGTGCAGGGAAACTTTCGACTCACCACCCACCACGTGGCTGGGAGATCGATGCAACGTGGCTGGAGAAATGGCGTGCAACACCCGCAGCGGCTGCTGTTAACAGCTCAAACCCCCACGCAGCGCGGTTTCCTGACACAGTGCTATCGGATTTCAATGCAACATCACTGGGCGCGGAAAATCAACACAAAGCCTGCCCAGTCCTGAGGTGCCCGCTGTCATCTTACTTGGCACAAGAGTGACACAAAACATTGATAAATTTGTCCCGTGGTCTTTGTGGAGCACACAAGAATGACCCAAAAATCAGTACAAAATAGAAGATAAAATGAATGAACTACCTCTAATTTTGGGTTCCTGGAGCAATGTACTACTCGTCACAAAGATCTTTAGTGCAGTCAATATACAAATGAAATTACAATCACAATATCACAGAAGGGGCCCCAGCCATTTGCCAAATGATTCTTATTATCGGATAAAAATTGCAAGCTTTCTGCATCATATCCCATTGACAACAAATTACAGAAGACCCTAGTCATGATGTAAATACCTGGGTAAACCCTACACAGCTAGTGGTAATTTTACGACCAAGGAGCCCCACTTCTATTAGCCCAGCTGTACTAAAAGGTAAACAGGGATCAAGTGTGAGAAAGTAGCCTCTTTCTAGCCTCATTACCCCCACTTTTGGCCTGTTTGTGAGTATATGTCAGGGTGTTTTCACTGTCTCACTGGGATCCTGCTAGCCAGGGCCCAGTGCTCATAGTGAAAACCCTATGTTGTCAGTATGTTTGTTATGTGTCACTGGGACCCTGCTAGCCAGGACCCCAGTGCTCATAAATTTGTGGCCTATATGTATGTGTTCCCTGTGTGATGCCTAACTGTCTCACTGAGGCTCTGCTAACCAGAACCTCAGTGGTTATGCTCTCTCTGCTTTCCAAATTGTCACTAACAGGCTAGTGACCAATTTCACCAATTCACATTGGCATACTGGAACACCCTTATAATTCTCTAGTATTTGGTACTGAGGTACCCAGGGTATTGGGGTTCCAGGAGATCCCTATGGGCTGTAGTATTTCTTTTGCCACCCATAGGGAGGTCTGACTATTCTTACACAGGCCTGCCAATGCAGCCTGAGTGAAATAACGTCCACGTTATTTCACAGCCATTTACCACTGCACTTAAGTAACTTATAAGTCACCTATATGTCAAACCTTCACCTAGTGAAGGTTGGGTGAAAAGTTACTTAGTGTGAGGGCACCCTCTGGCATTGGGGAGACAATTCCATGATCCCCCGAATCCCATCGCTGCATCACTGCACCGCCCCACATTAAGTAACTTTGCAGCCAAGGAGGGGGACTGCGGCCGCTCCCGTCAATTGTGCACAGCCGGGCGCGAGAGTGTACCCAAGGGTCTGGTGGGCGGCTGGTCGTGCCGAGGCCCTCGCGGCTTCGGTGCCCTGGCTGCTGGGTACCTCTTGGGGCTTCCGCGGCCCCGCAGCGGTGGAGGCTTTCCTAATTGGGTCCTGCGGCCTTTTGGATGTATCGGCCGCCTGCTGAGGACGATGGTGCCTGGCCTGGGATAGGCCGGAGGAGTGCCTGGAGCGAACCTACGTGAATGCTGGTGGGTCCTAGGAGGCGGGACAGACCCGAGGATTGCGATTTCTGGGAGCCTTTGGCGCAGGAGAGCAGACGGCTGGGGAAGGCTGCGGCCTAGCTTGGGGACGCTACCCTCGGATTCCCGGGAGGGGTTGCCTGACCACACGAGAGCCTCTGCTTTATTACACTTGGAGGGCCTGTTTGGAGTTCCCTTGGGCTGCTTACTGGACAAGTTTAGGGCGGCCTGGCGGATGCGTGCCGCTCCCGCGTGTGGAGAATCATTGAGGGCCTGAAGCTGCACTGGGCTCCTATATCGCAGAATCTGGGCTCGATGGGTGACCTAAATACCTACTGTGGTGCGGAGTCTCCAGGCTGGAATTAAGGGCCGATGAGTCGTTTGTGGGTGCCAACGTGATCTGATCTGTGGTGAGACTTGCTGTGGGCCTAGTGAGTTGGACTTCGACTGGGGCTCGGTGAGGTGAGTGGGGCAGCCGGGAGAACGGTTTTTGCGGTAAACTCCCACTGTCCTGGTCAATTCTTGACGCTTTGGTGCGGTCGGGTGGCCGTGTACGCTGTGCTGAACTATGGGCAAGTCTGATCACCGACAGGCGAAACTCACCTTTGAAGGTGGGAAAAAGAGGAGTGCTGCCTCTGCTTCCCAGCCCAGTGAAGTTGATATTGGAGAAGAGAGTCCGGAGGTCTCTGTGCGGTCCATGTTTCTAGAACTCAAGACCAGTCTGGCTGGCATTGATGCCAAGCTGGACCATGTGACGGAGCGGCTTGACCGCATAAGAGCCCGGATCGATGATCATGATTCCCGGTTTGAGGCATTGGAGTCACGCACGTCAGAGATGGAGGATGCGCACCGGGGAGATAGAGACCAAATCGCACAAATGGAGCGTATCCTGGAGGTGATACGGAATAAGAACGAGGACTTGGAGGTGCGATCTCGGTGTAATAATATCCGTATAGTAGGACTTCCGGAGGCAACTGATATGGGTCGTATGGAAGACTTCGTGGAGAGCATGTTGTTGGAATTGTTTGCTGGCGAACTCTCCTGGATGCTGGTGGTTGAGAGGGCGCACCGGTCCTTGGGGTCCGACCTCCACCGGGAACTCCTCCACGGCCAATTATCGCGCGCCTGTTTCACTATATAGACCGAGATGCTGTCCTTCGCCTGGCGAGGGAGATAAGGGCGCTAGTTTACAAGAACTCCGAACTTAACTTTTTTCCGGACTACACCCCTGGTGTGCAGGCTCAGAGATGCGCATTTCTGCCGACCAAACGGCTACTGAGCCAGGCTGGAGTCGGGTTCTCTCTACTATATCCAGCCAGATTGTGGGTGCGGCACGAGGGAAAGGTGCTGTACTTCACGGACCCAAAGCAGGCGATTAAGTTTGCTAGACGTTTGCCCAGAGAGCGCAGGGCTGCGGGGTCGGGAGGGCCGGGGGCCGGGGACGCCGACTTAAGTGACAATGACTAACCGTCTGTGATCGATACAAGAGCACTGATTGGGGCTGCCGGGGGGTGCGCGGGGCTGCTTCTTGTGCAGTTATGTCCGCAGAGTGGTCAGCTACTTGGCCCATGGGTCCCTCTCCCCCTAGTGTACTCTGGGTGGAGAGCTGATGGCCGACTACTGCCCCTGGGATGAGTCCTATTACTTTCTGCTTTCGATGTTGGGGGTGGGTCTTGGGGTTGAATGGGCGGGTTACTGTAAGGGTCCGATTAGGGGGCCTGTGTGGGTGCGGGAGGGCTCAGATCGCTTTTGATCGCAACATGTTTGGTTCTATAGTTGCCATGGTTGGCCTTTATTTTTGTTTCTGGCAGGTGAAGGTGAGCTTGCTTGTGATGCTTTGGGTATCTGTGGTATGGGATTAGGGGTGATGATGCGACGTTAGTTCGTTGTCTGACGTGGAATGTACTTGGGCTTAATGATTGGAGGAAGGCTCGATTGGTAGCTGCATATGTTAAGCGACATAACATTGACATTTGTATGCTGCAGGAGACGCACCTGGTAGCGACCACGTTGGGTAGACTGAAAGCTGGGTGGGTTGGCGAGGTGCACTGCTCCACGTACTCTGGGTATGCTCGAGGAGTCGCAATTCTAATCCGAAAGGGGTTACAGTGGCGCACGCGAGAAGTTATTGCAGATCCAAGTGGCAGATACGTCTTGTTGAGCGGTACGTTGCTCGACAGAGCCTGCCAGCTTGTGGCAGTGTATGGGCCGAATGTTGATGACCCAGAGTTCTTCTTGGAGCTGTGGCGACTCGTGGAGTCTCTGGGGGCTGGTGCAGTGATCTGGGGTGGTGATTTCAATGTGGTTTTGGATGCTCGGATGGATCGCGAGAGTGTGGCCAGAGTGCAGCACGTCTCAGCTGCAAAGTCCTTGGTGGCAGTAATGTGGAGTGGCGAGCTGGTGGACTTGTGGAGACGGAAGCACGCAGATGTGAGAGAAGGAACGTGTCTGAATTATGTTCATAGCAGCTGGTCTCGCATAGACCGTTGGCTGAGCACTAGAGACGTGGAGGTCTGGACGAGAGCAGTAGATCACCTCCCCCGTACATTGTCGGACCACTCGCCGGTGCGGTTGGAGCTATTGATACCCAGTGAGCTGCGTCAGATGACTTTGTGACGGTTGCCTAGTGGCGCGCTACGAGATGAGGTTTCTCGGGGGGAGGTCAGGGAGGCGATACAGTTATTTTTTTCTGAAAACCGCAGATCTGTGAACTCAGTGGGTACCGTATGGGAGACATTCAAGGTTGTTATTCGCGGAGTGTGTCTTTCAAAACAACACGGTATTGTGAAGGCTATGCGACGGGAGATGGCAGATATTGAGGGAAGGCTTGTAGAATTGGAGAGGCAGTTGGCTGCCGGTTGGTCGAGTGAGGTGCTCGCTGAGATTCGACTTGAGTTGTCCCTGTATGTGGAAGCCTCTATGAGAGAAATATGCTTTGCTGGGAAACATGCCCAAGTTCACCGGTATGGAGAAGGTGAGAGAGCGGGGCGAACACTCGCGGGCATGCTCCGTAGGCCTTGGGCCATTAATTACGTCACAGAGGTTGTTGACGATGGTGGTGGAAGTGTGACTGGCTCGAATGGTATCATGCAGGTTTTTACTGAATATTTTGCACAGCTCTATGCTGCCCCGGCGGGCTTAAGTGGGGAGGCTGTTCGGACCTACTTTGAGGACATTGCTCTTGTCTGGTTTGAGGAGGCGCACAGGGCGTATTTAGATGAACCGTTAGAGGAGGTATCGGCGGCGATCCGTGGGTTGCCTGGGGATAAATCTCTGGGGGTGGATGGCCTTACCCCGGCGTTTTATAAAGAATATGTGGATATTCTTGCCCCGTGCTTGTTGGAGGTGTATATGTAATCCTTGGAGGCGGGGTCGCTTCCGGCCTTCCTCCGGGAGGCTTTGTTGGTAACAATTCTGAAACCTGGGAAAGACCCGACTCGTTGCGACTCGTACCGTACCCTCTCTATGATAAACATTGACAATAAAATCCGAGCAAAGATGATTGCGGCACGCCTGCAGCCCCTTCTTTCTCGGCTGGTATTACCGGACCAGTCCGGCTTTGTTCCTGAAAGGTCTAGAAGTCACAACTTGTGCACCTTTTTTGCAGTGGCGGGGTCTTTGGGGGCTGGAGATAATGTGGCTGCAGTATTTCTTGACGCCGCCAAGGCTTTCGACTCCTTGGCCTGGGAATATATGTTCACGCTGTTGTGCCGGGTGGGACTTAGCGCTCGTTTTGTGAAGTGGATCCGCCTGTTGTACACTCTCCCTACCGCCAGGTTGCGTCTCAACGGAAGTGTGTCGGCTGCGTTCCCGGTTGCAGTTTCGACAACGACCTGTTTTGATCTTGTGGTACGCTGATGATATCAATGTGCGGAATCCTTGTCAGAACCTGGATATCTTATTAGATGAAGATGTGCGCTTTGGTAGCTTCTCTGGTATCACTATTAACTGGTCGAAATCGATGGTACTGCCTCTAACCCCCAATGCGATGCGATTTGATTCTCGATACCCTCTGGTATGGGCAGAGGGACCGGTGCGTTATTTGGGCATCCAGTTGTGTCGAGATGTTGATACATTGCGACAGGTTAATTACGTGTAGGAAAGTACCATCTTGCCTGGCATGTTACCCCCATTTTTCACTGTATATATGTTGTTTTAGTTGTATGTGTCACTGGGACCCTGGTAACCCAGGGCCCCAGTGCTCATAAGTGTGCCTGAATGTGTTACCTGTGTAGTGACTAACTGTCTCACTGAGGCTCTGCTAATCAGAACCTCAGTGGTTATGCTCTCTCATTTCTTTCCAAATTGTCACTGACAGGCTAGTGACCATTTTTACCAATTTACATTGGCTTACTGGAACACCCTTATAATTCCCTAGTATATGGTACTGAGGTACCCAGGGTATTGGGGTTCCAGGAGATCCCTATGGGCTGCAGCATTTCTTTTGCCACCCATAGGGAGCTCTGACAATTCTTACACAGGCCTGCCACTGCAGCCTGAGTGAAATAACGTCCACGTTATTTCACAGCCATTTTACACTGCACTTAAGTAACTTATAAGTCACGTATATGTCTAACCTTTACCTGGTAAAGGTTAGGTGCAAAGTTACTTAGTGTGAGGGCACCCTGGCACTAGCCAAGGTGCCCCCACATTGTTCAGAGCCAATTCACTGAACTTTGTGAGTGCGGGGACACCATTACACGCGTGCACTACATATAGGTCACTACCTATATGTAGCTTCACCATGGTAACTCCGAATATGGCCATGTAACATGTCTATGATCATGGAATTGCCCCCTCTATGCCATCCTGGCATTATTGGTACAATTCCATGATCCCAGTGGTCTGTAGCACAGACCCTGGTACTGCCAGACTGCCCTTCCTGGGGTTTCTCTGCAGCTGCTGCTGCTGCCAACCCCTCAGACAGGCAGCTGCCCTCCTGGGGTCCAGCCAGGCCTGGCCCAGGATGGCAGAACAAAGAACTTCCTCTGAGAGAGGGTGTGACACCCTCTCCCTTTGGAAAATGGTGTGAAGGCAGGGGAGGAGTAGCCTCCCGCAGCCTCTGGAAATGCTTTGTTGGGCACAGATGTGCCCAATTCTGCATAAGCCAGTCTACACCGGTTCAGGGACCCCTTAGCCCCTGCTCTGGCGCGAAACTGGACAAAGGAAAGGGGAGTGACCACTCCCCTGACCTGCACCTCCCCTGGGAGGTGTCCAGAGCTCCTCCAGTGTGCTCCAGACCTCTGCCATCTTGGAAACAGAGGTGCTGCTGGCACACTGGACTGCTCTGAGTGGCCAGTGCCACCAGGTGACGTCAGAGACTCCTTGTGATAGGCTCCTTCAGGTGTTAGTAGCCTTTCCTCTCTCCTAGGTAGCCAAACCCTCTTTTCTGGCTATTTAGGGTCTCTGTCTCTGGGGAAACTTTAGATAACGAATGCATGAGCTCAGCCGAGTTCCTCTGCATCTCCCTCTTCACCTTCTGATAAGGAATCGACCGCTGACCGCGCTGGAAGCCTGCAAACCTGCAACATAGTAGCAAAGACGACTACTGCAACTCTGTAACGCTGATCCTGCCGCCTTCTCGACTGTTTTCCTGCTTGTGCATGCTGTGGGGGTAGTCTGCCTCCTCTCTGCACCAGAAGCTCCGAAGAAATCTCCCGTGGGTCGACGGAATCTTCCCCCTGCAACCGCAGGCACCAAAAAGCTGCATCTCCGGTCCCTTGGGTCTCCTCTCAGCACGACGAGCGAGGTCCCTCGAATCCAGCGACACCGTCCAAGTGACCCCCACAGTCCAGTGACTCTTCAGCCCAAGTTTGGTGGAGGTAAGTCCTTGCCTCACCTCGCTGGGCTGCATTGCTGGGAACCGCGACTTTGCAAGCTTCTCCGGCCCCTGTGCACTTCCGGTGGAAATCCTGTGTGCACAGCCCAGCCTGGGTCCACGGCACTCTAACCTGCATTGCACGACTTTCTAAGTTGGTCTCCGGCGACGTGGGACTCCTTTGTGCAACTTCGGCGAGCACCGTTTCACGCATCCTCGTCGTGCCTGTTTCTGGCACTTCTCCGGGTGCTACCTGCTTCAGTGAGGGCTCTTTATCTTGCTCGACGTCCCCTCTCTCTGCAGGTCCAATTTGCGACCTTCTGGTCCCTCCTGGGCCCCAGCAGCGTCCAAAAAACGCCAAACGCACGATTTGCGTGTAGCAAGGCTTGTTGGCGTCCATCCGGCGAGAAAAAACTTCTGCACGACTCTCCAAGGCGTGGGGGATCCATCCTCCAAAGGGGAAGTCTCTAGCCCTTGTCGTTCCTGCAGTATTCACAGTTCTTCAGCCTAGAAAGAGCTTCTTTGCACCAACCGCTGGCATTTCTTGGGCATCTGCCCATCTCCGAGCTGCTTGTGACTTTTGGACTTGGTCCCCTTGTTCCACAGGTACCTTCAGACAGGAATCCATCGTTGTTGCATTGCTGATTTGTGTTTTCCTTGCATTCTCCCTCTAACACGACTATTTTGTCCTTAGGGGAACTTTGGTGCACTTTGCACTCACTTTTCAGGGTCTTGGGGAGGGTTATTTTTCTAACTCTCACTATTTTCTAATAGTCCCAGCGACCCTCTACAAGGTCACATAGGTTTGGGGTCCATTCGTGGTTCACATTCCACTTTTGGAGTATATGGTTTGTGTTGCCCCTATCCCTATGTTTCCCCATTGCATCCTATTGTAATTATACATTGTTTGCACTGTTTTCTAAGACTATACTGCATATTTTTGCTATTGTGTATATATATCTTGTGTATATTTCCTATCCTCTCACTGAGGGTACACTCTAAGATACTTTGGCATATTGTCATAAAAATAAAGTACCTTTATTTTTAGTATAACTGTGTATTGTGTTTTCTTATGATATTGTGCATATGACACTAGGTGGTACTGTAGTAGCTTCACACGTCTCCTAGTTCAGCCTGAGCTGCTTTGCTAAGCTACCATTATCTATCAGCCTAAGCTGCTAGACACCCTATACACTAATAAGGGATAACTGGGCCTGGTGCAAGGTGCAAGTACCCCTTGGTACTCACTACAAGCCAGTCCAGCCTCCTACATTGGTTGTGCAGTGGTGGGATAAGTGCTTTGAGACTACTTACCACTCTTGTCATTGTACTTTTCATAAGAGAAAAATATACAAAACAAGGTCAGTGTATATACACATAGCCAAAAAGTTTTGCATTTCCTCTTTTCACTCTTTTCTAAGTGCTGAAAAGTACTTCTAAACTTTCAAAAAGTTCTTAAAAGTTTAAAAAGTTTTTTCTGTCTTTCCAAAAAGTTCTGAAAACTTTTTTCTCTTTGTCTATCACTTTAACTCTCTCTAAAAATGTCTGGCACAGGCCAAAAAGTTGAACTGTCCAAACTTGCATATGATCACCTTAGCTGGAAAGGAGCAAGGAGTCTCTGCATAGAGAGAGGTTTGAGTGTAGGGAAGAATCCTTCCTTAGAACTGTTAATTAATATGCTTAGAGTACAGGATAAGGCCATAAGTGCCCAATCTGTAGAAAAAGTAGCTAATGGTTCTCAATCTGATCCAGGGACTCCCCCAGGAAAAGGTTCAGGAAAGAAACTTCTCAGCCTGCCCATTACTAGACAGTCTAGCATAGTTGGTACAGAGGTTGAATCACATCATACTGATGATGTGCTCTCACATTATGCTGGTAGCCAAGCTGTTAGGGTGCCCTATGTAAGGGACAGGTCTCCTTCTGTTCATTCCCATCATACCTCTGTATCTAGAAATGTCCCTCCCACCCACCCTGATGACAGATTGTTAGAAAGGGAGCTCAATAGATTGAGAGTGGAGCAAACCAGACTGAAGCTCAAGAAGCAACAGCTGGATTTGGATAGACAGTCTTTAGAAATAGAGAGGGAAAGACAGAAGATGGGTTTAGATACCCATGGTGGCAGCAGCAGTATTCCCCATAATCATCCTGCAAAAGAGCATGATTCCAGGAATCTGCATAAGATAGTTCCCCCTTACAAGGAGGGGGATGACATTAACAAGTGGTTTGCTGCACTTGAGAGGGCCTGTGCTGTACAGGATGTCCCTCAAAGGCAGTGGGCTGCTATCCTATGGCTATCATTTACTGGAAAAGGTAGGGATAGGCTCCTTACTGTAAAAGAAAATGATGCTAACAATTTCCAAGTTCTTAAGAATGCACTCTTGGATGGTTATGGCTTAACCACTGAACAGTACAGGATAAAGTTCAGAGATACCAAAAAGGAGTCTTCACAAGACTGGGTTGATTTCATTGACCAGGCAGTGAAGGCCTTGGAGGGGTGGTTACATGGCAGTAAAGTTACTGATTATGACAGCCTGTATAACTTGATCCTGAGAGAGCATATTCTTAATAATTGTGTGTCTGATTTGTTGCACCAGTACTTGGTGGACTCTGATCTGACCTCTCCCCAAGAATTGGGAAAGAAGGCAGACAAATGGGTCAGAACAAGAGTGAACAGAAAAGTTCATACAGGGGGTGACAAAGATGGCAACAAAAAGAAGGATGGTAAGTCTTCTGACAAGGGTGGGGACAAATCTAAAAATGAGTCTTCATCAGGCCCACAAAAACACTCTGGTGGGGGTGGTGGGCCCAAATCCTCCTTTAATCAGAACAAGGAAAATAAACCATGGTGCTATTTATGTAAGATAAAAGGCCATTGGACAACAGATCCCAGTTGTCCAAAGAAAGGCACCACAGCTCCTACCACTACAACCCCTACTGCTACACCTAGTGTCCCTACTAATAGCAGTGGTGGTGGGAGCAAACCTACTAATAGCCAATCCAAGGGAGTAGCTGGGCTCACTTTTGGTAATTTAGTTGGGGTTGGTCTGATTAGGGAGACCACAGAGGCTACTTTAGTCTCTGAAGGGGCTATTGACTTAGCCACTTTGGTTGCTTGCCCCCATAACTTGGAGAAGTACAAGCAACTAACCCTAATAAATGGTGTTGAGGTCCAGGCCTACAGGGACACAGGTGCCAGTGTCACAATGGTGATTGAGAAACTGGTGCACCCTGAACAACACATACTTGGACACCAGTACCAAGTAACCGATGCTCACAACATAACACAAAGCCACCCCATGGCTGTTGTAAATCTCAACTGGGGGGGGGTATCTGGTCCAAAGAAAGTTGTGGTAGCTTCAGATTTACCTGTAGACTGTCTATTAGGGAACGATTTGGAGACATCAGCTTGGTCAGATGTGGAGTTGGAGGCCCATGCAGCAATGCTGGGCATCCCAGGGCATATTTTTGCTTTGACAAGGGCTCAGGCCAAAAAGCAAAAAGGACAGGGAAGCTTGGATCCTGGAAGAATGGACCAAGTGCTCCCTAAAGCTAGGGCTAGTAGAAGCAAACCACTTCCTACTATCCCTCCCTCTACAGTGGATTCTCCTTCTGAGGAAGAAGAATTCCCTCCCTGTGCAGAACCTACACCAGAGGAGCTGGAAGCAGACACTGCTGAGCTTTTGGGTGAAGGGGGGCCTGCCAGAGAGGAGCTGAGTGTGGCACAGCAAACCTGTCCCACATTAGAGGGTCTCAGACAGCAAGCTGTCAAACAGGCTAATGGGGATGTCAGTGACTACACAGAGTTTACTGGGAGGACAACCTCTTGTACACTGAGCATAGGGATCCTAAACCTGGAGCTGCCAGGAGATTAGTGATCCCTCAGGAGTACAGAAAGTTCCTCCTAACACTGGCACATGACATTCCCTTAGCTGGGCACCTGGGTCAAATGAAAACTTGGGACAGATTGGTACCACTGTTTCATTGGCCTAGGATGTCTGAGGACACAAAAGAATTTTGTAAGTCCTGTGAAACCTGTCAAGCCAGTGGCAAGACAGGTGGCACCCCAAAGGCACCCCTTATCCCACTGCCTGTGGTTGGGGTTCCCTTTGAAAGGGTAGGGGTTGACATAGTTGGCCCCCTTGACCCTCCTACTGCTTCAGGCAATAGGTTTATCTTGGTGGTAGTGGACCATGCCACAAGATATCCTGAAGCTATTCCTTTAAGGACCACTACAGCTCCTGCAGTGGCAAAGGCCCTCCTGGGAATATTTTCCAGGGTGGGCTTCCCAAAGGAAGTAGTATCAGACAGGGGAAGCAATTTCATGTCTGCATACTTAAAGGCCATGTGGAAGGAGTGTGGTGTAACTTACAAGTTCACAACACCCTATCATCCACAAACAAATGGACTGGTGGAGAGATTTAATAAAACTCTCAAAGGCATGATTATGGGACTCCCTGAAAAACTCCGCAGGAGATGGGATATCCTTCTACCATGCCTCCTTTTTGCCTACAGGGAGGTACCCCAGAAAGGAGTGGGCTTCAGCCCCTTTGAACTTCTTTTTGGACACCCTGTTAGGGGTCCACTCACACTTGTAAAGGAGGGTTGGGAACAACCTTTAAAAGCTCCTAAGCAGGATATTGTGGACTATGTACTTGGCCTCAGATCAAGGATGGCTGAGTACATGAAAAAGGCCAGTAAAAACCTTCAGGCCAGCCAAGAGCTCCAGAAGCAATGGCATGATCAGAAGGCTGTTTTGGTTCAGTACCAACCAGGGCAGAAAGTGTGGGTCTTGGAGCCTGTGGCCCCAAGAGCACTCCAAGATAAATGGAGTGGACCCCACACAATTGTTGAAAAGAAGGGTGAAGTCACCTACTTGGTTGACTTAGGCACTGCCAGGAGTCCCCTTAGGGTGCTCCATGTCAACCGCCTGAAACCCTACTATGACAGGGCTGATCTCACCCTGCTCATGGCAACAGATGAGGGACAGGAAGAAGACAGTGATCCTCTACCTGATCTCTTCTCTTCCACAGAACAAGATGCTCTTGTGGAAGGTGTAGTTTTGGCTGATTGTCTTACTGCTGAGCAGAAAGATAATTGCATAAATCTCCTAGGACAATTTTCAGAACTCTTCTCCATTGTGCCAGGCACCACTTCTTGGTGTGAGCACACTATAGATACTGGAGACAGTTTACCTGTCAAAAGTAAGATCTATAGGCAGCCTGACCATGTCAGGGACTGCATAAAGCAAGAAGTTCAGAAGATGTTGGAACTAGGAGTGGTTGAGCACTCTGACAGTCCATGGGCTTCTCCTGTGGTACTGGTACCAAAACCCAATTCAAAAGATGGAAAGAAGGAAATGAGGTTTTGTGTAGACTATAGAGGTCTCAACTTGGTAACCAAAACTGATGCTCACCCTATACCCAGGGCAGATGAGCTCATAGATACACTGGCATCTGCCAAGTATCTAAGCACTTTTGATTTGACTGCAGGGTATTGGCAGATCAAATTATCAGAAGATGCTAAATCTAAGACTGCATTTTCTACTATTGGAGGACATTACCAGTTTACTGTGATGCCTTTTGGTCTGAAAAATGCACCTGCCACTTTTCAGAGGTTGGTGAACACAATCCTGCAAGGGCTGGAAGCTATCAGTGCAGCATATTTGGATGATATAGCTGTCTTTAGCTCCAGCTGGGATGATCACCTGGTCCACCTATGGAAAGTTTTGGAGGCCCTGCAAAAGGCAGGCCTCACTATCAAGGCTTCAAAGTGCCAGATAGGGCAGGGTAAGGTGGTTTATCTGGGACACCTTGTTGGTGGGGAACAGATTGCACCACTTCAGGGGAAAATCCAAACTATTATTGATTGGGTTCCCCCTGCCACTCAGACTCA
This sequence comes from Pleurodeles waltl, assembly GCF_031143425.1. Lineage (NCBI taxonomy): Eukaryota > Metazoa > Chordata > Amphibia > Caudata > Salamandridae > Pleurodeles > Pleurodeles waltl. Next base: position 1,355,862,547 of record NC_090437.1, on the reverse strand, counting down.
GGTGAGAGCCTTCCTAGGCCTCACTGGGTATTACAGGAGGTTCATTAAGAACTATGGCTCCATTGCAGCCCCTCTTAATGACCTCACATCCAAGAAAATGCCTAAAAAGGTATTATGGACAGCAAACTGTCAGAAAGCTTTTGAGGAGCTGAAGCAGGCCATGTGCTCTGCACCTGTCCTGAAAAGCCCTTGTTACTCTAAAAAATTCTATGTCCAGACTGATGCATCTGAATTAGGAGTAGGGGCAGTCCTATCACAACTTAATTCTGAGGGCCAGGATCAACCTGTTGCTTTTATTAGTAGAAGGTTGACCCCTAGAGAAAAGCGTTGGTCTGCCATTGAGAGGGAGGCCTTTGCTGTGGTCTGGGCTCTGAAGAAGTTGAGGCCATACCTGTTTGGCACTCACTTCATTGTTCAGACAGACCACAAACCTCTACTTTGGCTAAAACAAATGAAAGGTGAAAATCCTAAATTGTTGAGGTGGTCCATATCCCTACAGGGAATGGACTATACAGTGGAACATAGACCTGGGAGTAGCCACTCCAATGCAGATGGACTCTCCAGATATTTCCACTTAGACAATGAAGACTCATCAGGTAATGGCTAGTCTTATTGTCCTTCGTTTGGGGGGGGGGTTGTGTAGGAAAGTACCATCTTGCCTGGCATGTTACCCCCATTTTTCACTGTATATATGTTGTTTTAGTTGTATGTGTCACTGGGACCCTGGTAACACAGGGCCCCAGTGCTCATAAGTGTGCCTGAATGTGTTACCTGTGTAGTGACTAACTGTCTCACTGAGGCTCTGCTAATCAGAACCTCAGTGGTTATGCTCTCTCATTTCTTTCCAAATTGTCACTGACAGGCTAGTGACCATTTTTACCAATTTACATTGGCTTACTGGAACACCCTTATAATTCCCTAGTATATGGTACTGAGGTACCCAGGGTATTGGGGTTCCAGGAGATCCCTATGGGCTGCAGCATTTCTTTTGCCACCCATAGGGAGCTCTGACAATTCTTACACAGGCCTGCCACTGCAGCCTGAGTGAAATAACGTCCACGTTATTTCACAGCCATTTTACACTGCACTTAAGTAACTTATAAGTCACCTATATGTCTAACCTTTACCTGGTAAAGGTTAGGTGCAAAGTTACTTAGTGTGAGGGCACCCTGGCACTAGCCAAGGTGCCCCCACATTGTTCAGAGCCAATTCACTGAACTTTGTGAGTGCGGGGACACCATTACACGCGTGCACTACATATAGGTCACTACCTATATGTAGCTTCACCATGGTAACTCCGAATATGGCCATGTAACATGTCTATGATCATGGAATTGCCCCCTCTATGCCATCCTGGCATTATTGGTACAATTCCATGATCCCAGTGGTCTGTAGCACAGACCCTGGTACTGCCAGACTGCCCTTCCTGGGTTTCTCTGCAGCTGCTGCTGCTGCCAACCCCTCAGACAGGCAGCTGCCCTCCTGGGGTCCAGCCAGGCCTGGCCCAGGATGGCAGAACAAAGAACTTCCTCTGAGAGAGGGTGTGACACCCTCTCCCTTTGGAAAATGGTGTGAAGGCAGGGGAGGAGTAGCCTCCCCCAGCCTCTGGAAATGCTTTGTTGGGCACAGATGTGCCCAATTCTGCATAAGCCAGTCTACACCGGTTCAGGGACCCCTTAGCCCCTGCTCTGGCGCGAAACTGGACAAAGGAAAGGGGAGTGACCACTCCCCTGACCTGCACCTCCCCTGGGAGGTGTCCAGAGCTCCTCCAGTGTGCTCCAGACCTCTGCCATCTTGGAAACAGAGGTGCTGCTGGCACACTGGACTGCTCTGAGTGGCCAGTGCCACCAGGTGATGTCAGAGACTCCTTGTGATAGGCTCCTTCAGGTGTTAGTAGCCTTTCCTCTCTCCTAGGTAGCCAAACCCTCTTTTCTGGCTATTTAGGGTCTCTGTCTCTGGGGAAACTTTAGATAACGAATGCATGAGCTCAGCCGAGTTCCTCTGCATCTCCCTCTTCACCTTCTGATAAGGAATCGACCGCTGACCGCGCTGGAAGCCTGCAAACCTGCAACATAGTAGCAAAGACGACTACTGCAACTCTGTAACGCTGATCCTGCCGCCTTCTCGACTGTTTTCCTGCTTGTGCATGCTGTGGGGGTAGTCTGCCTCCTCTCTGCACCAGAAGCTCCGAAGAAATCTCCAGTGGGTCGACGGAATCTTCCCCCTGCAACCGCAGGCACCAAAAAGCTGCATCTCCGGTCCCTTGGGTCTCCTCTCAGCACGACGAGCGAGGTCCCTCGAATCCAGCGACACCGTCCAAGTGACCCCCACAGTCCAGTGACTCTTCAGCCCAAGTTTGGTGGAGGTAAGTCCTTGCCTCACCTCGCTGGGCTGCATTGCTGGGAACCGCGACTTTGCAAGCTTCTCCGGCCCCTGTGCATTTCCGGCGGAAATCCTGTGTGCACAGCCCAGCCTGGGTCCACGGCACTCTAACCTGCATTGCACGACTTTCTAAGTTGGTCTCCGGCGACGTGGGACTCCTTTGTGCAACTTCGGCGAGCACCGTTTCACGCATCCTCGTAGTGCCTGTTTCTGGCACTTCTCCGGGTGCTACCTGCTTCAGTGAGGGCTCTTTGTCTTGCTCGACGTCCCCTCTCTCTGCAGGTCCAATTTGCGACCTTCTGGTCCCTCCTGGGCCCCAGCAGCGTCCAAAAAACGCCAAACGCACGATTTGCGTGTAACAAGGCTTGTTGGCGTCCATCCGGCGGGAAAACACTTCTGCACGACTCTCCAAGGCGTGGGGGATCCATCCTCCAAAGGGGAAGTCTCTAGCCCTTGTCGTTCCTGCAGTATTCACAGTTCTTCAGCCTAGAAAGAGCTTCTTTGCACCAACCGCTGGCATTTCTTGGGCATCTGCCCATCTCCGAGCTGCTTGTGACTTTTGGACTTGGTCCCCTTGTTCCACAGGTACCTTCAGACAGGAATCCATCGTTGTTGCATTGCTGATTTGTGTTTTCCTTGCATTCTCCCTCTAACACGACTATTTTGTCCTTAGGGGAACTTTGGTGCACTTTGCACTCACTTTTCAGGGTCTTGGGGAGGGTTATTTTTCTAACTCTCACTATTTTCTAATAGTCCCAGCGACCCTCTACAAGGTCACATAGGTTTGGGGTCCATTCGTGGTTCACATTCCACTTTTGGAGTATATGGTTTGTGTTGCCCCTATCCCTATGTTTCCCCATTGCATCCTATTGTAATTATACATTGTTTGCACTGTTTTCTAAGACTATACTGCATATTTTTGCTATTGTGTATATATATCTTGTGTATATTTCCTATCCTCTCACTGAGGGTACACTCTAAGATACTTTGGCATATTGTCATAAAAATAAAGTACCTTTATTTTTAGTATAACTGTGTATTGTGTTTTCTTATGATATTGTGCATATGACACTAGGTGGTACTGTAGTAGCTTCACACGTCTCCTAGTTCAGCCTGAGCTGCTTTGCTAAGCTACCATTATCTATCAGCCTAAGCTGCTAGACACCCTATACACTAATAAGGGATAACTGGGCCTGGTGCAAGGTGCAAGTACCCCTTGGTACTCACTACAAGCCAGTCCAGCCTCCTACATTACGGCACTGCACTGGCATGGCTGGAAGAAAAGATCTGGCGCGCTCTGCCTCTCTCGCTAATTGGACGTATTGCCATAGCTAAGATGGTAGTGCTCCCTAAGTTCTTGTATTTGTTTGTGAATCTTCAACTCCCACTTGCAAGGGGCTACCTACAGAAGCTGCGATCCGCGTTAATCTGTTTGGCGTGGGCGGGACATCAGCCGCGCATTTCCTGGGAGAGACTGACACTGCCGTTCGAACTAGGTGGGCTTGCAGCTCCGGACCTGGAGCTTTATTACTATTGTGTGCAGGCACACTTTGCGTACTATTGGCTGAACCCGATCCGTTATCTGCCGCATTTGGCACCTGAGAGTGACTCCGTGTGGCCAGATGGCTTGGTGCGTGTGCTTGGAAACTGGGTGCAGTCCCGGGTCACGGGAATTGATACGGTGGCATGTACAATGAGAGCGTCGGAGGCGCTGATGCGACGCTCTGGGGTCACTGTTCCATTTGCCCCCTCGCTGCCCGTCATGACGGTTGCAGACGCTAGGAAGTTTCGAGATGGCGGGGTGCGTAGTTTTCTCCGCGCTGCTGGCTTGACTGAATTGGGAGATTGGCTGGAGGACGGACGTCTTCTTGACGTCTCGGATGCTCTGGCTGGCTGCGAGGGTACGGGGCTGCAGCTGTGCGCTCTTCGAGTTCGATCTATGTTGCGTGACTGATTTCTTAACTTGCCCGGAGCCCCGTCAGAGTTTCGAGCTCTGGAGGTGCTTTGCAGTGCGCGGTCCCCCGGCAAGCTGGTGACCAAGCTGTATAATTGCATGCAAGAGCAGAGAGATGGTGTAGGAGGCTGGACTGGCTTGTAGTGAGTACCAAGGGGTACTTGCACCTTGCACCAGGCCCAGTTATCCCTTATTAGTGTATAGGGTGTCTAGCAGCTTAGGCTGATAGATAATGGTAGCTTAGCAGAGCAGCTTAGGCTGAACTAGGAGACGTGTGAAGCTACTACAGTACCACCTAGTGTCATATGCACAATATCATAAGAAAACACAATACACAGTTATACTAAAAATAAAGGTACTTTATTTTTATGACAATATGCCAAAGTATCTTAGAGTGTACCCTCAGTGAGAGGATAGGAAATATACACAAGATATATATACACAATAGCAAAAATATGCAGTATAGTCTTAGAAAACAGTGCAAACAATGTATAGTTACAATAGGATGCAATGGGGAAACATAGGGATAGGGGCAACACAAACCATATACTCCAAAAGTGGAATGCGAACCACGAATGGATCCCAAACCTATGTGACCTTGTAGAGGGTCGCTGGGACTATTAGAAAATAGTGAGAGTTAGCAAAATAACCCTCCCCAAGACCCTGAAAAGTGAGTGCAAAGTGCACTAAAGTTCCCCTAAGGACAAAGTAGTCGTGTTAGAGGAATAATGCAGGAAAGACACAAACCAGCAATGCAACAACTGTGGATTTCCAATCTAGGGTACCTGTGGAACAAGGGGACCAAGTCCAAAAGTCACAAGCAAGTCGGAGATGGGCAGATGCCCAGGAAATGCCAGCTGCGGGTGCAAAGAAGCTTCTACTGGACATAAGAAGCTGAGGTTTCTGCAAGAACGAAAAGGGCTAGAGACTTCCCCTTTGGTGGACGGATCCCACTCGCCGTGGACAGTCGTGCAGAAGTGTTTTCCCGCCGAAAGGACGCCAACAAGCCTTGCTAGGCGCAAATCGTGCGTTTGGCGTTTTTGGACGCTGCTGGGGCCCAGGAGGGACCAGGAGGTCGCAAATTGGACCTGAAGAGAGAAGGGACGTCGAGCAAGACAAAGAGCCCTCACTGAAGCAGGTAGCACCCAGAAAAGTGCCAGAAACAGGCACTACAAGGATGCATGAAACGGTGCTCGCCAAAGTTGCACAAAGGAGTCCCACGTCGCCGGAGACCAACTTAGAAAGTCGTGCAATGCAGGTTAGAGTGCCGTGGACCCAGGCTTGGCTGTGCACAAAGGATTTCTGCCGGAAGTGCACAGGGGCCGGAGTAGCTTGCAAAGTCGCAGTTCCCAGCAATGCAGCCCAGCGAGGTGAGGCAAGGACTTACCTCCACCAAACTTGGACTGAAGAGTCACTGGACTGTGGGGGTCACTTGGACAGAGTCGCTGGATTCGAGGGACCTCGCTCGTCATGCTGAGAGGAGACCCAAGGGACCGGTAATGCAGCTTTTTGGTGCCTGCGGTTGCAGGGGGAAGATTCCGTCGACCCACAGGAGATTTCTTCGGAGCTTCTGGTGCAGAGAGGAGGCAGACTACCCCCACAGCATGCACAAGCAGGAAAACAGTTGAGAAGGCGGCAGGATCAGCGTTACAGAGTTGCAGTAGTCGTCTTTGCTACTATGTTGCAGGTTTGCAGGTTTGCAGGCTTCCAGCGCGGTCAGCAGTCGATTCCTTATCAGAAGGTGAAGAGAGAGATGCAGAGGAACTCGGCTGAGCTCATGCATTCGTTATCTAAAGTTTCCCCAGAGACAGAGACCCTAAATAGCCAGAAAAGAGGGTTTGGCTACTTAGGAGAGAGGATAGGCTACTAACACCTGAAGGAGCCTATCAGCAGGAGTCTCTGACGTCACCTGGTGGCACTGGCCACTCAGAGCAGTCCAGTGTGCCAGCAGCACCTCTGTTTCCAAGATGGCAGAGGTCTGGAGCACACTGGAGGAGCTCTGGACACCTCCCAGGGGAGGTGCAGGTCAGGGGAGTGGTCACTCCCCTTTCCTTTGTCCAGTTTCGCGCCAGAGCAGGGGCTAAGGGGTCCCTGAACCGGTGTAGACTGGCTTATGCAGAATTGGGCACATCTGTGCCCAAGAAAGCATTTCCAGAGGCTGGGGGAGGCTACTCCTCCCCTGCCTTCACACCATTTTCCAAAGGGAGAGGGTGTCACACCCTCTCTTAGAGGAAGTCCTTTGTTCTGCCATCCTGGGCCAGGCCTGGCTGGACCCCAGGAGGGCAGATGCCTGTCTGAGGGGTTGGCAGCAGCAGCAGCTGCAGTGAAACCCCAGGAAGGGAAGTTTGGCAGTACCAGGGTCTGTGCTACAGACCACTGGGATCATGGAATTGTACCAACAATGCCAGGATGGCATAGAGGGGGCAATTCCATGATCATAGACATGTTACATGGCCATATTCGGAGTTACCATGGTGAAGCTACACATAGGTAGTGACCTATATGTAGTGCACGCGTGTAACGGTGTCCCCGCACTCACAAAGTTCAGGGAATTGGCTCTGAACAATGTGGGGGCACCTTGGCTAGTGCCAGGGTGCCCTCACACTAAGTAACTTTGCACCTAACCTTTACCAGGTAAAGGTTAGACATATAGGTGACTTATAAGTTACTTAAGTGCAGTGTAAAATGGCTGTGAAATAACGTGGACGTTATTTCACTCAGGCTGCAGTGGCAGGCCTGTGTAAGAATTGTCAGAGCTCCCTATGGGTGGCAAAAGAAATGCTGCAGCCCATAGGGATCTCCTGGAACCCCAATACCCTGGGTACCTCAGTACCATATACTAGGGAATTATAAGGGTGTTCCAGTAAGCCAATGTAAATTGGTAAAAATGGTCACTAGCCTGTTAGTGACAATTTGGAAAGCAATGAGAGAGCATAACCACTGAGGTTCTGATTAGCAGAGCCTCAGTGAGACAGTTAGTCACTACACAGGTAACACATTCAGGCACACTTATGAGCACTGGGGCCCTGGGTTACCAGGGTCCCAGTGACACATACAACTAAAACAACATATATACAGTGAAAAATGGGGGTAACATGCCAGGCAAGACGGTACTTTCCTTCACAACCCCCCCCCAAAACGAAGGACAATAAGACTAGCCATGACCTGATGAGTCTTCATTGTCTAAGTGGAAATATCTGGAGAGTCCATCTGCATTGGAGTGGCTACTCCCAGGTCTATGTTCCACTGTATAGTCCATTCCCTGTAGGGATATGGACCACCTCAACAATTTAGGATTTTCACCTTTCATTTGTTTTAGCCAAAGTACAGGTTTGTGGTCTGTCTGAACAATGAAGTGAGTGCCAAACAGGTATGGCCTCAACTTCTTCAGAGCCCAGACCACAGCAAAGGCCTCCCTCTCAATGGCAGACCAACGCTTTTCTCTAGGGGTCAACCTCCTACTAATAAAAGCAACAGGTTGATCCTGGCCCTCAGAATTAAGTTGTGATAGGACTGCCCCTACTCCTAATTCAGATGCATCAGTTTGGACATAGAATTTTTTAGAGTAACAAGGGCTTTTCAGGACAGGTGCAGAGCACATGGCCTGCTTCAGCTCCTCAAAAGCTTTCTGACAGCTTGCTGTCCACAATACCTTTTTAGGCATTTTCTTGGATGTGAGGTCATTAAGAGGGGCTGCAATGGAGCCATAGTTCTTAATGAACCTCCTGTAATACCCAGTGAGGCCTAGGAAGGCTCTCACCTGAGTCTGAGTGATAGGGGGAACCCAATCAATAATAGTTTGGATTTTCCCCTGAAGTGGTGCAATCTGTTCCCCACCAACAAGGTGTCCCAGATAAACCACCTTACCCTGCCCTATCTGGCACTTTGAAGCCTTGATAGTGAGGCCTGCCTTTTGCAGAGCCTCCAAAACTTTCCATAGGTGGACCAGGTGATCATCCCAGCTGGAGCTAAAGACAGCTATATCATCCAAATATGCTGCACTGAAAGCTTCCAGCCCTTGCAGGACTGTGTTCACCAACCTCTGAAAAGTGGCAGGTGCATTTTTCAAACCAAAAGGCATTACAGTAAACTGGGAATGTCCTCCAATGGTAGAAAATGCAGTCTTAGGTTTAGCATCTTCTGATAATTTGATCTGCCAATACCCTGCAGTCAAATCAAAAGTGCTTAGATACTTGGCAGAAGCCAGTGTATCTATAAGCTCATCTGCCCTGGGTATAGGGTGAGCATCAGTTTTGGTTACCAAGTTGAGACCTCTATAGTCTACACAAAACCGCATTTCTTTCTTTCCATCTTTAGAATTGGGTTTTGGTACCAGTACCACAGGAGAAGCCCATGGACTGTCAGAGTGCTCAACCACTCCTAGTTCCAACATTTTCTGAACTTCTTGCTTTATGCAGTCCCTGACATGGTCAGGCTGCCTATAGATCTTACTTTTGACAGGTAAACTGTCTCCAGTATCTATAGTGTGCTCACACCAAGAAGTGGTGCCTGGCACAGTAGAGAAGAGTTCTGAAAATTGTCCTAGGAGATTTAAGCAATTATCTTTCTGCTCAGCAGTAAGACAATCAGCCAAAACTACACCTTCCACAAGAGCATCTTGATCTGTGGAAGAGAAGAGATCAGGTAGAGGATCACTATCTTCTTCCTGTCCCTCATCTGTTGCCATGAGCAGGGTGAGATCAGCCCTGTCATAGTAGGGTTTCAGGCGGTTGACATGGAGCACCCTAAGGGGACTCCTGGCAGTGCCTAAGTCAACCAAGTAGGTGACTTCACCCTTCTGTTCAACAATTGTGTGGTGTCCACTCCATTTATCTTGGAGTGCTCTTGGGGCCACAGGCTCCAAAACCCACACTTTCTGTCCTGGTTGGTACTGAACCAAAACAGCCTTCTGATCATGCCATTGCTTCTGGAGCTCTTGGCTGGCCTGAAGGTTTTTACTGGCCTTTTTCATGTACTCAGCCATCCTTGATCTGAGGCCAAGTACATAATCCACAATATCCTGCTTAGGAGCTTTTAAAGGTTGTTCCCAACCCTCCTTTACAAGTGTGAGTGGACCCCTAACAGGGTGTCCAAAAAGAAGTTCAAAGGGGCTGAAGCCCACTCCTTTCTGGGGTACCTCCCTGTAGGCAAAAAGGAGGCATGGTAGAAGGATATCCCATCTCCTGCGGAGTTTTTCAGGGAGACCCATAATCATTCCTTTGAGAGTTTTATTAAATCTCTCCACCAGTCCATTTGTTTGTGGATGATAGGGTGTTGTGAACTTGTAAGTTACACCACACTCCTTCCACATGGCCTTTAAGTATGCAGACATGAAATTGCTCCCCCTGTCTGATACTACTTCCTTTGGGAAGCCCACCCTGGAAAATATTCCCAGGAGGGCCTTTGCCACTGCAGGTGCTGTAGTGGTCCTTAAAGGAATAGCTTCAGGATATCTTGTGGCATGGTCCACTACCACTAAGATAAACCTATTGCCTGAAGCAGTAGGAGGGTCAAGGGGGCCAACTATGTCAACCCCTACCCTTTCAAAGGGAACCCCAACCACAGGCAGTGGGATAAGGGGTGCCTTTGGAGTGCCACCTGTCTTGCCACTGGCTTGACAGGTTTCACAGGACTTGCAAAATTCCTTTGTGTCCTCAGACATCCTAGGCCAATGAAACAATGGTACCAATCTGTCCCAAGTTTTCATTTGACCCAGGTGCCCAGCTAAGGGAATGTCATGTGCCAGTGTTAGGAGGAACTTTCTGTACTCCTGAGGAATCACTAATCTCCTGGCAGCTCCAGGTTTAGGATCCCTATGCTCAGTGTACAAGAGGTTGTCCTCCCAGTAAACTCTGTGAGAGTCACTGACATCCCCATTAGCCTGTTTGACAGCTTGCTGTCTGAGACCCTCTAATGTGGGACAGGTTTGCTGTGCCACACTCAGCTCCTCTCTGGCAGGCCCCCCTTCACCCAAAAGCTCAGCAGTGTCTGCTTCCAGCTCCTCTGGTGTAGGTTCTGCACAGGGAGGGAATTCTTCTTCCTCAGAAGTAGAATCCACTGTAGAGGGAGGGATAGTAGGAAGTGGTTTGCTTCTACTAGCCCTAGCTTTAGGGAGCACTTGGTCCATTGTTCCAGGATCCAAGCTTCCCTGTCCTTTTTGCTTTTTGGCCTGAGCCCTTGTCAAAGCAAAAATATGCCCTGGAATGCCCAGCATTGCTGCATGGGCCTCCAACTCCACATCTGACCAAGCTGATGTCTCCAAATCATTCCCTAATAGACAGTCTACAGGTAAATCTGAAGCTACCACAACTTTCTTTGGACCAGTTACCCCCCCCCAGTTGAGATTTACAACAGCCATGGGGTGGCTTTGTGTTATGTTGTGAGCATCGGTTACTTGGTACTGGTGTCCAAGTATGTGTTGTTCAGGGTGCACCAGTTTTTCAATCACCATTGTGACACTGGCACCTGTGTCCCTGTAGGCCTGGACCTCAACACCATTTATTAGGGTTAGTTGCTTGTACTTCTCCAAGTTATGGGGGCAAGCAACCAAAGTGGCTAAATCAATAGCCCCTTCAGAGACTAAAGTAGCCTCTGTGGTCTCCCTAATCAGACCAACCCCAACTAAATTACCAAAAGTGAGCCCAGCTACTCCCTTGGATTGGCTATTAGTAGGTTTGCTCCCACCACCACTGCTATTAGTAGGGACACTAGGTGTAGCAGTAGGGGTTGTAGTGGTAGGAGCTGTGGTGCCTTTCTTTGGACAACTGGGATCTGTTGTCCAATGGCCTTTTATTTTACATAAATAGCACCATGGTTTCTTTTCCTTGTTCTGATTAAAGGAGGATTTGGACCCACCACCCCCACCAGAGTGTTTTTGTGGGCCTGATGAAGACTCACTTTTAGATTTGTCCCCACCCTTGTCAGAAGACTTACCATCCTTCTTTTTGTTGCCATCTTTGTCACCCCCTGTATGAACTTTTCTGTTCACTCTTGTTCTGACCCATTTGTCTGCCTTCTTTCCCAATTCTTGGGGAGAGGTCAGATCAGAGTCCACCAAGTACTGGTGCAACAAATCAGACACACAATTATTAAGAATATGCTCTCTTAGGATCAAGTTATACAGGCTGTCATAATCAGTAATTTTACTGCCATGTAACTACCCCTCCAAGGCCTTCACTGAATGGTCAATAAAATCAACCCAGTCTTGTGAAGACTCCTTTTTGGTCTCTCTGAACTTTATCCTGTACTGTTCAGTGGTTAAGCCATAACCATCCAGGAGTGCATTCTTAAGAACTTAGAAATTGTTAGCATCATTTTCTTTCACAGTAAGGAGCCTATCCCTACCTTTTCCACTAAATGATAGCCATAGGATAGCAGCCCACTGCCTTTGAGGGACATCCTGTACAACACAGGCCCTCTCAAGTGCAGCAAACCACTTGTTAATGTCATCCCCCTCCTTATAAGGGGGAACTATCTTGTGCAGATTCCTGGAATCATGCTCTTTTGCAGGATGACTATGGGGAATACTGCTGCTGCCACCATGGGTATCTAAACCCAACTTCTGTCTTTCCTTCTCTAATTCAAAAGACTGTCTATCCAAATCCAGCTGTTGCTTTTTAAGCTTCAGTCTGGTTTGTTCCACCCTCAACTTATTGAGTTCCCTCTCTAACATTCTGTCATCAGGGTTGGTGGGAGGGACATTCCTAGAAACAGAGCTATGATGGGAATGAACAGAAGGAGACCTGTCCCTTACAGAAGCCAACTTAACAGCTTGGTTTACAGAAACATTACTACCAGTATGGTGAGAATAAATGCTTTTGCTATGATGTGAGACAACACTATTTCTTTGGTGTGGCTCATCATCATTACCATCTATGTTAGATTGTCTAGTAATGGGCAGGCTAGGAAGTTTCTTTCCTGAATCTTTTCCTGGGGGAGTCCCTGAATCAGATTGGGAACTATTAGGTACTTTTTCAACAGATGGGGCACCTATGGCCTTATCCTGTTCTCTAAGCATGTTAAGTAACAGTTCCAAGGAAGGATTCTTCCCTACACTCAAACCTCTCTCTATACAGAGACTCCTTGCTCTTTTCCAGCTAAGGTTGTCATATGCAAGTTTGGACAGATCAACACTTTGGCCTGTGCCAGACATTTTTTAGAGAGAGTTAAAGTGATAGAAAAAGAGAAAAAAGTTTTCAGAACTTTTTTGGAAAGACAGAAAAAACTTTTTAAACTTTTAAGAACTTTTTGAAAGTTTAGGAGTACTTTTCAGCACTAAGAAAAGAGTGAAAAGAGGAAATGCAAAACTTTTTGGCTATGTGTATATACACTGACCTTGTTTTGTATATTTTTCTCTTATGAAAAGTACAATGACAAGAGTGGTAAGTAGTCTCAAGCACTTATCCCACCACTGCACAACCAATGTAGGAGGCTGGACTGGCTTGTAGTGAGTACCAAGGGGTACTTGCACCTTGCACCAGGCCCAGTTATCCCTTATTAGTGTATAGGGTGTCTAGCAGCTTAGGCTGATAGATAATGGTAGCTTAGCAGAGCAGCTTAGGCTGAACTAGGAGACGTGTGAAGCTACTACAGTACCACCTAGTGTCATATGCACAATATCATAAGAAAACACAATACACAGTTATACTAAAAATAAAGGTACTTTATTTTTATGACAATATGCCAAAGTATCTTAGAGTGTACCCTCAGTGAGAGGATAGGAAATATACACAAGATATATATACACAATAGCAAAAATATGCAGTATAGTCTTAGAAAACAGTGCAAACAATGTATAGTTACAATAGGATGCAATGGGGAAACATAGGGATAGGGGCAACACAAACCATATACTCCAAAAGTGGAATGCGAACCACGAATGGACCCCAAACCTATGTGACCTTGTAGAGGGTCGCTGGGACTATTAGAAAATAGTGAGAGTTAGCAAAATAACCCTCCCCAAGACCCTGAAAAGTGAGTGCAAAGTGCACTAAAGTTCCCCTAAGGACAAAGTAGTCGTGTTAGAGGAATAATGCAGGAAAGACACAAACCAGCAATGCAACAACTGTGGATTTCCAATCTAGGGTACCTGTGGAACAAGGGGACCAAGTCCAAAAGTCACAAGCAAGTCGGAGATGGGCAGATGCCCAGGAAATGCCAGCTGCGGGTGCAAAGAAGCTTCTACTGGACAGAAGAAGCTGAGGTTTCTGCAGGAACGAAAAGGGCTAGAGACTTCCCCTTTGGTGGACGGATCCCTCTCGCCGTGGACAGTCGTGCAGAAGTATTTTCCCGCCGAAAGGACGCCAACAAGCCTTGCTAGGCGCAAATCGTGCATTTGGCGTTTTTGGACGCTGCTGGGGCCCAGGAGGGACCAGGAGGTCGCAAATTGGACCTGAAGAGAGAAGGTACGTCGAGCAAGACAAAGAGCCCTCACTGAAGCAGGTAGCACCCAGAAAAGTGCCAGAAACAGGCACTACAAGGATGCATGAAACGGTGCTCGCCGAAGTTGCACAAAGGAGTCCCACGTCGCCGGAGACCAACTTAGAAAGTCGTGCAATGCAGGTTAGAGTGCCGTGGACCCAGGCTTGGCTGTGCACAAAGGATTTCCGCCGGAAGTGCACAGGGGCCGGAGTAGCTTGCAAAGTCGCAGTTCCCAGCACTGCAGCCCAGCGAGGTGAGGCAAGGACTTACCTCCACCAAACGTGGACTGAAGAGTCACTGGACTGTGAGGGTCACTTGGACAGAGTCGCTGGATTCGAGGGACCTCGCTCGTCATGCTGAGAGGAGACCCAAGGGACCGGTAATGCAGCTTTTTGGTGCCTGCGGTTGCAGGGGGAAGATTCCGTCGACCCACGGGAGATTTCTTCGGAGCTTCTGGTGCAGAGAGGAGGCAGACTACCCCCACAGCATGCACAAGCAGGAAAACAGTTGAGAAGGCGGCAGGATCAGCGTTACAGAGTTGCAGTAGTCGTCTTTGCTACTATGTTGCAGGTTTGCAGGCTTCCAGCGCGGTCAGCAGTCGATTCCTTATCAGAAGGTGAAGAGAGAGATGCAGAGGAACTCGGCTGAGCTCATGCATTCGTTATCTAAAGTTTCCCCAGAGACAGAGACCCTAAATAGCCAGAAAAGAGGGTTTGGCTACTTAGGAGAGAGGATAGGCTACTAACACCTGAAGGAGCCTATCAGCAGGAGTCTCTGACGTCACCTGGTGGCACTGGCCACTCAGAGCAGTCCAGTGTGCCAGCAGCACCTCTGTTTCCAAGATGGCAGAGGTCTGGAGCACACTGGAGGAGCTCTGGACACCTCCCAGGGGAGGTGCAGGTCAGGGGAGTGGTCACTCCCCTTTCCTTTGTCCAGTTTCGCGCCAGAGCAGGGGCTAAGGGGTCCCTGAACCGGTGTAGACTGGCTTATGCAGAATTGGGCACATCTGTGCCCAAGAAAGCATTTCCAGAGGCTGGGGGAGGCTACTCCTCCCCTGCCTTCACACCATTTTCCAAAGGGAGAGGGTGTCACACCCTCTCTCAGAGGAAGTCCTTTGTTCTGCCATCCTGGGCCAGGCCTGGCTGGACCCCAGGAGGGCAGATGCCTGTCTGAGGGGTTGGCAGCAGCAGCAGCTGCAGTGAAACCCCAGGAAGGGAAGTTTGGCAGTACCAGGGTCTGTGCTACAGACCACTGGGATCATGGAATTGTACCAACAATGCCAGGATGGCATAGAGGGGGCAATTCCATGATCATAGACATGTTACATGGCCATATTCGGAGTTACCATGGTGAAGCTACACATAGGTAGTGACCTATATGTAGTGTACGCGTGTAATGGTGTCCCTGCACTCACAAAGTTCAGGGAATTGGCTCTGAACAATGTGGGGGCACCTTGGCTAGTGCCAGGGTGCCCTCACACTAAGTAACTTTGCACCTAACCTTTACCAGGTAAAGGTTAGACATATAGGTGACTTATAAGTTACTTAAGTGCAGTGTAAAATGGCTGTGAAATAACGTGGACGTTATTTCACTCAGGCTGCAGTGGCAGGCCTGTGTAAGAATTGTCAGAGCTCCCTATGGGTGGCAAAAGAAATGCTGCAGCCCATAGGGATCTCCTGGAACCCCAATACCCTGGGTACCTCAGTACCATATACTAGGGAATTATAAGGGTGTTCCAGTAAGCCAATGTAAATTGGTAAAAAATGGTCACTAGCCTGTTAGTGACAATTTGGAAAGCAATGAGAGAGCATAACCACTGAGGTTCTGATTAGCAGAGCCTCAGTGAGACAGTTAGTCACTACACAGGTAACACATTCAGGCACACTTATGAGCACTGGGGCCCTGGGTTACCAGGGTCCCAGTGACACATACAACTAAAACAACATATATTCAGTGAAAAATGGGGGTAACATGCCAGGCAAGATGGTACTTTCCTACACAACCCCCCCCCAAACGAAGGACAATAAGACTAGCCATGACCTGATGAGTCTTCATTGTCTAAGTGGAAATATCTGGAGAGTCCATCTGCATTGGAGTGGCTACTCCCAGGTCTATGTTCCACTGTATAGTCCATTCCCTGTAGGGATATGGACCACCTCAACAATTTAGGATTTTCACCTTTCATTTGTTTTAGCCAAAGTACAGGTTTGTGGTCTGTCTGAACAATGAAGTGAGTGCCAAACAGGTATGGCCTCAACTTCTTCAGAGCCCAGACCACAGCAAAGGCCTCCCTCTCAATGGCAGACCAACGCTTTTCTCTAGGGGTCAACCTCCTACTAATAAAAGCAACAGGTTGATCCTGGCCCTCAGAATTAAGTTGTGATAGGACTGCCCCTACTCCTAATTCAGATGCATCAGTTTGGACATAGAATTTTTTAGAGTAACAAGGGCTTTTCAGGACAGGTGCAGAGCACATGGCCTGCTTCAGCTCCTCAAAAGCTTTCTGACAGCTTGCTGTCCACAATACCTTTTTAGGCATTTTCTTGGATGTGAGGTCATTAAGAGGGGCTGCAATGGAGCCATAGTTCTTAATGAACCTCCTGTAATACCCAGTGAGGCCTAGGAAGGCTCTCACCTGAGTCTGAGTGATAGGGGGAACCCAATCAATAATAGTTTGGATTTTCCCCTGAAGTGGTGCAATCTGTTCCCCACCAACAAGGTGTCCCAGATAAACCACCTTACCCTGCCCTATCTGGCACTTTGAAGCCTTGATAGTGAGGCCTGCCTTTTGCAGAGCCTCCAAAACTTTCCATAGGTGGACCAGGTGATCATCCCAGCTGGAGCTAAAGACAGCTATATCATCCAAATATGCTGCACTGAAAGCTTCCAGCCCTTGCAGGACTGTGTTCACCAACCTCTGAAAAGTGGCAGGTGCATTTTTCAAACCAAAAGGCATTACAGTAAACTGGGAATGTCCTCCAATGGTAGAAAATGCAGTCTTAGGTTTAGCATCTTCTGATAATTTGATCTGCCAATACCCTGCAGTCAAATCAAAAGTGCTTAGATACTTGGCAGAAGCCAGTGTATCTATAAGCTCATCTGCCCTGGGTATAGGGTGAGCATCAGTTTTGGTTACCAAGTTGAGACCTCTATAGTCTACACAAAACCGCATTTCTTTCTTTCCATCTTTAGAATTGGGTTTTGGTACCAGTACCACAGGAGAAGCCCATGGACTGTCAGAGTGCTCAACCACTCCTAGTTCCAACATTTTCTGAACTTCTTGCTTTATGCAGTCCCTGACATGGTCAGGCTGCCTATAGATCTTACTTTTGACAGGTAAACTGTCTCCAGTATCTATAGTGTGCTCACACCAAGAAGTGGTGCCTGGCACAGTAGAGAAGAGTTCTGAAAATTGTCCTAGGAGATTTAAGCAATTATCTTTCTGCTCAGCAGTAAGACAATCAGCCAAAACTACACCTTCCACAAGAGCATCTTGATCTGTGGAAGAGAAGAGATCAGGTAGAGGATCACTATCTTCTTCCTGTCCCTCATCTGTTGCCATGAGCAGGGTGAGATCAGCCCTGTCATAGTAGGGTTTCAGGCGGTTGACATGGAGCACCCTAAGGGGACTCCTGGCAGTGCCTAAGTCAACCAAGTAGGTGACTTCACCCTTCTGTTCAACAATTGTGTGGTGTCCACTCCATTTATCTTGGAGTGCTCTTGGGGCCACAGGCTCCAAAACCCACACTTTCTGTCCTGGTTGGTACTGAACCAAAACAGCCTTCTGATCATGCCATTGCTTCTGGAGCTCTTGGCTGGCCTGAAGGTTTTTACTGGCCTTTTTCATGTACTCAGCCATCCTTGATCTGAGGCCAAGTACATAATCCACAATATCCTGCTTAGGAGCTTTTAAAGGTTGTTCCCAACCCTCCTTTACAAGTGTGAGTGGACCCCTAACAGGGTGTCCAAAAAGAAGTTCAAAGGGGCTGAAGCCCACTCCTTTCTGGGGTACCTCCCTGTAGGCAAAAAGGAGGCATGGTAGAAGGATATCCCATCTCCTGCGGAGTTTTTCAGGGAGACCCATAATCATGCCTTTGAGAGTTTTATTAAATCTCTCCACCAGTCCATTTGTTTGTGGATGATAGGGTGTTGTGAACTTGTAAGTTACACCACACTCCTTCCACATGGCCTTTAAGTATGCAGACATGAAATTGCTCCCCCTGTCTGATACTACTTCCTTTGGGAAGCCCACCCTGGAAAATATTCCCAGGAGGGCCTTTGCCACTGCAGGTGCTGTAGTGGTCCTTAAAGGAATAGCTTCAGGATATCTTGTGGCATGGTCCACTACCACTAAGATAAACCTATTGCCTGAAGCAGTAGGAGGGTCAAGGGGGCCAACTATGTCAACCCCTACCCTTTCAAAGGGAACCCCAACCACAGGCAGTGGGATAAGGGGTGCCTTTGGAGTGCCACCTGTCTTGCCACTGGCTTGACAGGTTTCACAGGAGTTGCAAAATTCCTTTGTGTCCTCAGACATCCTAGGCCAATGAAACAAACGTACCAATCTGTCCCAAGTTTTCATTTGACCCAGGTGCCCAGCTAAGGGAATGTCATGTGCCAGTGTTAGGAGGAACTTTCTGTACTCCTGAGGAATCACTAATCTCCTGGCAGCTCCAGGTTTAGGATCCCTATGCTCAGTGTACAAGAGGTTGTCCTCCCAGTAAACTCTGTGAGAGTCACTGACATCCCCATTAGCCTGTTTGACAGCTTGCTGTCTGAGACCCTCTAATGTGGGACAGGTTTGCTGTGCCACACTCAGCTCCTCTCTGGCAGGCCCCCCTTCACCCAAAAGCTCAGCAGTGTCTGCTTCCAGCTCCTCTGGTGTAGGTTCTGCACAGGGAGGGAATTCTTCTTCCTCAGAAGTAGAATCCACTGTAGAGGGAGGGATAGTAGGAAGTGGTTTGCTTCTACTAGCCCTAGCTTTAGGGAGCACTTGGTCCATTGTTCCAGGATCCAAGCTTCCCTGTCCTTTTTGCTTTTTGGCCTGAGCCCTTGTCAAAGCAAAAATATGCCCTGGAATGCCCAGCATTGATGCATGGGCCTCCAACTCCACATCTGACCAAGCTGATGTCTCCAAATCATTCCCTAATAGACAGTCTACAGGTAAATCTGAAGCTACCACAACTTTCTTTGGACCAGTTACCCCCCCCCAGTTGAGATTTACAACAGCCATGGGGTGGCTTTGTGTTATGTTGTGAGCATCGGTTACTTGGTACTGGTGTCCAAGTATGTGTTGTTCAGGGTGCACCAGTTTTTCAATCACCATTGTGACACTGGCACCTGTGTCCCTGTAGGCCTGGACCTCAACACCATTTATTAGGGTTAGTTGCTTGTACTTCTCCAAGTTATGGGGGCAAGCAACCAAAGTGGCTAAATCAATAGCCCCTTCAGAGACTAAAGTAGCCTCTGTGGTCTCCCTAATCAGACCAACCCCAACTAAATTACCAAAAGTGAGCCCAGCTACTCCCTTGGATTGGCTATTAGTAGGTTTGCTCCCACCACCACTGCTATTAGTAGGGACACTAGGTGTAGCAGTAGGGGTTGTAGTGGTAGGAGCTGTGGTGCCTTTCTTTGGACAACTGGGATCTGTTGTCCAATGGCCTTTTATTTTACATAAATAGCACCATGGTTTCTTTTCTTTGTTCTGATTAAAGGAGGATTTGGACCCACCACCCCCACCAGAGTGTTTTTGTGGGCCTGATGAAGACTCACTTTTAGATTTGTCCCCACCCTTGTCTGAAGACTTACCATCCTTCTTTTTGTTGCCATCTTTGTCACCCCCTGTATGAACTTTTCTGTTCACTCTTGTTCTGACCCATTTGTCTGCCTTCTTTCCCAATTCTTGGGGAGAGGTCAGATCAGAGTCCACCAAGTACTGGTGCAACAAATCAGACACACAATTATTAAGAATATGCTCTCTCAGGATCAAGTTATACAGGCTGTCATAATCAGTAACTTTACTGCCATGTAACCACCCCTCCAAGGCCTTCACTGAATGGTCAATAAAATCAACCCAGTCTTGTGAAGACTCCTTTTTGGTCTCTCTGAACTTTATCCTGTACTGTTCAGTGGTTAAGCCATAACCATCCAGGAGTGCATTCTTAAGAACTTGGAAATTGTTAGCATCATTTTCTTTCACAGTAAGGAGCCTATCCCTACCTTTTCCACTAAATGATAGCCATAGGATAGCAGCCCACTGCCTTTGAGGGACATCCTGTACAACACAGGCCCTCTCAAGTGCAGCAAACCACTTGTTAATGTCATCCCCCTCCTTATAAGGGGGAACTATCTTGTGCAGATTCCTGGAATCATGCTCTTTTGCAGGATGACTATGGGGAATACTGCTGCTGCCACCATGGGTATCTAAACCCAACTTCTGTCTTTCCTTCTCTAATTCAAAAGACTGTCTATCCAAATCCAGCTGTTGCTTTTTAAGCTTCAGTCTGGTTTGTTCCACCCTCAACTTATTGAGTTCCCTCTCTAACATTCTGTCATCAGGGTTGGTGGGAGGGACATTCCTAGAAACAGAGCTATGATGGGAATGAACAGAAGGAGACCTGTCCCTTACAGAAGCCAACTTAACAGCTTGGTTTACAGAAACATTACTACCAGTATGGTGAGAATAAATGCTTTTGCTATGATGTGAGACAACACTATTTCTTTGGTGTGGCTCATCATCATTACCATCTATGTTAGATTGTCTAGTAATGGGCAGGCTAGGAAGTTTCTTTCCTGAATCTTTTCCTGGGGGAGTCCCTGAATCAGATTGGGAACTATTAGGTACTTTTTCAACAGATGGGGCACCTATGGCCTTATCCTGTTCTCTAAGCATGTTAAGTAACAGTTCCAAGGAAGGATTCTTCCCTACACTCAAACCTCTCTCTATACAGAGACTCCTTGCTCTTTTCCAGCTAAGGTTGTCATATGCAAGTTTGGACAGATCAACACTTTGGCCTGTGCCAGACATTTTTTAGAGAGAGTTAAAGTGATAGAAAAAGAGAAAAAAGTTTTCAGAACTTTTTTGGAAAGACAGAAAAAACTTTTTAAACTTTTAAGAACTTTTTGAAAGTTTAGGAGTACTTTTCAGCACTAAGAAAAGAGTGAAAAGAGGAAATGCAAAACTTTTTGGCTATGTGTATATACACTGACCTTGTTTTGTATATTTTTCTCTTATGAAAAGTACAATGACAAGAGTGGTAAGTAGTCTCAAGCACTTATCCCACCACTGCACAACCAATGTAGGAGGCTGGACTGGCTTGTAGTGAGTACCAAGGGGTACTTGCACCTTGCACCAGGCCCAGTTATCCCTTATTAGTGTATAGGGTGTCTAGCAGCTTAGGCTGATAGATAATGGTAGCTTAGCAGAGCAGCTTAGGCTGAACTAGGAGACGTGTGAAGCTACTACAGTACCACTTAGTGTCATATGCACAATATCATAAGAAAACACAATACACAGTTATACTAAAAATAAAGGTACTTTATTTTTATGACAATATGCCAAAGTATCTTAGAGTGTACCCTCAGTGAGAGGATAGGAAATATACACAAGATATATATACACAATAGCAAAAATATGCAGTATAGTCTTAGAAAACAGTGCAAACAATGTATAGTTACAATAGGATGCAATGGGGAAACATAGGGATAGGGGCAACACAAACCATATACTCCAAAAGTGGAATGCGAACCACGAATGGACCCCAAACCTATGTGACCTTGTAGAGGGTCGCTGGGACTATTAGAAAATAGTGAGAGTTAGCAAAATAACCCTCCCCAAGACCCTGAAAAGTGAGTGCAAAGTGCACTAAAGTTCCCCTAAGGACAAAGTAGTCGTGTTAGAGGAATAATGCAGGAAAGACACAAACCAGCAATGCAACAACTGTGGATTTCCAATCTAGGGTACCTGTGGAACAAGGGGACCAAGTCCAAAAGTCACAAGCAAGTCGGAGATGGGCAGATGCCCAGGAAATGCCAGCTGCGGGTGCAAAGAAGCTTCTACTGGACAGAAGAAGCTGAGGTTTCTGCAGGAACGAAAAGGGCTAGAGACTTCCCCTTTGGTGGACGGATTCCTCTTGCCGTGGAGAGTCGTGCAAAAGTGTTTTCCCGCCAAAAGGACACCAACAAGCCTTGCTAGGCGCAAATCGTGCGTTTGGCGTTTTTGGACGCTGCTGGGGCCCAGGAGGGACCAGAAGGTCGCAAATTGGACCTGATGAGAGAGGGGACGTCGAGCAAGACAAAGAGCCCTCACTGAAGCAGGTAGCACCCAGAGAAGTGCCAGAAACAGGCACTACGAGGATGTGTGAAATGGTGCTCGCCGAAGTTGCACAAAGGAGTCCCACGTCGCCGGAGACCAACTTAGAAAGTCGTGCAATGCAGGTTAGAGTGCCGTGGACCCAGGCTTGGCTGTGCACAAAGGATTTCCACCGGAAGTGCACAGGGGCCGGAGTAGCTTGCAAAGTCGCGGTTCCCAGCAATGCAGCCCAGCGAGGTGAGGCAAGGACTTACCTCCACCAAACTTGGACTGAAGAGTCACTGGACTGTGGGGGTCACTTGGACAGAGTCGCTGGATTCGAGGGACCTCGCTCGTCGTGCTGAGAGGAGACCCAAGGGACCGGTAATGCAGCTTTTTGGTGCCTGCGGTTGCAGGGGGAAGATTCCGTCGACCCACAGGAGATTTCTTCTGAGCTTCTGGTGCAGAGAGGAGGCAGACTACCCCCACAGCATGCACAAGCAGGAAAACAGTCGAGAAGGCGGCAGGATCAGCGTTACAGAGTTGCAGTAGTCGTCTTTGCTACTATGTTGCAGGTTTGCAGGCTTCCAGCGCGGTCAGCAGTCGATTCCTTATCAGAAGGTGAAGAGAGAGATGCAGAGGAACTCGGCTGAGCTCATGCATTCGTTATCTAAAGTTTCCCCAGAGACAGAGACCCTAAATAGCCAGAAAAGAGGGTTTGGCTACTTAGGAGAGAGGATAGGCTACTAACACCTGAAGGAGCCTATCAGCAGGAGTTTCTGACGTCACCTGGTGGCACTGGCCACTCAGAGCAGTCCAGTGTGCCAGCAGCACCTCTGTTTCCAAGATGGCAGAGGTCTGGAGCACACTGGAGGAGCTCTGGACACCTCCCAGGGGAGGTGCAGGTCAGGGGAGTGGTCACTCCCCTTTCCTTTGTCCAGTTTCGCGCCAGAGCAGGGGCTAAGGGGTCCCTGAACCGGTGTAGACTGGCTTATGCAGAATTGGGCACATCTGTGCCCAAGAAAGCATTTCCAGAGGCTGGGGGAGGCTACTCCTCCCCTGCCTTCACACCATTTTCCAAAGGGAGAGGGTGTCACACCCTCTCTCAGAGGAAGTCCTTTGTTCTGCCATCCTGGGCCAGGCCTGGCTGGACCCCAGGAGGGCAGATGCCTGTCTGAGGGGTTGGCAGCAGCAGCAGCTGCAGTGAAACCCCAGGAAGGGAAGTTTGGCAGTACCAGGGTCTGTGCTACAGACCACTGGGATCATGGAATTGTACCAACAATGCCAGGATGGCATAGAGGGGGCAATTCCATGATCATAGACATGTTACATGGCCATATTCGGAGTTACCATGGTGAAGCTACATATAGGTAGTGACCTATATGTAGTGCACGCGTGTAATGGTGTCCCCGCACTCACAAAGTTCAGGGAATTGGCTCTGAACAATGTGGGGGCACCTTGGCTAGTGCCAGGGTGCCCTCACACTAAGTAACTTTGCACCTAACCTTTACCAGGTAAAGGTTAGACATATAGGTGACTTATAAGTTACTTAAGTGCAGTGTAAAATGGCTGTGAAATAACGTGGACGTTATTTCACTCAGGCTGCAGTGGCAGGCCTGTGTAAGAATTGTCAGAGCTCCCTATGGGTGGCAAAAGAAATGCTGCAGCCCATAGGGATCTCCTGGAACCCCAATACCCTGGGTACCTCAGTACCATATACTAGGGAATTATAAGGGTGTTCCAGTAAGCCAATGTAAATTGGTAAAAATGGTCACTAGCCTGTTAGTGACAATTTGGAAAGCAATGAGAGAGCATACCACTGAGGTTCTGATTAGCAGAGCCTCAGTGAGACAGTTAGTCACTACACAGGTAACACATTCAGGCACACTTATGAGCACTGGGGCCCTGGGTTACCAGGGTCCCAGTGACACATACAACTAAAACAACATATATACAGTGAAAAATGGGGGTAACATGCCAGGCAAGATGGTACTTTCCTACAGATGGCCCTGGGGAGCTCTCCAGAATTGCTTGGGAGGAAGAACTGGCCGAGCCCATCACTGAGGCTGTGTGGCGTGGGCGCTGTGCGCATATGAGAGCGTTGTCCCCGAATTATAGGCTTGCGTCTGCTGCACTTTAAGTTCCTGCATCGCCTGTATTATACACCCAAGGGGCTTCACTCTATGGGCCTGCGTTTGGACGCGTGCTGTGCTCGCTGTCGGGCTCCGGATGCGGCCTTTTTGCATCTGGCATGGGAATGTGCGGAAGTGCATGATTTCTGGGTAGAAGTTTGGCAAGCTATCACTATCATGGTTGATTTGGAGCTTTCTCCCTCCCCAGGGTTGGGTTGCTTGGATGTGTGGATGAAATTCAGGGGCCGCACAGGCGTTTGGTGGGTCTGCTTTTGCTGCTGGCTAATAGAAGGGTTGCCATGTGTTGTGGTAGGAGGAGGGCTCCGCGCAAGTCTGAATGGTTACGAGATGCTGGCTACTGCCATGACCAGCTGGTGGTCTTTTGGGATCTTATGCCTGGGGGGTCTCGCCCTAGGGACATTTCAGCCCCCTTAAATAACTACTTGGCTGCTTGCAGTGTGTAAGTGATGCGGTTGGAGATGCCCACGGGTGAGACTCAATCCCCTTCCCATGGATTCGGTGTGATCTTTTGCTGTTGAGATGGATTTGCGTGGTCTGTTTAGAGCTCCACCTGCCTATTTGAGTTTTATGTTTTTTGTCGTTCTCTCCCCTCAGCTATGTTCCGCTAAGTTTTTCCGTTGCTTATGAATCTCTTTTAGGCTGGCACTGGTGACCTTGTTGTTTGGTGACTGGTGAGGAAATTTGTAGATTTGCCCCTCGATATTGATGCTCACTGTGAGACATATTATTGTTTTTTTCTTTTTCCTTGCTGTCTGGGGCAGCGATGAGATGAGGGATCACTATATTATTTTGTTATTACTAAGACGAGGGGACCTGTTTATGTTACTGTACGTTATTATGTGTAATAAACTCAATACAAATAAAAAAATAAAAAATAAAGCATTTGTTGTACACAAGCAGGCAATAAATGAGGAACACACACTCAAAGACTTACTCCAGGCCAATAGATTTTTATATTGAAAAATATCTTTTCTTAGTTTATTTTAAGAACCACAGGTTCAAGATTTGCAATAAACACTTTAAATGCAAGGTACTTCACTTAGTTACTTTTGGGAATTTTGAATAAAAGCAATATCATATACAGTGTTTGTAAAAATGGCAATAAGCTATTTTCAAAGTGGACACAGTGCAAAAATCAACAGTTCCTGGGGGAGGTAAGTAAAGGTTAGATTAGGAGGTAAGTAAAACACTTATAAGTCTCAGTTCTGGGGCATAGGCAGCCCACCGTTGAGGGTTCAAGGCAACCCCAAAGTTACCACACCAGCAGCTCAGGGCCGGTCAGGTGCAGAGGTCAAAGAGGTGCCCAAAACACGTAGGTGCCTATGGAGAACAGGGGTGCTCCGGTTCCAGTCTGCCAGCAGGTAAGTACCTGCGTCCTCGGAGGCAGACCAGGGGGGTTTTGTAGAGCACTGGGGGGGCCAGGTGCAGTGTGCAAAGCAGGCATCGGGTTACAGGTAGGAAACAATGGAGGGACCCGGGGGTCACTCTAGTGGTGCAGGCAGGCACAGGGGGGGGCTTCTCGGGACAGCCACCACCTGGGCAAGGCAGAGGGTCACCTGGGGGTCCCTCCTGTGCTGAGGTTCGGTTCCTTCACGTCCTGGGGGCTGCGGGTGCAGTGCTGGTTCCAGGCGTCGGGTCCCTTGTTGCAGGCAGTCACGGTCAGGGGGAGCCTCTGGATTCTCTCTGCAGGCGTCGCTGTGGAGGCCTCGGGGGTCGTCTCTGGTTACTCACAGGCTTGCAGTCGCCAGGGAGTCCTCCCTGAGGTGTTGGTTCTCTGAATCCCGAGCCGGCGGTGTCGGGTGCAGAGTGTGAAGTCTCACACTTCTGGCGGGAAACTTGCAGTCTTTGAAAGTTGCTTCTATGTTGCAAAGAAGTAGCTGGTTTTGAGCAGGGCCGCTGCTCACAAGAGTTTCTTGGTCCTTTAGTCCAGGGCGGTCCTCAGAGGCTTCAGAGGTCGCTGGTCCCTGTTGAATGCATCGCTAGATGCAGGTTTTCGAATCTGGAGACATGCCTCAGAGAGCACAAAGACTCTCACCCCAGGGGGTCAGAAACTCGTCTCTCAGCAGCACGCTGGCGAAGACCAGTCAGTCCTGTACTGCAGGATTGGGTAAAATACAGGGGGCATCTCTAAGATGCCCTCTGTGTGCATTTTTTAATAAATCCAACACTGGCATCAGTGTGGGTTTATTATTCTGAAAAGTTTGATACCAAACTTCCCAGTATTCAGTGTAGCCATTATGGAGCTGTGGAGTTCGTTTTGACAAATTCCCAGACCATATACTTAATATAGCCACACTGTACTTACAATGTCTAAGAATAGACTTAGACACTGTAGGGGTATATTCCTCATGCGGCTATGCCCTCACCAGTGGTATAGTGCACCCTGCCTTAGGGTTGAAAGGCCTGCTAGAGGGGTGACATACCTATGCCACAGGCAGTATTTTGTAGGCATGGCATCCTGAGGGGGATGCCATGTCAACTTTGCCTTTTTCTCCCCACCAACACACACAATCTGCAATGGCAGTGTGCATGTGTTAGGTGAGGGGTCCTTTAGGGTGGCACAACATATGCTGCAGCCCTTAGGGACCTTCCCTGGTCACAGGGCCCTTGGTAACTCTGGTACTTTTACAAGGGACTTATCTGTGTGCCAGAGGTGTGCCAATTGTGGAAACAGTGGTACATGTTTAGTTAAAGAACGGTGGTGCTGGGGCCTGGTTAGCAGGGTCCCAGCACACTTCTGAGTGAAGTCAGCATCAATATTAGGCAAAAAGTGGGGGGTAACTGCCACAGGGAGCCATTTTCCTACAATGCCTTTACCACACATGCCTTTACCACACATGCCTTTACCACGAGGATGCCTTTACCACAAGGACGCCTTTAAAACACATGCCTTTACCACACATGACTTTACCATGAGGATGCCATGACCACACATGCCTTTACCATGAATGGTAAGTATATTTAAGGTAAGTCAAACGTTTTGTGTGTGTATAATACTTTAATTTAAATTATATTTGGTTAATTATGTGTGTGTATATTACTTTAATGTTTAACAATAAAGTTGTTTAAATACTCCTAACCTTCATCTACCACTATCTACCCTAAACTCTAAAGTTACCCATGCCTGCCTTTTCCACTACCCACTCCTGAAGCCGTAAAATTAAATTTACCTCCATTTAGCACTACCCCCACTGACACACCAAGGGACATATTTAGAAGAAAGTGTCGTATAGGTCCCGATGCGCCACTGTTCTTGCGTCGCCCCTGCCCCACCTAACGACACCATGGTTGCACCCTATTTACAATAGTGTGAACCATGGCAGTCGTTAGAACAACAGCATCAACATTTGTGATGCTATTGTGGTGCTTTGCTGCACTAGCGTCAGCAAAACACAGGGAGGAACATTGAACATAATGAGTGCGTCATTTTAACTCCTGCTTTGAGCAGGGGTTAAAAATGATGGAAAAAATGGTGCAGTGAAATCTTGTAAATGGGGGTTGCTCCCCTTGCATACATTATGCCTGGTGCAGGCATAGCGTGGCACAATAGGGTTGCAAAGTGGTGCACTGCATGTATTGCGCCACTTTGTACATATGGCACAGGGAAATGGCCTCCCTAATGCCACACTAACATAAAACAAATAATGCTAGGGCGGTGCAAGGTGGGGCTGGGGGCTTGTAAATATGCCCCCAAATTTTCTCCTAACCCCTTTACCACTACTCACCCCTAAGCCCTTAATTCAGCTGTGTCATTACTTTACCTCTACCTACCCCTAACGCTAAATATACCCTTACTGTCTTTTACCACTACCCAACCCTTTACCACTGCCTACCCTTAAATCCTAAAATTTCCCTTATCGTCCTCTACCACTGGCCACCACAAACCCTGAAAGTATCCTTAACACCGTTTTCCACAACCACCTCTAAACCCTAAAATTACCCTAACCTCCTCTTACCAGTACCCCACTTAACCCTAAACTTAGCCTTATTAGTCATACACATGTGCACTAACCTTAAGTATGCTTACCATTCGTGGTGAATGCATCTGTGTGGTAAAGGCATGTGTGGTAAAGCTGCGTGGTAAAGGCATTGTGTGGTAAATGCATTGTTGTGAAGGTAGTTTCCCATGGCCTCATGCCCGTCCCCTCCTTTGCAGGAGACACTCAGCTTTGCTCACCTTCCCAAGCATCCCCTTGGCATCAGCACAAAGACCTTCCTAGGGAGGGGCTAAGCTGGAGGCGGATAATGTTTAAACACACAGACTATACCACATGTGAGGGGGATGTTTCAGAAATAGGAATAAATATCAGCCCTATTCAATCTAACAGCACCTTCCTGACACTCTGGAAGGGAAGGCACCACCCTGTCTGTCTCTGGGGACAGAGCACCTTTCTGGCTGAGTCTGTGGACAAAGAACCGATCAGCTGCCTCACTCTGAAGTAAGCATGGCTCTGTGCCTGCCTCTCAAACTTTACCGTCTCTGAAACATATCTAATCCTCCCTAAAACACTTCTCTGTTTCTCTCTGGAGGAAGAACACTTATTTGCCTCTCTCTGGGGAAAGAACACTTCTCTGCCTCTCTCTCTGAGGATAGAACACCTCTCTGCCTCTCTCTGAGGATAGAACACTTCTCTGCCTCTCTCTCTGAGGATAGAACACCTCTCTGCCTCTCTCTGAGGATAGAACACTTCTCTGCCTCTCTCTCTGAGGATAGAACACTTCTCTGCCTCTCTCTGGTGATAGAACATTTCTTTGCCTCTCTCTGATAGAACACTTCTCTGCCTCTCACTGAGTATACAACACCTCTCTGCCTCTCTTTGAGGACAGAACACTTCCCTGCCTCTCTCTGATTATAGAACACTTCTCTGCATCTCGCTGAGGATAGAACACTTCTCTGCCTCTCTCTGAGAGTTGAACACTTCTCTGCATCTGTTTGAGGATAGACCACATCTCTATTTGTCTCTGATAGAAGACTTCTCTGCTTCCCTCTAAGAGTTGAGCACTTCTCTATCTGTCTCTGAGGATAGATCACTTCTCTGTCTCTCTCTGGTGGTAGCTCTGTCTCTCTCTCAGGATAGAACATTTCACTGCCTCTCGCTCAGGATAGAATACTTCTTTGCCTCTCTCTTAGGATAGAAAACATCTCTCTGATAGAACAATTATCTCCCTCTCTCTGACGACTGACCACTTCTCTGCCTCTCTCTGATGAAACACTTCTCTGCCTCTCGCTGAGGATAGAACATTTCTTTCCCTCTTGCTGAGGATAGAGCACTTCTCTGCCGTTCTCTAACAGAACACTTTTCTGCCTCTCTCTGATAGAACAATTCTTTGCCTCTCTCTGAGGTTTGAACACTTCTCTGCCTCTCTGAGGATAGAACACTTCTCTGCCTCTCTCTGAGGATAGACCACTTCTCTACCTCTCTGGTAGTAGAACACTTCTCTGCCTCTCTCTGATAAAACACTTTTTTGCCTCTCTCTGAGCAAGAAAACATCTCTGCCTCTCACTGACTCAAGACGTTTCTGTTCCTGCCCCTTATACTAGAGCATCGTTCTACCAGCCTCTGAGTCTAGAACAGATCTTACTGGCCACAGACTCTAGAACACTTCTCTACCAGCCTGTGACTTTAGAAGACACCGCAGTCTGAGTTTAGAACAGTGCTCGATATGTGTCTGACAAAAGGGGACCTCTCTGTTGTTCTCTTACCCCAGAACACCTCCCTACAAGCCTTTAACTCCACACTACCTGACTGTATGTCTCAGGCCAGCACTGCATCTCTTTCTTCATTACATCCAGGAGAGCTCAGTGCCTGGCACTGCTGTTAGAAGACTTCCACACTTGCCGCTAGCTCTCGGGCACCCCACTGGCTGCCTTCTTTGGATCACATGTCACTTTTCTCACCTACAAGAGGTCTCAGACTGAAGCAGGGGCTCCAGGGAGAAACGTGTTCAGTTAGTACCAAAGAGGTGGATTAGAAAGCAACATTAGTTGTATATTGTTATCTCAACAGGAAATGCATATTTTATTTTACTATTAATTGCGACTGTTTCATGAATATGAGCTAAACTAAAATACATCATTCTGGTTGAATCTACAAAATTATGCTCAATTGTTAAAGATGAAACAAAGAGTTGCATTTTTTTCCTTTAGGAAACAAATGGCCAAGACATTAGTTGGCATCTTGGAGGACTTTATTACAAGAGGGAATGCTCAGAGGTAGTCCAAGAGTTGCACTGTAGAGTATTTCAGTTACAAGTACATTGTGGTTGATATGAGGTTCTTCTGTTACTCTGTCACAAGACGAGAGCCATATTGTAGTGTTAAATCTCTTTTATCACAAATCTTCAAACATAACATCTCAGCCCAGCCAACACATTTCATCCCAGGTGGACTTCAAATGCCCATTTTCAGATGTCTCTTCTGAGTTGGTCCACCCGTTTGCAACCAGCATGGCGTGTTAGTAAGGAACCTCTTGTAGGAGCACCACCATAAGAAAATATCTGTTTAAAAAAGGCCTAGGTCATTATGGAGTGATGTAAGACTTGTCAGCCTTAGGGTAGTCTTCCCCCAAACATTTTGCCTTCCTCGTCTTTGATGACCTTAGGACAGTGGAAACGTGTGTGTGCTCACTGCCTCAAATATGACAGCACTGACTTAGACCCAATTGGCACCTTTAATGCATTTGTAAGTCCCTAGTGAAGCGGTACTACCTGTACCCAGGGACTGTAAATTAAATGCCACAGTGGACTTGCAGCCCTGACTGTCCCACCCACTTAAGTAGCCTGCCAGTGCAGCATGTGTGGGCAGTTTAACCTATAATTTTGACCTTCCAAAATAAACCTTTTGCCAGTCCTAAACCTACCTTTTTAATGTACGCATGTCACCCCTGGGGTAGCCCTTACACAGCCCAGAGGGCAGGGTCGTAGGCATTTTAAAATGTAGGGCATGTACTTTGAAGTTTTACATGCCGTTGTATTTTCACTACTTGTTGTCTAAACAATTGTAACTTAAAACCCACTTTAATAGTGAAGTAGAATTTTAAGTCAGAATTCAGAAAATGTAATCTTTAGTACGTTGGCATTTTCTTGTCCCAAACATTTAAGAGCACATTTACGAAAAATGGCGCTGTGCCTCTTACCGCTCGCATAACGCCACCATGTGTGCGCCGTATTTGAAATACGGTGCACCACGGCGGTAGTTAGGGGACTAGCTTCTGACATTTTTTGTAAATTGCCGCCCAGGCCTAATGACCCCCCCCCCAAAACACACACACACACTCTGGACCACAGTAAGAGTGAGGTCCTCCTCCATACTAACAAGGGGCCACTGCACTGTTGTCCTTGGTATTCCAGTGGCTAATACATGTGCTCCGAAGACTGACATCTAAGCGCACCAGAAACACCCTCCTTATTTAGAAGTGATATGAGGTACACATGTCCCACTGAGGAAGGCAGTCTCCCGGATGCAGGCAAATTCAGCCTCTTGTAAGTGTTGTGGGCTTTTAACCAGCCCCATTATTTCACTCGTTCCTGGGCTTGTCTTTCAAAAATCACTTGATGTAATTGGTAAATGCTTTATGTGTGTCCTGCCTTGTGGCTGGTTTTGTTAAGCCCCGCAGACTGCCCCAGTTTCATGGATTATTGCACAATCACCAATATACTTCAGTGGGGGCAAACTATTTTTTTTCTTTTGTCTCTCCACTTCCTGCTGTATGGGTGCCATGGTGCTCACAGCACGAACATGCACAACAGTGTGAACTAGACTGGCGATACTGAAGTGCTGGTCACATTGTTGAGTTCCCTAATCAGAGTCATTTGTTGTGTCTCTCCCATTACAACACTTGAAATTGGTGAATGCTTTATATAAAACAGAAATCCTCAAACGAAAGTAGCTCCCTCGGCACAGGAGAAAGCAGATACTACAATAATCACTGCACTCAGGAAACTTTGCAGGGCTTTACTTTGACAAAACATTTTTGCGAAATAACTCAGCCTGTGGTGATCCTAGGACAATGGGACCACCACCAACATGTTCAGCATGGCACGCTCTTTCAATCTACATCATCTCTGGGTCCCCAAGCTAGCTTAATGGGAACCCCAAAATAATAACCCCTCCCGCCATGCAATGTCTTTTTAAGTGTTCTCATGGCAAGGACTTTTTTTTATAGCTGAGATTAGTTTTTGTTTTAAGGTCCATGTTTATAATATCATTGTTGTAGGCATGCAGCCTTTGAAAAGGTGTAATGCACTATTCTCTGTAGGAGCTAAATATATGGTTACATTGCATTAATTAACGCCATTTTATTTTTTGTGTGGTTATGCCCACTAGGGTTTAACTATATAGTTACATGACCATGTTACTTACAAATGCTATTTTCATAGTGGTGTCCTCCAGCGTCAAAATACTGGAGTTAGCGCCATTTCTATAAAGCGCCAACCAACCTTGTGTCAATGAGATGCAAGCTAGGCCTTCACTTCCTAAAAATGCCACCAGCCCCCAGCATCATATTTAACACCCGACGCTGAAACAATGTGCAAGTGGAAGGCGGTCCTAAATATTGGCGCTAAGCCCCTCTTAGTGCCATTATTGAACGCCTGGTCAGACCAGGCGTCAATGTGCAGGTAGGCCCATTTCTATGGGGAAACACCATGGAATGGGCACAAAGATGCCCACCCCAAACCCCAGCATCACCACCATCCACACCACAAGAACGCTAAAGGAGGATGGAGCCCATCCCTGGTAAGTTGCAGGTAAATGTATGTGTATGTGTGGGGTGTGCCACTGGGGACCCCTCACATGGGACCCCCTCGCTGTCACTGGGTATTTTGGGCTTTCCTGGGGGACACTGGTCCCCTGTGGTGGGCACTGGGGTAGTGGTAATGACTCCTGTCTCTACTTAGATAGGAGTCATTTTTTTGACTGCTTATGCCTCAAAAACATGGCACTAGGCTGACTAGCTGCAGATATTTTGCAGCTAATCAGCCTAACAACATTTTTGACCCACTAGCATAATTTTCCCTACGCCATCTGTCGACGGCTAGTGTCTTTTTTTGAGATGCTAGCTATTCTTTAGCGCCATCGGGTGTCATTTTTTCTAAATATGGTGCACGGATGTCGTAAGGGAATGGGGTTAGCTCGATTTTTAAAAAAATTACGCACAACTGTGCCATTTTTCATAAATATGGGCCTATGTCCTCAAGAGGCTGAATATATGCTTAACTCCACTACTTTCACCTATTTTTTTCATGATGTTATTTTCTTTAGAGGGTTAACAATGTGGTTATATGACCATGTTTCTTACAAATTATATTTTTGTGATAGTTTTTTGAGCATTACAGTCTAATCCCAAAAGTTTATTTGTGATAAAGGTTTAAATGATAATTGTGTATAATCTCTCCTTATTATAATTATGACCATGATTCAGGCCAACTTAACATCGTTATTACACGATGACTGTTTGAACACTCTTGATATGTTTGGGTGACCCTTCTAGTTTATTTCTCCTCTGTGGTGGGCTTGTGTTTTTCTTGGGGAAATTGCGTTAGTCAGCGACCAGCCCTGAAGGTGGCGGTGAAAGTGGTATTCTATTGAAATTAGCATGGCAGATTTAAATTAGGATGCTAAATAGCAACTTTTCTTTTACTGCAGATAGATGAAGAAGGTAATTGGATGTGATTTAATTATATGCGGGCCACTGGAATTATACAGCAGGAAAAGACAAAATTATGAGGCAGGGTTGACCAATTTATGTGGCAAGAAAAGTCCTGTTATGACTTTATAATGCCAAGAGATCTAGCTCAAAATGCAAGACCTATTGCATTGCAAATGCTTGTTTTTAATTTGTTTGTTTATGTTTTCTCAAACAACCAAAAGAAAATAGAACAGTAGGTCGTCTCACTCACCGCTGAAACTCGTTACATCAAGTACCTGATTGGCCAACAAGGGCACATGCAGGGGGCCCAATCCATAGGGTGCATAGGGTATGGCGTTATGATGTGAGCGACCGACCATGGAAGTGTGAAACCCAGCTCGAGTCCCGGGGCCGGCTCAACATCCTGTGATTCTGGGCAAATCACTTCATCTTCCAGTGACTACCAAAATTAAATGTTTCTTTGTGTAACAAGACTGATGCTCGTGTAAAACGCTGCAATACCTTCGGGAAGACTTAGCGATACATAAAACTTCAAAAAAGGAGTCTTTAGTAAAACAACAAGATACACATTATTTACTTTTTTAGTAGTGTCCCACCTGGACAGACGACCCCCTTTCTATTAGTGTTGCTGAACAGGCTTCGTCCTCTGCTGGGGGCCCTGAGCTAAACGGGTAGCAACATGACCAGACCTCCAGTATGTTCTATATAGCTTCCAAAAATCCCTGGGACTTGCCTTGGGATGCATGAAATCATTGTAGTACAGCTGTAGGCCATGGGGCACAGTTAACATTTTTTGGCACAGGACAACATCGCAAGCCTTCTTGCTGTGCTGCCCTGCATCAAAAGAAAAGGGCAGGAATGTGGCGTATCTGTAAGATACAGCACATTCCTGTCCTTTCAGCCAGCGCTGGCACCATTTCGTCAGTCTAGCGCCCGTGCAGGCACCCTTGCACCATGGTGCAAGGGTGTCTGAGTTGTAGGAATGGTTGCTTTTGTGCAGGAAGGGGCACCTTCCTGCACAAAAACAACCAATGGGGGCATTTTCCTCAGATAAAACGGAGAAGTAAAGATATTTCTCCTCGTTGAGCCTGCCCTGGGGGAAGGTTAAGATTTTGATGCATTCCCAGGTTTACAGATTCTTGTAAATTTAGGGATGCATCAAAATCCATGGGTTTTGTGTGGGAACACCAGCTTCAAAACCCATGGAACGTCTCTTTGACGCAGAGTAAGGCAACACAGCAACTTGTGCTGCTTTGCCTTACTCCATATCTACAAGGCCATGTAAATTCACTCCAAGTGGCTCTGACGGCCTTGTAGATATGGCCCTGCACTGCCAGTGCTTCCAAAAGAAAGCCGCTTGTGAATTTGTCCCATGTCTTTAACCATGCTGCCTCCGTGGGAGCCATGGGACACATCCAGTGCACTCCCACCTACAGGTTAGCCATTGATGCACAGCATTGTATCCATTTGGGAAGGCCTTTGGTCAGCCCTAGAGGGAGAGTTCAGGTGTGCAATTGAAATAGACCTCCAGCATGTCTGTCAAGGTAGCAAACACCTTTCCTCAATATAGGTTTGATATAGGACATGCCCAGGCTAATTGCAAAATGGCAACATTGATCGCTTTCCATTTTTTCAGCAGTGACCCACACCCCAGGTGTAAATCGGGCAATGCGTTCTGGCATGTAATATAAGCAATGCAGGGATTTGAAAATGATTAATTTGTGCCGGTACATCAAGGAAACTTCCGTCACTTGAGCACAACAACATTGCTAGGCCTTGTCTAGAATCACTCTTGCCAAATCGTTTTCCCATTCTCTTTTGGTGACATATGTCAATGGTGTGGGTGCATCCACCATTTCTTGATGTAAATATGAAATTGTTTTTCATGTCATGTCTGTCCTTTGAATCAATTTAATAAGCACTAGCAGCTCAGAGGGGGCCTCTGAGAATAGGGAAAATGCCACCATAGCCACACGTTGCAGTCTATGGCCCAGTAGCACAGCTAGAGGACTATTTCCCCCTCACTCCTGGAATGTTTCAAACGATAAAAGCTCTCCACCAGGGAAGACAGTTCCCAGTACTCCCAATCCCTGCTGCTGTAGGAGAGCTGCTGGAGATTGTTAAGTAGTGGTGACAGAGTCAAGAGTTGGGAGTTTATCACATCTATGCCCAGAAGGTCCGCAATCGTCCACCACGCATAGACCATGGCAGCAATAACGTCCACTTCATCCTGACTCCTAAAGGGCTATCTGGCCACACCAGGGTTCTTTCAACTTTACATAAGTAAGGCTTGTGTGGTGTTGTGATACTAATGTTGTACGTAGTGAGTGGTCTGGCAGTCCCCATTCCTCACCTTTATCATCTAGTGTCTCAACTAGATAGTAAAGGGAAGGAACCGGGACCTCCAGACCACCTTTGGCAAGGACTCCATCAGAACCATCCAGTCAAGATGTGGCAGATTCCCCCTAGATCAGTTTTGTAAATATTTGCTGTAATTGGCAAAAGAATGTCCAGGTAGAACCACTGGGACATTTACAAATAGAGATAAAAACTTTGGCAGAATAACCATCTGAAATATGGAGATTTGCCCCAGCGAGGATATAGATAGTTGTATCCTTCTATCAACTTGAACTTTGAGCAAGTTGAGTGCCACACCAAAGTTTTGCCTTGCCAATTCTCACAAGTCTTTTGTGACACGGACTCTCAGATATTTTACTCCATGTGCCATTGAGCGCAATGGAAAGTCTCCTTGCCAGGGAGTAGTACAGTCTGTCCAGGGAAATATTTCTGATTTGTCCCAATTAATTTGGGGGCCTTAGTACCCCCAAATCAAGTAATATATCTGATGATCTGGTCCTCTTCTCCTCCGGATGCTGTAAAAACAGGATGATGTTGTCTATGTAAGAGAAGAGTAACACTGGACCCTCCCCACACCTGTGTTACCTGTGGAAATGAAATTCTCATAGCCAGCATGCCAACAGTTCAAACGCCAATGCAAAGATTGGGGAGAGTTATAGACATCCCTGACGCACTGCCCTGGAGATCTGAAAGTGATCTGTCAGGGTTCAGTTGAATTGTACGCAGGTGGAGAGACATGCTTAGAGTAAGTCAGTCAGTTTCAAAAAGTGTGTCTTGAGTCCCAGCCTCTGTAAGACTTTTCATAATGTTCCACTCCGAGGAGTCAAGTGTTTTCTCAGCATCTAGTAAAATCTCCACAGCTGGCAGAGCCGGCTCAGTTCTTTAAAACATGGCCACCAAGTTGCACAGGTTCAGTGCTGAAGACCTCTGAGGTACAAAGCCTGCCTGATCAGCCCGGACCAGTTGTTGCATTAGAGGCTGAAGCCTCCAGGCCAGAATCTTGGCAAAGATTTTATTATTGACATTAAATAGTGACAAAGGTTGGTAGGAGGACCTGGTTTCAGGAGCACCATTATGACAGATTCTGCCATTGATTGTGGCAGTCTACCCCTTTCAATACCCTCTCCATACACCGCAAGTAGCCGTGGTTCAAGCAAGTCAATATATATCCTTATAGAATTCCAACTGGATGCCATTGCACACCAGCGCCTTATCGCTAGTAAGAGCAGTTATTGCCATTTTGATATCTTCCACTGTAATTAGGGAGTTAAGAATTTCTTGAATGTCTCCCTTTATCCATCCCAGAGCTACTTCATCAAGCTAGACAGAGATTTCAGATTGAGTGTGTTGGGCTGTGGTCGAATACAACCGTTTATAATAGTCTTGGAAAATCCCTAAAGCATCTTTGGTGGATGTCTTCATAGCCACATCAAGACCACATATGCCAGCAATGAAGCTAAGTGATGTGTGTGATTTCAGCACCCAAGCTAGTGTCCTACCTTTCCTGTAGGTGTTTGATCTTGTCTGCTTCCATCCATAGAGGACCTAACATTCTCCGGTGTCACTAAAGTCCTCAAGACTTCATGTAAAGGGCTCAGAGAGGTGGGTCATGAGTATTGTACCCAGCCTGGAATCTTTTAATTTCTTGTTCAAGTGTGTCTAGTGTGGACCTAATTGATTTCAGTATGCAAGTACCT
Source organism: Pleurodeles waltl (assembly GCF_031143425.1). Classification (NCBI taxonomy): domain Eukaryota; kingdom Metazoa; phylum Chordata; class Amphibia; order Caudata; family Salamandridae; genus Pleurodeles; species Pleurodeles waltl. Next base: position 1,355,824,643 of record NC_090437.1, on the reverse strand, counting down.
TTGAAGATGAAAATTCCTCCAATACATGTCTTGAAAGCATTCCAAAGTACACCCATTGTGGACAGAGAGCCATCTTTACAGTCAAAAAAGTCACTAATAATGCCACTGCTGCTTTCAGCATTGAAAGCTGGGTAGCACAATTCACTCCCCTTCAGTCACCATTGTCTATCTGGTCATGTAATACTGGGGATTCTGGGTTGTAATTCAATCAAAGAGTGGTCAGACAATGTTCCCAGTAGAATTTTAGCGTCTGGCACCATTCCCATAACACGGAGTCTCATCAGCCAATAATCAATCTGAGAGCTAGAATCGTGCACAGTGAAGTAGTAAGTAAAGCCTGCATGTTGCAGGTGCATTACTCTCCACGTATCTAGCAGCTCATAAGGCTCCAGCATTTTGCTGAGCTCTACTACCATAGTAGTGGATGAGAAGAAGGATACCATCTTTATCAGAAGAAGTAAAGAAATGACAGGTAGTAAAGCGAGTGTTGGTCGCCACAGATTCTGAAACAAAACTTTGAGGAAATATTTGATTTTAGCCACAGTTTGGCATCTGTAGGGGAGTCTTGATTAAAAAATGTAGTTGAATTTACAGACGTCATATCAGCCTGGACTCCTTTCAGTTTTTAGTAGAAATATCTGAAATTGGTAGGTTTCTATGGAGGGGGCAAATTTGGCAGCTTCCCACATCAATAGAAAAACAGAAATTCTAAGGAACAATCTTAATACAAAATAGCTTAACATTTCACATTTCCCTATTGGATTTCAATCCATTTTAGGCTTCAAATATGTCAGTGTGGAAGAAAGAACACAATTTGCTAACCATCCTCTAAATCACATGATATTATGAGTAACCCCAAATTAAGTAATATGATAGATGGGTTATCTGGAACATTTGTGAGGGAGTAACCAGTCTGCCAAACTCTAAATCAGACCCTAAGAGTCAAACAAATAACCACTATTCCTAAACATCAATTCTCACACACACTTGAGAAGTGCACAGCTTGTCTGCACACCTATTTTTCATTCATTAGGTTTTCATTTAAAGTTGATTCATGATCGGTATCCAATGAAGTATCATTAAAAGCTGCAGCTCAATTGATGGACCTATGGTGATCTTTGGATAACCAACAAGCGCGTATATCCCTAGGTTAGAAAATTCTGTCCAGTTAGTATAAATTGGTTATTGCTGTAAAAAATTACAGATAAGCATTTCCATCTATTTTTATTTATTCCCATTCTGCGTGGTTTAGTAATTACAAAGTGAGGCAACGAAGCACAGCGTTACTTTGCATCAGGTAGGTGTTACATGGGTCGGGCATAGTCATCGCATGCATCTACCCATGTATTTTGACACAAACCCAGATTTACAATGACTTGTAAGCCTGAGGTTGCACCAAAATGGTGCGATATCTGACAGAGGTTTAATGAGGAGAATCTCTTTAGTCCTCCTTATCACTTCCTTTTTCCAGATGTGCTGATTCCTGCAGTACACTTAGAAAGAAGCATACGCCTTCAAGGTTTGTTTTGTGCAGGAAGATTCCCTTTCTTTCACAAAACAGTGCTGCTCATATCACACGCACCTTGCACCATAGTGCAAGGGTGCCTGCATTGGTGCTAGGTGGACTCAAGTGCACCAGCACAGGAAGAGAGCTGAGGAGCATCATATCTTAGTAGATATAGAACTTTACATGTCTCTTCCATTCACACAACACAGTGGAGCAACTTGTCTTGCTGCAGGTCAATTCTTAATAGACCTGCCCCTATGTTTTTAAGAACATTAAAAAAAACATCAGGCTTTCACATGGAGACTGCAGCAGGGAACACTCCACCATACAGGAGCTAGAGGCGTTCTGTGGGAAGGAGAACATTGTGAACAAGAGATTTTGCAGTGAGGAGAGCCCAGGAGAACCCTGGCATGGCTCAAATCCACAGAGCAATGTGGTGGTGTTTGGGACCCAGTCTGCTGTTGGCAGCTCTTATCAGGGCAGATCTTGCTGTCTGAGATCAAGGGAGCTATTTGAGATCTGTTGGGCGAGAAATCAGTGAGGTTGGATGGCTTCAATCAATCAATCATTGGCATTTATAAAGCGCGCTACTCACCCGGAAGGGTCTCAAGGCGCTGGGGGGGAAGGGGTTATTGCTCGTACAGCCAGGTCTTGAGCTGCCTTCTGAAGGAGAGGTGGTCCTGTGTTGAGCGGAGATGGCTGGGGAGAGAGTTCCAGGTCTTCGCTGCGAGGTAAGAAAAAGATTTGCCTCCGGCGGTGGCTTTGCGGATGCGGGGGACGGCTGCCAGGGCTTGTCTGGTCGATCGCAGGGTGCGGGTGGGTACGTAGAAGGAGACGCGGTGGTTGATGAGTTTGGGTCCTTGGTTGTGAAGGGATTTGTGTGCGTGGGTGAGGAGTCTGAACGTGATCCTCTTGCTGACTGGGAGCCAGTGAAGCTTCTTCAGGTGTCCGGAGATGTGGTGGTGGCTCGGGACGTCCAGGATGAGGCGTGCGGCGGCGTTCTGGATTCGTTGGAGTTTCTTCTGTAGTTTGATCGTGGTGCCGGCGTAGAGGGTGTTGCTGTAGTCCAGGTGGCTGGTGACGAGGGCGTGGGTGACGGTTTTCCTTGTGTCGGTGGGGATCCAGCGGAAGATCTTGCGGAGCATGCGAAGGGTGTTGAAGCATGCCGATGTGACCGCGTTGAATTGTCAGGTCATGGAGAGGGAGGAGTCCAGGATGAATCCCAGGTTGCAGGTGTGGTCGGTGGGTTGGGGAGTACTGCCTAGGGCAGGGGGCCACCAGGAGTCGTCCCATGCAGTGGGAGTAGGGCCTAGGATGAGGACTTCCGTCTTGTCGGTGTTGAGTTTAAGCCGGCTGTCAGTCATGCAGTCCGCTACTTCCTTCATTCCTTCGTGTAGTCTGGTTCTAGCAGAGGAAGGGTCGTTGGTGAGGGAGAGGATGAGTTGAGTGTCGTCTGCGTAGGAGATGAGGTTGAGTCCGTGTTTGCGTGCGATGTTTGCCAGGGGCGTCATGTAGATGTTGAAGAGGGTAGGGCTGAGGGAGGATCCTTGTGGGACGCCGCAGATGACTTCGGTAGCTGTTGATCTGAAGGGAGGGAGGCAGACTCTCTGAGTTCTTCTGGCGAGGAATGAGATGACCCAGTCCAAGGCCTTGCCTCGGATGCCGGCGTTGTTGAGGCGCTGTATTAGGGTGCGGTGGCATACCGTATCGAAGGCTGCGGAGAGGTCAAGGAGTATGAGGGCCACGCTCTCTCCCTTGTCGGTCAGGGATCTGATGTCGTCTGTGGCTGCGATGAGGGCGGTCTCGGTGCTGTGGTTGGCCCTGAAACCGAACTGCGAGGGGTCGAGTGATTCGTTGGTTTCGAGGAAGGTTGTCAGTTGAGTGTTGACGGTTTTCTCAATAACCTTTGCTGGGAACGGGAGGAGAGAGATGGGTCGGAAGTTCTTGAGGTCTGTGGGGTCTGCTGTCGGCTTCTTGAGGAGGGCGTTGTGTTCATCGTGCGGGTGGTTTCCTCGGTGGTGGTCGGGTTCCAGGCGTGGATGGTGGTGCTGTGGGGGGTAGGTTCTGGTGGTGGGTTTGCGTTTGTTGTGGTGAAGCTGTTGTAGATGTCGGTAATTTTGTGGTGGAAGAAGGCTGCGAGGGAGTCGCAGAGGTCTTGTGAGGGGGTGATGGCGTTGTTTTCGGCGTCGGGGTTGGAGAGTTCTCTGACGATGCCGAAAAGTTCTTTGCTGTTGTGGGAGTTGTTGTCAAGTCTGTCTTTGAAGGATGATTTTTTTGCGGCGCGGAGGAGTTGGTGGTGTTTCCGGGTGGCGTTTTTGAGGGCTGACATGTTCTTGTCGGTATGGTCGAGGCGCCAGGCTTTCTCGAAGGTGCGGCATTGTTTTTTGGAGTCCTTGAGGGTGGAGTTAAACCAGGAGCTTCTTTTGTGGTTGGCTCCGTTCGCTCGGGTCTTCAGGGGAGCCAGGATGTTAGCGCAGTCGGAGATCCAGCTCGTGAGGTTGTTGGCTGCTTCGTTGGGGTCTGTGGTGCTGGTGGGTGGGTTCTGGGAGAGAGCTGATGTGAGTTGGTCGGCGGTGATTCGGTTCCATTGTCTTCTCGGTGGTTGTTGAGCGTGGTGGTGGGTTGTGGTTTTCCTGTAGCTGAAGTGGATGCAGCTGTGGTCCGTCCAGGAGAGTTTGGTGGTGTGGTTGAAGGAGATGTGTTTGCTGGAGGAGAAGATGGGGTCGAGCATGTGTCCGGCGTAGTGGGTGGGGGTTTTGACCATTTGTTTGAGTCCGAGGTTGGAGAGGTTGTCCAGTAGGGTGGTGGTATTGTTGTTGTTGTAGTTCTCCAGGTGGAAGTTGAGGTCTCCCAGGAGGATGTAGTCGGCGGAGGGGAGGGCGTGTGGGCTGCCGAAGTCTGCGATGTCTTCGCTGAATTAGGTGCGTGGTCCGGGGGGTCTGTCGATGAGGGTTCCTCTGAGGGTGGTTTTGGGGTCGCTGTGGATTTAGAAGTGGAGGTGTTCAGCGTCGGAGAGTGTGTGGTCGGTGTTGGTTGTGATGCGGATGGAGCTCTTGTGGACGATGGCGATGCCGCCTCCGGTGCGGTTGGTGCGGTCTTTCCTGATGATTTTGTATCCGTCAGGGATGGCTATGGCGATGTCGGGTGCCGAGGAGGGGTTCATCCAGGTCTCAGTGAGGAAGGCGATGTCCGGGGCTGTTGAGTCGATGAGGTTCCACAGTTCGATGGCGTGTCTGTGGACGGATCGCGTGTTGATCATGATGCATTCGAGGTTGTGTCCGGGGGTGTTGTTCTTGTGGGGTGCGTTGGGGGTCCGTAGGCAGGTGAATCTGCATTTGCGGCAGGTAAAAGGACCGTGGGTGCGTCTCGGGGTGGTGCAGCAGCAGCCCAGCGCTCTGCCGGGGTTGAGTTTGGTCAGGGCGGCGGTGTCGAAGGTCAGGCGTGGGAGGTGGGGGTCGCGAGGGCCAGGGGTCGTGGCGCTGGGCGCGGTCCAGGCGCGGACGGGCACAGACGGGCTTGCCTTAGGCGAGCCTTCGGCGCGCCAGCGGCGCGCCCGCTGTGCGCCTCCACTGTGCGGTCTCGCAGCGGCCGCCATATATGGGGTAGCCGGGGGGGAGGGGTCAGCTGGGAGGCGGGCGGCGGGAGGGTAGGCGGGGGGAAAAAACGGCGGGAAAAGCGGCGAGGGCAAAAAATCGAGAAAAAGGCGAAAAGCGAGAGAAACGACGCAAAAGGGGACCGGGCACTAAAAGGGGGGCACAACAACAACCGGGCACTCTGGGGGGCACGCACTCAGGAAACAAGGAAAAAAGGGAGCATCACTCACAACAACAGCCGGGCACGCACTCGGGGAACAAGGAAAAAGGGAGCAGCAGTCAGAATCACACAGAATCGCACAAAAGGAGGCAGGCAAGCACTGGTGGCGCTGCAGAGTCAGGGGAGCGACCTGCCCTGAGGTCAAGGGTCGCTACCTCTGTCTCGCAGCGGCCGCCATATATGGGGTAGCCGGGGGGGGGAGGGGTCAGCTGGGAGGCGGGCGGCGGGAGGGTAGGCGGGGGGAAAAAGCGGCGGGAAAAGCGGCGAGGGCAAAAAATCGAGAAAAAGACGAAAAGCGAGAGAAACAACGCAAAAGGGGACCGGGCACTAAAAGGGGGGCACAAAAACAACCGGGCCCTCTGGGGGGCACGCACTTGGGAAACAAGGAAAAAAGGGAGCAGCACTCACAACAACAGCCAGGCACGCACTCGGGGAACAAGGAAAAAGGGAGCAGCAGTCAGAATCACACAGAATCGCACAAAAGGAGGCAGGCAAGCACTGGTGGTGCTGCGGAGTCAGGGGAGCGACCTGCCCTGAGGTCAAGGGTCGCTTGATTCTAAAACTACTGCAGCAACATCATTGAGTTGCACTTGCTTTCCATGTCCAAAGAGACATTTAAAAATGGGACCCTAATCCTGAAACAACAGCTTTGATCATGATTTTTTTTTTTAAACAAGCAACAATAGCTCTCAAACTTTAAGTAAGAACCTCTTTTACTATAAATCTGCATACCAAGTTATGAGAGATGAAACGCAACTCTACATAAAAGATTCCTCTTCCCTTCAGTTTCAGTGCCTGTAACACCACCTACACATGATCCAGCAACTGCCTGAAGCTCAATCGTAACAAGACAGCATTCCTGTAATTTGCCAAAAAATAAGAAATAAAATAGAAAAACATCGCTCAGCAGCATGATCTTGACAGTTTCACAGAACATTTTTCAATCAATGTCAATTCTCTTGGTTTCACCCTGGATACCAACCTCACACTCGAGAAACACATTTCAAAGATAACAAAGACTGTTTGTGTGAGAAATTGTGTTGCTGGTTGGCTGGAGTGTGAGCCGTGCTCAGGCAGCAGCCACAATTGCAGGGTGAACCATAAAAAGTAATTAAATGAGCCGGTGCTTAACCCTGGGTAACTTGGAACTAAAAGCAGTCAGGTTAAACTTAGAGGCAATGTGTAAAGTATTTATGCATTATTTATGCAGCACACAAACAACAATAATGTGCAAACACAACAAAATAATAATCTCAAAACAGTTTATAGAAATAGTGTACATTTTTTATAAAAATGATTTGACACCAAAACACCAAAAATCAAATCAGAAAAACTGGAGTTATGATTTTTTAAAATAGCGCATAAAAGATAAAAGTGCCAACCGTGGACATCTGGTCACGCAAGACTGGGTCAAAGTTGAAATTTAAGGCCGATCACAAAAGAGTGCTGTTCGGATACACAAAGTGGATTGGACCTGGTCACCGCTTACCTTTGGACTTAAAAAAACAATTGAGAGAAAAATGTCTCAAAGCGTAGAGGTTCAGTGGAGTAAGAGTGTCAGAGGAGGGAGCATCTCTGTCAGATAGTTATGGAGAGAAGCTGCAGTGGAGATTTTTACCTTTGGACTTAGTTGCTGAGATGGAAGTCAAAAATCTCTAATGGGACGAAGCAGAAGGCTATACCCAAAGATAGTTGTATGTGGTTGGATACCCCTTTGGCGAAGGACCAATGAAACTAATTTGTAGAGAAGAACTTAGCAGGAAAAAACGCAAAGTCAATCCGACCGGCAATGCTCCTCAGATCGATAGGCAAGCAGGTTGGTACTGAGTTCTCAGAGAACTTTTTAGCCAAATCCTCTGTTTTGGAAAATGGCCATCTGGGGACCTTTATCACCATAACCAAGGGTCCAGGAGTAGATGAAGACCTCTTGGTGTTTCAGGACTCACTCAGGTTGGGTCTAGGTGAGGGTTCAAGATGGTGCAGCTTGTTATGTCTTTGTGGCTCTGATCGGTAGGGCAGCAAAATAGCCCTTGGAGTCTCTTCCTAAAGTCCTGGGAGTAGGTGAAGATGCAAGGTGCAACAGCAAGGCTGGCCTTTGAGTTATAAGACAGGCACCAAGCAGCACAGTAGTCCTTCCAGGTACATCAGCAGAGTCTGGCTCAGCGTGCAGCAGGTCACAGAAGCAGGCAGACCTTTGAGATTCATTCCACAAGTCCAGTAGTGAGTTGAAGAGACGGTCTGAGAGCCGTACGTTTATCCCCTCGTACCCCTCTCCTAGGAGATATTTCTGGAAAGTTTCTTCAAAATTCTGTGAGATTCCTGCCTCCCCAGCCCTGGCTCCAAAGTGGCTGCACTGTCAACACAAGGTCATTAGGCCTATTGTGAGGGGACAGGGCACAGCTATTCAGGTGCAAGTGGGGCTGTGCTCAGCTCCTCACCCCAATCTGCCAGCTGATGGCCCCTTTGCGGCACACTGAATCCCTCGATTGTGAGACTATCTGGGAGGAATTCACAAAGTATAACTGTCAGCTACACACAGCCATGTGATCCAAGACAGGCTGCAGACACAAAGGGCTAAGCACAGGAAAATGCCAACTTTCTAAAAGTGGCATTTTCAAAATTGTAATGAAAAGTCCAACTTTACCATTAAAGAGAGTTTATCATTGCAATTCCATGACATATCTACTTCCTCTTAGTTAGGAGTTATATCTTATTAATGGTAAAAAGGCATACCCAATGTCATCCAAAGGGACGCACACAGTAGTGAAAATGAATTAGGGAGTTTTTCAGTACCGGGATATGTAAAACTTAAAAGTACATACTCAACCTTTTAATTACACAGCAGCCCTGCCCTGTGGGCTATGTAGGACGTCCCTTAGCAGTGACATATGTAATAAAAGGGGAGTTGAAGGCTTGGAAAGGGGGTTTACATGCCAGTCAACATGCTGCAATGGCAGCTCAGGGACCAGACTTAGAGGGCTACTTTGGTGAGTGGCACAATGTGTGCTCCAGGTCCACTGCTAGCATTTAATTAACAGGCCCTTGGTATATGGTATCCAACACTACAAGGGGCTTACAAGTAAAGTAATTATGTTAATTTGGTATAAGCTAATTTAACCATGTTGTGGGGAGAGAACACAAGCTCTTTGACACTGGTTAGCAGTGTTAAAGTGTACAGAGCCCTAGGGCCACCAAAAACAAATTCAGCAAAAAGTGGAGGGTAAAAGGCAAAAAGTTTGGCAGTGACACTGCCAAGAGGGGAGTTTGCAACTGTCAGGTATCACCATTCTCTGTTATTGAAAGGGAAACCACTTGTAGGAAAGTACCATCTTGCCTGGCATGTTACCCCCATTTTTCACTGTATATATGTTGTTTTAGTTGTATGTGTCACTGGGACCCTGGTAACCCAGGGCCCCAGTGCTCATAAGTGTGCCTGAATGTGTTACCTGTGTAGTGACTAACTGTCTCACTGAGGCTCTGCTAATCAGAACCTCAGTGGTTATGCTCTCTCATTTCTTTCCAAATTGTCACTGACAGGCTAGTGACCATTTTACCAATTTACATTGGCTTACTGGAACACCCTTATAATTCCCTAGTATATGGTACTGAGGTACCCAGGGTATTGGGGTTCCAGGAGATCCCTATGGGCTGCAGCATTTCTTTTGCCACCCATAGGGAGCTCTGACAATTCTTACACAGGCCTGCCACTGCAGCCTGAGTGAAATAACGTCCACGTTATTTCACAGCCATTTTACACTGCACTTAAGTAACTTATAAGTCACCTATATGTCTAACCTTTACCTGGTAAAGGTTGGGTGCAAAGTTACTTAGTGTGAGGGCACCCTGGCACTAGCCAAGGTGCCCCCACATTGTTCAGAGCCAATTCCCTGAACTTTGTGAGTGCGGGGACACCATTACACGCGTGCACTACATATAGGTCACTACCTATATGTAGCTTCACCATGGTAACTCCGAATATGGCCATGTAACATGTCTATGATCATGGAATTGCCCCCTCTATACCATCCTGGCATAGTTGGCACAATCCCATGATCCCAGTGGTCTGTAGCACAGACCCTGGTACTGCCAAACTGCCCTTCCTGGGGTTTCACTGCAGCTGCTGCTGCTGCCAACCCCTCAGACAGGCAGCTGCCCTCCTGGGGTCCAGCCAGGCCTGGCCCAGGATGGCAGAACAAAGAACTTCCTCTCCCTTTGGAAAATGGTGTGAAGGCAGTGGAGGAGTAGCCTCCCCCAGCCTCTGGAAATGCTTTGTTGGGCACAGAGGTGCCCAATTCTGCATAAGCCAGTCTACACCAGTTCAGGGACCCCTTAGCCCCTGCTCTGGCGCGAAACTGGACAAAGGAAAGGGGAGTGACCACTCCCCTGACCTGCACCTCCCCTGGGAGGTGTCCAGAGCTCCTCCAGTGTGCTCCAGACCTCTGCCATCTTGGAAACAGAGGTGCTGCTGGCACACTGGACTGCTCTGAGTGGCCAGTGCCACCAGGTGACGTCAGAGACTCCTGCTGATAAGCTCCTTCAGGTGTTAGTAGCCTATCCTCTCTCCTAGGAAGCCAAACCCTCTTTTCTGGCTATTTAGGGTCTCTGTCTCTGGGGAAACTTTAGATAACGAATGCAAGAGCTCATCCGAGTTCCTCTGCATCTCTCTCTTCACCTTCTGATAACGAAACGACCGCTGACCGCGCTGGAAGCCTGCAAACCTGCAACATAGTAGCAAAGACGACTACTGCAACTCTGTAACGCTGATCCTGCCGCCTTCTCGACTGTTTTCCTGCTTGTGCATGCTGTGGGGGTAGCCTGCCTCCTCTGTGCACCAGAAGCTCCGAAGAAATCTCCCGTGGGTCGACGGAATCTTCCCCCTGCAACCGCAGGCACCAAAAAGCTGCATTACCGGTCCCTTGGGTCTCCTCTCAGCACGACGAGCGAGGTCCCTCGAATCCAGCGATGCTGTCCAAGTGACCCCCACAGTCCAGTGACTCTTCAGCCCAAGTTTGGTGGAGGTAAGTCCTTGCCTCACCTCGATGGGCTGCATTGCTGGGAACCGCGACTTTGCAGCTACTCCGGCCCCTGTGCACTTCCGGTGGAAATCCTTCATGCACAGCCAAGCCTGGGTCCACGGCACTCTAACCTACATTGCACGACTTTCTAAGTTGGTCTCCGGCGACGTGGGACTCCTTTGTGCAACTTCGGCAAGCACCGTTTCACGCATCCTCGTAGTGCCTGTTTCTGGCACTTCTCCGGAAGCTACCTGCTTCAGTGAGGGCTCTTTGTCTTGCTCGATGTCCCCTCTCTCTTCAGGTCCAATTTGCGACCTCCTGGTCCCTCCTGAGCCCCAGCAGCGTCCAAAAACGCTAAATGCACGATTTGCGTGTAGCAAGGCTTGTTGGCGTCCTTCCGGCGGGAAAACACTTGTGCACGACTCTCCAAGGCGAGAGGGATCCGTCCTCCAAAGGGAAAGTCTCTAGCCCTTTTTGTTCCTGCAGAAACCTTGGCTTCTTCTGTCCAGTCGAAGCTTCTTTGCACCCGCAGCTGGCATTTCCTGGGCATCTGCCCATCTCCGACTTGCCTGTGACTTTTGGACTTGGTCCCCTTGTTCCACAGGTACCCTAGATTGGAACTCCACAGTTGTTGCATTGCTGGTTTGTGTCTTTCCTGCATTATTCCTCTAACACGACTCTTTTGTCCTTAGGGGAACTTTAGTGCACTTTGCACTCACTTTTCAGGGTCTTGGGAGGGTTATTTTTCTAACTCTCACTATTTTCTAATAGTCCCAGCGACCCTCTACAAGGTCACATAGGTTTGGGGTCCATTCGTGGTTCGCATTCCACTTTTGGAGTATATGGTTTGTGTTGCCCCTATCCCTATGTTTCCCCATTGCATCCTATTGTAACTATACATTGTTTGCATTGTTTTCTAAGACTATACTGCATATTTTTGCTATTGTGTATATATATCTTGTGTATATTTCCTATCCTCTCACTGAGGGTACACTCTAAGATACTTTGGCATATTGTCATAAAAATAAAGTACCTTTATTTTTAGTATAACTGTGTATTGTGTTTTCTTATGATATTGTGCATATGACACTAAGTGGTACTGTAGTAGCTTCACACGTCTCCTAGTTCAGCCTAAGCTGCTCTGCTAAGCTACCATTATCTATCAGCCTAAGCTGCTAGACACCCTATACACTAATAAGGGATAACTGGGCCTGGTGCAAGGTGCAAGTACCCCTTGGTACTCACTACAAGCCAGTCCAGCCTCCTACATTGGTTGTGCAGTGGTGGGATAAGTGCTTGAGACTACTTACCACTCTTGTCATTGTACTTTTCATAAGAGAAAAATATACAAAACAAGGTCAGTGTATATACACATAGCCAAAAAGTTTTGCATTTCCTCTTTTCACTCTTTTCTAAGTGCTGAAAAGTACTCCTAAACTTTCAAAAAGTTCTTAAAAGTTTAAAAAGTTTTTTTCTGTCTTTCCAAAAAGTTCTGAAAACTTTTTCTCTTTTTCTATCACTTTAACTCTCTCTAAAAAAAATGTCTGGCACAGGCCAAAGGGTTGATCTGTCCAAACTTGCATATGACAACCTTAGCTGGAAAAGAGCAAGGAGTCTCTGTATAGAGAGAGGTTTGAGTGTAGGGAAGAATCCTGCCTTGGAACTGTTACTTAACATGCTTAGAGAACAGGATAAGGCCATAGGTGCCCCATCTGTTGAGAAAGTACCTAATAGTTCCCAATCTGATTCAGGGACTCCCCCAGGAAAAGATTTAGGAAAGAAACTTCCTAGCCTGCCCATTACTAGACAATCTAGCATAGATGGTAATGATGATGAGCCACACCAAATAAATAGTGTTGTCTCACATCATAGCAAAAGCATTTATTCTCACCATACTGGTAGTAATGTTTCTGTAAACCAAGCTGTTAAGTTGGCTTCTGTAAGGGACAGGTCTCCTTCTGTTCATTCCCATCATAGCTCTGTTTCTAGAAATGTCCCTCCCACCAACCCTGATGACAGAATGTTAGAGAGGGAACTCAATAAGTTGAGGGTGGAACAAACTAGACTGAAGCTTAAAAAGCAACAGCTGGATTTGGATAGACAGTCTTTTGAATTAGAGAAGGAAAGACAGAAGTTGGGTTTAGATACCCATGGTGGCAGCAGCAGTATTCCCCATAGTCATTCTGCAAAAGAGCATGATTCCAGGAATCTGCACAAGATAGTTCCCCCTTATAAGGAGGGGGATGACATTAACAAGTGGTTTGCTGCACTTGAGAGGGCCTGTGTTGTACAGGATGTCCCTCAAAGGCAGTGGGCTGCTATCCTATGGCTATCATTTAGTGGAAAAGGTAGGGAAAGGCTCCTTACTGTGAAAGAAAATGATGCTAATAATTTCCAAGTTCTTAAGAATGCACTCCTGGATGGTATGGCTTAACCACTGAACAGTACAGGATAAAGTTCAGAGAGACCAAAAAGGAGTCTTCACAAGACTGGGTTGATTTCATTGACCAGGCAGTGAAGGCCTTGGAGGGGTGGTTACATGGCAGTAAAGTTACTGATTATGACAGCCTGTATAACTTGATCCTGAGAGAGCATATTCTTAATAATTGTGTGTCTGATTTGTTGCACCAGTACTTGGTGGACTCTGATCTGACCTCTCCCCAAGAATTGGGAAAGAAGGCAGACAAATGGGTCAGAACAAGAGTGAACAGAAAATTTCATACAGGGGGTGACAAAGATGGCAACAAAAAGAAGGATGGTAAGTCTTCTGACAAGGGTGGGGACAAATCTAAAAATGAGTCTTCATCAGGCCCACAAAAACACTCTGGTGGGGGTGGTGGGTCCAAATCCTCCTTTAATCAGAACAAGGAAAAGAAACCATGGTGCTATTTATGTAAAATAAAAGGCCATTGGACAACAGATCCCAGTTGTCCAAAGAAAGGCACCACAGCTCCTACCACTACAACCCCTACTGCTACACCTAGTGTCCCTACTAATAGCAGTGGTGGTGGGAGCAAACCTACTAATAGCCAATCCAAGGGAGTAGCTGGGCTCACTTTTGGTAACTTAGTTGGGGTTGGTCTGATTAGGGAGACCACTGAGGCTACTTTAGTCTCTGAAGGGGCTATTGATTTAGCCACTTTGGTTGCTTGCCCCCATAACTTGGAGAAGTACAAGCAACTAACCCTAATAAATGGTGTTGAGGTCCAGGCCTACAGGGACACAGGTGCCAGTGTCACAATGGTGATTGAGAAACTGGTGCACCCTGAACAACACATACTTGGACACCACTACCAAGTAACCGATGCTCACAACATAACACAAAGCCACCCAATGGCTGTTGTAAATCTCAACTGGGGGGGGTAACTGGTCCAAAGAAAGTTGTGGTAGCTTCAGATTTACCTGTAGACTGTCTATTAGGGAATGATTTGGAGACATCAGCTTGGTCAGATGTGGAGTTGGAGGCCCATGCAGCAATGCTGGGCATCCCAGGGCATATTTTTGCTTTGACAAGGGCTCAGGCCAAAAAGCAAAAAGGACAGGGAAGCTTGGATCCTGGAACAATGGACCAAGTGCTCCCTAAAGCTAGGGCTAGTAGAAGCAAACCACTTCCTACTATCCCTCCCTCTACAGTGGATTCTACTTCTGAGGAAGAAGAATTCCCTCCCTGTGCAGAACCTACACCAGAGGAGCTGGAAGCAGACACTGCTGAGCTTTTGGGTGAAGGGGGGCCTGCCAGAGAGGAGCTGAGTGTGGCACAGCAAACCTGTCCCACATTAGAGGGTCTCAGACAGCAAGCTGTCAAACAGGCTAATGGGGATGTCAGTGACTCTCACAGAGTTTACTGGGAGGACAACCTCTTGTACACTGAGCATAGGGATCCTAAACCTGGAGCTGCCAGGAGATTAGTGATTCCTCAGGAGTACAGGAAGTTCCTCCTAACACTGGCACATGACATTCCCCTAGCTGGGCACCTGGGTCAAATGAAAACTTGGGACAGATTGGTTCCATTGTTTCATTGGCCTAGGATGTCTGAGGACACAAAGGAATTTTGTAAGTCCTGTGAAACCTGTCAAGCCAGTGGCAAGACAGGTGGCACACCAAAGGCACCCCTTATCCCACTGCCTGTGGTTGGGGTTCCCTTTGAAAGGGTAGGGGTTGACATAGTTGGCCCCCTTGACCCTCCTACTGCTTCAGGCAATAGGTTTATCTTGGTGGTAGTGGACCATGCCACAAGATATCCTGAAGCAATTCCTTTAAAGACCACTACAGCTCCTGCAGTGGCAAAGGCCCTCGTGGGAATATTTTCCAGGGTGGGCTTCCCAAAGGAAGTAGTATCAGACAGAGGAAGCAATTTCATGTCTGCATACTTAAAGGCCATGTGGAAGGAGTGTGGTGTAACGTACAAGTTCACAACACCCTATCATCCACAAACAAATGGACTGGTGGAGAGATTTAATAAAACTCTCAAAGGCATGATTATGGGTCTCCCTGAAAAACTCCGCAGGAGATGGGATATCCTTCTACCATGCCTCCTTTTTGCCTACAGGGAGGTACCCCAGAAAGGAGTGGGCTTCAGCCCCTTTGAACTTCTTTTTGGACACCCTGTTAGGGGTCCACTCACACTTGTAAAGGAGGGTTGGGAACAACCTTTAAAAGCTCCTAAGCAGGATATTGTGGACTATGTACTTGGCCTCAGATCAAGGATGGCTGAGTACATGAAAAAGGCCAGTAAAAACCTTCAGGCCAGCCAAGAGCTCCAGAAGCAATGGCATGATCAGAAGGCTGTTTTGGTTCAGTACCAACCAGGGCAGAAAGTGTGGGTCTTGGAGCCTGTGGCCCCAAGAGCACTCCAAGATAAATGGAGTGGACCCCACACAATTGTTGAAAAGAAGGGTGAAGTCACCTACTTGGTTGACTTAGGCACTGCCAGGAGTCCCCTTAGGGTGCTCCATGTCAACCGCCTGAAACCCTACTATGACAGGGCTGATCTCACCCTGCTCATGGCAACAGATGAGGGACAGGAAGAAGACAGTGATCCTCTACCTGATCTCTTCTCTTCCACAGATCAAGATGCTCTTGTGGAAGGTGTAGTTTTGGCTGATTGTCTTACTGCTGAGCAGAAAGACAATTGCATTAATCTCATAGGACAATTTTCAGAACTCTTCTCTACTGTGCCAGGCACCACTTCTTGGTGTGAGCACACTATAGATACTGGAGACAGTTTACCTGTCAAAAGTAAGATCTATAGGCAGCCTGACCATGTCAGGGACTGCATAAAGCAAGAAGTTCAGAAAATGTTGGAACTAGGAGTGGTTGAGCACTCTGACAGTCCATGGGCTTCTCCTGTGGTACTGGTACCAAAACCCAATTCTAAAGATGGAAAGAAAGAAATGCGGTTTTGTGTAGACTATAGAGGTCTCAACTTGGTAACCAAAACTGATGCTCACCCTATACCCAGGGCAGATGAGCTTATAGATACACGGGCATCTGCCAAGTATCTAAGCACTTTTGATTTGATTGCAGGGTATTGGCAGATCAAATTATCAGAAGATGCTAAATCTAAGACTGCATTTTCTACCATTGGAGGACATTACCAGTTTACTGTAATGCCTTTTGGTTTGAAAAATGCACCTGCCACTTTTCAGAGGTTGGTGAACACAGTCCTGCAAGGGCTGGAAGCTTTCAGTGCAGCATATTTGGATGATATAGCTGTCTTTAGCTCCAGCTGGGATGATCACCTGGTCCACCTATGGAAAGTTTTGGAGGCTCTGCAAAAGGCAGGCCTCACTATCAAGGCTTCAAAGTGCCAGATAGGGCAGGGTAAGGTGGTTTATCTGGGACACCTTGTTGGTGGGGAACAGATTGCACCACTTCACGGGAAAATCCAAACTATTATTGATTGGGTTCCCCCTACCACACAGACTCAGGTGAGAGCCTTCCTAGGCCTCACTGGGTACTACAGGAGGTTCATTAAGAACTATGGCTCCATTGCAGCCCCTCTTAATGACCTCACATCCAAGAAAATGCCTAAAAAGGTATTATGGACAGCAAGCTGTCAGAAAGCTTTTGAGGAGCTGAAGCAGGCCATGTGCTCTGCACCTGTCCTGAAATGCCCTTGTTACTCTAAAAAATTCTATGTCCAAACTGATGCATCTGAATTAGGAGTAGGGGCAGTCCTATCACAACTTAATTCTGAGGGCCAGGATCAACCTGTTGCTTTTATTAGTAGGAGGTTGACCCCTAGAGAAAAGCGTTGGTCTGCCATTGAGAGGGAGGCCTTTGCTGTGGTCTGGGATCTGAAGAAGTTGAGGCCATACATGTTTGCCACTCACTTCATTGTTCAGACAGACCACAAACCTCTACTTTGGCTAAAACAAATGAAAGGTGAAAATCCTAAATTGTTGAGGTGGTCCATATCCCTACAGGGAATGGACTATACAGTGGAACATAGACCTGGGAGTAGCCACTCCAATGCAGATGGACTCTCCAGATATTTCCACTTAGACAATGAAGACTCATCAGGTCATGGCTAGTCTTATTGTCCTTCATTTGGGGGGGGGGTTGTGTAGGAAAGTACCATCTTGCCTGGCATGTTACCCCCATTTTTCACTTTATATATGTTGTTTTAGTTGTATGTGTCACTGGGACCCTGGTAACCCAGGGCCCCAGTGCTCATAAGTGTGCCTGAATGTGTTACCTGTGTAGTGACTAACTGTCTCACTGAGGCTCTGCTAATCAGAACCTCAGTGGTTATGCTCTCTCATTTCTTTCCAAATTGTCACTGACAGGCTAGTGACCATTTTACCAATTTACATTGGCTTACTGGAACACCCTTATAATTCCCTAGTATATGGTACTGAGGTACCCAGGGTATTGGGGTTCCAGGAGATCCCTATGGGCTGCAGCATTTCTTTTGCCACCCATAGGGAGCTCTGACAATTCTTACACAGGCCTGCCACTGCAGCCTGAGTGAAATAACGTCCACGTTATTTCACAGCCATTTTACACTGCACTTAAGTAACTTATAAGTCACCTATATGTCTAACCTTTACCTGGTAAAGGTTGGGTGCAAAGTTACTTAGTGTGAGGGCACCCTGGCACTAGCCAAGGTGCCCCCACATTGTTCAGAGCCAATTCCCTGAACTTTGTGAGTGCGGGGACACCATTACACGTGTGCACTACATATTGGTCACTACCTATATGTAGCTTCACCATGGTAACTCCGAATATGGCCATGTAACATGTCTATGATCATGGAATTGCCCCCTCTATACCATCCTGGCATAGTTGGCACAATCCCATGATCCCAGTGGTCTGTAGCACAGACCCTGGTACTGCCAAACTGCCCTTCCTGGGGTTTCACTGCAGCTGCTGCTGCTGCCAACCCCTCAGACAGGCAGCTGCCCTCCTGGGGTCCAGCCAGGCCTGGCCCAGGATGGCAGAACAAAGAACTTCCTCTGAGAGAGGGTGTGACACCCTCTCCCTTTGGAAAATGGTGTGAAGGCAGTGGAGGAGTAGCCTCCCCCAGCCTCTGGAAATGCTTTGTTGGGCACAGAGGTGCCCAATTCTGCATAAGCCAGTCTACACCGGTTCAGGGACCCCTTAGCCCCTGCTCTGGCGCGAAACTGGACAAAGGAAAGGGGAGTGACCACTCCCCTGACCTGCACCTCCCCTGGGAGGTGTCCAGAGCTCCTCCAGTGTGCTCCAGACCTCTGCCATCTTGGAAACAGAGGTGCTGCTGGCACACTGGACTGCTCTGAGTGGCCAGTGCCACCAGGTGACGTCAGAGACTCCTGCTGATAGGCTCCTTCAGGTGTTAGTAGCCTATCCTCTCTCCTAGGTAGCCAAACCCTCTTTTCTGGCTATTTAGGGTCTCTGTCTCTGGGGAAACTTTAGATAACGAATGCAAGAGCTCATCCGAGTTCCTCTGCATCTCTCTCTTCACCTTCTGATAAGGAAACGACCGCTGACCGCGCTGGAAGCCTGCAAACCTGCAACATAGTAGCAAAGACGACTACTGCAACTCTGTAACGCTGATCCTGCCGCCTTCTCGACTGTTTTCCTGATTGTGCATGCTGTGGGGGTAGCCTGCCTCCTCTCTGCACCAGAAGCTCCGAAGAAATCTCCCGTGGGTCGACGGAATCTTCCCCCTGCAACCGCAGGCACCAAAAAGCTGCATTACCGGTCCCTTGGGTCTCCTCTCAGCACGACGAGCGAGGTCCCTCGAATCCAGCAATGCTGTCCAAGTGACCCCCACAGTCCAGTGACTCTTCAGCCCAAGTTTGGTGGAGGTAAGTCCTTGCCTCACCTCGCTGGGCTGCATTGCTGGGAACCGCGACTTTGCAGCTACTCCGGCCCCTGTGCACCTCCGGCGGAAATCCTTCGTGCACATCCAAGCCTGGGTCCACGGCACTCTAACCTGCATTGCACGACTTTCTAAGTTGGTGTCCGGCGACGTGGGACTCCTTTGTGCAACTTCGGCGAGCACCGTTTCATGCATCCTCGTAGTGCCTGTTTCTGGCACTTCTCCCGGTGCTACCTGCTTCAGTGAGGGCTCTTTGTCTTGCTCGACGTCCCTTCTCTCTTCAGGTCCAATTTGCGACCTCCTGGTCTCTCCTGGGCCCCAGCAGCGTCCAAAAACGCCAAACGCACGATTTGCGTGTAGCAAGGCTTGTTGGCGTCCTTCCGGCGGGAAAACACTTCTGCACGACTCTCCAAGGCATGAGGGATCCGTCCACCGAAGGGGAAGTCTCTAGCCCTTTTTGTTCCTGCAGAAACCTCGGCTTCTTCTGTCCAGTCGAAGCTTCTTTGCACCCGCAGCTGGCATTTCCTGGGCATCTGCCCATCTCCGACTTGCTTGTGACTTTTGGACTTGGTCCCCTTGTTCCACAGGTACCCTAGATTGGAAATCCACAGTTGTTGCATTGCTGGTTTGTGTCTTTCCTGCATTATTCCTCTAACACGACTCTTTTGTCCTTAGGGGAACTTTAGTGCACTTTGCACTCACTTTTCAGGGTCTTGAGGAGGGTTATTTTTCTAACTCTCACTATTTTCTAATAGTCCCAGCGACCCTCTACAAGGTCACATAGGTTTCGGGTCCATTCGTGGTTCGCATTCCACTTTTGGAGTATATGGTTTGTGTTGCCCCTATCCCTATGTTTCCCCATTGCATCCTATTGTAACTATACATTGTTTGCACTGTTTTCTAAGACTATACTGCATATTTTTGCTATTGTGTATATATATCTTGTGTATATTTCCTATCCTCTCACTGAGGGTACACTCTAAGATACTTTGGCATATTGTCATAAAAATAAAGTACCTTTATTTTTAGTATAACTGTGTATTGTGTTTTCTTATGATATTGTGCAAGTGACAGTTGTGGTACTGTAGTAGCTTCACACGTCTCCTAGTTCAGCCTAAGCTGCTCTGCTAAGATACCATTATCTATCAGCCTAAGCTGCTAGACACCCTATACACTAATAAGGGATAACTGGGCCTGGTGCAAGGTGCAAGTACCCCTTGGTACTCACTACAAGCCAGTCCAGCCTCCTACACCACTCCACCCAGAACCTCACTTCAGAACTGTTGTTCAAACCTCACATTTCTGCATGGATAGAGGAAACAAACATCCTCCATTTCCTCCCTTGCCACACACAGGCCCCATTAAGTGCAGCATGTGTCTTCTAGGGCGTGAAGAAATATGATTACATTACCCCCATCCTGATGGAACTCCACTTTCTTACCTCACCGGAGTGCCCAATCTTCTCCTTTTAAAATGCCATTGCAAAAATCAACGCTACCTCTCTGGCTGTCAAGGTCACCATCTTCAATTGCTCTTGGTACACCCACAGCACAATTAGAGTGGAGATAAAGCAGTTTAAAAAAAAAGCTAAAGCAACAGCCTTTTCCCAGCCGTGCACCAAGGGTCAGGATTAATATTCCTGTGTTCATGGCTCCCAAACCTATTTCCAATGAAGGGAAGCTTTTAGTAGACACCTCTACATCAGCAGTCTACTTCTGCTCCCAGCATCTTGCTGCCTTGCCCATCACTCATTGACTCTTTCCTTGACTCTGACATATTGGCTAAGGCTGCAATATACAAATACCATATAGAAACATATTTAAACACACACCATTCACTTCCACATCTCCCCCCTTCCTCACAACACAGAAGGAGGGACGTATGGGCGTATGTCTGCATGTGCTGTGGCTGGCACCCCTCTACCATATCACTGACCCATGGAGTGAAAGAAAAGCACGCCCTACTGTAAGCTGGGTCACAATGTCTGTGCAATGCTTTCATAGGTGAGCATTTTCTCTCCCAGGGGTACAGGCGTTGCTCACTTTTGGACATTTCTTTTAATTCTGACTTTGCTACTCCGTTTCTGCATTGTACAATGCATTTCCAAAGATGCCTGGTAAATACAAACCACTCATGCTCTTTGCTCACCCTATAGATGTGCAACATCTGATGGCTTTCTGTTATGGGTCTGGTTCATATAGGAGATACTTTGATTTGGCAGAGGTTAGCAGTTGATAGGAGATTAATGTCCCCAAGATGCTCATGGAAAAGCAGTACTATTGAGGACGGCACACACACATCTCAATAAAAAGCTGACATTTCTTACTACACCTTAAAATACTTCTGTCAAGTTTATTGTAGTCCTGTCAGGATACACAAGAGTGACTCTTCCATGGCCATGCCCTTATTGACTCTTTTGGGAACCCTCCATCAAATATGTTGATTAAATGTGCTTGAAATGATGATTGTTTCCAGATCATGTGAGCCATGATACCTCTAGCAGTAACCCTGGAGCCTCCAAACTCTGTGATCATCTCATCCTCTCAAATCATTTACACTGTTTGCAAAGCATTGCTTGCTGTCTACTGACATTTTGTTGTTTCTGTCCTGCTTGTAAATGTTGCTGCGGTTTCCTTAAAACAATAAGAAAGCATGTATTCCACTTTTAAACTCTTTTTTTGTCTTTTCTTGTGTTCACATCTGTAATTTGTGTCCTTCTCAAAACCATCGCCTCACCCCTCAAACTCAGTCATCTATCCTGTTTTTGTCTTGTTACCTCAGGGACCTCACATCTTCGGGAAACCCAGGATCTTTGGAGCTTTGCAGGCGTGAAGAACCTCTTCCACCATGGGGAATTACTGTGTGTCTTTCATCAATGAGACCCCCTACGTGTTCAGTTATGCTCATACCTATCTGGGCAGCGAGTGGGTTATTCAGGTGAGTGTGGCCCTAATGTACTTCCCAAAAGACATGCAATGGACAGACCCTTTATTAATCACCCCCATACCCCATATCCTAGAGGATTTTCTTTTACTGGTTACAGTCATGGCCTTGACAGGAATCCTCGTCCAATTGTGCAGGGGAGAACTTGCACTTTCACTCTCTGTTCCATCCTGCAAGGGTCTTTTTTCCTGCAGACTTCGCCTCCTCTTACCTTTCTAAAGGATTTTATGGGTTATGCAGATGTATTTTAACCATGGAGGAGTGCGAAGTTCACAAGCTTACAACTGTGACGTTTGTGGATATTGCACAAAGTTGCCAGGTGTGAATATACCCTCAAACGTTTGCTAATTTTGGTACTTACACTCGTAATAACATCTTTATTCACTAAGACATATATATGTTTATTCAAATGTAACAATTGTTACTTCATCCTATTATTTAACTAAGTCGTGCCTTAATCTTGTCCTAATTAGGGGTCTGATTTAGAGTTTGGCAAATAGGGTCCTCCATTTAAAACAGGGTGGAGTACATAGCCCACCAAACCCTTGGTCTGCCCACCTCATTTAGAGACATTAAGGAGGACCTTAAGTATTCTTGCAATGGATCCCCCATTGGGTTCATCAACAGAACACTTTCTCTGACAGACTAATGGAGTAGGGGTGGTCGAGGAAAGTACATTAGAGCATCTGCCCTATTTAGGATGGATGAAGTAATGCATTTTTTTGTCCTGACAAAACTTCGAAAAACCTTGTGGTGAGGGACAAGAAAAGCATAATTGTGTCCCCTCACACCCTGGTTGAAAACTCTCAGGGTGTGGGGGGTCATTTTCTTTTCCTTTTCAGAAACATACTCCCACTTCATATGGTTCTGAAAAACAAAAAAGATGTAAAATGATTGGTGGATGGCTGTTGAATATCGACTACTGACATTCACCAAACATTTAGCACATTGAAAGGAACCAATGTGACAAGGTTCCTTTCAATGGACAGAGATGACTACTGGACGAGCGGTCATCTCTAAATGTGTAGGATGGAGTACCATTGAGATGGGGAAGGTAAAATCATCCACCATGCAGACAGACACTACTTTCTCTGCCAAACGTTAAATCAGGCTCTAAATGTTTATCTCTCTAACTAACAAAGTGAAATTCTTTCTCTCAAAGACAGTGTACATGAATGTGAAGGACGTAGCACTACAAGATTTCTTATCATCTTTTCCCATCCTAGAACCTTCCTCTAATCAGGAAAAAGTACCCTTTGTTTTGTGGGAAAAGGCAGAGATAATTTTTTAAAATCTGTCCAAGCCAACTGCACCGAAGCCCTATAGGTTTTCAGAGATACTAAAGTACATTCACCTTAACCCCATATGTGCCCTCCTATTACTCCAACAACTGAACATCTTCCCAACTATTGCCATGGAAAGTTGACTGAGGTTGGTAAGATGCTGCTTCCTGGAGGATTCTGCCTTTCAAGGCAATATTGATAGCATAGTAAGCGGTGTTGAGGTGATTTCATTTCTGGATCCCTGGAGTGTCTACCGCATAAGGAAGCCACCATCATTGATACAGCCAACTCCCGGACTTTGATGGATGAAGCTATCAGTTCAACCTCTATTTATTCAACCTTCTACTTCACTGAAGAAAGCTCAACTCCAAAGATCCAATCAGGGGCTGCACATGATATGGAATTGCAGGAAAGCCATAGAAAGTGTAAGACCAGTGATATGTGATTTGTAGGTCTCAACATCAACCCTTGTGACAAGTTTTCTATTCTCATTTGCACCACATTGTAGGAAAGTACCATCTTCCCTGGCATGTTACCCCCATTTTTACTTGTATGTATGTTTGTTTTTGCCAGTGTCACTGGGATCCTGCTAGCCAGGACTCCACTGCTCATAAAGTTTGCCCTGTATGTGTTCCCTGTGTGGTGCCTAACTATATCACTGAGGCTCTGCTAACCAGAACCTCAGTGTTTATGCTCTCTCTGTTTTTTAAATTGTCACTGCAGGCTAGTGACTAATTTTACCAATTTTGATTGGCACACTGGAACACCCTTATAATTCCCAAGGAAATGGTACTTAGGTACCCAGGGTATTGGGGTTCCAGGAGATCCCTATGGGCTGCAGCATTTCTTTTGCCACCCATAGGGAGCTCAGACAATTCTTACACAGGACTGCCACTGCAGCCTGAGTGAAATAACGTCCACGTTATTTCACAGCCATTTTACACTGCACTTAAGACACTCATAAGTCACCTATATGTCTAACCCTCACTTAGTGAAGGTTTGGTGCAAAGTTACTTAGTGTGAGGGCACCCTGGCACTAGCCAAGGTACCCCCACATTGTTCAGAGCAATTTACCCGGACGTTGTGAGTGCGGGGACACCATTACACACGTGCACTACATATAGGTCAATACCTATATGTAGTGTCACCATGGTAACTCCGAACATGGCCATGTAACATGTCTAGGATCATGGAATTGTCACCCCAATACCATTCTGGTATTGGGGGGACAATTCCATGCATCCCCGGGGCTCCAGCATAGAGCCTGGGTACAGGCAAACTAACCTTCTGGGGTTTTCTCTGCAGCTACCGCTGCTGCCAACCCTCAGACAGGTTTCTGCCCCCCTGGGGCCTGGGTAGCCCAGTCCCAGGAGGGCAGAACAAAGGATATCCTCTGGGAGAGGGTGTTACACCCTCTCCCTTTAGAAATAGGTGTTAAGGGCCTGAGAGGAGTAGCCTCTCCTGGCCTCTGGAAATGCTTTGAAGGGCATAGATGGTGCCCTCCTTGCATAAGCCAGCCTACACCAGTTTAGGGATCCCCCCAGCTCTGCTCTGGCGCGAAACTGGACAAAGGAAAGGGGAGTGACTGTGAGAAAGTAGCCTCTTTCTAGCCTTGTTACCCCCACTTTTGGCCTGTTTGTGAGTGTATGTCAGGGTGTTTTCACTGTCTCACTGGGATCCTGCTATCCAGGGCCCAGTGCTCATAGTGAAAACCCTATGTTTTCAGTATGTTTGTTATGTGTCACTGGGACCCTGCTAGTCAGGACCCCAGTGCTCATAAGTTTGTGGCCTATATGTAAGTGTTCCCTGTGTGGTGCCTAACTGTCTCACTGAGGCTCTGCTAACCAGAACCTCAGTGGTTATGCTCTCTCATTTCTTTCAAATTGTCACTAACAGGCTAGTGACCAATTTTACCAATTTATATTGGCTTACTGGAACACCCTTATAATTCCCTAGTATATGGTACTGAGGTACCCAGGGTATTGGGGTTCCAGGAGATCCCTATAGGCTGCAGCATTTCTTTTGCCACCCATAGGGAGCTCTGACAATTCTTACACAGGCCTGCCACTGCAGCCTGAGTGAAATAACGTCCACGTTATTTCACAGCCATTTTACACTGCACTTAAGTAACTTATAAGTCACCTATATGTCTAACCTTTACCTGGTAAAGGTTAGGTGCAAAGTTACTTAGTGTGAGGGCACCCTGGCACTAGCCAAGGTGCCCCCACATTGTTCAGGGCCAATTCCCCGAACTTTGTGAGCTTGGGGACACCATTACACGCGTGCACTACATATAGGTCACTACCTATATGTAGCTTCACAATGGTAACTCCGAATATGGCCATGTAACATGTCTATGATCATGGAATTGCCCCCTCTATGCCATCCTGGCATAGTTGGCACAATCCCATGATCCCAGTGGTCTGTAGCACAGACCCTGGTACTGCCAAACTGCCTTTTCAGGGGTTTCACTACAGCTGCTGCTGCTGTCAACCCCTCAGACAGGTTTCTGCCCTCCTGGTATCCAGCCAGGCTTGTCCCAGGATGGCAGAACAAAGGACTTCCTCTGAGAAAGGGTGTTACACCCTCTCCCTTTGGAAAATGGTGTGAAGGCAGGGGAGGAGTAGCCTCCCCCAGCCTCTGGAAATGCTTTCATGGGCACATTTGGTGCCCATTTCTGCATAAGCCAGTCTACACCGGTTCAGGGACCCCTTAGCCCTGCTCTGGCGCGAAACTGGACAAAGGAAAGGGGAGTGACCACTACCCTGACCTGCACCTCCCCTGGGAGGTGCCCAGAGCTCCTCCAGTGTGCTCCAGACCTCTGCCATCTTGGAAACAGAGGTGCTGCTGGCACACTGGACTGCTCTGAGTGGCCAGTGCCACCAGGTGACGTCAGAGACTCCTTCTGATAGGCTCCTTCAGGTGTTGCTAGCCTATCCTCTCTCCTAGGTAGCCAAACCCTCTTTTCTGGCTATTTAGGGTCTCTGTCTCTTGGGATTCCTTAGATAACGAATGCAAGAGCTCATCCGAGTTCCTCTGCATCTCTCTCTTCACCTTCTGCCAAGGAATCGACTGCTGACCGCGCTGGAAGCCTGCAAAACTGCAACATAGTAGCAAAGACGACTACTGCAACTCTGTAACCCTGATCCAGCCGCCTTCTCGACTGCTTTCCTGGTGGTGCATGCTGTGGGGGTAGTCTGCCTCCTCTCTGCACTAGAAGCTCTGGAAAAAATCTCCAGTGGGTCGACGGAATTGTCCCCCTGCAACAGCAGGCACCAAAGAACTGCATCACCAGTACCTTGGGTCTCCTCTCAGCACGACGAGTGAGGTCCCTTGAATCCAGCAACTCTGTCCAAGTGACTCCCACAGTCCAGTGACTCTTCAGTCCAAGTTTGGTGGAGGTAAGTCCTTGCCTCCCCACGCCAGACTGCATTGCTGGGAACCGCGGCTTTTGCAGCTACTCCGGCCTCCGTGCACTTCCGGCGGAAATCCTTTGTGCACAGTCCAGCCTGGGTCCACGGTACTCTAACCTGCATTGCATGACCTCCTAAGTTGTTCTCCGGCGACGTGGGACTTCTTTGTGCGACTTCGGGTGAGCACTGTTTTCACGCATCCTAGTAGTGCCTGTTTCTGGCACTTCTGCAGATGCTGCCTGCTGCTGAGAGGGCTCTTTGTCTTGGTTGACGCCCCCTCTGTCCCCTGACGCAATTGGTGACATCCTGGTCCTTCCTGGGCCACAGCAGCATCCAAAAACCCTTACCGCACGATTTGCAGCTAGCAAGGCTTGTTGGCAGTCTTTCGGCGGGAAAATACTTCTGCACGACTCTCCATGGCGTGTGGGATTCGTCCTCCAAAGGACAAGTCTCTAGCCCTTATCGTTCTTGCAGAAACCTACGCTTCTACTGTCCAGTAGCAGCATCTTTGCACCCACAGCTGGCATTTCCTGGGCATCTGCCCATCTCCGACTTGCTTGTGACTTTTGGACTTGGTCCCCTTGTTCCACAGGTACCCTCGACTGGAAATCCATTGTTGTTGCATTGCTGGTTTGTGTCTTTCCTGCAGAATTCCCCTATCACGACTTCTATGTCCTTTGGGGAACTTTAGTGCATTTTGCACTCACTTTTCAGGGTCTTGGGGTGGGCTATTTTTCTAACCCTCACTATTTTCTAATAGTCCCAGCGACCCTCTACAAGGTCACATAGGTTTGGGGTCCATTCGTGGTTCGCATTCCACTTTTGGAGTATATGGTTTGTGTTGCCCCTATCCCTATGTGTCCCCATTGCATCCTATTGTAACTATACATTGTTTGCACTGTTTTCTAAGACTATACTGCATATTTTTGGTATTGTGTACATATATCTTGTGTATATTTGCTATCCTCATACTGAGGGTACACTCTGAGATACTTTGGCATATTGTCATAAAAATAAAGTACCTTTATTTTTAGTATATGTGTGTATTGTGTTTTCTTATGATATTGTGTAAGTGACACTTGTGGTTCTGTAGGAGCTTCACTCGTCTCCTAGTTCAGCCTAAGCTGCTCTGCTAAGCTACCATTATCTATCAGCCTATGCTGCTAGACACCCTATATACTAATAAGGGATAACTGGGCCTGGTGCAAGGTGTAAGTACCCCTTGGTACTCACTACAAGCCAGTCCAGCCTCCTACATTGGTTGTGCAGCGGTGGGATAAGTGCTTTGAGACTACTTACCACTCTTGTCATTGTACTTTTCATAAGAGAAAAATATACAAAACAAGTTCAGTGTATGTACACATAACAAAAAAGTTTTGCATTTCCTCTTTTCAATCTTTTCTAAAGTGCTGAAAAGTACTTCAAAACTTTCTAAAAGTTCTTAAAAGTTTAAAAAGTTTTTTTTCTGTCTTTTTAAAAGCTCTAAAAACCTTTTCTCACTTTTTCTGTCACTTAAACTCTTTCTAAAATGTCTGGCACAGGCCAAAATGTTGATCTGCCCAAACTTGCATATGACCACCTTAGCTGGAAAGGAGCAAGGAGTCTCTGTATAGAAAGAGGTTTGAGTGTAGGGAAGAATCCTTCCTTGGAATTATTGCTTAACATGCTTAGAGAACAAGATAAGGCCAGAAGGGCCCCATCTGTTGAAAAAGCAGCTAAAGGTTCCCAATCTGATCCAGGGACCCCCCTAGGAAAAGATTGAGGACAGAAACTTCAGAGCCTGCCCATTACTAGACAGTCTAGCATAGTTGGTACTGATGTAGAGTCACACCATACAGATAGTGTTGTCTCACATCATAGCAAGAGCATTCATTCTCACCACAGTAGAAGTGATGTATCTGTTAACCAAGCTGTTAGGGTGCCTTCTGTAAGGGACAGGTCTCCTTCTGTGCATTCTCACCATACTTCTGTTTCAAGGCATGTCCCTCCCACCTACCCTGATGACAGATTGTTAGAAAGGGAGCTCAATAGATTGAGAGTGGAACAAACCAGACTGAAGCTCAAAAAGCAACAGCTGGATTAGGATAGACAGACCTTAGAAGTAGAGAAGGAGAGACAGAAACTGGGTTTAGAAACCCATGGTGGCAGCAGCAGTATTCCCCATAGTCATCCTGCAAAAGAGCATGATTCCAGGAATCTGCACAAGATAGTTCCCCCTTATAAGGAGGGGGATGACATTAACAAGTGGTTTGCTGCACTTGAGAGGGCCTGTGTTGTACAGGATGTCCCTCAAAGGCAGTGGGCTGCTATCCTATGGCTATCATTTAGTGGAAAAGGTAGGGATAGGCTCCTTACTGTGAAAGAAAATGATGCTAATAATTTCCTGTAGGAGGCTGGACTGGCTTGTAGTGAGTACCAAGGGGTACTTGCACCTTGCACCAGGTCCAGTTATCCCTAATTAGTGTATAGGGTGTCTAGCAGCTTAGGCTGATAGATAATGGTAGCTTAGCAGAGCAGCTTAGGCTGAACTAGGAGACGTGTGAAGCTACTACAGAACCACTTAGTGTCATATGCACAATATCATAAGAAAACACAATACACAGTTATACTAAAAATAAAGGTACTTTATTTTTATGACAATATGCCAAAGTATCTTAGAGTGTACCCTCAGTGAGAGGATAGGAAATATACACAAGATATATATACAAAATAGCAAAAATATGCAGTATAGTCTTAGAAAACAGTGCAAACAATGTATAGTTACAATAGGATGCAATGGGGAAACATAGGGATAGGGGCAACACAAACCATATACTCCAGAAGTGGAATGCGAACCACGAATGGACCCCAAACCTATGTGACCTTGTAGAGGGTCACTGGGACTATTAGAAAATAGTGAGAGTTAGCAAAATAACCCTCCCCAAGACCCTGAAAAGTGAGTGCAAAGTGCACCAAAGTTCCCCTAAGGACAAAATAGTCGTGTTAGAGGGAAAATGCAAGGAAAACACAAATCAGCAATGCAACAACGATGGATTCCTGTCTGAGGGTACCTGTGGAACAAGGGGACCAAGTCACAAGCAGCTCGGAGATGGGCAGATGCCCAAGAAATGCCAGCGGTTGGTGCAAAGAAGCTCTTACTAGGCTGAAGAACTGTGAATACTGCAGGAACGACAAGGGCTAGAGACTTCCCCTTTGGAGGATGGATCCCCCACGCCTTGGAGAGTCGTGCAGAAGTGTTTTCCCGCCGGATGGACGCCAACAAGCCTTGCTACACGCAAATTGTACGTTTGGCGTTTTTGGACGCTGCTGGGGCCCAGGAGGGACCAGGAGGTCGCAAATTGGACCTGCAGAGAGAAGAGACGT
Organism: Pleurodeles waltl; assembly: GCF_031143425.1. Classification (NCBI taxonomy): domain Eukaryota; kingdom Metazoa; phylum Chordata; class Amphibia; order Caudata; family Salamandridae; genus Pleurodeles; species Pleurodeles waltl. The sequence goes on along the minus strand of NC_090437.1, from coordinate 1,355,794,998 downwards.
CGAGCAAGACAATGAGCCCTCACTGAAGCAGGTAGCACCCGGAGAAGTGCCAGAAACAGGCACTACGAGGATGCGTGAAACGGTGCTCGCCGAAGTTGCACAAAGGAGTCCCACGTCGCCGGAGACCAACTTAGAAAGTTGTGCAATGCAGGTTAGAGTGCCGTGGACCCAGGCTTGGCTGTGCACGAAGGATTTCCGCCGGAAGTGCACAGGGGCCGGAGTAGCTTGCAAAGTCGCGGTTCCCAGCAATGCAGCCCAGCGAGGTGAGGCAAGGACTTACCTCCACCAAACTTGGGCTGAAGAGTCACTGGACTGTGGGGGTCACTTGGACGGTGTCGCTGGATTCGAGGGACCTCGCTCGTCGTGCTGAGAGGAGACCCAAGGGACCGGTAATGCAGCTTTTTGGTGCCTGCGGTTGCAGGGGGAAGATTCCGTCGACCCACGGGAGATTTCTTCGGAGCTTCTGGTGCAGAGAGGAGGCAGACTACCCCCACAGCATGCACAAGCAGGAAAACAGTCGAGAAGGCGGCAGGATCAGCGTTACAGAGTTGCAGTAGTCGTCTTTGCTACTATGTTGCAGGTTTGCAGGCTTCCAGCGCGGTCAGCGGGCGATTCCTTATCAGAAGGTGAAGAGGGAGATGCAGAGGAACTCGGCTGAGCTCATGCATTCGTTATCTAAAGTTTCCCCAGAGACAGAGACCCTAAATAGCCAGAAAAGAGGGTTTGGCTACCTAGGAGAGAGGAAAGGCTACTAACACCTGAAGGAGCCTATCAGCAGGAGTCTCTGACGTCACCTGGTGGCACTGGCCACTCAGAGCAGTCCAGTGTGCCAGCAGCACCTCTGTTTCCAAGATGGCAGAGGTCTGGAGCACACTGGAGGAGCTCTGGACACCTCCCAGGGGAGGTGCAGGTCAGGGGAGTGGTCACTCCCCTTTCCTTTGTCCAGTTTCGCGCCAGAGCAGGGGCTAAGGGGTCCCTGAACCGGTGTAGACTGGCTTATGCAGAATTAGGCACCTCTGTGCCCAACAAAGCATTTCCAGAGGCTGGGGGAGGCTACTCCTCCCCTGCCTTCACACCATTTTCCAAAGGGAGAGGGTGTCACACCCTCTCTCAGAGGAAGTTCTTTGTTCTGCCATCCTGGGCCAGGCCTGGCTGGACCCCAGGAGGGCAGATGCCTGTCTGAGGGGTTGGCAGCAGCAGCAGCTGCAGTGAAACCCCAGGAAGGGCAGTTTGGCAGTACCAGGGTCTGTGCTACAGACCACTGGGACCATGGGATTGTGCCAACTATGCCAGGATGGCATAGAGGGGGCAATTCCATGATCATAGACATGTTACATGGCCATATTCGGAGTTACCATTGTGAAGCTACATATAGGTAGTGACCTATATGTAGTGCACGCGTGTAATGGTGTCCCCGCACTCACAAAGTTCAGGGAATTGGCTCTGAACAATATGGGGGCACCTTGGCTAGTGCCAGGGTACCCTCACACTAAGTAACTTTGCACCTAACCTTTACCAGATAAAGGTTAGACATATAGGTGACTTATAAGTTACTTAAGTGCAGTGTAAAATGGCTGTGAAATAACGTGGACGTTATTTCACTCAGGCTGCAGTGGCCGGCCTGTGTAAGAATTGTCAGAGCTCCCTATGGGTGGCAAAAGAAATGCTGCAGCCCATAGGGATCTCCTGGAACCCCAATACCCTGGGTACCTCAGTACCATACACTAGGGAATTATAAGGGTGTTCCAGTAAGCCAATGTAAATTGGTAAAAATGGTCACTAGCCTGTCAGTGACAATTTGGAAGTAATGAGAGAGCATAACCACTGAGGTTCTGGTTAGCAGAGCCTCAGTGAGACAGTTAGGCACCACACAGGGAACATATACATGCACACCTATGAGCACTGGGGCCTTGTGTGACAGGGTCCCAGTGACACATACATATAGGCCACAAACCTATGAGCACTGGGGTCCTGACCAGCAGGATCCCAGTGACACATAACAACCATACTGAAAACATAGTGTTTTCACTATGAGCACTGGGGCCTGGCTATCAGGATCCCAGTGAGACAGTGAAAACAGTGACAAACACCCTGACATACACTCACAAACAGGCCAAAAGTGGGGGTAACAAGGATAAAAAAAAGGCTACCTTCTCACATTTCCAAGTTCTTAAGAATGCACTCCTGGATGGTTATGGCTTAACCACTGAACAATACAGGATAAAGTTCAGAGAGACCAAAAAGGAGTCTTCACAAGACTGGGTTGATTTCATTGACCATTCAGTGAAGGCCTTGGAGGGGTGGTTACATGGCAGTAAAGTTACTGATTATGACAGCCTGTATAACTTGATCCTGAGAGAGCATATTCTTAATAATTGTGTGTCTGATTTGTTGCACCAGTACTTGGTGGACTCTGATCTGACCTCTCCCCAAGAATTGGGAAAGAAGGCAGACAAATGGGTCAGAACAAGGGTGAACAGAAGAGTTCATACAGGGGGTGACAAAGATGGCAATAAGAAGAAAGATGGTGAAAAATCTCAAGATAAGCATGGGGATAAGGGTAAAACCAAACATCCCACTTCAAATCTTAAACACTCTTCAGAGGGTGGGGATAAAACAAATTCTTCCTCTTCTTCTCAACCTGCACACATAAAAAAGCCCTGGTGCTTTGTGTGTAAAAACAGAGGCCATAGGCCAGGGGATAAGTCCTGTCCAGGTAAACCCCCTGAGCCTACCACCACTAATACATCAAGCTATAGTGCCCCTAGCAGTAGTGGTACTAGTGGTGGGACTGCTGGCAACAGTCAAGCAAAGGGTGTAGTTGGGTTCACTTATGGGTCCATCATAGAAACTGGGGCAGTCAGTCCTAAGACAGTTTCTGTCACACCTAGTGGCATTGGCCTTGCCACACCGGCTGCTTGTCCCCTTACAATGGATACGTACAGGCAGACAGTTTCAATAAATGGTGTTGAGGCCTTGGCCTACAGGGACACAGGTGCCAGTATCACTTTGGTGACTGAAAACTTAGTGCACCCTGATCAACACATCATTGGACAACAGTATAAGATTATTGATGTCCATAACTCCACTAAGTTTTTTCCCTTAGCTATAATTCAGTTTAGTTAGGGTGGAGTTACTGGCCCTAAGCAGGTGGTGGTATCACCTAGCTTACCTGTAGACTGTCTCTTAGGTAATGACCTAGAGGCCTCAGGTTGGGCTGATGTAGAGTTTTATGCCCATGCAGCCATGCTGGGCATCCCAGAGGAATTGTTCCCTCTCATTTCTACTGAAATGAAAAAGCAAAGGAGAGAAGGCCTGAAAACTCAGGATCCCTCTCCATCAACAGGTAAAAAGGGTATCACAGTATCCCCTAACCACCCTGCCATTCAGGATACCATTCCTGTGGTGGTAGAAACCTCTCCTGGGGTGGCACCTGTTCCAAGGGAAGCATCAGCTAGCAAAGCTGTACTCCCTGAGGTAGAAGTACCTCTCTGTGGGATAACTAACATTGGCGAGAAAAAGAGCACCATTTTAGTTAACATGGAGCATCCCTTCCCTAGTGTGGAGCTCATAGGACAGCATCCCTGCCCTGCTCCACCCCAAGATAAACAGCATCCCTGTTCTCTCTTCCAGCCATATGGACAAAGTTTTTGCCCAGCTATGGCTTTTCTGAGACAGCATCCCTGTCTGGCATTTCCAGCACTACAAATAGGTTCAGTGGACAATTCCCACTGCTCTAAACTAAAACTTACTGATAGAAACTGAAAATACATCTTCACATTGTTGCTTAGCTAAAAAAACTTCAAACAGGGTGGTTTACATCCCCACAGGGAACTAACCATATAGTGGATGATAAAGGGAGTAACCAGTCTATTGCAGAACTACTCTCTACTTATCACCACTTAGACAATAAAGTCTCAACTGGCCACGGTTAGCCTTATTGTCCTTCGTTTGGGGGGGGTTGTGTGAGAAAGTAGCCTCTTTCTAGCCTTGTTACCCCCACTTGTGGCCTGTTTGTGAGTGTATGTCAGGGTGTTTTCACTGTCTCACTGGGATCCTGCTATCCAGGGCCCAATGCTCATAGTGAAAACCCTATGTTTTCAGTATGTTTGTTATGTGTCACTGTGACCCTGCTAGTCAGGACCCCAGTGATCATAAGTTTGTGGCCTATATGTAAGTGTTCCCTGTGTGGTGCCTAACTGTCTCACTGAGGCTCTGCTAACCAGAACCTCAGTGGTTATGCTCTCTCATTTCTTTCAAATTGTCACTAACAGGCTAGTGACCAATTTTACCAATTTATATTGGCTTACTGGAACACCCTTATAATTCCCTAGTATATGGTACTGAGGTACCCAGGGTATTGGGGTTCCAGGAGATCCCTATGGGCTGCAGCATTTCTTTTGCCACCCATAGGGAGCTCTGACAATTCTTACACAGGCCTGCCACTGCAGCCTGAGTGAAATAACGTCCACGTTATTTCACAGTCATTTTACACTGCACTTAAGTAACTTATAAGTCACCTATATGTCTAACCTTTACCTGGTAAAGGTTAGGTGCAAAGTTACTTAGTGTGAGGGCACCCTGGCACTAGCCAAGGTGCCCCCACATTGTTCAGGGCCAATTCCCCGGACTTTGTGAGCTCGGGGACACCATTACACGCGTGCACTACATATAGGTCACTACCTATATGTAGCTTCACAATGGTAACTCCGAATATGGCCATGTAACATGTCTATGATCATGGAATTGCCCCCTCTATGCCATCCTGGCATAGTTGGCACAATCCCATGATCCCAGTGGTCTGTAGCACAGACCCTGGTACTGCCAAACTGCCTTTTCAGGGGTTTCACTGCAGCTGCTGCTGCTGCCAACCCCTCAGACAGGTTTCTGCCCTCCTGGGATCCAGCCAGGCTTGTCCCAGGATGGCAGAACAAAGGACTTCCTCTGAGAAAGGGTGTTACACCCTCTCCCTTTGGAAAATGGTGTGAAGGCAGGGGAGGAGTAGCCTCCCCCAGCCTCTGGAAATGCTTTCATGGGCACATTTGGTGCCCATTTCTGCATAAGCCAGTCTACACTGGTTCAGGGACCCCTTAGCCCTGCTCTGGCGTGAAACTGGACAAAGGAAAGGGGAGTGACCACTCCCCTGACCTGCACCTCCCCTGGGAGGTGCCCAGATTTCCTCCAGTGTGCTCCAGACCTCTGCCATCTTGGAAACAGAGGTGCTGCTGGCACACTGGACTGCTCTGAGTGGCCAGTGCCACCAAGTGACGTCAGAGACTCCTTCTGATAGGCTCCTTCAGGTGTTGCTAGCCTATCCTCTCTCCTAGGTAGCCAAACCCTCTTTTCTGGCTATTTAGGGTCTCTGTCTCTTGGGATTCCTTAGATAACGAATGCAAGAGCTCATCCGAGTTCCTCTGCATCTCTCTCTTCACCTTCTGCCAAGGAATCAACTGCTGACCACGCTGGAAGCCTGCAAAACTGCAACATAGTAGCAAAGACGACTACTGCAACTCTGCAACGCTGATCCAGCCGCCTTCTCGACTGCTTTCCTGGTGGTGCATGCTGTGGGGGTAGTCTGCCTCCTCTCTGCACTAGAAGCTCCGAAGAAATCTCCCGTGGGTCGACGGAATCATCCCCCTGCAACAGCAGGCACCAAAGAACTGCATCACCGGTACCTTGGGTCTCCTCTCAGCACGACGAGTGAGGTCCCTTGAATCCAGAAACTCTGTCCAAGTGACTCCCACAGTCCAGTGACTCTTCAGTCCAAGTTTGGTGGAGGTAAGTCCTTGCCTCCCCACGCCAGACTGCATTGCTGGGAACCGCGGCTTTTGCAGCTACTCCGGCCTCCGTGCACTTCCGGCGGAAATCCTTTGTGCACAGTCCAGCCTGGGTCCACGGCACTCTAACCTGCATTGCACGACCTCCTAAGTTGTTCTCCGGCGATGTGGGACTCCTTTGTGCGACTTTGGGTGAGCACTGTTACACGCATCCTTGTAGTGCCTGTTACTGGCACTTCTGTGGGTGATGTCTGCTGCTGAGAGGGCTCCTTGTCTTGCTTGACGCCCCCTCTGTCCCCTGACGCAATTGGCGACATCCTGGTCCCTCCTGGGCCACAGCAGCATCCAAAAACCCTTACCGCACGATTTGCAGCTAACAAGGCTTGTTGGCGGTCTTTCGCCGGGAAAACACTTCTGCACGACTCTCCACGGCGTTAGGGATCCGTCCTCCAAAGGGGAAGTCTCTAGCCCTTGTCGTTCTTGCAGAAACCTATGCTTCTTCTGTCCAGTAGCAGCATCTTTGCACCCACAGCTGGCATTTCCTGGGCATCTGCCCATCTCCGACTTGCTTGTGACTTTTGGACTTTGTCCCCTTGTTCCACAGGTACCCTTGACTGGAAATCCATTGTTGTTGCATTGCTGGTTTGTGTCTTTCCTGCAGAATTCCCCTATCACGACTTCTATGTCCTTTGGGGAACTTTAGTGCACTTTGCACTCACTTTTCAGGGTCTTGGGGTGGGCTATTTTTCTAACCCTCACTATTTTCTAATAGTCCCAGCGACCCTCTACAAGGTCACATAGGTTTGGGGTCCATTCGTGGTTCGCATTCCACTTTTGGAGTATATGGTTTGTCGAGTATATGGTCGAGATTGGGCAGATGCCCAGGAAATGCCAGCTGAGGATGCAAGGAAGCTGCCACTGGATGGTAGAAGCTGTAGATTCTGCAAGAACAAAGAGGGCTAGGAACTTCCCCTTTGGAGGACGGATGTCCCACGTCGTGAAGAAGCTTGCAGATGTGTTCCCACGCAGAAAGACTGCAAGCAAGCGTTGCTAGCTGCAAGGGTTGCGGTTAGGGTTTTTGGATGCTGCTGTGGCCCTGGAGGGACCAGGATGTCGCCAATTGTGTGAGGAGACAGAGGGGGCACCCAGCAAGACAAGGAGCCCTCACAAAAGCAGGCAGCATCCGCAGAAGTGCCAATACAGGCACTGCAAAGAAGAGTGAACCGGAGCTCACCCGAAGTCACAAAAGGAGATCCCACAACGCCGGAGGACAACTCAGGAGGTTGTGCACTGCAGGTTAGAGTGTCTGGGACCCAGGCTTGGCTGTGCACAAAGAGTGCACAGGAGCCGGAGCAGCTGCAAATCACACGGTACCCAGCAATGCAGTCTAGCATGGGGAGGCAAGGACTTACCTCCACCAAACTTGGACTGAAGAGTCACTGGACTATGGGAGTCACTTTGACAGAGTTGCTGAGTTCCAGGGACCACGCTCGTCGTGCTGAGAGGGGACCCAGAGGACTGGTGATGCAGTTCTTTTGGTGCCTGCGGTTGCAGGGGGAGGATTCTGTCATCCCACTGGAGATTTCTTCGGAGCTTCTAGTGCAGAGAGGAGGCAGACTACCCCCACATCATGCACCACCAGGAAAACAGTTGAGAAGGCGGCAGGATCAGCGATACAAGGTTGCAGTAGTCGTCTTTGCTACTTTGTTGCGGTTTTGCAGGCTTCCTGAGCAGTCAGCGGTCGATTCCGTGGCAGAAGGTGAAGAGAGAGATGCAGAGGAACTCTGATGAGCTCTTGCATTCGTTATCTAAAGAATTCCCCAAAGCAGAGACCCTAAATAGCCAGAAAAGGAGGTTTGGCTACCTAGGAAGGAGGATAGGCTAGCAACACAGGTAAGAGCCTATCAGAAGGAGTCTCTGACGTCACCTGCTGGCACTGGCCACTCAGAGCAGTCCAGTGTGCCAGCAGCACCTCTGTTTCCAAGATGGCAGAGGTCTGGAGCACACTGGATGAGCTCTGGGCACCTCCCCTGGGTGGTGCAGGTCAGGGGAGTGGTCACTCCCCTTTCCTTTGTCCAGTTTCACGCCAGAGCAGGGCTGGGGGATCCCTGAACCGGTGTAGACTGGCTTATGCAGAGATGGGCACCATCTGTGCCCATCAAAGCTTTTCCAGAGGCTGGGGGAGGCTACTCCTCCCCAGCCCTGACACCTTTTTCCAAAGGGAGAGGGTGTAACACCCTCTCTCTGAGGAAGTCCTTTGTTCTGCCTTCCTGGGCCAAGCCTGGCTGGACCCCAGGAGGGCAGAAACCTGTCTGAGGGGTGGCAGCAGCAGCAGCTGCAGTGAAACCCCGGGAAAGGTAGTTTGGCAGTACCCGGGTCTGTGCTAGAGATTCGGGGGATCATGGAATTGTCTCCCCAATGCCAGAATGGCATTGGGGTGATGTAGGAGGCTGGACTGGCTTGTAGTGAGTACCAAGGGGTACTTACACCTTGCACCAGGCCCAGGTACCCCTTATTAGTGTATAGGGGTGTCTAGCAGCTTAGGCTGATAGAAAAGGTAGCTTAGCAGAGCAGCTTAGGCTGAACTAGGAGACGAGTGAAGCTCCTACAGTACCACTACTGTCATATGCTCAATATCATAAGAAAACACAATACGCAGATATACTAAAAATAAAGGTACTTTATTTTTATGACAATATGCCAAAAGTATCTCAGTGAGTACCCTCAGTATGAGGATAGCAAATATACACAAGATATATGTACACAATACCAAAAGATGCAGTATAGTATTAGAAAACAGTGCAAACAATGTATAGTTACAATAGGATTCAATGGGGACACATAGGGATAGGGGCAACACAAACCATATACTCCAAAAGTGGAATGCGAACCACGAATGGACCCCAAACCTATGTGACCTTGAAGAGGGTCGCAGGGACTGTAAGAAAACAGTTAGGGTTAGAAAAATAGCCCACCCCAACACCCTGAAAAGTGAGTGCAAAGTGCACTAAAGTTCTGCAAAGAGCACAGAAGTCGTGATAGGGGAATTCTGCAGGAAAGGCCAAAACCAGCAATGCAACAACGATGGATTTCCAGACGAGGGTACCTGTGGAACAAGGGGACCAAGTCCAAAAGTCACGATCAAGTCGAGAGTGGGCAGATGCCCAGGAAATGCCAGCTGTGGGTGCATGAAGCTGCTACTGGACAGTAGAAGCTGAGGATTCTGCAAGAACGATAAGGGCTAGAAACTTCCCCTTTGGAGGATAGATGTCCCACGCCGTGGAGAGTCGTGCAGAAATATTTTCCTGCGGAAAGACCGTAAACAAGCCTTGCTAGCTGCAAAGATCGCGATTGGGGTTTTTGGGTGCTGCTGTGGCCCAGGAGATACCAGGATGTCGCCAATTGTGTCAGGGGACAGAGAGGGCGACCAGCAAGACAAGGAGCCCTCTCAGAAGCAGGCAGCACCCGCAGAAGTGCTGAAACAGGCACTACGAAGTGGAGTGAAATGGTGGTCACTCGAAGTTGCACAAAGGAGTCCCACGCCGCCGGAGGACAACTCAGGAGGTCGTGCAATGCAGGTTAGAGTGCCGTGGGCCCAGGCTTGGCTGTGCACAAAGCATTCCCTCGGAAAATGCACAGGAGCCGGAGTAACTGCAAAACACGCAGTTCCCAGCAATGCAGTCTGGCATGGGGAGGCAAGGACTTACCTCCACCAAACTTGGACTGAAGAGTCACTGAACTGTGGGAGTCACTTGGACAGAGTTGCTGGATTCAAGGGACCTCGCTCATCGTGCTGAGAGGAGACCCAGGGTACCGGTGATGCAGTTCTTTGGTGCCTGCTGTTTCAGGGGGACGATTCCGTCGGCCCACGGAAGATTTCTTCGGAGCTTCTAGTGCAGAGAGGAGGCAGACTACCCCCACAGCATGCACCACCAGGAAAACAGTCGAGAAGGCGGCTGGATCAGCGTTACAGTGTCGCAGTAGTCGTCTTTGCTACTTTGTTGCAGTTTTGCTGGATTCCAACGCGGTCAGCAGTCGATTCCTTGGCAGAAGATGAAGAGAGAGATGTAGAGGAACTCTGATGAGCTCTTGCATTCGTTATCTAAGGAATTCCCCTAAGCAGAGACCCTAAATAGCCAGAAAAGAGGGTTTGGCTACTTAGGAGAGAAGATAGGCTAGCAACACCTGAAGGAGCCTATCAGAAGGAGTCTCTGACATCACCTGCTGGCCCTGGCCACTCAGAGCAGTCCAGTGTGCCAGCAGCACCTCTGCTTCCAAGATGGCAGAGGTCTGGAGCACACTGGAGGAGCTCTGGGCACCTCCCAGGGGAGGTGCAGGTCAGGGGAATGGTCACTCCCCTTTCCTTTGTCCAGTTTCGTGCCAGAGTAGGGCTGAGGGGTCCCTGAACCGGTGTAGACTGGCTTATGCAGAAATGGGCACCATCTGTGCCCATGAAAGCATTTCCAGAGGCTGGGGGAGGCTACTCCTCCCCTGCCTTAACACCTTATTCCAAAGGGAGAGGGTGTAACACCCTCTCTCTGAGGAAGTCCTTTGTTCTGCCTTCCTGGGCCAAGCCTGGCTGGACCCCAGGAGGGCAGAAACCTGTCTGAGGGGTTGGCAGCAGCAGCAGCTGCAGTGAAACCCCTGAAAAGGCAGTTTGGCAGTACCCGGGTCTGTGCTAGAGACCCGTGGGATCATGGGATTGTGCTAACAATGCCAGGATGGCATAGAGGGGGCAATTCCATGATCATAGACATGTTACATGGCCATATTCGGAGTTACCATTGTGAAGCTACACATAGGTAGTGACCTATGTATAGTGCACACGTGTAATGGTGTCCCCGCACTCACAAAGTCCGGGGAATTGGCCCTGAACAATGTGGGGGCACCTTGGCTAGTGCCAGGGTGCCCACACACTAAGTAACTTAGCACCCAACCTTTACCAGGTAAAGGTTAGACATATAGGTGACTTATAAGTTACTTAAGTGCAGTGAAAAATGGCTGTGAAATAGCGTGGACGTTATTTCACTCAGGCTGCAGTGATAGGCCTGTGTAAGAATGGTCAGAGCTCCCTATGGGTGGCAAAAGAAATGCTGCAGCCCATAGGGATGTCCTGGAACCCCAATATCCTGGGTACCTTAGTACCATATACTAGGGAATTATAAGGGTGTTCCAGTAAGCCAATATGAATTGGTAAAATTGGTCACTAGCCTGTTAGAGACAATTTGGAAAGAAATGAGAGAGCATAACCACTGAGGTTCTGATAAGCAGAGCCTCAGTGAGACAGTTAGTCATAACACAGGTAACACATACAGGGCACACTTATGAGCACTGGGGCCCTGGCTGTCAGTGTCCCAGTGACACATACAACTAAAACAACATATATACACTGAAATATGGGGGTAACATGCCAGGCAAGATGGTACTTTCCTACACAACCCCCCCCCCCCAAACGAAGGACAATAAGACTAGCCATGACCTGATGAGTCTTCATTGTCTAAGTGGAAATATCTGGAGAGTCCATCTGCATTGGAGTGGGTACTCCCAGGTCTATGTTCCACTGTATAGTCCATTCCCTGTAGGGATATGGACCACCTCAACAATTTAGGATTTTCACCTTCCATTTGTTTTAGCCAAAGTAGAGGTTTGTGGTCTGACTGAACAACGAAGTGAGTGCCAAATAGGTATGGCCTCAACTTCTTCAGTGCCCAGACCACAGCAAAGGCCTCCCTCTCTATGGCAGACCAACGCTTTTCTCTAGGTGTAGGAGGCTGGACTGGCTTGTAGTGAGTACCAAGGGGTACTTACACCTTGCACCAGGCCCAGTTATCCCTTATTAGTGTATAGGGTGTCTAGCAGCATAGGCTGATAGATAATGGTAGCTTAGCAGAGCAGCTTAGGCTGAACTAGGAGACGAGTGAAGCTCCTACAGTACCACTAGTGTCATATGCACAATATCATAAGAAAACACAATACACAGATATACTAAAAATAAAGGTACTTTATTTTTATGACAATATGCCAAAAGTATCTCAGTGAGTACCCTCAGTATGAGGATAGCAAATATACACAAGATATATGTACACAATACCAAAAAGATGCAGTATAGTATTAGAAAACAGTGCAAACAATGTATAGTTACAATAGGATGCAAAGGGGACACATAGGGATAGGGGCAACACAAACCATATACTCCAAAAGTGGAATGCGAACCACGAATGGACCCCAAACCTATGTGACCTTGTAGAGGGTCGCTGGGACTGTAAGAAAACAGTTAGGGTTAGAAAAATAGCCCACCCCAAGACCCTGAAAAGTGAGTGCAAAGTGCACTAAAGTTCCCCAAAGAGCACAGAAGTTGTGATAGGGGAATTCTGCAAGAAAGACACAAATCAGCAATGCAACAACTATGGATTTCCAAACGAGGGTACGTGTGGAACAAGGGGACCAAGTCCAAAAGTCACAAGCAATTCGGAGATGGGCAGATGCCCAGGAAATGCCAGCTGTGGGTGCAAAGAAGCTGCTACTGGACAGTAGAAGCTAAAGATTCTGCAGGAACGACAAGGGCTAGAGACTTCCCCTTTGGAGGATTGATGCCCCACGCCGTGGAGAGTCGAGCAGAAGTGTTTTCCTGAACAAATACCGCAAACAAGCCTTGCTAGCTGCAAGTCGTGCAGTTAGGGTTTTTGGATGCTGCTGTGGCCCAGTAGAGACCAGGATCTCGCCAATTGCGTCAGGGGACAGAGGGGGCGCCCAGCAAGAAAAGGAGCCCTCTTAGAAGCAGGCAGCACCCACAGAAGTGCCAGAACAGGCACTACGAAGAGGAGTGAAATGGTGCTCACCCGAAGTCGCACAAAGGAGTCCCACGTCGCCGGAGGACAACTTAGAAAGTCGTGTAATGCAGGTTAGAGTGCCGTAGACCCAGGCTTGGCTGTGCATGAAGGATTTCGGCCGGAAGTGGCCGGAGTAGCTTCAAAAGTCGCGGTTCCCAACAATGCAGTATGGCGTGGGGAGGCAAGGACTTACCTCCACCAAACTTGGACTGAAGACTCACTGGACTGTGGGAGTCACTTGGACAGAGTTGCTGGATTCAAGGGACCTCGCTCGTTGTGCTGAGAGGAGACCCAGGGTACCGGTGATGCAGTTCTTTGGTGCCTGCGGTTGCAGGGGGACGATTCTGTCGGCCCACTGGAGATTTCTTCGGAGCTTCTAGTGCAGAGAGGAGGCAGACTACCCCCACAGCATGCACCACCAGGAAAGCAGTCGAGAAGGCGGCAGGATCAGCGTTACAGAGTTGCAGTAGTCGTCTTCGCTACTTTGTTGCAGTTTTGCAGGCTTCCAGCGCGGTCAGCAGTCGATTCCTTGGCAGAAGGTGAAGAGAGAGATGCAGAGGAACTCTGATGAGCTCTTGCATTCGTTATCCAAGGAAATCCCCAAAGCAGAGACCCTAAATAGCCAGAAAAGAGGGTTTGGCTACTTAGGAGAGAAGATAGGCTAGCAACACCTGAAGGAGCCTATCAGAAGGAGTCTCTGACATCACCTGCTGGCTCTGGCCACTCAGAGCAGTCCAGTGTGCCAGCAGCACCTCTGTTTCCAAGATGGCAGAGGTCTGGAGAACACTGGAGGAGCTCTGGGCACCTCCCAGGGGAGGTGCAGGTCAGGGGAGTGGTCACTCCCCTTTCCTTTGTCCAGTTTCGTGCCAGAGCAGGGCTGAGGGGTCCCTGAACCGGTGTAGACTGGCTTATGCAGAAATGGCCACCATGTGTGCCCATGAAAGCATTTCCAGAGGCTGGGGGAGGCTACTCCTCCCCTGCCTTAACACCATTTTCCAAAGGGAGAGGGTGTAACACCCTCTCTCTGAGGAAGACCTTTGTTCTGCCTTCCTGGGCCAAGCCTGGCTGGACCCCAGGAGGGCAGAAACCTGTCTGAGGGGTTGGCAGCAGCTGCAGTGAAACCCCTGAAAAGGCAGTTTGGCAGTACCCGGGTCTGTGCTAGAGACCCGTGGGATCATGGGATTGTGCCAACAATGCCATTATGGCATAGTGGGGGCAATTCCATGATCTTAGACATGTTACATGGCCATATTCGGAGTTACCATTGTGAAGCTACACATAGGTAGTGACCTATATGTAGTGCACGTGTGTAATGGTGTCCCTGCACTCACAAAGTCCGGGGAATTGGCCCTGAATCATGTGGGGGCACCTTGGCTAGTGCCATTGTGCCCACACACTAAGTAACTTAGCACCCAACCTTTACCAGGTAAAGGTTAGACATATAGGTGACTTATAAGTTACTTAAGTGCAGTGTAAAATGGCTGTGAAATAACGTGGACGTTATTTCACTCAGGCTGCAGTGGCAGGCCTGTGTAAGAATTGTCAGAGCTCCCTATGGGTGGCAAAAGAAATGCTGCAGCCCATAGGGATCTCCTGGAACCCCAATACCCTGGGTGCCTCAGTACCATATACTAGGGAATTATAAGGGTGTTCCATTATGCCAATGTAAATTGGTGAAATTGGTCACTAGTCTGTTATTGACATTTTGTAAAGAGAGAGCATAACCACTGAGGTTCTGGTTAGCAGAGCCTCAGTGAGAGAGTTAGGCATCACACAGGGAACGCATACCCATAGGTCACAAACTTAGTAGCACTGGGGTCCTGACTAGCAGGGTCCCAGTGACACATAACAAAAATACTGAAAACATAGGGTTTTCACTATGAGCACTGGGCCCTGGCTAGCAGGATCCCAGTGAGACAGTGAAAACACCCTGACATACACTCACAAACAGGCCAAAAGTGGGGGTAACAAGGCTAGAAAGAGGCTACTTTCTCACACTAGGGGTCAACCTCCTGCTGATAAAAGCAACAGGTTGATCCTGGCCTCAGAATTAAGTTGTGAAAGGACTGCCCCTACCCCTAATTCAGATGCATCAGTTTGGACAATGAATTTTTTGGAGTAACAGGGGCTTTTTAGGACAGGTGCAGAGCACATGGCCTGCTCAGCTCCTCAAAAGCTTTCTGACAGCTAGCTGTCCACAATACCTTTTTAGGCATTTTCGTGGCGGTGAGGTCATTAAGAGGGGCTGCAATGGAGCCATAGTTCTTTATGAACCTCCTGTAGTACCCAGTGAGGCCTAAGAAGGCTCTCACCTGGGTCTGAGTTGTAGGGGGAACCCAATCTATAATAGTTTGGATTTTCCCCTGAAGTGGTGCAATCTGTTCTCCACCTACCAGGTGTCCCAGATAAACCACCTTCCCCTGCCCTATCTGGCACTTTGAAGCCTTGATAGTGAGGCCTACCTTTTGCAGGGCCTCCAAAACTTTCCATAGGTGGACCAGGTGATCATCCCAGCTGGAGCTAAAGGCAGCTATATCATCTAGATATGCTGCACTAAAAGCTTCCAGCCCTTGCAGGAAAGTATTCACCAACCTCTGAAAAGTGGCAGGTGCATTTTTCAATCCAAAAGGCATTACTGTGAATTGGTAATGGCCTCCAATGGTTGAAAATGCAGTTTTTGCTTTTGCATCTTCTGATAACTTGATCTGCCAATACCCTGCAGTCAAATCAAAAGTGCTTAGATACTTGGCAGATGCCAGTGTGTCTATTAGCTCATCTGCCCTGGGTATAGGGTGAGCATCAGTTTTGGTTACTTGGATGAGACCTCTATAGTCTACAAAAACCGCATTTCCTTCATTCCATCCTTGGAATGAAGTTTTGGTACAAGTACCACAGGAGAGGCCCATGGACTTTCAGAGTGCTCAGCCACTCCCAGTTCAAGCATTTCTGCACTTCTTGCTTTATGCAGTCTCTGACATGGTCAGGCTGCCTATATGTAGGAGGCTGGACTGGCTTGTAGTGAGTACCAAGGGGTACTTGCACCTTGCACCAGGCCCAGTTATCCCTTATTAGTGTATAGGGTGTCTAGCAGCTTAGGCTGATAGATAATGGTAGCTTAGCAGAGCAGCTTAGGCTGAACTAGGAGACGTGTGAAGCTACTACAGTACCACTTAGTGTCATATGCACAATATCATAAGAAAACACAAAACACAGTTATACTAAAAATAAAGGTACTTTATTTTTATGACAATATGCCAAAGTATCTTAGAGTGTACCCTCAGTGAGAGGATAGGAAATATACACAAGATATATATACACAATAGCAAAAATATGCAGTATAGTCTTAGAAAACAGTGCAAACAATGTATAGTTACAATAGGATGCAATGGGGAAATATAAGGATAGGGGCAACACAAACCATATACTCCAAAAGTGGAATGCGAACCACGAATGGACCCCAAACCTATGTGACCTTGTAGAGGGTCGCTGGGACTATTAGAAAATAGTGAGAGTTAGAAAAATAACCCTCCCCAAGACCCTGAAAAGTGAGTGCAAGGGCACTAAAGTTCCCCTAAGGACAAAATAGTCGTGTTAGAGGGAAAATGCAAGGAAAACACAAATCAGCAATGCAACAACGATGGATTCCTGACTGAGGGTACCTGTGGAACAAGGGGACCAAGTCCAAAAGTCACAAGCAACTCGGAGATGGGCAGATGCCCAAGAAATGCCAGCGGTTGGTGCAAAGAAGCTCTTACTAGGCTGAAGAACTGTGAATACTGCAGGAACGACAAGGGCTAGAGACTTCCCCTTTGGAGGATGGATCCCCCACGCCTTGGAGAGTCGTGCAGAAGTGTTTTCCCGCCGGATGGACGCCAACAAACCTTGCTACACGCAAATCGTGCGTTTCGCGTTTTTGGGCGCTGCTGGGGACCAGGAGGGACCAGGAGGTCGCAAATTGGACCTGCAGAGAGAGGGGACGTCGAGCAAGACAAAGAGCCCTCACTGAAGCAGGTAGCACCCGGAGAAGTGCCAGAAACAGGCACTACGAGGATGCGTGAAACGGTGCTCGCCGAAGTTGCACAAAGGAGTCCCACGTCGCCGGAGACCAACTTAGAAAGTCGTGCAATGCAGGTTAGAGTGCCGTGGACCCAGGCTTGGCTGTGCACGAAGGATTTCCGCCGGAAGTGCACAGGGGCCGGAGTAGCTTGCAAAGTCGCGGTTCCCAGCAATGCAGCCCAGCGAGGTGAGGCAAGGACTTACCTCCACCAAACTTGGGCTGAGGAGTCACTGGACTGTGGGGGTCACTTGGACGGTGTCGCTGGATTCGAGGGACCTCGCTCGTCGTGCTGAGAGGAGACCCAAGGGACCGGTAATGCAGCTTTTTGGTGCCTGCGGTTGCAGGGGGAAGATTCCGTCGACCCACGGGAGATTTCTTCGGAGCTTCTGGTGCAGAGAGGAGGCAGACTACCCCCACAGCATGCACAAGCAGGAAAACAGTCGAGAAGGCGGCAGGATCAGCGTTACAGAGTTGCAGTAGTCGTCTTTGCTACTATGTTGCAGGTTTGCAGGCTTCCAGCGCGGTCAGCGGTCGATTCCTTATCAGAAGGTGAAGAGGGAGATGCAGAGGAACTCGGCTGAGCTCATGCATTCGTTATCTAAAGTTTCCCCAGAGACAGAGACCCTAAATAGCCAGAAAAGAGGGTTTGGCTACCTAGGAGAGAGGAAAGGCTACTAACACCTGAAGGAGCCTATCAGCAGGAGTCTCTGACGTCACCTGGTGGCACTGGCCACTCAGAGCAGTCCAGTGTGCCAGCAGCACCTCTGTTTCCAAGATGGCAGAGGTCTGGAGCACACTGGAGGAGCTCTGGACACCTCCCAGGGGAGGTGCAGGTCAGGGGAGTGGTCACTCCCCTTTCCTTTGTCCAGTTTCACGCCAGAGCAGGGGCTAAGGGGTCCCTGAACCGGTGTACACTGGCTTATGCAGAATTGGGCACCTCTGTGCCCAACAAAGCATTTCCAGAGGCTGGGGGAGGCTACTCCTCCCCTGCCTTCACACCATTTTCCAAAGGGAGAGGGTGTCACACCCTCTCTCAGAGGAAGTTCTTTGTTCTGTCATCCTGGGCCAGGCCTGGCTGGACCCCAGGAGGGCAGATGCCTGTCTGAGGGGTTGGCAGCAGCAGCAGCTGCAGTGAAACCCCAGGATGGGCAGTTTGGCAGTACCAGGGTCTGTGCTACAGACCACTGGGATCATGGGATTGTGCCAACTATGCTAGGATGGCATAGAGGGGGCAATTCCATGATCATAGACATGTTACATGGCCATATTCGGAGTTACCATTGTGAAGCTACATATAGGTAGTGACCTATATGTAGTGCACGTGTGCAATGGTGTCCCCGCACTCACAAAGTTCAGTGAATTGGCTCTGAACAATGTGGGGGCACCTTGGCTAGTGCCAGGGTGCCCACACACTAAGTAACTTTTCCCCTAACCTTTACCAGGTAAAGGTTAGACATATAGGTGACTTATAAGTTACTTAAGTGCAGTGTAAAATGGCTGTGAAATAACGTGGACGTTATTTCACTCAGGCTGCAGTGGCAGGCCTGTGTAAGAATTGTCAGAGCTCCCTATGGGTGGCAAAAGAAATGCTGCAGCCCATAGGGATCTCCTGAAACCCCAATACCCTGGGTACCTCAGTACCATATACTAGGGAATTATAAGGGTGTTCCAGTAAGCCAATGTAAATTGGTAAAAATGGTCACTAGCCTGTTAGTGACAATTTGAAAGTAATGAGAGAGCATAACCACTGAGGCTCTGGTTAGCAGAGCCTCAGTGAGACAGTTAGGCACCACACAGGGAACACATACATGCACACCTATGAGCACTGGGGCCCTGTGTGACAGGGTCCCAGTGACACATACATATAGGCCACAAACCTATGAGCACTGGGGTCCTGACCAGCAGGATCCCAGTGACACATAACAACCATACTGAAAACATAGTGTTTTCACTATGAGCACTGAGGCCTGGCTATCAGGATCCCAGTGAGACAGTGAAAACAGTGACAAACACCCTGACATACACTCACAAACAGGCCAAAAGTGGGGGTAACAAGGCTAGAAAGAGGCTACCTTCTCACACAACCCCCCCCCAAACGAAGGACAATAAGGCTAACCTTGGCCAGTTGAGACTTTATTGTCTAAGTGGTGATAAGTAGAGAGTAGCTCTGCAATAGACTGGTTACTCCCTTTATCATCCACTATATGGTTACTTCCCTGTGGGGATGTAAACCACCCTGTTTGAAGTTTTTTAGCTAAGCAACAATGTGAAGATGTATTTTCAGAGTTTCTATCAGTAAGTTTTAGTTTAGAGCAGTGGGAATTATCCACTGAACCTATTTGTAATGATGGAAATGCCAGACAGGGATGCTGTCTCAGTAAAGCCATAGCTGGGCAAAAACTTTGTCCATTTGGCTGGAAGAGAGAACAGGGATGCTGTTTCTCTTGAGTTGAAGCAGGGCAGGGATGCTGTCCTATGAGCTCCACACTAGGGCAGGGATGCTGTCCTAAGTGTTGTGAGGTAGTGCAGGGTTTCTGCACTAAAGTTTCTCTGGGAGGGTTGGAGGGATGCTCCATGTTAACTAAAATGGTGCTGTTTTTCTCACCAATGTTAGTTATCCCACAGAGAGGTACTTCCACCTCAGGGAGTCCAGCTTTGCCAGCTGATGATTCCCTTGGAACAGGTGCCACCCCAGGAGAGGTTTCTCCCACCACAGGAATGGTATCCTGAATGGTAGGGTGGTTAGGGGATACTGTGATACCCTTTTTACCTGTTGATGGAGAGGGATCCTGAGTTTTCAGGCCTTCTCTCCTTTGCTTTTTCATTTCACTTGAAATGAGAGGGAACAATTCCTCAGGGATGCCCAGCATGGCTGCATGGGCATAAAACTCTACATCAGCCCAACCTGAGGCCTCTAGGTCATTACCTAAGAGACAGTCTACAGGTAAGCTAGGTGATACCACCACCTGCTTAGGGCCAGTAACTCCACCCCAACTAAACTGAATTATAGCTAAGGGAAGAAACTTAGTGGAGTTATGGACATCAATAATCTTATACTGTTGTCCAATGATGTGTTGATCAGGGTGCACTAGGTTGTCAGTCACCAAAGTGAAACTGGCACCTGTGTCCCTGTAGGCCAAGGCCTCAACACCATTTATTGAAACTGTCTGCCTGTACTTATCCATTGTAAGGGGACAAGCAGCCAGTGTGGCAAGGCCAATGCCACTAGGTGTGACAGAAACTGTCTTGGGATTGATGACATCAGTTTCCACTATGGACCCATAAGTGAACCCAACTACACCCTTTGCTTCACTGTTGCCAGCAGTCCCACCACTAGTACCACTACTGCTAGGGGCACTAGAGCTTGATGTATTAGTGGTGGTAGGCTCAGGGGGTTTACCTGGACAGGACTTATCCCCTGGCCTATGGCCTCTGTTTTTACACACAAAGCACCAAGGCTTTTTAATGTGTGCAGGTTGGGAAGAAGAGGAAGAATTTGTTTTATCCCCACCCTCTGAAGAGTGTTTAAGATTTGAAGTGGGATCTTTGGTTTTACCCTTATCCCCATGCTTATCTTGAGATTTTTCACCATCTTTCTTCTTATTACCATCTTTGTCACCCCCTGTATGAACTTTTCTGTTCACCCTTGTTCTGACCCATTTGTCTGCCTTCTTTCCCAATTCTTGGGGAGAGGTCAGATCAGAGTTTACCAGGTACTGGTGCAACAAATCAGACACACAATTATTAAGTATATGCTCTCTCAGGATTGTGTTATACAGGCTGTCATAATCAGTAACTTTACTGCCATGTAACCACCCCTCCAAGGCCTTCACTGCCTGGTCAATGAAATCAACCCAGTCTTGTGAAGACTCCTTTTTGGTCTCTCTGAACTTTATCCTGTACTGTTCAGTGGTTAAGCCATAACCCTCCAGGAGTGCATTCTTATGAACTGTAAAATTATTGGCATCATTTTCTTTCACAGTAAGGAGCCTATCCCTACCATTTCCACTAAATGATAGCCATAGGATAGCAGCCCACTGCCTTTGAGGGACATCCTGTACAACACAGGCCCTCTCAAGTGCAGCAAACCACTTGTTAATGTCATCCCCCTCCTTATAAGGGGGAACTATCTTGTGCAGATTCCTGGAATCATGCTCTTTTGCAGGATGACTATGGGGAATACTGCTGCTGCCACCATGGGTATCTAAACCCAACTTCTGTCTTTCCCTCTCTATTTCTAAAGACTGTCTATCCAAATCCAGCTGTTGCTTCTTGAGCTTCAGTCTGGTTTGTTCCACTCTCAATCTATTGAGCTCCCTTTCTAACAATCTGTCATCAGGGTGGGTGGGAGGGACATTTCTAGATACAGAGGTATGATGGGAATGAACAGAAGGAGACCTGTCCCTTACAGAGGGCACCCTAACAGCTTGGCTACCAGCATAATGTGAGATCACATCATCAGTATGGTGTGATTCAACCTCTGTACCAACTATGCTAGACTGTCTAGTAATGGGCAGGCTGAGAAGTTTCTTTCCTGAACCTTTTCCTGGGGGAGTCCCTGGATCAGATTGAGAACCATTAGCTACTTTTTCTACAGATTGGGCACTTATGGCCTTATCCTGTACTCTAAGCATATTAATTAACAGTTCTAAGGAAGGATTCTTCCCTACACTCAAACCTCTCTCTATGCAGAGACTCCTTGCTCCTTTCCAGCTAAGGTGATCATATGCAAGTTTGGACAGTTCAACATTTTTTCCTGTGCCAGACATTTTTTTGAGAGAGTTGAAGTGATAGAAAAAGAGAAAAAAGTTTTCAGAACTTTTTGGAAAGACAGAAAAAAAACTTTTTAAACTTTTAAGAACTTTTTGAAAGTTTAGAAGTACTTTTCAGCACTTAGAAAAGAGTGAAAAGAGGAAATGCAAAACTTTTTGGCTATGTGTATATACACTGACCTTGTTTTGTATATTTTTCTCTTATGAAAAGTACAATGACAAGAGTGGTAAGTAGTCTCAAGCACTTATCCCACCACTGCACAACCAATGTAGGAGGCTGGACTGGCTTGAAGTGAGTACCAAGGGGTACTTGCACCTTGCACCAGGCCCAGTTATCCCTTATTAGTGTATAGGGTGTCTAGCAGCTTAGGCTGATAGATAATGGTAGTTTAGCAGAGCAGCTTAGGCTGAACTAGGAGACGTGTGAAGCTACTACAGTACCACTTAGTGTCATATGCACAATATCATAAGAAAACACAATACACAGTTATACTAAAAATAAAGGTACTTTATTTTTATGACAATATGCCAAAGTATCTTAGAGTGTACCCTCAGTGAGAGGATAGGAAATATACACAAGATATATATACACAATAGCAAAAATATGCAGTATAGTCTTAGAAAACAGTGCAAACAATGTATAGTTACAATAGGATGCAATGGGGAAACATAGGGATAGGGGCAACACAAACCATATACTCCAAAAGTGGAATGCGAACCACGAATGGACCCCAAACCTATGTGACCTTGTAGAGGGTCGCTGGGACTATTAGAAAATAGTGAGAGTTAGAAAAATAACCCTCCCCAAGACCCTGAAAAGTGAGTGCAAGGGCACTAAAGTTCCCCTAAGGACAAAATAGTCGTGTTAGAGGGAAAATGCAAGGAAAACACAAATCAGCAATGCAACAACGATGGATTCCTGACTGAGGGTACCTGTGGAACAAGGGGACCAAGTCCAAAAGTCACAAGCAACTCGGAGATGGGCAGATGCCCAAGAAATGCCAGCGGTTGGTGCAAAGAAGCTCTTACTAGGCTGAAGAACTGTGAATACTGCAGGAACGACAAGGGCTAGAGACTTCCCCTTTGGAGGATGGATCCCCCACGCCTTGGAGAGTCGTGCAGAAGTGTTTTCCCGCCGGATGGACGCCAACAAGCCTTGCTACACGCAAATCGTGCGTTTGGCGTTTTTGGACGCTGCTGGGGCCCAGGAGGGATCAGGAGGTCGCAAATTGGACCTGCAGAGAGAGGGGACGTCGAGCAAGACAAAGAGCCCTCACTGAAGCAGGTAGCACCCGGAGAAGTGCCAGAAACAGGCACTACGAGGATGCGTGAAACGGTGCTCGCCGAAGTTGCACAAAGGAGTCCCACGTCGCCGGAGACCAACTTAGAAAGTCGTGCAATGCAGGTAAGAGTGCCGTGGACCCAGGCTTGGTTGAGCACGAAGGATTTCCGCCGGAAGTGCACAGGGGCCGGAGTAGCTTGCAAAGTCGCGGTTCCCAGCAATGCAGCTCAGCGAGGTGAGGCAAGGACTTACCTCCACCAAACTTGGGCTGAAGAGTCACTGGACTGTGGGGGTCACTTGGACGGTGTCGCTGGATTCGAGGGACCTCGCTCGTCGTGCTGAGAGGAGACCCAAGGGACCGGTAATGCAGCTTTTTGGTGCCTGCGGTTGCAGGGGGAAGATTCCGTCGACCCACGGGAGATTTCTTCGGAGCTTCTGGTGCAGAGAGGAGGCAGACTACCCCCACAGCATGCACAAGCAGGAAAACAGTCGAGAAGGCGGCAGGATCAGCGTTACAGAGTTGCAGTAGTCGTCTTTGCTACTATGTTGCAGGTTTGCAGGCTTCCAGCGCGGTCAGCGGTCGATTCCTTATCAGAAGGTGAAGAGGGAGATGCAGAGGAACTCGGCTGAGCTCATGCATTCGTTATCTAAAGTTTCCCCAGAGACAGAGACCCTAAATAGCCAGAAAAGAGGGTTTGGCTACCTAGGAGAGAGGAAAGGCTACTAACACCTGAAGGAGCCTATCAGCAGGAGTCTCTGACGTCACCTGGTGGCACTGGCCACTCAGAGCAGTCCAGTGTGCCAGCAGCACCTCTGTTTCCAAGATGGCAGAGGTCTGGAGCACACTGGAGGAGCTCTGGACACCTCCCAGGGGAGGTGCAGGTCAGGGGAGTGGTCACTCCCCTTTCCTTTGTCCAGTTTCACGCCAGAGCAGGGGCTAAGGGGTCCCTGAACCGGTGTAGACTGGCTTATGCAGAATTGGGCACCTCTGTGCCCAACAAAGCATTTCCAGAGGCTGGGGGAGGCTACTCCTCCCCTGCCTTCACACCATTTTCCAAAGGGAGAGGGTGTCACACCCTCTCTCAGAGGAAGTTCTTTGTTCTGTCATCCTGGGCCAGGCCTGGCTGGACCCCAGGAGGGCAGATGCCTGTCTGAGGGGTTGGCAGCAGCAGCAGCTGCAGTGAAACCCCAGGATGGGCAGTTTGGCAGTACCAGGGTCTGTGCTACAGACCACTGGGATCATGGGATTGTGCCAACTATGCCAGGATGGCATAGAGGGGGCAATTCCATGATCATAGACATGTTACATGGCCATATTCGGAGTTACCATTGTGAAGCTACATATAGGTAGTGACCTATATGTAGTGCACGCGTGTAATGGTGTCCCCGCACTCACAAAGTTCAGTGAATTGGCTCTGAACAATGTGGGGGCACCTTGGCTAGTGCCAGGGTGCCCACACACTAAGTAACTTTGCCCCTAACCTTTACCAGGTAAAGGTTAGACATATAGGTGACTTATAAGTTACTTAAGTGCAGTGTAAAATGGCTGTGAAATAACGTGGACGTTATTTCACTCAGGCTGCAGTGGCAGGCCTGTGTAAGAATTGTCAGAGCTCCCTATGGGTGGCAAAAGAAATGCTGCAGCCCATAGGGATCTCCTGGAACCCCAATACCCTGGGTACCTCAGTACCATATACTAGGGAATTATAAGGGTGTTCCAGTAAGCCAATGTAAATTGGTAAAAATGGTCACTAGCCTGTTAGTGACAATTTGAAAGTAATGAGAGAGCATAACCACTGAGGCTCTGGTTAGCAGAGCCTCAGTGAGACAGTTAGGCACCACACAGGGAACACATACATGCACACCTATGAGCACTGGGGCCCTGTGTGACAGGGTCCCAGTGACACATACATATAGGCCACAAACCTATGAGCACTGGGGTCCTGACCAGCAGGATCCCAGTGACACATAACAACCATACTGAAAACATAGTGTTTTCACTATGAGCACTGAGGCCTGGCTATCAGGATCCCAGTGAGACAGTGAAAACAGTGACAAACACCCTGACATACACTCACAAACAGGCCAAAAGTGGGGGTAACAAGGCTAGAAAGAGGCTACCTTCTCACACTATAGATCTTACTTTTGACAGGCAAGCTGTCTCCAGTATCTATAGTGTGCTCACACCAAGAAGTGGTGCCTGGCACAGTAGAGAAGAGTTCAGAAAACTGACCCAGGAGATTTATGCAGTGGTCTTTCTGTTCATCAGTAAGACAATCTGCCAACACTACACCTTCCACTAGAGCATCTTGTTCTGTGGAAGGGAAGAGATCAGGGAGAGGGCCACTCTCTTCTTCCTGTCCCTCATCTGTTGAGCAGGGTGAGATCAGCCCTGTCATAGTAGGGTTTTAGGCGATTGACATGGAGCACCCTAAGGGGACTCCTGGCAGTGCCTAAGTCAACTAAGTAGGTGACTTCACCATTCTTCTCAACAATTGTGTGGGGTCCACTCCATTTATCTTGGAGTGCTCTTGGGGCCACAGGCTCCAAGACCCACACTTTCTGCCCTGGTTGGTACTGAACCAAAACAGCCTTCTGGTCATGCCATTGCATTTGGAGCTCTTGGGTGGCCTGAAGGTTTTTACTGGCCTTTTTCATGTACTCAGCCATCCTAGATCTGAGGCCAAGTACATAGTCCACTATGTCTTGCTTTGGAGCTTTTAAAGGTTGTTCCCAACCCTTCTTAACAAGTGTTAGAGGACCTCTCACAGGGTGTCCAAATAGGAGTTCAAAGGGGCTGAAGCCCACTCCTTTTTGGGGTACCTCCCTGTAAGCAAAAAGGAGGCAAGGTAACAGGATATCCCATCTCCTGCAGAGTTTTTCAGGGAGTCCCATAATCATGCCTTTGAGAGGTTTGTTAAATCTCTCCACCAGTCCATTTGTTTGTGGATGATAGGGTGTGGTGAAGTTGTATGTAACTCCACACTCCTTCCACATGGCCTTTAAGTAAGCAGACATGAAATTGCTTCCCCTGTCTGACACCACCTCTTTTGGGAAGCCCACCCTGGAAAAGATTCCCAGGAGGGCCTTTGCCACTGCAGGAGCTGTAGGGGTCCTTAGAGGAATTGCTTCAGGATATCTGGTGGTATGGTCCACTACCACTAAGATAAACCTATTGCCTGAAGCAGTA
The DNA here is from genome assembly GCF_031143425.1 of Pleurodeles waltl. Lineage (NCBI taxonomy): Eukaryota > Metazoa > Chordata > Amphibia > Caudata > Salamandridae > Pleurodeles > Pleurodeles waltl. The sequence goes on along the minus strand of NC_090437.1, from coordinate 1,355,769,090 downwards.
GGAGGGTAAAGGGGGCCAACTATGTCAACCCCTACCCTTTCTAAGGGAACCCCAACCACAGGCAGTGGAATAAGGGGTGCCTTTGGAGTGCCACCTGTCTTGCCACTGGCTTGACAGGTTTCACAGGACTTACAAAATTCTTTTGTGTCCTCTGACATTCTAGGCCAATGAAACAAGGGGACAAGCCTGTCCCAAGTTTTCATTTGCCCTAAATGTCCAGCTAAGGGAATGTCGTGGGCTAGAGTTAGGAGGAACTTTCTGTACTCCTGAGGAATCACCAATCTCCTGGCAGCTCCAGGTTTTGGATCCCTTGCTTCAGTGTACAAGAGGTTGTCCTCCCAGTAAACTCTGTGAGAGTCACTGACATCCCCATTTGCTTGTTTGACAGCTTGCTGCCTTAGACCCTCTAGTGTGGGACAGGTCTGCTGTGCCACACTCAGCTCCTCGATGGCAGGCCCCCCTTCACCCAAAAGCTCAGCAGTGTCTGCTTCCAGCTCCTCTGGTGTAGGTTCTGCACAGGGTGGAAATTCTTCTTCCTCAGAAGAAGAATCCACTGTAGAGGGAGGGATAGTAGGTAGTGATTTACTTCTACTAGCCCTAGCTTTAGGGAGCACATGGTCCATTCTTCCAGGATCCAAGTCACCCTGTCCTTTTTGCTTTTTGGCCTGAGCCCTGGTTAAAGCAAACATATGCCCTGGAATGCCCAGCATTGCTGCATGGGCCTCCAACTCCACATCTGACCAAGCTGATGTCTCTAAATCATTCCCTAGTAGACAGTCTACAGGTAAATCTGAGGCAACCACAACTTTCTTTGGACCAGTAACCCCCCCAGTTGAGATTTACAACAGCCATGGGGTGGCTAAGTGTGTTGTTGTGAGCATCGGTTACTTGGTACTGGTGACCAAGTAGGTGTTGTTCAGTGTGGACCAGTTTCTCTATTACCATTGTAACACTGGCACCTGTGTCCCTGTAGGCCTGAACCTCAACACCATTTTTTAGGGGTAGTTGCTTGTACATATCCATGTTAAGAGGACAAGCAACTAAGGTGGCTAAATCAATAGCCCCCTCAGAGACTAACACAGCCTCTGTGGTCTCCCTAACAAGACCAACCCCAACTAAGTTGCCAAAAGTGAGCCCAGCTACTCCCTTGGATTGGCTATTAGTAGGTTTGCTCCCACCACCACAGCTATTACTAGGGGCACTAGGTGTAGCAGCAGGGGTTGTAGTGGTAGGAGGCTTGGTGCTTTTCTTTGGACAACTAGGATCTGTTGTCCAATGGCCTTTTATTTTACAGAAATAGCACCATGGTTTCTTTTCTTTGTTTTGATTTGAAGAGGATGTGGACCCACCACCCCCACCAGAGTGTTTTTGTGGGCCTGATGAAGACTAATTTTTAGATTTGTCCCCACCCTTGTCAGAAGACTTACCATCCTTCGTCTTGCCATCCTTGTCACCCCCGTATGAACTTTTCTGTTCACTCTTGTTCTGACCCATTTGTCTGCCTTCTTTCCCAATTCTTGGGGAGAGGTCAGATCAGAGTCCGCCAGGTACTGGTGCAACAAATCAGACACACAATTATTAAGAATATGCTCCCTCAGGATTAAGTTATACAGGCTTTCATAATCAGTAACTTTACTGCCATGTAACCACCCCTCCAAGGCCTTCACTGAGTGGTCAACAAAGTCTACCCAGTCTTGTGAAGACTCCTTTTTGGTTTCTCTGAACTTCATCCTGTACTGTTCAGTGGTTAAGCCATAACCATCTAAGAGTGCATTCTGAAGAACTGCAAAATTATTGGCATCACTTTCTTTCACAGTAAGGAGCCTATCCCTACCCTTTCCACTAAATGATAGCCATAGGATAGCAGCCCACTGCCTTTGAGGGACATCCTGTACAACACAGGCCCTCTCAAGTGCAGCAAACCACTTGTTAATGTCATCCAACTCCTTATAAGGGGGAACTATCTTGTGCAGATTCCTAGAATCATGCTCTTTTGCAGGATGACTATTTTGAATACTGCTGCTGCCACTATGGGTTTCTAAACCCAATTTCTGTCTTTCTCTTTCTATCTCTAAGGACTGCCTATCTAAATCCAGCTGTTGCTTCTTGAGCTTCAGCCTGGATTGTTCCACTCTCAATCTATTGAGCTCCCTTTCTAACACTCTGTCATCAGGGTGGGTGGGTAGGGCATGTCTTGAAACAGAGGAATGGTGAGAATGAACAGAAGGAGACCTGGCCCTAACAGATGTCACACTAACATTCTGGCCTACAGAGGTGATACTTCTACTGTGATGAGAAACAACACTATTACTGTGATGTGAATTCACATCAGAACCAGCTATGCTAGGTGAATTGCTAGGGGGCAGGCTGGAAAGCTTCCCTCCCACATCTTTTGCTAGGGGTGCCCCAGAATCAGAGTGGGAACCATCAGCTAAATTCTCACCAGAGGGCCACCTAAGGTCTTATCTTGTTCAATGAGCATATTAACCAACAGTTGTCTTGAGGGATTCTTCCCTACCCCTAAACCTCTATCTATACAGAGACTCCTTGCTTCCTTCCAGCTAAGGTTGTCATACGTTATGTTGGACAGATCAAGAGTTTGGCCTGTACCAGACATTTTAGACAGTGTTTAAGGGATAGAAAAAGGGAGAAAAAAAGTTTTTCAGAACTTTTGGAAAGACAGAGAAAAAACTTTTTAAACTTTTTAAGAACTTTTTAGAAAGTTTAGAGGTACTTTTCAGCACTTAGAAAAGAAGTGAAAGGAGAAAAGCAAAACTTTTTGGTTAGGTGTACATATACTGAACTTGTTTTGTATATTTTTCTCTTATGAAAAGTACAATGACAAAAGTGGTAAGTAGTTGCAAGTACTTATGCCACCGCTGCACAACCAATGTAGGAGGCTGGACTGGCTTGTTGTGAGTACCAAGGGGTACTTACACCTTGCACCAGGCCCAGGTATCCCTTATTAGTGTATAGGGGTGTCTAGCAGCTTAGGCTGATAGAAAAGGTAGCTTAGCAGAGCAGCTTAGGCTGAACTAGGAGACGGGTGAAGCTCCTACAGTACCACTAGTGTCATATGCACAATATCATAAGAAAACACAATACACAGATATACTAAAAATAAAGGTACTTTATTTTTATGACAATATGCCAAAAGTATCTCAGTGAGTACCCTCAGTATGAGGATAGCAAATATACACAAGATATATGTACACAAAACCAAAAATATGCAGTATAGTATTAGAAAACAGTGCAACCAATGTAAAGTTACAATAGGATGCAATGGGGACACATAGGGATAGGGGCAACACAAACCATATACTCCAAAAGTGGAATGCGAACCACGAATGGACCCCAAACCTATGTGACCTTGTAGAGGGTCGCTGGGACTGTAAGAAAACAGTGAGGGTTAGAAAAATAGCCAACCCCAAAACCCTGAAAAGTGAGTGCAAAGTGCACTAAAGTTCCCCAAAGAGCACAGAAGTCGTGATAGGGGAATTCTGCAGGAAAGGCCAAAACCAGCAATGCAACAACGATGGATTTCCAGACGAGGGTACCTGTGGAAGAAGGGGACCAAGTCCAAAAGTAACGATCAAGTCGAGAGTGGGCAGATGCCCAGGAAATGCCAGCTGTGGGTGCAAAGAAGCTGCTACTGGACAGTAGAAGCTGAGGATTCTGCAAGAACGACAAGGACTAGAAACTTCCCCTTTGGAGGATATATGTCCCACGCCATGGAGAGTTGTGCAGAAGTGTTTTCCTGTGGAAAGATTGTAAACAAGCCTTGCTAACTGCAAAGCTTGCAATTGGGGTTTTTGGGTGCTGCTGTGGCCCAGGAGGGACCAGGATGTCGCCAATTGTGTCTGGGGACAGAGGAGGCGTCGAGCAAGACAAGGAGTCCTCTCAGAAGCAGGCAGCACCCACAGAAGTGCCGGAATAGGCACTACAAAGTGGAGTGAAACGATGCTCACCCAAAGTTGCACAAAGGAGTCCCACGCCGCCAGAGGACAACTTAGGAGGTCGTGCAATGCAGGTTAGAGTGCCGTGGACCCAGGCTGGAATGTACACAAAGGATTTCCGCCGGAAGTGCACGGAGGCCGGAGTAGCTGCAAAAGTCGCGGTTCCCAGCAATGCAGTCTGGCGTGGGGAGGCAAGGACTTACCTCCACCAAACTTGGACTGAAGAGTCACTGGACTGTGGGAGTCACTTGGACAGAGTTGCTGGATTCAAGGGACCTCGCTCGTCTTGCTGAGAGGAGACCCAGGGTACCGGTGAAGCAGTTCTTTGGTGCCTGCGGTTGCAGGGGGACGATTCAGTCGACCCACGGGAGATTTCTTCGGAGCTTCTAGTGTAGAGAGGAGGCAGACTACCCCCACAGCATGCACCACCAGGAAAACAGTCGAGAAGGCGGCAGGATCAGCGTTACAGAGTTGCAGTAGTCGTCTTTGCTACTTTGTTGCAGTTTTGCAGGCTTCCAGCGCGGTCAGCAGTCGATTCCTTGGCAGAAGGTGAAGAGAGAGATGCAGAGGAACTCGGATGAGCTCTTGCATTCGTTATCTAAGGAATCCCCAAAGACAGAGACCCTAAATAGCCAGAAAAGAGGGTTTGGCTACTTAGGAGAGAGGATAGGCTAGCAACACCTGAAGGAGCCTATCAGAAGGAGTCTCTGACATCACCTGCTGGCCCTGGCCACTCAGAGCAGTCCAGTGTGCCAGCAGCACCTCTGTTTCCAAGATGGCAGTGGTCTGGAGCACACTGGAGGAGCTCTGGACACCTCCCAGGGGAGGTGCAGGTCAGGGGAGTGGTCACTCCCCTTTCCTTCGTCCAGTTTCGCGCCAGAGCAGGGCTGACGGTTCCCTTAACCGGTGTAGACTGGCTTATGCAGAAATGGGCACCATCTGTGCCCATGAAAGCATTTCCAGAGGCTGGGGGAGGCTACTCCTCCCTTGCCTGGACACCTTTTTCCAAAGGGAGAGGGTGTAACACCCTCTCTCTGAGGAAGTCCTTTGTTCTGCCTTCCTGGGCCAAGCCTGGCTGGACCCCAGGAGGGCAGAAACCTGTCTGAGGGGTTGGCAGTAGCAACAGCTGCAGTGAAACCCCTGAAAAGGCAGTTTGGCAGTACCCAGGTCTGTGCTAGAGACCTGTGGGATCATGGGATTGTGCCAACTATGCCAGGATGGTATAGAGGGGGCAATTCCATGATCATAGACATGTTACATGGCCATATTCGGAGTTACCATTGTGAAGCTACATATAGGTAGTGACCTATATGTAGTGCACGCGTGTAATGGTGTCCCCGCACTCACAAAGTCCGGGGAATTGGCCCTGAACAATGTGGGGGCACCTTGGCTAGTGCCAGGGTGCCCACACACTAAGTAACTTAGCACCCAACCTTTACCAGGTAAAGGTTAGACATATAGGTGACTTATAAGTTACTTAAGTGCAGTGTAAAATGGCTGTGAAATAACGTGGACGTTATTTCACTCAGGCTGCAGTGGCAGGCCTGTGTAAGAATTGTCAGAGCTCCCTATGGGTGGCAAAAGAAATGCTGCAGCCCATAGGGATCTCCTGGAACCCCAATACCCTGGGTGCCTCAGTACCATATACTAGGGAATTATAAGGGTGTTCCAGTATGCCAATGTAAATTGGTGAATTTGGTCGCCTGTTAGTGACAATTTGTACAGAGAGAGCATAACCACTGAGGTTCTGGTTAGGAGAGCCTCAGTGAGACAGTTAGGCACCACACAGGGAACACATACATATAGGCCACAAACCTATGAGCACTGGGGTCCTGACTAGCAGGATCCCAGTGACACATAACAAACATACTGAAAACATAGGGTTTTCACTATGAGCACTGGGCCCTGGCTAGCAGGATCCCAGTGAGACATTGAAAACACCCTGACATACACTCACAAACAGGCCAAAAGTGGGGGTAACAAGGCTAGAAAGAGGCTACTTTCTCACAACAAGTACCACAGGAGAGGCCCATGGACTTTCAGAGTGCTCAACCACTCCCAGTTCAAGCATTTTCTGAACTTCTTGTTTTATGCCGTCCCTGACATGGTCAGGCTGCCTATAGATCTTACTTTGGACAGGCAAGCTGTCTCCAGTATCTATAGTGTGCTCACACCAAGAAGTGGTGGCTGGCACAGTAGAAAATAGTTCAGAAAACTGACCCAGGAGATTTATGCAGTGGTCTTTCTGCTCAGCAGTAAGACAATCTGCTAACACTACACCTTCCACTAGAGCATCTTGTTCTGTGGAAGAGAAGAGATCAGGGAGAGGGTCACTCTCTTCTTCCTGTCCTTCATCTGTTGCCATGAGCAGGGTGAGACCAGCCCTGTCATAGTAGGGTTTCAGGCGATTGACATGGAGCACCCTAAGGGGACTCCTGGCAGTGCCTAAGTCAACCAAGTAGGTGACTTCTCCCTTCTTTTCAACAATAATGTGGGGTCCACTCCATTTGTCTTGGAGTGGTCTTGGGGCCACAGGCTCCAAGACCCACACTTTCTGCCCTGGTTGGTACTGAATCAGAACAGCCTTCTGGTCATGCCATTGCTTTTGGAGCTCTTGGCTGGCCTGAAGGTTTTTGCTGGCCTTTTTCATATACTCAGCCATTCTGGATCTTAGGCCAAGTACATAGTCCACTATGTCTTGCTTAGGAGCTTATAAAGGTTGTTCCCAACCCTCCTTTACAAGTGTTAGAGGACCTCTAACAGGGTGTCCAAATAGGAGTTCAAAGGGGCTGAAGCCCACTCCTTTTTGGGGTACCTCCCTGTAAGCAAAAAGGAGGCAAGGTAATAGGACATCCCATCTCCTCCTGAGTTTTTCAGTGAGTACCATTATCATTCCTTTGAGAGTTTTGTTAAACCTCTCAACCAGTCCATTTGTTTGTGGATGATAAGGTGTGGTGAATTTGTATGTTACACCACATTCCTTCCACATGGCCTTTAAGTATGCAGGCATAAAGTTGATACCCCTGTCTGATACCACTTCTTTTGGGAAACCCACCCTGGAAAAGATTCCCAGGAGGGCCTTTGCCACTGCAGGAGCTGTAGTGGTCCTTAGAGGAATTGCTTCAGGATACCTTGTGGCATGGTCCAATACCACCAAGATAAACCTATTGCCTGAAGCAGTAGGAGGGTCAAGGGGGCCAACTATGTCAACCCTTACCCTTTCCAAGGGAACCCCAACCACAGGCAGTGGAAGAAGGGGAGCCTTTGGGGTGTGTAGGAAAGTACCATCTTGCCTGGCATGTTACCCCCATTTTTCACTGTATATATGTTGTTTTAGTTGTATGTGTCACTGGGACCCTGGTAACCCAGGGCCCCAGTGCTCATAAGTGTGCCTGAATGTGTTACCTGTGTAGTGACTAACTGTCTCACTGAGGCTCTGCTAATCAGAACCTCAGTGGTTATGCTCTCTCATTTCTTTCCAAATTGTCACTGACAGGCTAGTGACTATTTTTACCAATTTACATTGGCTTACTGGAACACCCTTATAATTCCCTAGTATATGGTACTGAGGTACCCAGGGTATTGGGGTTCCAGGAGATCCCTATGGGCTGCAGCATTTCTTTTGCCACCCATAGGGAGCTCTGACAATTCTTACACAGGCCTGCCACTGCAGCCTGAGTGAAATAACGTCCACGTTATTTCACAGCCATTTTACACTGCACTTAAGTAACTTATAAGTCACCTATATGTCTAACCTTTACCTGGTAAAGGTTAGGTGCAAAGTTACTTAGTGTGAGGGCACCCTGGCACTAGCCAAGGTGCCCCCACATTGTTCAGAGCCAATTCCCTGAACTTTGTGAGTGCGGGGACACCATTACACGCGTGCACTACATATAGGTCACTACCTATATGTAGCTTCACAATGGTAACTCCGAATATGGCCATGTAACATGTCTATGATCATGGAATTGCCCCCTCTATGCCATCCTGGCATAGTTGGCACAATCCCATGATCCCAGTGGTCTGTAGCACAGACCCTGGTACTGCCAAACTGCCCTTCCTGGGGTTTCACTGCAGCTGCTGCTGCTGCCAACCCCTCAGACAGGCATCTGCCCTCCTGGGGTCCAGCCAGGCCTGGCCCAGGATGGCGGAACAAAGAACTTCCTCTGAGAGAGGGTGTGACACCCTCTCCCTTTGGAAAATGGTGTGAAGGCAGGGGAGGAGTAGCCTCCCCCAGCCTCTGGAAATGCATTGTTGGGCACAGATGTGCCCAATTCTGCATAAGCCAGTCTACACCGGTTCAGGGACCCCTTAGCCCCTGCTCTGGCGCGAAACTCGACAAAGGAAAGGGGAGTGACCACTCCCCTGACCTGCACCTCCCCTGGGAGGTGTCCAGAGCTCCTCCAGTGTGCTCCAGACCTCTGCCATCTTGGAAACAGAGGTGCTGCTGGCACACTGGACTGCTCTGAGTGGCCAGTGCCACCAGGTGACGTCAGAGACTCCTGCTGATAGGCCCCTTCAGGTGTTAGTAGCCTATCCTCTCTCCTAGGTAGCCAAACCCTCTTTTCTGGCTATTTAGGGTCTCTGTCTCTGGGGAAACTTTAGATAACGAATGCAAGAGCTCATCCGAGTTCCTCTGCATCTCTCTCTTCACCTTCTGCCAAGGAATCGACTGCTGACCGCGCTGGAAGCCTGCAAACCTGCAACATAGTAGCAAAGACGACTACTGCAACTCTGTAACGCTGATCCTGCCGCCTTCTCGACTGTTTTCCTGGTGGTGCATGCTGTGGGGGTAGTCTGCCTCCTCTCTGCACCAGAAGCTCCGAAGAAATCTCCCGTGGGTCGACGGAATCTTCCCCCTGCAACCGCAGGCACCAAAAAGCTGCATTACCGGTCCCTTGGGTCTCCTCTCAGCACGACGAGCGAGGTCCCTCGAATCCAGCGTCTCTGTCCAAGTGACCCCCACAGTCCAGTGACTCTTCAGTCCAAGTTTGGTGGAGGTAAGTCCTTGCCTCACCTCGCTAGACTGCATTGCTGGGAACCGTGACTTTTGCAGCTACTCCGGCCTCCGTGCACTTCCGGCGGAAATCCTTTGTGCACAGTCCAGCCTGGGTCAACGGCACTCTAACCTGCATTGCACGACCTCCTAAGTTGTTCTCCGGCGACGTGGGACTTCTTTGTGCGACTTCGGGTGAGCACTGTTTCACGTATCCTCGTAGTGCCTGTTTCTGGCACTTCTCCGGGTGCTACCTGCTGCTGAGAGGGCTCCTTGTCTTGCTCGACGTCCCCTCTTCCTCCTGGTCCAATTTGCGACCTCCTGGTCCCTCCTGGGCCACAACAGCTTCCAAAAACGCTAACCGCACGATTTGCAGCTAGCAAGGCTTGTTGGCGTTCTTTCGGCGGGAAAACACTTCTGCACGACTCTCCACGGCAAGGCAGATGCGTCCACCAAAGGGGAAGTCTCTAACCCTTTTCGTTCCTGCAGAAACCTCCGCTTCTTCTGTCCAGTAGAAGCTTCTTTGCATCCACAGCTGGCAATTCCTGGGCATATGCCCATCTCCGACTTGCTTGTGACTTTTGGACTTGGTCCCCTTGTTCCACAGGTACCCTAGATTGGAAATCCACAGTTGTTGCATTGTTGGTTTGTGTCTTTCCTGCATTATTCCTCTAACACGACTTCTTTGTCCTTAGGGGGACTTTAGTGAACTTTGCACTCACTTTTCAGGGTCTTGGGGAGGGTTATATTTCTAACTCTCACTATTTTCTAATAGTCCCAGCGACCCTCTACAAGGTCACATAGGTTTGGGGTCCATTCGTGGTTCGCATTCCACTTTTGGAGTATATGGTTTGTGTTGCCCCTATCCCTATGTTTCCCCATTGCATCCTATTGTAACTATACATTGTTTGCACTGTTTTCTAAGACTATACTGCATATTTTTGCTATTGTGTATATATATCTTGTGTATATTTCCTATCCTCTCACTGAGGGTACACTCTAAGATACTTTGGCATATTGTCATAAAAATAAAGTACCTTTATTTTTAGTATAACTGTGTATTGTGTTTTCTTATGATATTGTGCATATGACACTAGGTGGTACTGTAGTAGCTTCACACGTCTCCTAGTTCAGCCTAAGCTGCTCTGCTAAGCTACCATTATCTATCAGCCTAAGTTGCTAGACACCCTATACACTAATAAGGGATAACTGGGCCTGGTGCAAGGTGCAAGTACCCCTTGGTACTCACTACAAGCCAGTCCAGCCTCCTACAGCTCTTGCATTCGTTATCTAAAGAATCCCCAAAGACAGAGACCCTAAAAAGCCAGAAAAGAGGGTTTGGCTACTTAGGAGAGAAGATAGGCTAGCAACACCTGAAGGAGCCTATCAGAAGGAGTCTCTGACGTCACCTGCTGGCACTGGCCACTCAGAGCAGTCCAGTGTGCCAGCAGCACCTCTGTTTCCAAGATGGCAGAGGTCTGGAGCACACTGGAGGAGCTCTGGGCACCTCCCAGGGGAGGTACAGGTCAGGGGAGTGGTCACTTCCCTTTTCTTTGTCCAGTTTCGCGCCAGAGCAGGGCTAAGGGGTCCCTGAACCGGTGTAGACTGGCTTATGCAGAAATAGGCACCATGTGTGCCCATGAAAGCATTTCCAGAGGCTGGGGGAGGCTACTCCTCCCCTGCCTTCACACCGTTTTCCAAAGGGAGAGGGTGTAACACCCTCTCTCAGAGGAAGTCCTTTGTTCTGCCATCCTGGGCCAGGCCTGGCTGGACCCCAGGAGGGCAGAAGCCTGTCTGAGGGGTTGGCAGCAGCAGCAGCTGCAGTGAAACCCCGGGAAAGGCAGTTTGGCAGTACCAGGGTCTGTGCTACAGACCACTGGGATCATGGGATTGTGCCAACTGTGCCAGGATGGCATAGAGGGGGCAATTCCATAATCATAGACATATTACATGGCCATATTCGGAGTTACCATTGTGAAGCTACATATAGGTAGTGACCTATATGTTGTCCACGCGTGTAATGGTGTCCCCGCACTCACAAAGTCCTGGGAATTGGCCCTGAACAATGTGGGGGCACCTTGGCTAGTGCCAGGGTGCCCTCACACTAAGTAACTTGGCACCCAACCTTTACCAGGTAAAGGTTAGACATATAGGTGACTTATAAGTTACTTAAGTGCAGTGTAAAATGGCTGTGAAATAACGTGGACGTTATTTCACTCAGGCTGCAGTGGCAGGACTGTGTAAGAATTGTCAGAGCTCCCTATGGGTGGCAAAAGAAATGCTGCAGCCCATAGGGATCTCCTGGAACCCCAATACCCTGGGTACCTCAGTACCATATACTAGGGAATTATAAGGGTGTTCCAGTAAGCCAATGTAAATTGGTAAAATTGGTCACTCCCCTTTCCTTTGTCCAGTTTCGCGCCAGAGCAGGGCTGAGGGGTCCCTGAACCGGTGTAGACTGGCTTATGCAGAGATGGGCACCATCTATGCCCATGAAAGCATTTCCAGAGGCTGGGGGAGGCTACTCCTCCCCAGCCCTGACACCTTATTCCAAAGGGAGAGGGTGTAACACCCTCTCTCTGAGGAAGTCCTTTCTTCTGCCTTCCTGGGCCAAGCCTGGCTGGACCCCAGGAGGGCAGAAACCTGTCTGAGGGGTTGGCAGCAGCAGCAGCTGCAGTGAAACCCCTGAAAAGGCAGTTTGGCAGTACCTGGGTCTGTGCTAGAGACCCGTGGGATCATGGGATTGTGCCAACAATGCCAGGATGGCATTGGGGGGGCAATGCCATGATCATAGACATTTTACATGGCCATATTCGGAGTTACCATTGTGAAGCTACACATAGGTAGTGACCTATATGTAGTGCACGCGTGTAATGGTGTCCCCGCACTCACAAAGTCCGGGGAATTGGCCCTGAACAATGTGGGGGCACCTTGGCTAGTGCCAGGGTGCCCACACACTAAGTAACTTAGCACCCAACCTTTACCAGGTAAAGGTTAGACATATAGGTGACTTATAAGTTACTTAAGTGCAGTGTAAAATGGTTGTGAAATAACGTGGACGTTATTTCACTCATCTGCAGTGGCAGGCCTGTGTAAGAATTGTCAGAGCTCCCTATGGGTGGCAAAAGAAATGCTGCAGCCTATAGGGATCTCTTGGAACCCCAATACCCTGGGTACCTCAGTACCATATACTAGGGAATTTTAAGGGTGTTCCAGTATGCCAATGTAAATTGGTAAAATTGGTCACTAGCCTGTTAGTGACAATTTGTAAAGAGAGAGCATAACCACTGAGGTTCTGGTTAGCAGAGCCTCAGTGAGACAGTTAGGCATCACACAGGGAACACATACCTATAGGTCACAAACTTATGAGCACTGGGGTCCTGACTAGCAGGGTCCCAGTGACACATAACAAACATACTGAAAACATAGGGTTTTCACTATGAGCACTGGGCCCTGGCTAGCAGGATCTCAGTGAGACAGTGAAAACACCCTGACATACACTCACAAACAGGCCAAAAGTGGGGGTAACAAGGCTAGAAAGAGGCTACTTTCTCACAGGAGGGATAGTAGGTAGTGTTTTACCTTTACTAACCCTAGCTTTAGGGAGCACTTGGTCCATTCTTCCAGGATCCAAGTCACCCTGTCCTTTTTGCTTTTTGGCCTGAGCCCTGGTTAAAGCAAAAATATGCCCTGGAATGCCCAGCATTGCTGCATGGGACTCCAACTCCACATCTGACCAAGCTGATGTCTCTAAATCGTTCCCTAGTAGACAGTCTACAGGTAAATCTGAGGCAACCACAACTTTCGTTGGACCAGTAACCCCCCCCCCAGTTGAGATTTACAACAGCCATGGGGTGGCTAAGTGTGTTGTTATGAGCATCAGTTACTTGGTACTGGTGACCAAGTAGGTGTTGTTCAGGGTGGACCAGTTTCTCTATTTCCATGGTAACACTGGCACCTGTGTCCCTGTAGGCCTGAACCTCAACACCATTTATTAGGGGTAGCTGCTTGTACTTATCCATATTAAGGGGACAAGCAACCAAGGTGGCTAAATCAATAGCCCCCTCAGAGACTAACACAGCCTCTGTGGTCTCCCTAACAAGACCAACTCCAACTAAATTACCAAAAGTGAGCCCAGCTACTCCCTTGGATTGGCTATTAGTAGGTTTGCTCCCACCACCACTGCTATTAGTAGGGACACTAGGTGTAGCAGCAGGGGTTGTAGTGATAGGAGGCTTGGTGCTTTTCTTTGGACAACTGGGATCTGTTGTCCAATGGCCTTTAATTTTACATAAATAGCACCATGGTTTCTTTTCTTTGTTTTGATTTGAAAAGGATTTGGACCCACCACCCCCACCAGAGTGTTTTTGTGGGCCTGGTGAAGACTCATCCCAACCCTTGTCAGAAGACTTACCATCCTTCTTCTTGCCATCCTTGTCACCCCCTGTATGAACTTTTCTGTTCACCCTTGTTCTGACCCATTTGTCTGCCTTCTTTCCCAATTCTTGGGGAGAGGTCAGATCAGAGTCTACCAGGTACTGGTGTAACAAATCAGATACACAATTATTAAGAATATGCTCTCTCAGGATTAAGTTATACAGGCTTTCATAGTCAGAAACTTTACTGCCATGTAACCACCCCTCCAAGGCCTTCACTGAATGGTCAACAAAGTCTACCCAGTCTTGTGAAGACTCCTTTTTGGTTTCTCTAAACTTCAGCCTGTACTGTTCAGTGGTTAAGCCATAACCATCTAGGAGTGCATTCTTAAGAACTGTAAAATTATTGGCATCACTTTCCTTTACAGTAAGGAGCCTATCCCTACCCTTTCCACTGCAAGATTAACATGGGATAGCAGCCCACTGCCTTTGAGGGACCTCCTGTACAACACAGACCCTCTCAAGTGCAGCAAACCACTTGTTAATGTCATCCCCCTCCTTATAAGGGGGAACTATCTTGTGCAGATTCCTAGAATCATGCTCTTTTTCAGGATGACTATCTGTAATACTGCTGCTGCCACCATGGGGTCCTAACCCCAACCTCTGTCTTTCTCTTTCTAAATCAAAGAACTGCCTATCTAAATCCAGCTGTTGCTTCTTGAGCTTCAGCCTGGATTCTTCCACTCTCATTCTATTGAGTTCCCTTTCTAACACTCTGTCTTCAGGGAGGGTGGGTTGGGCATGCCTTGACACAGAAGAATGGTGTGAATGAACAGAGGGAGACCTGTCCCTAACAGATGGCTCTCTAACAGCCTGGCCTACAGAAGTCACACTCCTACTGTGATGAGAAGTAACACTTTTACTGTGATGTGAAGTCACTTTAGTACCAGCTATGCTAGGTGGCCTGCTAAGGGGCAGGTTGGGAAGGTATCCTTCTAACCCCTTTCCTAGGGGTGCCCCAGAATCAGAGTGGGAACCATCAGCTAATTTCTCAACAGAAGTGCCAACTAAGGTCTTATCTTGTTCAATGAGCATATTACAGTTGTCTTGAGGGATTTTTCCCTACCCCTAAACCTCTATCTATGCAGAGACTCCTTGCTTCCTTCCAGCTAAGGTTGTCATAAGCTATGCTGGCTAGATCAAGAGTTTGGCCTGTACCAGACATGATAGACAAGAGTTTAAGGGACAGAAAAAGAAAGAAAACGTTTCAGAACTTTTTAAAGAACAGAAAAAAAACTTTAAAAACTTTTTAAGAACTTTTTGAAGGTTTTACAGGTACTTTTCAGCACTTAGTAAAGAAGTGAGAGGAGAAAAGCAAAACGTTTTGGTTAGGTGTACATACACTGAACTTGTTTTGTATATTTTTCTCTTATGAAAAGTACAAAAATGACAAAGTGGTAAATAGTTGCAAAGTACTTATCCCACCGCTGCACAACTAATGTAGGAGGCTGGACTGGCTTGTAGTGAGTACCCACCCAGCGTTCCCCCAAGTCTCCCGATAAAAATGATACCTCACTTGTGTGGGTAGTCCTAGCGCCCGCGACAGGAAATGTCCCAAAACACAAAGTGGGAACATCCAATTTTGTGACAGAAAACAGAGCTGTTTTTTGCAAAGTGCCTACCTGTAGATTTTGGCCTCTAGCTCAGCCGGCACCTAGGGAACCTACCAAACCTGTGCATTTTTGAAAACTAGATACCTAGGGGATTCCAAGATGGGGTGACTTGTGGGGCTCTGACCAGGTTTTGTTACCCAGAATCCTTTGCAAACCTCAAAAGGTGGTTAAAATATTTTCCTCACATTTCGGTTACAGAAAGTTCTGGAATCTGAGAGGAGCCACAAATTTCCTTTCACCCAGCGTTCCCCCAAGTCTCCCGATAAAAATGGTACCTCACTTGAGTGGGTAGGCCTAGCACCCGCGACAGGATATGCCCCAAAACACAACGTGGACACATCACAGAAAACAGAGCTGTTTTTTGCAAAGTGCCTACCTGTAGATTTTGGCCTCTAGCTCAGCCGGCACCTAGGGAAACCTACCAAACCTGTGCATTTTTTAAAACTAGAGACCTAGGGGAATCCAAGATGGGGTGACTTGTGGGGCTCTGACCAGGTTCTGTTACCCAGAATCCTTTGCAAATCTCAAAATTTGGCTAAAAAAAACACATTTTCCTCACATTTTAGTGACAGAAAGTTCTGGAATATGAGATGAGCCACAAATTTTCTTCCACCCAGAGTTCCCGCAAGTCTCCCGATAAAAATGATACCTCACTTGTGTGGGTAGTCCTAGCGCCCACGACAGGAAATGTCCCAAAACACAAAGTGGGCACATCCCATTTTTTGACAGAAAACAGAGCTGGTTTTTGCAAAGTGCCTACCTGTAGATTTTGGCCTCTAGCTCAGCCGGCACCTAGGGAAACCTACCAAACCTGTGCATTTTTGAAAACTAGAGACCTAGGGGAATCCAAGATGGGGTGACTTGTGGGGCTCTGACCAGGTTCTGTTACCCAGACTCCTTTGCCAACCTCAAAATCTGGCTAAAAAATACACATTTTCCTCACATTTCGGTTACAGAAAGTTCTGGAATCTGAGAGGAGCCACAAATTTCCTTCCACCCAGCGTTCCCCCAAGTCTCCCGATACAAATGGTACCTCACTTGTGTGGGTAGGCCTAGCGCCCGCAACAGGATATGCCCCAAAACACAACGTGGACACATCACAGAAAACAGAGCTGTTTCTTTGCAAAGTGCCTACCTGTAGATTTTGGCCTCTAGCTCAGCCGGCACCTAGGGAAACCTACCAAACCTGTGCATTTTTTAAAACTAGAGACCTAGGGGAATCCAAGATGGGGTAACTTGTGGGGCTCTGACCAGGTTCTGTTACCCAGAATCCTTTGCAAACCTCAAAATGTGGCTAAAAAAACACATTTTCCTCACATTTTGGTGACAGAAAGTTCTGGAATCTGAGCTGAGCCACAAATTTCCTTCCACCCAGCATTCCCGCAAGTCTCCCGATAAAAATGATACCTCACTTGTGTGGGTAGTCCTAGCGCCCACGACAGGAAATGTCCCAAAACACAAAGTGGGCACATCCCATTTTTTGACAGAAAACAGAGCAGTTTTTTGCAAAGTGCCTACCTGTAGATTTTGGCCTCTAGCTCAGCCGGCACCTAGGGAAACCTACCAAACCTGTGCATTTTTGAAAACTAGAGACCTAGGGGAATCCAAGATGGGGTGACTTGTGGGGCTCTGACCAGGTTCTGTTACCCAGAATCCTTTGCAAACCTCAAAATGTGGCTAAAAAAACACATTTTCCTCACATTTTGGTGACAGAAAGTTCTGGAATCTGAGATGAGCCACAAATTTCCTTCCACCCAGCGTTCCCGCAAGTCTCCCGATAAAAATGATACCGCACTTGTGTGGGTAGTCCTAGCGCCCACGACAGGAAATGTCCCAAAACACAAAGTGGGCACATCCCATTTTTTGACAGAAAACAGAGTTGTTTTTTGCAAAGTGCCTACCTGTAGATTTTGGCCTCTAGCTCAGCCGGCACCTAGGGAAACCTACCAAACCTGTGCATTTTTGAAAACTAGAGACCTAGGGGAATCCAAAATGGGGTGACTTGTGGGGCTCTGACCAGGTTCTGTTACCCAGAATCCTTTGCAAACCTCAAAAGGTGGCTAAAATATTTTCCTCACATTTCGGTTACAGAAGGTTCTGGAATCTGAGAGGAGCCACAAATTTCCTTCCACCCAGCATTCCCCCAAGTCTCCCGATAAAAATGGTACCTCACTTGAGTGGGTAGGCCTAGCACCCGCGACAGGATATGCCCCAAAACACAACGTGGACACATTACAGAAAACAGAGCTGTTTTTTGCAAAGTGCCTACCTGTAGATTTTGGCCTCTAGCTCAACCGGCACCTAGGGAAACCTACCAAACCTGTGCATTTTTAAAAACTAGAGACCAAGGGGAATCCAAGATGGGGTATCTTGTGGGGCTCTGACCAGGTTCTGTTACCCAGAATCCTTTGCAAACCTCAAAATGTGGCTAAAAAAACACATTTTCCTCACATTTTAGTGACAGAAAGTTCTGGAATCTGAGATGAGCCACAAATTTCCTTCCACCCAGCGTTCCCGCAAGTCTCCCGATAAAAACGATACCTCACTTGTGTGGGTAGTCCTAGCGCCCATGACAGGAAATGTCCCAAAACACAAAGTGGGCACATCCCATTTTTTGACAGAAAACAGAGCTGGTTTTTGCAAAGTGCCTACCTGTAGATTTTGGCCTCTAGCTCAGCCGGCACCTAGGGAAACCTACCAAACCTGTGCATTTTTGAAAACTAGAGACCTAGGGGAATCCAAGATGGGGTGACTTGTGGGGCTCTGACCAGGTTCTGTTACCCAGACTCCTTTGCCAACCTCAAAATCTGGCTAAAAAATACACATTTTCCTCACATTTCGGTTACAGAAAGTTCTGGAATCTGAGAGGAGCCACAAATTTCCTTCCACCCAGCGTTCCCCCAAGTCTCCCGATACAAATGGTACCTCACTTGTGTGGGTAGGCCTAGCGCCCGCAACAGGATATGCCCCAAAACACAACGTGGACACATCACAGAAAACAGAGCTGTTTCTTTGCAAAGTGCCTACCTGTAGATTTTGGCCTCTAGCTCAGCCGGCACCTAGGGAAACCTACCAAACCTGTGCATTTTTTAAAACTAGAGACCTAGGGGAATCCAAGATGGGGTAACTTGTGGGGCTCTGACCAGGTTCTGTTACCCAGAATCCTTTGCAAACCTCAAAATGTGGCTAAAAAAACACATTTTCCTCACATTTTGGTGACAGAAAGTTCTGGAATCTGAGATGAGCCACAAATTTCCTTCCACCCAGCGTTCCCGCAAGTCTCCCGATAAAAATGATACCTCACTTGTGTGGGTAGTCCTAGCGCCCACGACAGGAAATGTCCCAAAACACAAAGTGGGCACATCCCATTTTTTGACAGAAAACAGAGCAGTTTTTTGCAAAGTGCCTACCTGTAGATTTTGGCCTCTAGCTCAGCCGGCACCTAGGGAAACCTACCAAACCTGTGCATTTTTTAAAACTAGAGACCTAGGGGAATCCAAGATGGGGTGACTTGTGGGGCTCTGACCAGGTTCTGTTACCCAGAATCCTTTGCAAACCTCAAAATGTGGCTAAAAAAACACATTTTCCTCACATTTTGGTGACAGAAAGTTCTGGAATCTGAGATGAGCCACAAATTTCCTTCCACCCAGCGTTCCCGCAAGTCTCCCGATAAAAATGATACCGCACTTGTGTGGGTAGTCCTAGCGCCCACGACAGGAAATGTCCCAAAACACAAAGTGGGCACATCCCATTTTTTGACAGAAAACAGAGTTGTTTTTTGCAAAGTGCCTACCTGTAGATTTTGGCCTCTAGCTCAGCCGGCACCTAGGGAAACCTACCAAACCTGTGCATTTTTGAAAACTAGAGACCTAGGGGAATCCAAAATGGGGTGACTTGTGGGGCTCTGACCAGGTTCTGTTACCCAGAATCCTTTGCAAACCTCAAAAGGTGGCTAAAATATTTTCCTCACATTTCGGTTACAGAAGGTTCTGGAATCTGAGAGGAGCCACAAATTTCCTTCCACCCAGCATTCCCCCAAGTCTCCCGATAAAAATGGTACCTCACTTGAGTGGGTAGGCCTAGCACCCGCGACAGGATATGCCCCAAAACACAACGTGGACACATTACAGAAAACAGAGCTGTTTTTTGCAAAGTGCCTACCTGTAGATTTTGGCCTCTAGCTCAACCGGCACCTAGGGAAACCTACCAAACCTGTGCATTTTTAAAAACTAGAGACCAAGGGGAATCCAAGATGGGGTATCTTGTGGGGCTCTGACCAGGTTCTGTTACCCAGAATCCTTTGCAAACCTCAAAATGTGGCTAAAAAAACACATTTTCCTCACATTTTAGTGACAGAAAGTTCTGGAATCTGAGATGAGCCACAAATTTCCTTCCACCCAGCGTTCCCGCAAGTCTCCCGATAAAAACGATACCTCACTTGTGTGGGTAGTCCTAGCGCCCATGACAGGAAATGTCCCAAAACACAAAGTGGGCACATCCCATTTTTTGACAGAAAACAGAGCTGGTTTTTGCAAAGTGCCTACCTGTAGATTTTGGCCTCTAGCTCAGCCGGCACCTAGGGAAACCTACCAAACCTGTGCATTTTTGAAAACTAGAGACCTAGGGGAATCCAAGATGGGGTGACTTGTGGGGCTCTGACCAGGTTCTGTTACCCAGACTCCTTTGCCAACCTCAAAATCTGGCTAAAAAATACACATTTTCCTCACATTTCGGTTACAGAAAGTTCTGGAATCTGAGAGGAGCCACAAATTTCCTTCCACCCAGCGTTCCCCCAAGTCTCCCGATACAAATGGTACCTCACTTGTGTGGGTAGGCCTAGCGCCCGCAACAGGATATGCCCCAAAACACAACGTGGACACATCACAGAAAACAGAGCTGTTTCTTTGCAAAGTGCCTACCTGTAGATTTTGGCCTCTAGCTCAGCCGGCACCTAGGGAAACCTACCAAACCTGTGCATTTTTTAAAACTAGAGACCTAGGGGAATCCAAGATGGGGTAACTTGTGGGGCTCTGACCAGGTTCTGTTACCCAGAATCCTTTGCAAACCTCAAAATGTGGCTAAAAAAACACATTTTCCTCACATTTTGGTGACAGAAAGTTCTGGAATCTGAGATGAGCCACAAATTTCCTTCCACCCAGCGTTCCCGCAAGTCTCCCGATAAAAATGATACCTCACTTGTGTGGGTAGTCCTAGCGCCCACGACAGGAAATGTCCCAAAACACAAAGTGGGCACATCCCATTTTTTGACAGAAAACAGAGCAGTTTTTTGCAAAGTGCCTACCTGTAGATTTTGGCCTCTAGCTCAGCCGGCACCTAGGGAAACCTACCAAACCTGTGCATTTTTTAAAACTAGAGACCTAGGGGAATCCAAGATGGGGTGACTTGTGGGGCTCTGACCAGGTTCTGTTACCCAGAATCCTTTGCAAACCTCAAAATGTGGCTAAAAAAACACATTTTCCTCACATTTTGGTGACAGAAAGTTCTGGAATCTGAGATGAGCCACAAATTTCCTTCCACCCAGCGTTCCCGCAAGTCTCCCGATAAAAATGATACCGCACTTGTGTGGGTAGTCCTAGCGCCCACGACAGGAAATGTCCCAAAACACAAAGTGGGCACATCCCATTTTTTGACAGAAAACAGAGTTGTTTTTTGCAAAGTGCCTACCTGTAGATTTTGGCCTCTAGCTCAGCCGGCACCTAGGGAAACCTACCAAACCTGTGCATTTTTGAAAACTAGAGACCTAGGGGAATCCAAAATGGGGTGACTTGTGGGGCTCTGACCAGGTTCTGTTACCCAGAATCCTTTGCAAACCTCAAAAGGTGGCTAAAATATTTTCCTCACATTTCGGTTACAGAAGGTTCTGGAATCTGAGAGGAGCCACAAATTTCCTTCCACCCAGCATTCCCCCAAGTCTCCCGATAAAAATGGTACCTCACTTGAGTGGGTAGGCCTAGCACCCGCGACAGGATATGCCCCAAAACACAACGTGGACACATTACAGAAAACAGAGCTGTTTTTTGCAAAGTGCCTACCTGTAGATTTTGGCCTCTAGCTCAACCGGCACCTAGGGAAACCTACCAAACCTGTGCATTTTTAAAAACTAGAGACCAAGGGGAATCCAAGATGGGGTATCTTGTGGGGCTCTGACCAGGTTCTGTTACCCAGAATCCTTTGCAAACCTCAAAATGTGGCTAAAAAAACACATTTTCCTCACATTTTAGTGACAGAAAGTTCTGGAATCTGAGATGAGCCACAAATTTCCTTCCACCCAGCGTTCCCGCAAGTCTCCCGATAAAAACGATACCTCACTTGTGTGGGTAGTCCTAGCGCCCATGACAGGAAATGTCCCAAAACACAAAGTGGGCACATCCCATTTTTTGACAGAAAACAGAGCTGGTTTTTGCAAAGTGCCTACCTGTAGATTTTGGCCTCTAGCTCAGCCGGCACCTAGGGAAACCTACCAAACCTGTGCATTTTTGAAAACTAGAGACCTAGGGGAATCCAAGATGGGGTGACTTGTGGGGCTCTGACCAGGGTCTGTTACCCAGACACCTTTGCCAACCTCAAAATCTGGCTAAAAAATACACATTTTCCTCACATTTCGGTTACAGAAAGTTCTGGAATCTGAGAGGAGCCACAAATTTCCTTCTACCCAGCGTTCCCCCAAGTCTCCCGATACAAATGGTACCTCACTTGTGTGGGTAGGCCTAGAGCCCGCGACAGTATATGCCCCAAAACACAACGTGGACACATCACAGAAAACAGAGCTGTTTTTTGCGAAGTGCCTACCTGTAGATTTTGGCCTCTAGCTCAGCCGGCACCTAGGGAAACCTACCAAACCTGTGCATTTTTGAAAACTAGAGACCTAGGGGAATCCAAGATTGGGTGACTTGTGGGGCTCTGACCAGGTTCTGTTACCCAGAATCCTTTGCAAACCTCAAAATTTGGCTAAAAAAACACATGTTCCTCACATTTCTGTGACAGAAAGTTCTGTAATCTGAGAGGAGGCACAAATTTCCTTCCACCCAGCGTTCCCCAAGTCTCCCAATAAAAATGATACCTCACTCGTGTGGATAGTCCTAGCGCCCGCGAAAGGAAATGTCCCAAAACACAAAGTGGGCACATCCCATTTTTTGACAGAAAACAGAGCTGTTTTTTGCAGAGTGCCTACCTGTAGATTTTGGCCTCTAGCTCAGCCGGCACCTAGGGAAACCTACCAAACCTGTGCATTTTTGAAAACTAGAGACGTAGGGGAATCCAAGATGGGGTGACTTGTGGGGCTCTGACCAGGTTCTGTTACCCAGAATCCTTTGCAAACCTCAAAATTTGGCTAAAAAAACACATTTCCTCACATTTCGGTGACAGAAAGTTCTGGAATCGGAGAGGAGCCACAAATTTCCTTCCACCCAGCGTTCCCCCAAGTTTCCCGATAAAAATGGTACCTCACTTGTGTGGGTAGGCTTAGCGCCCGCGACAGGAAATGCCCCAAAATACAACATGGACACATCACAGAAAACAGAGCTGTTTTTTGCAAAGTGCCTACCTGTAGATTTTGGCCTCTAGCTCAGCCGGCACCTAGGGAAACCTACCAAACCTGTGCATTTTTGAAAACTAGAGACCTAGGGGAATCCAAGATTGGGTGACTTGTGGGGCTCTGACCAGGTTCTGTTACCCAGAATCCTTTGCAAACCTCAAAATTTGGCTAAAAAAACACATGTTCCTCACATTTCTGTGACAGAAAGTTCTGGAATCTGAGAGGAGGCACAAATTTCCTTCCACCCAGCGTTCCCCCAGGTCTCCCAATAAAAATTATACCTCACTCGTGTGGATAGTCCTAGTGCCCGCGACAGGAAATGTCCCAAAACACAAAGTGGGCACATCCCATTTTTTGACAGAAAACAGAGCTGTTTTTTGCAGAGTGCCTACCTGTAGATTTTGGCCTCTAGCTCAGCCGGCACCTAGGGAAACCTACCAAACCTGTGCATTTTTGAAAACTAGAGACGTAGGGGAATCCAAGATGGGGTGACTTGTGGGGCTCTGACCAGGTTCTGTTACCCAGAATCCTTTGCAAACCTCAAAATTTGGCTAAAAAAACACATTTCCACACATTTCGGTGACAGAAAGTTCTGGAATCTGAGAGGAGCCACAAATTTCCTTCCACCCAGCGTTCCCCCAAGTCTCCCGATAAAAATGGTACCTCACTTGAGTGGGTAGGCCTAGCACCCGCGACAGGATATGCCCCAAAACACAACGTGGACACATCACAGAAAACAGAGCTGTTTTTTGCAAAGTGCCTACCTGTAGATTTTGGCCTCTAGCTCAGCCGGCACCTAGGGAAACCTACCAAACCTGTGCATTTTTGAAAACTAGAGACCAAGGGGAATCCAAGATTGGGTAACTTGTGGGGCTCTGACCAGATTCTGTTACCCAGAATCCTTTTCAAACCTCAAAATTTGGCTAAAAAAACTCATTTTCCTCACATTTTGGTGACAGAAAGTTCTGGAATCTGAGATGAGCCACTAATTTCCTTCCACCCAGCGTTCCCGCAAGTCTCCCGATAAAAATGATACCTCACTTGTGTGGGTAGTCCTAGCGCCCACGACAGGAAATGTCCCAAAACACAAAGTGGGCACATCCCATTTTTTGACAGAAAACAGAGCTGTTTTTTGAAAAATGCCTACCTGTAGATTTTGGCCTCTAGCTCAGCCGGCACCTAGGGAAACCTACCAAACCTGTGCATTTTTGAAAACTAGAGACCTAGGGGAATCCAAGATGGGGTATCTTGTGGGGCTCTGACTGGGTTCTGTTACCCAGAATCCTTTGCAAACCTCAAAATGTGGCTAAAAAAACACATTTTCCTCACATTTTAGTGACAGAAAGTTCTGGAATCTGAGATGAGCAACAAATTTCCTTCCACCCAGCGTTCCCGCAAGTCTCCCGATAAAAATTATACCTCACTTGTGTGGGTAGTCCTAGCGCCCACGACAGGAAATGTCCCAAAACACAAAGTGGGCACATCCCATTTTTTGACAGAAAACAGAGCTGTTTTTTGCAAAGTGCCTACCTGTAGATTTTGGCCTCTAGCTCAGCCGTCACCTAGGGAAACCTACCAAACCTGTGCATTTTTTAAAACTAGAGACGTAGGGGAATCCAAGATGGGGTGACTTGTGGGACTCTGACCAGGTTCTGTTACCCAGATTCCTTTGCCAACCTCAAAATCTGGCTAAAAAATACACATTTTCCTCACATTTTGGTGACAGAAAGTTTTGGAATCTGAGAGGAGCCACAAATTTCCTTCCTCCCAGCGTTCCCCCAAGTCTCCAGATAAAAATGGTACCTCACTTGTGTGGGTAGGCCTAGCGCCCGCGACAGGATATGCCCCAAAACACAACGTGGACACATCACAGAAAACAGAGCTGTTTTTTGCGAAGTGCCTACCTGTAGGTTTTGGCCTCTAGCTCAGGGAAACCTAGGGAAACCTACCAAACCTGTGCATTTTTGAAAACTAGAGACCTAGGGGAATCCAAGATGGGGTGACTTGTGGGGCTCTGACCAGGTTCTGTTACCCAGAATCCTTTGCAAACCTCAAAATTTGGTTAAAAAAACACATGTTCCTCTCATTTCTGTGACAGAAAGTTCTGGAATCTGAGAGGAGGCACGAATTTCCTTCCACCCAGCATTCCCCCAAGTCTCCCAATAAAAATGATACCTCACTTGTGTGGGTAGTCCTAGCGCCCGCAACAGGAAATGTCCCAAAACACAAAGTGGGCACATCCCATTTTTTGACGAAAACAGAGCTGTTTTTTGCAAAGTGCCTACCTGTAGATTTTGGCCTCTAGCTCAGCCGGCACCTAGGGAAACCTACCAAACCTGTGCATTTTTGAAAAGTAGAGACCTAGGGGAATCCAAGATGGGGTGACTTGTGGGGCTCTGACCAGGTTCTGTTACCCAGAATCCTTTGCAAACCTCAACATTTTGTTAAAAAAACACATTTCCTCACATTTCGGTGACAGAAAGTTCTGGAATCTGAGAGGAGCCACAAATTTCCTTCCACCCAGCGTTCCCCCAAGTCTCCCGATAAAAATGGTACCTCACTTGTGTGGGTAGGCCTAGCGCCCGCGACAGGATATGCCCCAAAATACAACATGGACACATCACAGAAAACAGAGCTGTTTTTTGCAAAGTGCCTACCTGTAGATTTTGGCCTCCAGCTCAGCCGGCACCTAGGGAAACCTACCAAAGCTGTGCATTTTCTAAAACTAAAAACATAGGGGAATCCAAGATGGGGTGACGTGTGGGGCTCTGACCAGGTTCTGTTACCCAGAATCCTTTGCAAACCTCAAAATTTGGCTAAAAAAACATATTTTCCTCACATTTCGGTGACAGAAAGTTCTGGAATCTGAGAGGAGCCACAAATTTCCTTCCACCCAGCGTTCCCCCAAGTCTTCCGATAAAAATGGTACCTCACTTGTGTGGGTAGGCCTAACGCCCGCAACAGGATATGCCCCAAAACACAACGTGGACACATCACAGAAAACAGAGCTGTTTTTTGCAAAGTGCCTACCTGTAGATTTTGGCCTCTAGCTCAGCCGGCACCTAGGGAAACCTACCAAACCTGTGCATTTTTGAAAACTAGAGACCTAGGGGAATCCAAGATGGGGTGACTTGTGGGGCTCTGATTAGGTTCTTTTACCCAGAATCCTTTGCAAACATCAAAATTTGGCTAAAAAAACATATTTTCCTCACATTTCGGTGACAGAAAGTTCTGGAATCTGAGAGGAGCCACAATTTTCCTTCCATCCAGCGTTCCCCCAAGTCTCCCGATAAAAATGATACCTCACTTGTGTGGGTAGTCCTAGCACCCGCGACAGGAAATGTCCCAAAACACAAAATGGGCACATCCCATTTTTTGACAGAAAACAGAGCTGTTTTTTGCAAAGTGCCAACCTATAGATTTTGGCCTCTAGCTCAGCCGGCACCTAGGGAAACCTACCAAACCTGTGCATTTCTGAAAACTAGAGACCTAGGGGAATCCAAGATGGGGTGACTTGTGGGGCTCTGACCAGGTTCTGTTACCCAGAATCCTTTGCAAACCTCAAAATTTGGCTAAAAAAACACATTTCCTCACATTTAGGTGACAGAAAGTTCTGAAATCTGAGAGGAGCCACAAATTTCCTTACAAACCCAGCGTTCCCCCAAGTCTCCCGATAAAAATGGTACCTCACTTGTGTGGGTAGGCCTAGCGCCCGCGACAGGATATGCCCCAAAATACAACATGGACACATCACAGAAAACAGAGCTGTTTTTTGCAAAGTGCCTACAGTAGATTTTGGCCTCCAGCTCAGCCGGCACCTAGGGAAACCTACCAAAGCTGTGCATTTTTTAAAACTAGAGACATAGGGGAATCCAAGATGGGGTGACTTGTGGGGCTCTGACCAGGTTCTGTTACCCAGAATCCTTTGCAAACCTCAAAATTTGGCTAAAAAAACACATTTCCTCACATTTCGGTGACAGAAAGTTCTGGAATCTGAGAGGAGCCACAAATTTCCTTACAAACCCAGCGTTCCCCCAAGTCTCCCGAAAAAAATGATACCTCACTTGTGTGGGTAGTCCTTGCGCCCACGACAGGAAATGTCCCAAAACACAAAGTGGGCACATCCCATTTTTTGACAGAAAACAGAGCTGTTTTTTGCAAAGTGCCTACCTGTAGATTTTGGCCTCTAGCTCAGCCGGCACCTAGGGAAACCTACCAAACCTGTGCATTTTTAAAAACTAGAGACCAAGGGGAATCCAAGATGGGGTATCTTGTGGGGCTCTGACCAGGTTCTGTTACCCAGAATCCTTTGCAAACCTCAAAATGTGGCTAAAAAAACACATTTTCCTCACATTTTAGTGACAGAAAGTTCTGGAATCTGAGATGAGCCACAAATTTCCTTCCACCCAGCGTTCCCGCAAGTCTCCCGATAAAAATGATACCTCACTTGTGTGGGTAGTCCTAGCGCCCACGACAGGAAATGTCCCAAAACACAAAGTGGGCACATCCCATTTTTTGACAGAAAACAGAGCTGTTTTTTGCAAAGTGCCTACCTGTAGATTTTGGCCTCTAGCTCAGCCGGCACCTAGGGAAACCTACCAAACCTGTGCATTTTTGAAAACTAGAGACCTAGGGGAATCCAAGATGGGGTGACTTGTGGGGCTCTGACCAGGTTCTGTTACCCAGAATCCTTTGCAAACCTCAACATTTTGTTAAAAAAACACATTTCCTCACATTTCGGTGACAGAAAGTTCTGGAATCTGAGAGGAGCCACAAATTTCCTTCCACCCAGCGTTCCCCCAAGTCTCCCAATAAAAATGATACCTCACTCGTGTGGATAGTCCTAGTGCCCGCGACAGGAAATGTCCCAAAACACAAAGTGGGCACATCCCATTTTTTGACAGAAAACAGAGCTGTTTTTTGCAGAGTGCCTACCTGTAGATTTTGGCCTCTAGCTCAGCCGGCACCTAGGGAAACCTACCAAACCTGTGCATTTTTGAAAACTAGAGACGTAGGGGAATCCAAGATGGGGTGACTTGTGGGGCTCTGACCAGGTTCTGTTACCCAGAATCCTTTGCAAACCTCAAAATTTGGCTAAAAAAACACATTTCCTCACATTTCGGTGACAGAAAGTTCTGGAATCTGAGAGGAGCCACAAATTTCCTTCCACCCAGCGTTCCCCCAAGTCTCCCGATAAAAATGGTACCTCACTTGAGTGGGTAGGCCTAGCACCCGCGACAGGATATGCCCCAAAACACAACGTGGACACATCACAGAAAACAGAGCTGTTTTTTGCAAAGTGCCTACCTGTAGATTTTGGCCTCTAGCTCAGCCGGCACCTAGGGAAACCTACCAAACCTGTGCATTTTTGAAAACTAGAGACCAAGGGGAATCCAAGATTGGGTAACTTGTGGGGCTCTGACCAGATTCTGTTACCCAGAATCCTTTGCAAACCTCAAAATTTGGCTAAAAAAACTCATTTTCCTCACATTTTGGTGACAGAAAGTTCTAGAATCTGAGATGAGCCACTAATTTCCTTCCACCCAGCGTTCCCGCAAGTCTCCCGATAAAAATGATACCTCACTTGTGTGGGTAGTCCTAGCGCCCACGACAGGAAATGTCCCAAAACACAAAGTGGGCACATCCCATTTTTTGACAGAAAACAGAGCTGTTTTTTGCAAAGTGCCTACCTGTAGATTTTGGCCTCTAGCTCAGCCGGCACCTAGGGAAACCTACCAAAGCTGTGCATTTTTTAAAACTAGAGACATAGAGGAATCCAAGATGGGGTGACTTGTGGGGCTCTGACCAGGTTCTGTTACCCAGAATCCTTTGCAAACCTCAAAATTTGGCTAAAAAAACACATTTCCTCACATTTCGGTGACAGAAAGTTCTGGAATCTGAGAGGAGCCACAAATTTCCTTCCACCCAGCGTTCCCGCAAGTCTCCCGATAAAAATGATACCTCACTTGTGTGGGTAGTCCTAGCGCCCGCGACAGGAAATGTCCCAAAACACAAAGTGGGCACATCCCATTTTTTGACAGAAAACAGAGCTGTTTTTTGCAAAGTGCCTACCTGTAGATTTTGGCCTCTAGCTCAGCCGGCACCTAGGGAAACCTACCAAAGCTGTGCATTTTTTAAAACTAGAGACATAGGGGAATCCAAGATGGGGTGACTTGTGGGGCTCTGACCAGGTTCTGTTACCCAGAATCCTTTGCAAACCTCAAAATTTGGCTAAAAAAACACATTTCCTCACATTTCGGTGACAGAAAGTTCTGGAATCTGAGAGGAGCCACAAATTTCCTTACAAACCCAGCGTTCCCCCAAGTCTCCCGATAAAAATGATACCTCACTTGTGTGGGTAGTCCTTGCGCCCACTACAGGAAATGTCCCAAAACACAAAGTGGGCACATCCCATTTTTTGACAGAAAACAGAGCTGTTTTTTGCAAAGTGCCTACCTGTAGATTTTGGCCTCTAGCTCAGCCGGCACCTAGGGAAACCTACCAAACCTGTGCATTTTTAAAAACTAGAGACCAAGGGGAATCCAAGATGGGGTATCTTGTGGGGCTCTGACCAGGTTCTGTTACCCAGAATCCTTTGCAAACCTCAAAATGTGGCTAAAAAAACACATTTTCCTCACATTTTAGTGACAGAAAGTTCTGGAATCTGAGATGAGCCACAAATTTCCTTCCACCCAGCGTTCCCGCAAGTCTCCCGATAAAAATGATACCTCACTTGTGTGGGTAGTCCTAGCGCCCACGATAGGAAATGTCCCAAAACACAAAGTGGGCACATCCCATTTTTTGACAGAAAACAGAGCTGTTTTTTGCAAAGTGCCTACCTGTAGATTTTGGCCTCTAGCTCAGCCGGCACCTAGGGAAACCTACCAAACCTGTGCATTTTTGAAAAGTAGAGACCTAGGGGAATCCAAGATGGGGTGACTTGTGGGGCTCTGACCAGGTTCTGTTACCCAGAATCCTTTGCAAACCTCAACATTTTGTTAAAAAAACACATTTCCTCACATTTCGGTGACAGAAAGTTCTGGAAACTGAGAGGAGCCACAAATTTCCTTCCACCCAGCGTTCCCCCAAGTCTCCCAATAAAAATGATACCTCACTCGTGTGGATAGTCCTAGTGCCCGCAACAGGAAATGTCCCAAAACACAAAGTGGGCACATCCCATTTTTTGACAGAAAACAGAGCTGTTTTTTGCAGAGTGCCTACCTGTAGATTTTGGCCTCTAGCTCAGCCGGCACCTAGGGAAACCTACCAAACCTGTGCATTTTTGAAAACTAGAGACGTAGGGGAATCCAAGATGGGGTGACTTGTGGGGCTCTGACCAGGTTCTGTTACCCAGAATCCTTTGCAAACCTCAAAATTTGGCTAAAAAAACACATTTCCTCACATTTCGGTGACAGAAAGTTCTGGAATCTGAGAGGAGCCACAAATTTCCTTCCACCCAGCGTTCCCCCAAGTCTCCCGATAAAAATGGTACCTCACTTGAGTGGGTAGGCCTAGCACCCGCGACAGGATATGCCCCAAAACACAACGTGGACACATCACAGAAAACAGAGCTGTTTTTTGCAAAGTGCCTACCTGTAGATTTTGGCCTCTAGCTCAGCCGGCACCTAGGGAAACCTACCAAACCTGTGCATTTTTGAAAACTAGAGACCAAGGGGAATCCAAGATTGGGTAACTTGTGGGGCTCTGACCAGATTCTGTTACCCAGAATCCTTTGCAAACCTCAAAATTTGGCTAAAAAAACTCATTTTCCTCACATTTTGGTGACAGAAAGTTTTGGAATCTGAGATGAGCCACTAATTTCCTTCCACCCAGCGTTCCCGCAAGTCTCCCGATAAAAATGATACCTCACTTGTGTGGGTAGTCCTAGCGCCCACGACAGGAAATGTCCCAAAACACAAAGTGGGCACATCCCATTTTTTGACAGAAAACAGAGCTGTTTTTTGCAAAGTGCCTACCTGTAGATTTTGGCCTCTAGCTCAGCCGGCACCTAGGGAAACCTACCAAACCTGTGCATTTTTGAAAACTAGAGACCTAGGGGAATCCAAGATGGGGTATCTTGTGGGGCTCTGACCGGGTTCTGTTACCCAGAATCCTTTGCAAACCTCAAAATGTGGCTAACAAAACACATTTTCCTCACATTTAAGTGACAGAAAGTTCTGGAATCTGAGATGAGCAACAAATTTCCTTCCACCCAGCGTTCCCGCAAGTCTCCCGATAAAAATTATACCTCACTTGTGTGGGTAGTCCTAGCGCCCACGACAGGAAATGTCCCAAAACACAAAGTGGGCACATCCCATTTTTTGACAGAAAACAGAGCTGTTTTTTGCAAAGTGCCTACCTGTAGATTTTGGCCTCTAGCTCAGCCGGCACCTAGGGAAACCTACCAAACCTGTGCATTTTTGAAAACTAGAGACCTAGGGGAATCCAAGATGGGGTGACTTGTGGGGCTCTGACCAGGTTCTGTTACCCAGATTCCTTTGCCAACCTCAAAATCTGGCTAAAAAATACACATTTTCCTCACATTTTGGTGACAGAAAGTTCTGGAATCTGAGAGGAGCCACAAATTTCCTTCCACCCAGCGTTCCCCCAAGTCTCCAGATAAAAATGGTACCTCACTTGTGTGGGTAGGCCTAGCGCCCGCGACAGGATATGCCCCAAAACACAACGTGGACACATCACAGAAAACAGAGCTGTTTTTTGCGAAGTGCCTACCTGTAGGTTTTGGCCTCTAGCTCAGCCGGCACCTAGGGAAACCTACCAAACCTGTGCATTTTTAAAAACTAGAGACCTAGGGGAATCGAAGATGGGGTGACTTGTGGGGCTCTGACCAGGTTCTGTTACCCAGAATCCTTTGCAAACCTCAAAATTTGGTTAAAAAAACACATGTTCCTCTCATTTCTGTGACAGAAAGTTCTGGAATCTGAGAGGAGGCACGAATTTCCTTCCACCCAGCATTCCCCCAAGTCTCCCAATAAAAATGATACCTCACTTGTGTGGGTAGTCCTAGCGCCCGCAACAGGAAATGTCCCAAAACACAAAGTGGGCACATCCCATTTTTTGACAGAAAACAGAGCTGTTTTTTGCAAAGTGCCTACCTGTAGATTTTGGCCTCTAGCTCAGCCGGCACCTAGGGAAACCAACCAAACCTGTGCATTTTTGAAAAGTAGAGACCTAGGGGAATCCAAGATGGGGTGACTTGTGGGGCTCTGACCAGGTTCTGTTACCCAGAATCCTTTGCAAACCTCAACATTTTGTTAAAAAAACACATTTCCTCACATTTCGGTGACAGAAAGTTCTGGAATCTGAGAGGAGCCACAAATTTCCTTCTACCCAGCGTTCCCCCAAGTCTCCCGATAAAAATGGTACCTCACTTGTGTGGGTAGGCCTAGCGCCCGCGACAGGATATGCCCCAAAATACAACATGGAAACATCACAGAAAACAGAGCTGTTTTTTGCAAAGTGCCTACCTGTAGATTTTGGCCTCCAGCTCAGCCGGCACCTAGGGAAACCTACCAAAGCTGTGCATTTTCTAAAACTAAAAACATAGGGGAATCCAAGATGGGGTGACGTGTGGGGCTCTGACCAGGTTCTGTTACCCAGAATCCTTTGCAAACCTCAAAATTTGGCTAAAAAAACATATTTTCCTCACATTTCGGTGACAGAAAGTTCTGGAATCTGAGAGGAGCCACAAATTTCCTTCCACCCAGCGTTCCCCCAAGTCTCCCGATAAAAATGATACCTCACTTGTGTGGGTAGTCCTAGCACCCGCGACAGGAAATGTCCCAAAACACAAAATGGGCACATCCCATTTTTTGACAGAAAACAGAGCTGTTTTTTGCAAAGTGCCAACCTATAGATTTTGGCCTCTAGCTCAGCCGGCACCTAGGGAAACCTACCAAACCTGTGCATTTCTGAAAACTAGAGACCTAGGGGAATCCAAGATGGGGTGACTTGTGGGGCTCTGACCAGGTTCTGTTACCCAGAATCCTTTGCAAACCTCAAAATTTGGCTAAAAAAACACATTTCCTCACATTTAGGTGACAGAAAGTTCTGGAATCTGAGAGGAGCCACCAATTTCCTTACAAACCCAGCGTTCCCCCAAGTCTCCCGATAAAAATGGTACCTCACTTGTGTGGGTAGGCCTAGCGCCCGCGACAGGATATGCCCCAAAATACAACATGGACACATCACAGAAAACAGAGCTGTTTTTTGCAAAGTGCCTACCTGTAGATTTTGGCCTCCAGCTCAGCCGGCACCTAGGGAAACCTACCAAAGCTGTGCATTTTTTAAAACTAGAGACATAGGGGAATCCAAGATGGGGTGACTTGTGGGGCTCTGACCAGGTTCTGTTACCCAGAATCCTTTGCAAACCTCAAAATTTGGCTAAAAAAAACACATTTCCTCACATTTCGGTGACAGAAAGTTCTGGAATCTGAGAGGAGCCACAAATTTCCTTACAAACCCAGCGTTCCCCCAAGTCTCCCGATAAAAATGATACCTCACTTGTGTGGGTAGTCCTTGCGCCCACGACAGGAAATGTCCCAAAACACAAAGTGGGCACATCCCATTTTTTGACAGAAAACAGAGCTGTTTTTTGCAAAGTGCCTACCTGTAGATTTTGGCCTCTAGCTCAGCCGGCACCTAGGGAAACCTACCAAACCTGTGCATTTTTAAAAACTAGAGACCAAGGGGAATCCAAGATGGGGTATCTTGTGGGGCTCTGACCAGGTTCTGTTACCCAGAATCCTTTGCAAACCTCAAAATGTGGCTAAAAAAACACATTTTCCTCACATTTTAGTGACAGAAAGTTCTGGAATCTGAGATGAGCCACAAATTTCCTTCCACCCAGCGTTCCCGCAAGTCTCCCGATAAAAATGATACCTCACTTGTGTGGGTAGTCCTAGCGCCCACGACAGGAAATGTCCCAAAACACAAAGTGGGCACATCCCATTTTTTGACAGAAAACAGAGCTGTTTTTTGCAAAGTGCCTACCTGTAGATTTTGGCCTCTAGCTCAGCCGGCACCTAGGGAAACCTACCAAACCTGTGCATTTTTGAAAAGTAGAGACCTAGGGGAATCCAAGATGGGGTGACTTGTGGGGCTCTGACCAGGTTCTGTTACCCAGAATCCTTTTCAAACCTCAACATTTTGCTAAAAAAACACATTTCCTCACATTTCGGTGACAGAAAGTTCTGGAATCTGAGAGGAGCCACAAATTTCCTTCCACCCAGCGTTCCCCCAAGTCTCCCGATAAAAATGGTACCTCACTTGTGTGGGTAGGCCTAGCGCCCGCGACAGGATATGCCCCAAAATACAACATGGACACATCACAGAAAACAGAGCTGTTTTTTGCAAAGTGCCTACCTGTAGATTTTGGCCTCCAGCTCAGCCGGCACCTAGGGAAACCTACCAAAGCTGTGCATTTTCTAAAACTAAAAACATAGGGGAATCCAAGATGGGGTGACGTGTGGGGCTCTGACCAGGTTCTGTTACCCAGAATCCTTTGCAAACCTCAAAATTTGGCTAAAAAAACATATTTTCCTCACATTTCGGTGACAGAAAGTTCTGGAATCTGAGAGGAGCCACAAATTTCCTTCCACCCAGCGTTCCCCCAAGTCTCCCGATAAAAATGGTACCTCACTTGTGTGGGTAGGCCTAACGCCCGCAACAGGATATGCCCCAAAACACAACGTGGACACATCACAGAAAACAGAGCTGTTTTTTGCAAAGTGCCTACCTGTAGATTTTGGCCTCTAGCTCAGCCGGCACCTAGGGAAACCTACCAAACCTGTGCATTTTTGAAAACTAGAGACCTAGGGGAATCCAAGATGGGGTGACTTGTGGGGCTCTGACCAGGTTCTTTTACCCAGAATCCTTTGCAAACCTCAAAATTTGGCTAAAAAAACATATTTTCCTCACATTTCGGTGACAGAAAGTTCTGGAATCTGAGAGGAGCCACAATTTTCCTTCCATCCAGCGTTCCCCCAAGTCTCCCGATAAAAATGATACCTCACTTGTGTGGGTAGTCCTAGCACCCGCGACAGGAAATGTCCCAAAACACAAAATGGGCACATCCCATTTTTTGACAGAAAACAGAGCTGTTTTTTGCAAAGTGCCAACCTATAGATTTTGGCCTCTAGCTCAGCCGGCACCTAGGGAAACCTACCAAACCTGTGCATTTCTGAAAACTAGAGACCTAGGGGAATCCAAGATGGGGTGACTTGTGGGGCTCTGACCAGGTTCTGTTACCCAGAATCCTTTGCAAACCTCAAAATTTGGCTAAAAAAACACATTTCCTCACATTTCGGTGACAGAAAGTTCTGGAATCTGAGAGGAGCCACAAATTTCCTTACAAACCTAGCGTTCCCCCAAGTCTCCCGATAAAAATGGTACCTCACTTGTGTGGGTAGGCCTAGCGCCCGCGACAGGATATGCCCCAAAATACAACATGGACACATCACAGAAAACAGAGCTGTTTTTTGCAAAGTGCCTACCTGTAGATTTTGGCATCCAGCTCAGCCGGCACCTAGGGAAACCTACCAAAGCTGTGCATTTTTTAAAACTAGAGACATAGGGGAATCCAAGATGGGGTGACTTGTGGGGCTCTGACCAGGTTCTGTTACCCAGAATCCTTTGCAAACCTCAAAATTTGGCTAAAAAAACACATTTCCTCTCATTTCGGTGACAGAAAGTTCTGGAATCTGAGAGGAGCCACAAATTTCCTTACAAACCCAGCGTTCCCCCAAGTCTCCCGATAAAAATGATACCTCACTTGTGTGGGTAGTCCTTGCGCCCACGACAGGAAATGTCCCAAAACACAAAGTGGGCACATCCCATTTTTTGACAGAAAACAGAGCTGTTTTTTGCAAAGTGCCTACCTGTAGATTTTGGCCTCTAGCTCAGCCGGCACCTAGGGAAACCTACCAAACCTGTGCATTTTTAAAAACTAGAGACCAAGGGGAATCCAAGATGGGGTATCTTGTGGGGCTCTGACCAGGTTCTGTTACCCAGAATCCTTTGCAAACCTCAAAATGTGGCTAAAAAAACACATTTTCCTCACATTTTAGTGACAGAAAGTTCTGGAATCTGAGATGAGCCACAAATTTCTTTCCACCCAGCGTTCCCGCAAGTCTCCCGATAAAAATGATACCTCACTTGTGTGGGTAGTCCTAGCGCCCACGACAGGAAATGTCCCAAAACACAAAGTGGGCACATCCCATTTTTTGACAGAAAACAGAGCTGTTTTTTGCAAAGTGCCTACCTGTAGATTTTGGCCTCTAGCTCAGCCGGCACCTAGGGAAACCTACCAAACCTGTGCATTTTTGAAAACTAGAGACCTAGGGGAATCCAAGATGGGGTGACTTGTGGGGCTCTGACCAGGTTCTTTTACCCAGAATCCTTTGCAAACCTCAAAATTTGGCTAAAAAAACATATTTTCCTCACATTTCGGTGACAGAAAGTTCTGGAAGCTGAGAGGAGCCACAATTTTCCTTCCATCCAGCGTTCCCCCAAGTCTCCCGATAAAAATGATACCTCACTTGTGTGGGTAGTCCTAGCACCCGCGACAGGAAATGTCCCAAAACACAAAATGGGCACATCCCATTTTTTGACAGAAAACAGAGCTGTTTTTTGCAAAGTGCCAACCTATAGATTTTGGCCTCTAGCTCAGCCGGCACCTAGGGAAACCTACCAAACCTTTGCATTTCTGAAAACTAGAGACCTAGGGGAATCCAAGATGGGGTGACTTGTGGGGCTCTGACCAGGTTCTGTTACCCAGAATCCTTTGCAAACCTCAAAATTTGGCTAAAAAAACACATTTCCTCACATTTCGGTGACAGAAAGTTCTGGAATCTGAGAGGAGCCACAAATTTCCTTACAAACCTAGCCTTCCCCCAAGTCTCCCGATAAAAATGGTACCTCACTTGTGTGGGTAGGCCTAGCGCCCGCGACAGGATATGCCCCAAAATACAACATGGACACATCACAGAAAACAGAGCTGTTTTTTGCAAAGTGCCTACCTGTAGATTTTGGCCTCCAGCTCAGCCGGCACCTAGGGAAACCTATCAAAGCTATGCATTTTTTAAAACTAGAGACATAGGGGAATCCAAGATGGGGTGACTTGTGGGGCTCTGACCAGGTTCTGTTACCCAGAATCCTTTGCAAACCTCAAAATTTGGCTAAAAAAACACATTTCCTCACATTTCGGTGACAGAAAGTTCTGGAATCTGAGAGGAGCCACAAATTTCCTTACAAACCCAACGTTCCCCCAAGTCTCCCGATAAAAATGATACCTCACTTGTGTGGGTAGTCCTTGCGCCCACGACAGGAAATGTCCCAAAACACAAAGTGGGCACATCCCATTTTTTGACAGAAAACAGAGCTGTTTTTTGCAAAGTGCCTACCTGTAGATTTTGGCCTCTAGCTCAGCCGGCACCTAGGGAAACCTACCAAACCTGTGCATTTTTAAAAACTAGAGACCAAGGGGAATCCAAGATGGGGTATCTTGTGGGGCTCTGACCAGGTTCTGTTACCCAGAATCCTTTGCAAACCTCAAAATGTGGCTAAAAAACCACATTTTCCTCACATTTTAGTGACAGAAAGTTCTGGAATCTGAGATGAGCCACAAATTTCCTTCCACCCAGCGTTCCCGCAAGTCTCCCGATAAAAATGATACCTCACTTGTGTGGGTAGTCCTAGCGCCCACGACAGGAAATGTCCCAAAACACAAAGTGGGCACATCCCATTTTTTGACAGAAAACAGAGCTGTTTTTTGCAAAGTGCCTACCTGTAGATTTTGGCCTCTAGCTCAGCCGGCACCTAGGGAAACCTACCAAACCTGTGCATTTTTGAAAACTAGAGACCTAGGGGAATCCAAGATGGGGTGACTTGTGGGGCTCTGACCAGGTTCTTTTACCCAGAATCCTTTGCAAACCTCAAAATTTGGCTAAAAAAACATATTTTCCTCACATTTCGGTGACAGAAAGTTCTGGAATCTGAGAGGAGCCACAATTTTCCTTCCATCCAGCGTTCCCCCAAGTCTCCCGATAAAAATGATACCTCACTTGTGTGGGTAGTCCTAGCACCCGCGACAGGAAATGTCCCAAAACACAAAATGGGCACATCCCATTTTTTGACAGAAAACAGAGCTGTTTTTTGCAAAGTGCCAACCTATAGATTTTGGCCTCTAGCTCAGCCGGCACCTAGGGAAACCTACCAAACCTGTGCATTTCTGAAAACTAGAGACCTAGGGGAATCCAAGATGGGGTGACTTGTGGGGCTCTGACCAGGTTCTGTTACCCAGAATCCTTTGCAAACCTCAAAATTTGGCTAAAAAAACACATTTCCTCACATTTCGGTGACAGAAAGTTCTGGAATCTGAGAGGAGCCACAAATTTCCTTACAAACCTAGCGTTCCCCCAAGTCTCCCGATAAAAATGGTACCTCACTTGTGTGGGTAGGCCTAGCGCCCGCGACAGGATATGCCCCAAAATACAACATGGACACATCACAGAAAACAGAGCTGTTTTTTGCAAAGTGCCTACCTGTAGATTTTGGCCTCCAGCTCAGCCGGCACCTAGGGAAACCTACCAAAGCTGTGCATTTTTTAAAACTAGAGACATAGGGGAATCCAAGATGGGGTGACTTGTGGGGCTCTGACCAGGTTCTGTTACCCAGAATCTTTTGCAAACCTCAAAATTTGGCTAAAAAAACACATTTCCTCACATTTCGGTGACAGAA
The DNA here is from genome assembly GCF_031143425.1 of Pleurodeles waltl. Classification (NCBI taxonomy): domain Eukaryota; kingdom Metazoa; phylum Chordata; class Amphibia; order Caudata; family Salamandridae; genus Pleurodeles; species Pleurodeles waltl. The sequence continues at coordinate 1,355,730,775 of NC_090437.1, read as the reverse complement.
AGTTCTGGAATCTGAGAGGAGCCACAAATTTCCTTACAAACCCAGCGTTCCCCCAAGTCTCCCGATAAAAATGATACCTCACTTGTGTGGGTAGTCCTTGCGCCCACGACAGGAAATGTCCCAAAACACAAAGTGGGCACATCCCATTTTTTGACAGAAAACAGAGCTGTTTTTTGCAAAGTGCCTACCTGTAGATTTTGGCCTCTAGCTCAGCCGGCACCTAGGGAAACCTACCAAACCTGTGCATTTTTAAAAACTAGAGACCAAGGGGAATCCAAGATGGGGTATCTTGTGGGGCTCTGACCAGGTTCTGTTACCCAGAATCCTTTGCAAACCTCAAAATGTGGCTAAAAAAACACATTTTCCTCACATTTTAGTGACAGAAAGTTCTGGAATCTGAGATGAGCCACAAATTTCCTTCCACCCAGCGTTCCCGCAAGTCTCCCGATAAAAATGATACCTCACTTGTGTGGGTAGTCCTAGCGCCCACGACAGGAAATGTCCCAAAACACAAAGTGGGCACATCCCATTTTTTGACAGAAAACAGAGCTGTTTTTTGCAAAGTGCCTACCTGTAGATTTTGGCCTCTAGCTCAGCCGGCACCTAGGGAAACCTACCAAACCTGTGCATTTTAGAAAACTAGAGACCTAGGGGAATCCAAGATGGGGTGACTTGTGGGGCTCTGACCAGGTTCTGTTACCCAGACTCCTTTGCCAACCTCAAAATCTGGCTAAAAAATACACATTTTCCTCACATTTTGGTGACAGAAAGTTCTGGAATCTGAGAGGAGCCACAAATTTCCTTCCACCCAGCGTTTCCCCAAGTCTCCAGATAAAAATGGTACCTCACTTGGGTGGGTAGGCCTAGCGCCCGCGACAGGATATGCCCCAAAACACAACGTGGACACATCACAGAAAACAGAGCTGTTTTTTGCGAAGTGCCTACCTGTAGATTTTGGCCTCTAGCTCAGCCGGCACCTAGGGAAACCTACCAAACCTGTGCATTTTTGAAAACTAGAGACCTAGGGGAATCCAAGATTGGGTGACTTGTGGGGCTCTGACCAGGTTCTGTTACCCAGAATCGTTTGCAAACCTCAAAATTTGGCTAAAAAAACACATGTTCCTCACATTTCTGTGACAGAAAGTTCTGGAATCTGAGAGGAGGCACAAATTTCCTTCCACCCAGCGTTCCCGCAAGTCTCCCGATAAAAATGATACCTCACTTGTGTGGGTAGGCCTAGCGCCCACGACAGGAAATGTCCCAAAACACAAAGTGGGCACATCCCATTTTTTTGACACAAAACAGAGCTGTTTTTTGCAAAGTGCCTACCTGTAGATTTTGGCCTCTAGCTCAGCCGGCACCTAGGGAAACCTACCAAACCTGAGCATTTTTGAAAACTAGAGACCTAGGGGAATCCAAGATGGGGTGACTTGTGGGGCTCTGATAGGTTCTTTTACCCAGAATCCTTTGCAAACATCAAAATTTGGCTAAAAAAACATATTTTCCTCACATTTCTGTGACAGAAAGTTCTGGAATCTGAGAGGAGGCACAAATTTCCTTCCACCCAGCGTTCCCGCAAGTCTCCCGATAAAAATGATACCTCACTTGTGTGGGTAGTCCTAGCGCCCACAACAGGAAATGTCCCAAAACACAAAGTGGGCACATCCCATTTTTTTGACAGAAAACAGAGTTGTTTTTTCAAAGTGCCTACCTGTAGATTTTGGCCTCTAGCTCAGCCGGCACCTAGGGAAACCTACCAAACCTGTGCATTTTTGAAAACTAGAGACCTAGGGGAATCCAAGATGGGGTGACTTGTGGGGCTCTGACCAGGTTCTGTTACCCAGACTCCTTTGCTAACCTCAAAATCTGGCTAAAAAATAAACATTTTCCTCACATTTTGGTGACAGAAAGTTCTGGAATCTGAGAGGAGGCACAAATTTCCTTCCACCCAGCGTTCCCGCAAGTCTCCCGATAAAAATGATACCTCACTTGTGTGGGTAGTCCTAGCGCCCACGACAGGAAATGTCCCAAAACACAAAATGGGCACATCCCATTTTTTGACAGAAAACAGAGCTGTTTTTTGCAAAGTGCCTACCTGTAGATTTTGGCCTCCAGCTCAACCGGCACCTAGGGAAACCTACCAAAGATGTGCATTTTTTAAAACTACAGACATAGGGGAATCCAAGATGGGGTGACTTGTGGGGCTCTGACCAGGTTCTGTTACCCAGAATCCTTTGCAAACCTCAAAATTTGGCTAAAAAAACACATGTTCCTCACATTTCTGTGACAGAAAGTTCTGGAATCTGAGAGGAGGCACAAATTTCCTTCCACCCAGCGTTCCCCCAAGTCTCCCGATAAAAATGATACCTCACTTGTGTGGGTAGTCCTAGCGCCCGCGACAGGAAATGTCCCAAAACACAAAGTGGGCACATCCCATATTTTGACAGAAAAAAGAGCTGTTTTTTGCAAAGTGCCTACCTGTAGATTTTGGCCTCTAGCTCAGCCGGCACCTAGGGAAACCTACCAAACCTGTGCATTTTTTAAAACTAGAGACGGGGAATCCAAGATGGGGTGACTTGTGGGGCTCTGACCAGGTTCTGTTACCCAGAATCCTTTGCAAACCTCAAAAGGTGGCTAAAATATTTTCCTCAAATTTCGGTTACAGAAACTTCTGGAATCTGAGAGGAGCCACAAATTTCCTTCCACCCAGCGTTCCCGCAAGTCTCCCGATAAAAATGGTACCTCACTTGAGTGGGTAGGCCTAGCACCCGTGACAGGATATGCCCCAAAACACAACGTGGACACATCACAGAAAACTGAGCTGTTTTTTGCAAAGTGCCTACCTGTAGATTTTGGCCTCTAGCTCAGCCGGCACCTAGGGAAACCTACCAAACCTGTGCATTTTTGAAAACTAGAGACCAAGGGGAATCCAAGATGGGGTAACTTGTGGGGCTCTGACCAGGTTCTGTTACCAAGAATCCTTTGCAAACCTCAAAATTTGGCTAAAAAAACTCATTTTCCTCACATTTTGGTGACAGAAAGTTCTGGAATCTGAGATGAGCCACAAATTTCCTTCCACCCAGCGTTCCCGAAAGTCTCCCGATAAAAATGATACCTCACTTGTGTGGGTAGTCCTAGCGCCCATGACAGGAAATGTCCCAAAACACAAAGTGGGCAAATCCAATTTTTTTGACAGAAAACAGAGCTGTTTTTTGCAAAGTGCCTACCTGTAGATTTTGGCCTCTAGCTCAGCCGGCACCTATGGAAACCTACCAAACCTGTGCATTTTTGAAAACTAGAGACCTAGGGGAATCCAAGATGGGGTATCTTGTGGGGCTCTGACCAGGTTCTGTTACCCAGAATCCTTTGCAAACCTCAAAATGTGGCTAAAAAAACACATTTTCCTCACATTTTAGTGACAGAAAGTTCTGGAATCTGAGATGAGCAACAAATTTCCTTCCACCCAGCGTTCCCGCAAGTCTCCCGATAAAAATGATACCTCACTTGTGTGGGTAGTCCTAGCGCCCACGACAGGAAATGTCCCAAAACACAAAGTGGGCACATCCCATTTTTTGACAGAAAACAGAGCTGTTTTTTGCAAAGTGCCTACCTGTAGATTTTGGCCTCTAGCTCAGCCGGCACCTAGGGAAACCTACCAAACCTGTGCATTTTTGAAAACTAGAGACCTAGGGGAATCCAAGATGGGGTGACTTGTGGGGCTCTGACCAGGTTCTGTTACCCAGACTCCTTTGCCAACCTCAAAATCTGGCTAAAAAATACACATTTTCCTCACATTTTGGTGACAGAAAGTTCTGGAATCTGAGAAGAGCCACAAATTTCCTTCCACCCAGCGTTCCCCCAAGTCTCCAGATAAAAATGGTACCTCACTTGTGTGGGTAGGCCTAGCGCCCGCGACAGGATATGCCCCAAAACACAACGTGGACACATCACAGAAAACAGAGCTGTTTTTTGCGAAGTGCCTACCTGTAGGTTTTGGCCTCTAGCTCAGCCGGCACCTAGAAAAACCTACCAAACCTGTGCATTTTTGAAAACTAGAGACCTAGGGGAATCCAAGATTGGGTGACTTGTGGGGCTCTGACCAGGTTCTGTTACCCAGAATCCTTTGCAAACCTCAAAATTTGGCTAAAAAAACACATGTTCCTCACATTTCTGTGACAGAAAGTTCTGGAATCTGAGAGGAGGCACAAATTTCCTTCCACCCAGCGTTCCCGCAAGTCTCCCGATAAAAATGATACCTCACTTGTGTGGGTAGTCCTAGCGCCCACGACAGGAAATGTCCCAAAACACAAAGTGGGCACATCCCATTTTTTTGACAGAAAACAGAGCTGTTTTTTGCAAAGTGCCTACCTGTAGATTTTGGCCTCTAGCTCAGCCGGCACCTAGGGAAACCTACCAAACCCGTGCATTTTTTAAAACTAGAGACCTAGGGGAATCCAAGATGGGGTGACTTGTGGGGCTCTGACCAGGTTCTGTTACCCAGAATCCTTTGCAAACCTCAACATTTTGTTAAAAAAACACATTTCCTCACATTTCGGTGACACAAAGTTCTGGAATCTGAGAGGAGCCACAAATTTCCTTCCACCCAGCGTTCCCCCAAGTCTCCCGATAAAAATGGTACCTCACTTGTGTGGGTAGGCCTAGCGCCCGCGACAGGATATGCCCCAAAATACAACATGGACACATCACAGAAAACAGAGCTGTTTTTTGCAAAGTGCCTACCTGTAGATTTTGGCCTCCAGCTCAGCCGGCCCCTAGGGAAACATACCAAAGCTGTGCATTTTCTAAAACTAAAAACATAGGGGAATCCAAGATGGGGTGACTTGTGGGGCTCTGACCAGGTTCTGTTACCCAGAATCCTTTGCAAACCTCAAAATTTGGCTAAAAAAACACATGTTCCTCACATTTCTGTGACAGAAAGTTCTGGAATCTGAGAGGAGGCACAAATTTCCTTCCACCCAGCGTTCCCCCAAGTCTCCCGATAAAAATGATACCTCACTTGTGTGGGTAGTCCTTGCGCCCACTACAGGAAAGGTCCCAAAACACAAAGTGGGCACATCCCATTTATTGACAGAAAACAGTGCTGTTTTTTGCAAAGTGCCTACCTGTAGATTTTGGCCTCTAGACCAGCCGGCACCTAGGGAAACCTACCAAACCTGTGCATTTTTTTAAACTAGAGTCCTAGGGGAATCCAATATGGGGTGACTTGTGGGGCTCTGACCAGGTTCTGTTACCCAGAATCCTTTGCAAACCTCAAAATTTGGCTAACAAAACATATTTTCCTCACATTTCGGTGACAGAAAGTTCTGGAATCTGAGAGGAGCCACAAATTTCCTTCCACCCAGCGTTTCCCCAAGTCTCCCGATAAAAATGATACCTCACTTGTGTGGGTAGTCCTAGCGCCCGCGACAGGAAATGTCCCAAAACAAAAAATGGGCACATCCCATTTTTTGACAGAAAACAGAGCTGTTTTTTGCAAAGTGCCAACCTATAGATTTTGGCCTCTAGCTCAGCCGGCACCTAGGGAAACCTACCAAACCTGTGCATTTCTGAAAACTAGAGACCTTGGGGAATCCAAGATGGGGTGACTTGTGGGGCTCTGACCAGGTTCTGTTACCCAGAATCCTTTGCAAACCTCAAAATTTGGCTAAAAAAACACATTTCCTCACATTTCGGTGACAGAAAGTTCTGGAATCTGAGAGGAGCCACAAATTTCCTTACAAACCCAGCGTTCCCCCAAGTCTCCCGATAAAAATGGTACCTCACTTGTGTGGGTAGGCCTAGCGCCCGCGACAGGATATGCCCCAAAATACAACATGGACACATCACAGAAAACAGAGCTGTTTTTTGCAAAGTGCCTACCTGTAGATTTTGGCCTCCAGCTCAGCCGGCACCTAGGGAAACCTACCAAAGCTGTGCATTTTTTAAAGCTAGAGACATAGGGGAATCCAAGATGGGGTGACTTGTGGGGCTCTGACCAGGTTCTGTTACCCAGAATCCTTTGCAAACCTCAAAATTTGGCTAAAAAAACACATTTCCTCACATTTCGGTGACAGAAGGTTCTGGAATCTGAGAGGAGCCACAAATTTCCTTACAAACCCAGCGTTCCCGCAAGTCTCCCGATAAAAATGATACCTCACTTGTGTGGGTAGTCCTTGCGCCCACGACAGGAAATGTCCCAAAACACAAAATGGGCACATCCCATTTTTTGACAGAAAACAGAGCTGTTTTTTGCAAAGTGCCTACCTGTAGATTTTGGCCTCTAGCTCAGCCGGCACCTAGGGAAACCTACCAAACCTGTGCATTTTTGAAAACTAGAGACCTAGGGGAATCCAAGATGGGGTGACTTGTGGGGCTCTGACCAGGTTCTGTTACCCAGACTCCTTTGCCAACCTCAAAATCTGGCTAAAAAATACACATTTTCCTCACATTTTGGTGACAGAAAGTTCTGGAATCTGAGAGGAGCCACAAATTTCCTTCCACCCAGCGTTCCCCCAAGTCTCCAGATAAAAATGGTACCTCACTTGTGTGGGTAGGCCTAGCGCCCGCGACAGGATATGCCCCAAAACACAACGTGGACACATCACAGAAAACAGAGCTGTTTTTTGCGAAGTGCCTACCTGTAGATTTTGGCCTCTAGCTCAGCCGGCACCTAGGGAAACCTTACAAACCTGTGCATTTTTGAAAACTAGAGACCTAGGGGAATCCAAGATTGGGTGACTTGTGGGGCTCTGACCAGGTTCTGTTACCCAGAATCCTTTGCAAACCTCAAAATTTGGCTAAAAAAACACATGTTCCTCACATTTCTGTGACAGAAAGTTCTGGAATCTGAGAGGAGGCACAAATTTCCTTCCACCCAGCGTTCCCGCAAGTCTCCCGATAAAAATGATACCTCACTTGTGTGGGTAGTCCTAGCGCCCACGACAGGAAATGTCCCAAAACACAAAGTGGGCACATCCCATTTTTTTGACAGAAAACAGAGCTGTTTTTTGCAAAGTGCCTACCTGTAGATTTTGGCCTCTAGCTCAGCCGGCACCTAGGGAAACCTACCAAACCTGTGCATTTTTGAAAACTAGAGACCTAGGGGAATCCAAGATGGGGTGACTTGTGGGGCTCTGACCAGGTTCTGTTACCCAGACTCCTTTGCCAACCTCAAAATCTGGCTAAAAAATACACATTTTCCTCACATTTTGGTGACAGAAAGTTCTGGAATCTGAGAGGAGCCACAAATTTCCTTCCACCCAGCGTTCCCGCAAGTCTCCCGATAAAAATTATACCTCACTTGTGTGGGTAGGCCTAGCGCCCACGACATGAAATGTCCCAAAACACAAAGTGGGCACATCCCATTTTTTTGACAGAAAACAGAGCTGTTTTTTGCAAAGTGCCTACCTGTAGATTTTGGCCTCTAGCTCAACCGGCACCTAGGGAAACCTACCAAACCTGTGCATTTTTAAAAACTAGAGACCAAGGGGAATCCAAGATGGGGTATCTTGTGGGGCTCTGACCAGGTTCTGTTACCCAGAATCCTTTGCAAACCTCAAAATGTGGCTAAAAAAACACATTTTCCTCACATTTTAGTGACAGAAAGTTCTGGAATCTGAGATGAGCCACAAATTTCCTTCCACCCAGCGTTCCCGCAAGTCTCCCGATAAAAACGATACCTCACTTGTGTGGGTAGTCCTAGCGCCCATGACAGGAAATGTCCCAAAACACAAAGTGGGCACATCCCATTTTTTGACAGAAAACAGAGCTGGTTTTTGCAAAGTGCCTACCTGTAGATTTTGGCCTCTAGCTCAGCCGGCACCTAGGGAAACCTACCAAACCTGTGCATTTTTGAAAACTAGAGACCTAGGGGAATCCAAGATGGGGTGACTTGTGGGGCTCTGACCAGGGTCTGTTACCCAGACACCTTTGCCAACCTCAAAATCTGGCTAAAAAATACACATTTTCCTCACATTTCGGTTACAGAAAGTTCTGGAATCTGAGAGGAGCCACAAATTTCCTTCTACCCAGCGTTCCCTCAAGTCTCCCGATACAAATGGTACCTCACTTGTGTGGGTAGGCCTAGAGCCCGCGACAGTATATGCCCCAAAACACAACGTGGACACATCACAGAAAACAGAGCTGTTTTTTGCGAAGTGCCTACCTGTAGATTTTGGCCTCTAGCTCAGCCGGCACCTAGGGAAACCTACCAAACCTGTGCATTTTTGAAAACTAGAGACCTAGGGGAATCCAAGATTGGGTGACTTGTGGGGCTCTGACCAGGTTCTGTTACCCAGAATCCTTTGCAAACCTCAAAATTTGGCTAAAAAAACACATGTTCCTCACATTTCTGTGACAGAAAGTTCTGTAATCTGAGAGGAGGCACAAATTTCCTTCCACCCAGCGTTCCCCAAGTCTCCCAATAAAAATGATACCTCACTCGTGTGGATAGTCCTAGCGCCCGCGAAAGGAAATGTCCCAAAACACAAAGTGGGCACATCCCATTTTTTGACAGAAAACAGAGCTGTTTTTTGCAGAGTGCCTACCTGTAGATTTTGGCCTCTAGCTCAGCCGGCACCTAGGGAAACCTACCAAACCTGTGCATTTTTGAAAACTAGAGACGTAGGGGAATCCAAGATGGGGTGACTTGTGGGGCTCTGACCAGGTTCTGTTACCCAGAATCCTTTGCAAACCTCAAAATTTGGCTAAAAAAACACATTTCCTCACATTTCGGTGACAGAAAGTTCTGGAATCGGAGAGGAGCCACAAATTTCCTTCCACCCAGCGTTCCCCCAAGTTTCCCGATAAAAATGGTACCTCACTTGTGTGGGTAGGCTTAGCGCCCGCGACAGGAAATGCCCCAAAATACAACATGGACACATCACAGAAAACAGAGCTGTTTTTTGCAAAGTGCCTACCTGTAGATTTTGGCCTCTAGCTCAGCCGGCACCTAGGGAAACCTACCAAACCTGTGCATTTTTGAAAACTAGAGACCTAGGGGAATCCAAGATTGGGTGACTTGTGGGGCTCTGACCAGGTTCTGTTACCCAGAATCCTTTGCAAACCTCAAAATTTGGCTAAAAAAACACATGTTCCTCACATTTCTGTGACAGAAAGTTCTGGAATCTGAGAGGAGGCACAAATTTCCTTCCACCCAGCGTTCCCCCAGGTCTCCCAATAAAAATTATACCTCACTCGTGTGGATAGTCCTAGTGCCCGCGACAGGAAATGTCCCAAAACACAAAGTGGGCACATCCCATTTTTTGACAGAAAACAGAGCTGTTTTTTGCAGAGTGCCTACCTGTAGATTTTGGCCTCTAGCTCAGCCGGCACCTAGGGAAACCTACCAAACCTGTGCATTTTTGAAAACTAGAGACGTAGGGGAATCCAAGATGGGGTGACTTGTGGGGCTCTGACCAGGTTCTGTTACCCAGAATCCTTTGCAAACCTCAAAATTTGGCTAAAAAAACACATTTCCACACATTTCGGTGACAGAAAGTTCTGGAATCTGAGAGGAGCCACAAATTTCCTTCCACCCAGCGTTCCCCCAAGTCTCCCGATAAAAATGGTACCTCACTTGAGTGGGTAGGCCTAGCACCCGCGACAGGATATGCCCCAAAACACAACGTGGACACATCACAGAAAACAGAGCTGTTTTTTGCAAAGTGCCTACCTGTAGATTTTGGCCTCTAGCTCAGCCGGCACCTAGGGAAACCTACCAAACCTGTGCATTTTTGAAAACTAGAGACCAAGGGGAATCCAAGATTGGGTAACTTGTGGGGCTCTGACCAGATTCTGTTACCCAGAATCCTTTGCAAACCTCAAAATTTGGCTAAAAAAACTCATTTTCCTCACATTTTGGTGACAGAAAGTTCTGGAATCTGAGATGAGCCACTAATTTCCTTCCACCCAGCGTTCCCGCAAGTCTCCCGATAAAAATGATACCTCACTTGTGTGGGTAGTCCTAGCGCCCACGACAGGAAATGTCCCAAAACACAAAGTGGGCACATCCCATTTTTTGACAGAAAACAGAGCTGTTTTTTGAAAAATGCCTACCTGTAGATTTTGGCCTCTAGCTCAGCCGGCACCTAGGGAAACCTACCAAACCTGTGCATTTTTGAAAACTAGAGACCTAGGGGAATCCAAGATGGGGTATCTTGTGGGGCTCTGACTGGGTTCTGTTACCCAGAATCCTTTGCAAACCTCAAAATGTGGCTAAAAAAACACATTTTCCTCACATTTTAGTGACAGAAAGTTCTGGAATCTGAGATGAGCAACAAATTTCCTTCCACCCAGCGTTCCCGCAAGTCTCCCGATAAAAATTATACCTCACTTGTGGGTAGTCCTAGCGCCCACGACAGGAAATGTCCCAAAACACAAAGTGGGCACATCCCATTTTTTGACAGAAAACAGAGCTGTTTTTTGCAAAGTGCCTACCTGTAGATTTTGGCCTCTAGCTCAGCCGTCACCTAGGGAAACCTACCAAACCTGTGCATTTTTTAAAACTAGAGACGTAGGGGAATCCAAGATGGGGTGACTTGTGGGACTCTGACCAGGTTCTGTTACCCAGATTCCTTTGCCAACCTCAAAATCTGGCTAAAAAATACACATTTTCCTCACATTTTGGTGACAGAAAGTTTTGGAATCTGAGAGGAGCCACAAATTTCCTTCCACCCAGCGTTCCCCCAAGTCTCCAGATAAAAATGGTACCTCACTTGTGTGGGTAGGCCTAGCGCCCGCGACAGGATATGCCCCAAAACACAACGTGGACACATCACAGAAAACAGAGCTGTTTTTTGCGAAGTGCCTACCTGTAGGTTTTGGCCTCTAGCTCAGGGAAACCTAGGGAAACCTACCAAACCTGTGCATTTTTGAAAACTAGAGACCTAGGGGAATCCAAGATGGGGTGACTTGTGGGGCTCTGACCAGGTTCTGTTACCCAGAATCCTTTGCAAACCTCAAAATTTGGTTAAAAAAACACATGTTCCTCTCATTTCTGTGACAGAAAGTTCTGGAATCTGAGAGGAGGCACGAATTTCCTTCCACCCAGCATTCCCCCAAGTCTCCCAATAAAAATGATACCTCACTTGTGTGGGTAGTCCTAGCGCCCGCAACAGGAAATGTCCCAAAACACAAAGTGGGCACATCCCATTTTTTGACGAAAACAGAGCTGTTTTTTGCAAAGTGCCTACCTGTAGATTTTGGCCTCTAGCTCAGCCGGCACCTAGGGAAACCTACCAAACCTGTGCATTTTTGAAAAGTAGAGACCTAGGGGAATCCAAGATGGGGTGACTTGTGGGGCTCTGACCAGGTTCTGTTACCCAGAATCCTTTGCAAACCTCAACATTTTGTTAAAAAAACACATTTCCTCACATTTCGGTGACAGAAAGTTCTGGAATCTGAGAGGAGCCACAAATTTCCTTCCACCCAGCGTTCCCCCAAGTCTCCCGATAAAAATGGTACCTCACTTGTGTGGGTAGGCCTAGCGCCCGCGACAGGATATGCCCCAAAATACAACATGGACACATCACAGAAAACAGAGCTGTTTTTTGCAAAGTGCCTACCTGTAGATTTTGGCCTCCAGCTCAGCCGGCACCTAGGGAAACCTACCAAAGCTGTGCATTTTCTAAAACTAAAAACATAGGGGAATCCAAGATGGGGTGACGTGTGGGGCTCTGACCAGGTTCTGTTACCCAGAATCCTTTGCAAACCTCAAAATTTGGCTAAAAAAACATATTTTCCTCACATTTCGGTGACAGAAAGTTCTGGAATCTGAGAGGAGCCACAAATTTCCTTCCACCCAGCGTTCCCCCAAGTCTTCCGATAAAAATGGTACCTCACTTGTGTGGGTAGGCCTAACGCCCGCAACAGGATATGCCCCAAAACACAACGTGGACACATCACAGAAAACAGAGCTGTTTTTTGCAAAGTGCCTACCTGTAGATTTTGGCCTCTAGCTCAGCCGGCACCTAGGGAAACCTACCAAACCTGTGCATTTTTGAAAACTAGAGACCTAGGGGAATCCAAGATGGGGTGACTTGTGGGGCTCTGATTAGGTTCTTTTACCCAGAATCCTTTGCAAACATCAAAATTTGGCTAAAAAAACATATTTTCCTCACATTTCGGTGACAGAAAGTTCTGGAATCTGAGAGGAGCCACAATTTTCCTTCCATCCAGCGTTCCCCCAAGTCTCCCGATAAAAATGATACCTCACTTGTGTGGGTAGTCCTAGCACCCGCGACAGGAAATGTCCCAAAACACAAAATGGGCACATCCCATTTTTTGACAGAAAACAGAGCTGTTTTTTGCAAAGTGCCAACCTATAGATTTTGGCCTCTAGCTCAGCCGGCACCTAGGGAAACCTACCAAACCTGTGCATTTCTGAAAACTAGAGACCTAGGGGAATCCAAGATGGGGTGACTTGTGGGGCTCTGACCAGGTTCTGTTACCCAGAATCCTTTGCAAACCTCAAAATTTGGCTAAAAAAACACATTTCCTCACATTTAGGTGACAGAAAGTTCTGAAATCTGAGAGGAGCCACAAATTTCCTTACAAACCCAGCGTTCCCCCAAGTCTCCCGATAAAAATGGTACCTCACTTGTGTGGGTAGGCCTAGCGCCCGCGACAGGATATGCCCCAAAATACAACATGGACACATCACAGAAAACAGAGCTGTTTTTTGCAAAGTGCCTACCTGTAGATTTTGGCCTCCAGCTCAGCCGGCACCTAGGGAAACCTACCAAAGCTGTGCATTTTTTAAAACTAGAGACATAGGGGAATCCAAGATGGGGTGACTTGTGGGGCTCTGACCAGGTTCTGTTACCCAGAATCCTTTGCAAACCTCAAAATTTGGCTAAAAAAACACATTTCCTCACATTTCGGTGACAGAAAGTTCTGGAATCTGAGAGGAGCCACAAATTTCCTTACAAACCCAGCGTTCCCCCAAGTCTCCCGATAAAAATGATACCTCACTTGTGTGGGTAGTCCTTGCGCCCACGACAGGAAATGTCCCAAAACACAAAGTGGGCACATCCCATTTTTTGACAGAAAACAGAGCTGTTTTTTGCAAAGTGCCTACCTGTAGATTTTGGCCTCTAGCTCAGCCGGCACCTAGGGAAACCTACCAAACCTGTGCATTTTTAAAAACTAGAGACCAAGGGGAATCCAAGATGGGGTATCTTGTGGGGCTCTGACCAGGTTCTGTTACCCAGAATCCTTTGCAAACCTCAAAATGTGGCTAAAAAAACACATTTTCCTCACATTTTAGTGACAGAAAGTTCTGGAATCTGAGATGAGCCACAAATTTCCTTCCACCCAGCGTTCCCGCAAGTCTCCCGATAAAAATGATACCTCACTTGTGTGGGTAGTCCTAGCGCCCACGACAGGAAATGTCCCAAAACACAAAGTGGGCACATCCCATTTTTTGACAGAAAACAGAGCTGTTTTTTGCAAAGTGCCTACCTGTAGATTTTGGCCTCTAGCTCAGCCGGCACCTAGGGAAACCTACCAAACCTGTGCATTTTTGAAAACTAGAGACCTAGGGGAATCCAAGATGGGGTGACTTGTGGGGCTCTGACCAGGTTCTGTTACCCAGAATCCTTTGCAAACCTCAACATTTTGTTAAAAAAACACATTTCCTCACATTTCGGTGACAGAAAGTTCTGGAATCTGAGAGGAGCCACAAATTTCCTTCCACCCAGCGTTCCCCCAAGTCTCCCAATAAAAATGATACCTCACTCGTGTGGATAGTCCTAGTGCCCGCGACAGGAAATGTCCCAAAACACAAAGTGGGCACATCCCATTTTTTGACAGAAAACAGAGCTGTTTTTTGCAGAGTGCCTACCTGTAGATTTTGGCCTCTAGCTCAGCCGGCACCTAGGGAAACCTACCAAACCTGTGCATTTTTGAAAACTAGAGACGTAGGGGAATCCAAGATGGGGTGACTTGTGGGGCTCTGACCAGGTTCTGTTACCCAGAATCCTTTGCAAACCTCAAAATTTGGCTAAAAAAACACATTTCCTCACATTTCGGTGACAGAAAGTTCTGGAATCTGAGAGGAGCCACAAATTTCCTTCCACCCAGCGTTCCCCCAAGTCTCCCGATAAAAATGGTACCTCACTTGAGTGGGTAGGCCTAGCACCCGCGACAGGATATGCCCCAAAACACAACGTGGACACATCACAGAAAACAGAGCTGTTTTTTGCAAAGTGCCTACCTGTAGATTTTGGCCTCTAGCTCAGCCGGCACCTAGGGAAACCTACCAAACCTGTGCATTTTTGAAAACTAGAGACCAAGGGGAATCCAAGATTGGGTAACTTGTGGGGCTCTGACCAGATTCTGTTACCCAGAATCCTTTGCAAACCTCAAAATTTGGCTAAAAAAACTCATTTTCCTCACATTTTGGTGACAGAAAGTTCTAGAATCTGAGATGAGCCACTAATTTCCTTCCACCCAGCGTTCCCGCAAGTCTCCCGATAAAAATGATACCTCACTTGTGTGGGTAGTCCTAGCGCCCACGACAGGAAATGTCCCAAAACACAAAGTGGGCACATCCCATTTTTTGACAGAAAACAGAGCTGTTTTTTGCAAAGTGCCTACCTGTAGATTTTGGCCTCTAGCTCAGCCGGCACCTAGGGAAACCTACCAAAGCTGTGCATTTTTTAAAACTAGAGACATAGAGGAATCCAAGATGGGGTGACTTGTGGGGCTCTGACCAGGTTCTGTTACCCAGAATCCTTTGCAAACCTCAAAATTTGGCTAAAAAAACACATTTCCTCACATTTCGGTGACAGAAAGTTCTGGAATCTGAGAGGAGCCACAAATTTCCTTCCACCCAGCGTTCCCGCAAGTCTCCCGATAAAAATGATACCTCACTTGTGTGGGTAGTCCTAGCGCCCGCGACAGGAAATGTCCCAAAACACAAAGTGGGCACATCCCATTTTTTGACAGAAAACAGAGCTGTTTTTTGCAAAGTGCCTACCTGTAGATTTTGGCCTCTAGCTCAGCCGGCACCTAGGGAAACCTACCAAAGCTGTGCATTTTTTAAAACTAGAGACATAGGGGAATCCAAGATGGGGTGACTTGTGGGGCTCTGACCAGGTTCTGTTACCCAGAATCCTTTGCAAACCTCAAAATTTGGCTAAAAAAACACATTTCCTCACATTTCGGTGACAGAAAGTTCTGGAATCTGAGAGGAGCCACAAATTTCCTTACAAACCCAGCGTTCCCCCAAGTCTCCCGATAAAAATGATACCTCACTTGTGTGGGTAGTCCTTGCGCCCACTACAGGAAATGTCCCAAAACACAAAGTGGGCACATCCCATTTTTTGACAGAAAACAGAGCTGTTTTTTGCAAAGTGCCTACCTGTAGATTTTGGCCTCTAGCTCAGCCGGCACCTAGGGAAACCTACCAAACCTGTGCATTTTTAAAAACTAGAGACCAAGGGGAATCCAAGATGGGGTATCTTGTGGGGCTCTGACCAGGTTCTGTTACCCAGAATCCTTTGCAAACCTCAAAATGTGGCTAAAAAAACACATTTTCCTCACATTTTAGTGACAGAAAGTTCTGGAATCTGAGATGAGCCACAAATTTCCTTCCACCCAGCGTTCCCGCAAGTCTCCCGATAAAAATGATACCTCACTTGTGTGGGTAGTCCTAGCGCCCACGATAGGAAATGTCCCAAAACACAAAGTGGGCACATCCCATTTTTTGACAGAAAACAGAGCTGTTTTTTGCAAAGTGCCTACCTGTAGATTTTGGCCTCTAGCTCAGCCGGCACCTAGGGAAACCTACCAAACCTGTGCATTTTTGAAAAGTAGAGACCTAGGGGAATCCAAGATGGGGTGACTTGTGGGGCTCTGACCAGGTTCTGTTACCCAGAATCCTTTGCAAACCTCAACATTTTGTTAAAAAAACACATTTCCTCACATTTCGGTGACAGAAAGTTCTGGAATCTGAGAGGAGCCACAAATTTCCTTCCACCCAGCGTTCCCCCAAGTCTCCCAATAAAAATGATACCTCACTCGTGTGGATAGTCCTAGTGCCCGCAACAGGAAATGTCCCAAAACACAAAGTGGGCACATCCCATTTTTTGACAGAAAACAGAGCTGTTTTTTGCAGAGTGCCTACCTGTAGATTTTGGCCTCTATCTCAGCCGGCACCTAGGGAAACCTACCAAACCTGTGCATTTTTGAAAACTAGAGACGTAGGGGAATCCAAGATGGGGTGACTTGTGGGGCTCTGACCAGGTTCTGTTACCCAGAATCCTTTGCAAACCTCAAAATTTGGCTAAAAAAACACATTTCCTCACATTTCGGTGACAGAAAGTTCTGGAATCTGAGAGGAGCCACAAATTTCCTTCCACCCAGCGTTCCCCCAAGTCTCCCGATAAAAATGGTACCTCACTTGAGTGGGTAGGCCTAGCACCCGCGACAGGATATGCCCCAAAACACAACGTGGACACATCACAGAAAACAGAGCTGTTTTTTGCAAAGTGCCTACCTGTAGATTTTGGCCTCTAGCTCAGCCGGCACCTAGGGAAACCTACCAAACCTGTGCATTTTTGAAAACTAGAGACCAAGGGGAATCCAAGATTGGGTAACTTGTGGGGCTCTGACCAGATTCTGTTACCCAGAATCCTTTGCAAACCTCAAAATTTGGCTAAAAAAACTCATTTTCCTCACATTTTGGTGACAGAAAGTTTTGGAATCTGAGATGAGCCACTAATTTCCTTCCACCCAGCGTTCCCGCAAGTCTCCCGATAAAAATGATACCTCACTTGTGTGGGTAGTCCTAGCGCCCACGACAGGAAATGTCCCAAAACACAAAGTGGGCACATCCCATTTTTTGACAGAAAACAGAGCTGTTTTTTGCAAAGTGCCTACCTGTAGATTTTGGCCTCTAGCTCAGCCGGCACCTAGGGAAACCTACCAAACCTGTGCATTTTTGAAAACTAGAGACCTAGGGGAATCCAAGATGGGGTATCTTGTGGGGCTCTGACCGGGTTTTGTTACCCAGAATCCTTTGCAAACCTCAAAATGTGGCTAAAAAAACACATTTTCCTCACATTTTAGTGACAGAAAGTTCTGGAATCTGAGATGAGCAACAAATTTCCTTCCACCCAGCGTTCCCGCAAGTCTCCCGATAAAAATTATACCTCACTTGTGTGGGTAGTCCTAGCGCCCACGACAGGAAATGTCCCAAAACACAAAGTGGGCACATCCCATTTTTTGACAGAAAACAGAGCTGTTTTTTGCAAAGTGCCTACCTGTAGATTTTGGCCTCTAGCTCAGCCGGCACCTAGGGAAACCTACCAAACCTGTGCATTTTTGAAAACTAGAGACCTAGGGGAATCCAAGATGGGGTGACTTGTGGGGCTCTGACCAGGTTCTGTTACCCAGATTCCTTTGCCAACCTCAAAATCTGGCTAAAAAATACACATTTTCCTCACATTTTGGTGACAGAAAGTTCTGGAATCTGAGAGGAGCCACAAATTTCCTTCCACCCAGCGTTCCCCCAAGTCTCCAGATAAAAATGGTACCTCACTTGTGTGGGTAGGCCTAGCGCCCGCGACAGGATATGCCCCAAAACACAACGTGGACACATCACAGAAAACAGAGCTGTTTTTTGCGAAGTGCCTACCTGTAGGTTTTGGCCTCTAGCTCAGCCGGCACCTAGGGAAACCTACCAAACCTGTGCATTTTTAAAAACTAGAGACCTAGGGGAATCGAAGATGGGGTGACTTGTGGGGCTCTGACCAGGTTCTGTTACCCAGAATCCTTTGCAAACCTCAAAATTTGGTTAAAAAAACACATGTTCCTCTCATTTCTGTGACAGAAAGTTCTGGAATCTGAGAGGAGGCACGAATTTCCTTCCACCCAGCATTCCCCCAAGTCTCCCAATAAAAATGATACCTCACTTGTGTGGGTAGTCCTAGCGCCCGCAACAGGAAATGTCCCAAAACACAAAGTGGGCACATCCCATTTTTTGACAGAAAACAGAGCTGTTTTTTGCAAAGTGCCTACCTGTAGATTTTGGCCTCTAGCTCAGCCGGCACCTAGGGAAACCTACCAAACCTGTGCATTTTTGAAAAGTAGAGACCTAGGGGAATCCAAGATGGGGTGACTTGTGGGGCTCTGACCAGGTTCTGTTACCCAGAATCCTTTGCAAACCTCAACATTTTGTTAAAAAAACACATTTCCTCACATTTCGGTGACAGAAAGTTCTGGAATCTGAGAGGAGCCACAAATTTCCTTCTACCCAGCGTTCCCCCAAGTCTCCCGATAAAAATGGTACCTCACTTGTGTGGGTAGGCCTAGCGCCCGCGACAGGATATGCCCCAAAATACAACATGGAAACATCACAGAAAACAGAGCTGTTTTTTGCAAAGTGCCTACCTGTAGATTTTGGCCTGCAGCTCAGCCGGCACCTAGGGAAACCTACCAAAGCTGTGCATTTTCTAAAACTAAAAACATAGGGGAATCCAAGATGGGGTGACGTGTGGGGCTCTGACCAGGTTCTGTTACCCAGAATCCTTTGCAAACCTCAAAATTTGGCTAAAAAAACATATTTTCCTCACATTTCGGTGACAGAAAGTTCTGGAATCTGAGAGGAGCCACAAATTTCCTTCCACCCAGCGTTCCCCCAAGTCTCCCGATAAAAATGATACCTCACTTGTGTGGGTAGTCCTAGCACCCGCGACAGGAAATGTCCCAAAACACAAAATGGGCACATCCCATTTTTTGACAGAAAACAGAGCTGTTTTTTGCAAAGTGCCAACCTATAGATTTTGGCCTCTAGCTCAGCCGGCACCTAGGGAAACCTACCAAACCTGTGCATTTCTGAAAACTAGAGACCTAGGGGAATCCAAGATGGGGTGACTTGTGGGGCTCTGACCAGGTTCTGTTACCCAGAATCCTTTGCAAACCTCAAAATTTGGCTAAAAAAACACATTTCCTCACATTTAGGTGACAGAAAGTTCTGGAATCTGAGAGGAGCCACCAATTTCCTTACAAACCCAGCGTTCCCCCAAGTCTCCCGATAAAAATGGTACCTCACTTGTGTGGGTAGGCCTAGCGCCCGCGACAGGATATGCCCCAAAATACAACATGGACACATCACAGAAAACAGAGCTGTTTTTTGCAAAGTGCCTACCTGTAGATTTTGGCCTCCAGCTCAGCCGGCACCTAGGGAAACCTACCAAAGCTGTGCATTTTTTAAAACTAGAGACATAGGGGAATCCAAGATGGGGTGACTTGTGGGGCTCTGACCAGGTTCTGTTACCCAGAATCCTTTGCAAACCTCAAAATTTGGCTAAAAAAACACATTTCCTCACATTTCGGTGACAGAAAGTTCTGGAATCTGAGAGGAGCCACAAATTTCCTTACAAACCCAGCGTTCCCCCAAGTCTCCCGATAAAAATGATACCTCACTTGTGTGGGTAGTCCTTGCGCCCACGACAGGAAATGTCCCAAAACACAAAGTGGGCACATCCCATTTTTTGACAGAAAACAGAGCTGTTTTTTGCAAAGTGCCTACCTGTAGATTTTGGCCTCTAGCTCAGCCGGCACCTAGGGAAACCTACCAAACCTGTGCATTTTTAAAAACTAGAGACCAAGGGGAATCCAAGATGGGGTATCTTGTGGGGCTCTGACCAGGTTCTGTTACCCAGAATCCTTTGCAAACCTCAAAATGTGGCTAAAAAAACACATTTTCCTCACATTTTAGTGACAGAAAGTTCTGGAATCTGAGATGAGCCACAAATTTCCTTCCACCCAGCGTTCCCGCAAGTCTCCCGATAAAAATGATACCTCACTTGTGTGGGTAGTCCTAGCGCCCACGACAGGAAATGTCCCAAAACACAAAGTGGGCACATCCCATTTTTTGACAGAAAACAGAGCTGTTTTTTGCAAAGTGCCTACCTGTAGATTTTGGCCTCTAGCTCAGCCGGCACCTAGGGAAACCTACCAAACCTGTGCATTTTTGAAAAGTAGAGACCTAGGGGAATCCAAGATGGGGTGACTTGTGGGGCTCTGACCAGGTTCTGTTACCCAGAATCCTTTGCAAACCTCAACATTTTGCTAAAAAAACACATTTCCTCACATTTCGGTGACAGAAAGTTCTGGAATCTGAGAGGAGCCACAAATTTCCTTCCACCCAGCGTTCCCCCAAGTCTCCCGATAAAAATGGTACCTCACTTGTGTGGGTAGGCCTAGCGCCCGCGACAGGATATGCCCCAAAATACAACATGGACACATCACAGAAAACAGAGCTGTTTTTTGCAAAGTGCCTACCTGTAGATTTTGGCCTCCAGCTCAGCCGGCACCTAGGGAAACCTACCAAAGCTGTGCATTTTCTAAAACTAAAAACATAGGGGAATCCAAGATGGGGTGACGTGTGGGGCTCTGACCAGGTTCTGTTACCCAGAATCCTTTGCAAACCTCAAAATTTGGCTAAAAAAACATATTTTCCTCACATTTCGGTGACAGAAAGTTCTGGAATCTGAGAGGAGCCACAAATTTCCTTCCACCCAGCGTTCCCCCAAGTCTCCCGATAAAAATGGTACCTCACTTGTGTGGGTAGGCCTAACGCCCGCAACAGGATATGCCCCAAAACACAACGTGGACACATCACAGAAAACAGAGCTGTTTTTTGCAAAGTGCCTACCTGTAGATTTTGGCCTCTAGCTCAGCCGGCACCTAGGGAAACCTACCAAACCTGTGCATTTTTGAAAACTAGAGACCTAGGGGAATCCAAGATGGGGTGACTTGTGGGGCTCTGACCAGGTTCTTTTACCCAGAATCCTTTGCAAACCTCAAAATTTGGCTAAAAAAACATATTTTCCTCACATTTCGGTGACAGAAAGTTCTGGAATCTGAGAGGAGCCACAATTTTCCTTCCATCCAGCGTTCCCCCAAGTCTCCCGATAAAAATGATACCTCACTTGTGTGGGTAGTCCTAGCACCCGCGACAGGAAATGTCCCAAAACACAAAATGGGCACATCCCATTTTTTGACAGAAAACAGAGCTGTTTTTTGCAAAGTGCCAACCTATAGATTTTGGCCTCTAGCTCAGCCGGCACCTAGGGAAACCTACCAAACCTGTGCATTTCTGAAAACTAGAGACCTAGGGGAATCCAAGATGGGGTGACTTGTGGGGCTCTGACCAGGTTCTGTTACCCAGAATCCTTTGCAAACCTCAAAATTTGGCTAAAAAAACACATTTCCTCACATTTCGGTGACAGAAAGTTCTGGAATCTGAGAGGAGCCACAAATTTCCTTACAAACCTAGCGTTCCCCCAAGTCTCCCGATAAAAATGGTACCTCACTTGTGTGGGTAGGCCTAGCGCCCGCGACAGGATATGCCCCAAAATACAACATGGACACATCACAGAAAACAGAGCTGTTTTTTGCAAAGTGCCTACCTGTAGATTTTGGCATCCAGCTCAGCCGGCACCTAGGGAAACCTACCAAAGCTGTGCATTTTTTAAAACTAGAGACATAGGGGAATCCAAGATGGGGTGACTTGTGGGGCTCTGACCAGGTTCTGTTACCCAGAATCCTTTGCAAACCTCAAAATTTGGCTTAAAAAAACACATTTCCTCTCATTTCGGTGACAGAAAGTTCTGGAATCTGAGAGGAGCCACAAATTTCCTTACAAACCCAGCGTTCCCCCAAGTCTCCCGATAAAAATGATACCTCACTTGTGTGGGTAGTCCTTGCGCCCACGACAGGAAATGTCCCAAAACACAAAGTGGGCACATCCCATTTTTTGACAGAAAACAGAGCTGTTTTTTGCAAAGTGCCTACCTGTAGATTTTGGCCTCTAGCTCAGCCGGCACCTAGGGAAACCTACCAAACCTGTGCATTTTTAAAAACTAGAGACCAAGGGGAATCCAAGATGGGGTATCTTGTGGGGCTCTGACCAGGTTCTGTTACCCAGAATCCTTTGCAAACCTCAAAATGTGGCTAAAAAAACACATTTTCCTCACATTTTAGTGACAGAAAGTTCTGGAATCTGAGATGAGCCACAAATTTCCTTCCACCCAGCGTTCCCGCAAGTCTCCCGATAAAAATGATACCTCACTTGTGTGGGTAGTCCTAGCGCCCACGACAGGAAATGTCCCAAAACACAAAGTGGGCACATCCCATTTTTTGACAGAAAACAGAGCTGTTTTTTGCAAAGTGCCTACCTGTAGATTTTGGCCTCTAGCTCAGCCGGCACCTAGGGAAACCTACCAAACCTGTGCATTTTTGAAAACTAGAGACCTAGGGGAATCCAAGATGGGGTGACTTGTGGGGCTCTGACCAGGTTCTTTTACCCAGAATCCTTTGCAAACCTCAAAATTTGGCTAAAAAAACATATTTTCCTCACATTTCGGTGACAGAAAGTTCTGGAAGCTGAGAGGAGCCACAATTTTCCTTCCATCCAGCGTTCCCCCAAGTCTCCCGATAAAAATGATACCTCACTTGTGTGGGTAGTCCTAGCACCCGCGACAGGAAATGTCCCAAAACACAAAATGGGCACATCCCATTTTTTGACAGAAAACAGAGCTGTTTTTTGCAAAGTGCCAACCTATAGATTTTGGCCTCTAGCTCAGCCGGCACCTAGGGAAACCTACCAAACCTTTGCATTTCTGAAAACTAGAGACCTAGGGGAATCCAAGATGGGGTGACTTGTGGGGCTCTGACCAGGTTCTGTTACCCAGAATCCTTTGCAAACCTCAAAATTTGGCTAAAAAAACACATTTCCTCACATTTCGGTGACAGAAAGTTCTGGAATCTGAGAGGAGCCACAAATTTCCTTACAAACCTAGCCTTCCCCCAAGTCTCCCGATAAAAATGGTACCTCACTTGTGTGGGTAGGCCTAGCGCCCGCGACAGGATATGCCCCAAAATACAACATGGACACATCACAGAAAACAGAGCTGTTTTTTGCAAAGTGCCTACCTGTAGATTTTGGCCTCCAGCTCAGCCGGCACCTAGGGAAACCTACCAAAGCTATGCATTTTTTAAAACTAGAGACATAGGGGAATCCAAGATGGGGTGACTTGTGGGGCTCTGACCAGGTTCTGTTACCCAGAATCCTTTGCAAACCTCAAAATTTGGCTAAAAAAACACATTTCCTCACATTTCGGTGACAGAAAGTTCTGGAATCTGAGAGGAGCCACAAATTTCCTTACAAACCCAACGTTCCCCCAAGTCTCCCGATAAAAATGATACCTCACTTGTGTGGGTAGTCCTTGCGCCCACGACAGGAAATGTCCCAAAACACAAAGTGGGCACATCCCATTTTTTGACAGAAAACAGAGCTGTTTTTTGCAAAGTGCCTACCTGTAGATTTTGGCCTCTAGCTCAGCCGGCACCTAGGGAAACCTACCAAACCTGTGCATTTTTAAAAACTAGAGACCAAGGGGAATCCAAGATGGGGTATCTTGTGGGGCTCTGACCAGGTTCTGTTACCCAGAATCCTTTGCAAACCTCAAAATGTGGCTAAAAAAACACATTTTCCTCACATTTTAGTGACAGAAAGTTCTGGAATCTGAGATGAGCCACAAATTTCCTTCCACCCAGCGTTCCCGCAAGTCTCCCGATAAAAATGATACCTCACTTGTGTGGGTAGTCCTAGCGCCCACGACAGGAAATGTCCCAAAACACAAAGTGGGCACATCCCATTTTTTGACAGAAAACAGAGCTGTTTTTTGCAAAGTGCCTACCTGTAGATTTTGGCCTCTAGCTCAGCCGGCACCTAGGGAAACCTACCAAACCTGTGCATTTTTGAAAACTAGAGACCTAGGGGAATCCAAGATGGGGTGACTTGTGGGGCTCTGACCAGGTTCTTTTACCCAGAATCCTTTGCAAACCTCAAAATTTGGCTAAAAAAACATATTTTCCTCACATTTCGGTGACAGAAAGTTCTGGAATCTGAGAGGAGCCACAATTTTCCTTCCATCCAGCGTTCCCCCAAGTCTCCCGATAAAAATGATACCTCACTTGTGTGGGTAGTCCTAGCACCCGCGACAGGAAATGTCCCAAAACACAAAATGGGCACATCCCATTTTTTGACAGAAAACAGAGCTGTTTTTTGCAAAGTGCCAACCTATAGATTTTGGCCTCTAGCTCAGCCGGCACCTAGGGAAACCTACCAAACCTGTGCATTTCTGAAAACTAGAGACCTAGGGGAATCCAAGATGGGGTGACTTGTGGGGCTCTGACCAGGTTCTGTTACCCAGAATCCTTTGCAAACCTCAAAATTTGGCTAAAAAAACACATTTCCTCACATTTCGGTGACAGAAAGTTCTGGAATCTGAGAGGAGCCACAAATTTCCTTACAAACCTAGCGTTCCCCCAAGTCTCCCGATAAAAATGGTACCTCACTTGTGTGGGTAGGCCTAGCGCCCGCGACAGGATATGCCCCAAAATACAACATGGACACATCACAGAAAACAGAGCTGTTTTTTGCAAAGTGCCTACCTGTAGATTTTGGCCTCCAGCTCAGCCGGCACCTAGGGAAACCTACCAAAGCTGTGCATTTTTTAAAACTAGAGACATAGGGGAATCCAAGATGGGGTGACTTGTGGGGCTCTGACCAGGTTCTGTTACCCAGAATCTTTTGCAAACCTCAAAATTTGGCTAAAAAAACACATTTCCTCACATTTCGGTGACAGAAAGTTCTGGAATCTGAGAGGAGCCACAAATTTCCTTACAAACCCAGCGTTCCCCCAAGTCTCCCGATAAAAATGATACCTCACTTGTGTGGGTAGTCCTTGCGCCCACGACAGGAAATGTCCCAAAACACAAAGTGGGCACATCCCATTTTTTGACAGAAAACAGAGCTGTTTTTTGCAAAGTGCCTACCTGTAGATTTTGGCCTCTAGCTCAGCCGGCACCTAGGGAAACCTACCAAACCTGTGCATTTTTAAAAACTAGAGACCAAGGGGAATCCAAGATGGGGTATCTTGTGGGGCTCTGACCAGGTTCTGTTACCCAGAATCCTTTGCAAACCTCAAAATGTGGCTAAAAAAACACATTTTCCTCACATTTTAGTGACAGAAAGTTCTGGAATCTGAGATGAGCCACAAATTTCCTTCCACCCAGCGTTCCCGCAAGTCTCCCGATAAAAATGATACCTCACTTGTGTGGGTAGTCCTAGCGCCCACGACAGGAAATGTCCCAAAACACAAAGTGGGCACATCCCATTTTTTGACAGAAAACAGAGCTGTTTTTTGCAAAGTGCCTACCTGTAGATTTTGGCCTCTAGCTCAGCCGGCACCTAGGGAAACCTACCAAACCTGTGCATTTTAGAAAACTAGAGACCTAGGGGAATCCAAGATGGGGTGACTTGTGGGGCTCTGACCAGGTTCTGTTACCCAGACTCCTTTGCCAACCTCAAAATCTGGCTAAAAAATACACATTTTCCTCACATTTTGGT
The DNA here is from genome assembly GCF_031143425.1 of Pleurodeles waltl. NCBI lineage: Eukaryota > Metazoa > Chordata > Amphibia > Caudata > Salamandridae > Pleurodeles > Pleurodeles waltl. The sequence continues at coordinate 1,355,705,346 of NC_090437.1, read as the reverse complement.
GACAGAAAGTTCTAGAATCTGAGAGGAGCCACAAATTTCCTTCCACCCAGCGTTTCCCCAAGTCTCCAGATAAAAATGGTACCTCACTTGGGTGGGTAGGCCTAGCGCCCGCGACAGGATATGCCCCAAAACACAACGTGGACACATCACAGAAAACAGAGCTGTTTTTTGCGAAGTGCCTACCTGTAGATTTTGGCCTCTAGCTCAGCCGGCACCTAGGGAAACCTACCAAACCTGTGCATTTTTGAAAACTAGAGACCTAGGGGAATCCAAGATTGGGTGACTTGTGGGGCTCTGACCAGGTTCTGTTACCCAGAATCGTTTGCAAACCTCAAAATTTGGTTAAAAAAACACATGTTCCTCACATTTCTGTGACAGAAAGTTCTGGAATCTGAGAGGAGGCACAAATTTCCTTCCACCCAGCGTTCCCGCAAGTCTCCCGATAAAAATGATACCTCACTTGTGTGGGTAGTCCTAGCGCCCACAACAGGAAATGTCCCAAAACACAAAGTGGGCACATCCCATTTTTTTGACAGAAAACAGAGTTGTTTTTTGCAAAGGGCCTACCTGTAGATTTTGGCCTCTAGCTCAGCCGGCACCTAGGGAAACCTACCAAACCTGTGCATTTTTTAAAACTAGAGACCTAGGGGAATCCAAGATGGGGTGACTTGTGGGGCTCTGACCAGGTTCTGTTACCCAGACTCCTTTGCTAACCTCAAAATCTGGCTAAAAAATACACATTTTCCTCACATTTTGGTGACAGAAAGTTCTGGAATCTGAGAGGAGCCACAAATTTCCTTCCACCCAGCGTTCCCGCAAGTCTCCCGATAAAAATGATACCTCACTTGTGTGGGTAGGCCTAGCGCCCACGACAGGAAATGTCCCAAAACACAAAGTGGGCACATCCCATTTTTTTGACACAAAACAGAGCTGTTTTTTGCAAAGTGCCTACCTGTAGATTTTGGCCTCTAGCTCAGCCGGCACCTAGGGAAACCTACCAAACCTGAGCATTTTTGAAAACTAGAGACCTAGGGGAATCCAAGATGGGGTGACTTGTGGGGCTCTGATAGGTTCTTTTACCCAGAATCCTTTGCAAACATCAAAATTTGGCTAAAAAAACATATTTTCCTCACATTTCTGTGACAGAAAGTTCTGGAATCTGAGAGGAGGCACAAATTTCCTTCCACCCAGCGTTCCCGCAAGTCTCCCGATAAAAATGATACCTCACTTGTGTGGGTAGTCCTAGCGCCCACAACAGGAAATGTCCCAAAACACAAAGTGGGCACATCCCATTTTTTTGACAGAAAACAGAGTTGTTTTTTCAAAGTGCCTACCTGTAGATTTTGGCCTCTAGCTCAGCCGGCACCTAGGGAAACCTACCAAACCTGTGCATTTTTGAAAACTAGAGACCTAGGGGAATCCAAGATGGGGTGACTTGTGGGGCTCTGACCAGGTTCTGTTACCCAGACTCCTTTGCTAACCTCAAAATCTGGCTAAAAAATAAACATTTTCCTCACATTTTGGTGACAGAAAGTTCTGGAATCTGAGAGGAGCCACAAATTTCCTTCCACCCAGCGTTCCCGCAAGTCTTCCGATAAAAATGATACCTCACTTGTGTGGGTAGGCCTAGCGCCCACGACAGGAAATGTCCCAAAACCCAAAGTGGGCACATCCCATTTTTTTGACAGAAAACAGAGCTGTTTTTTGCAAAGTGCCTACCTGTAGATTTTGGCCTCTAGCTCAGCCGGCACCTAGGGAAACCTACCAAACCTGTGCATTTTTGAAAACTAGAGACCTAGGGGAATCCAAGATGGGGTGACTTGTGGGGCTCTGATAGGTTCTTTTACCCAGAATCCTTTGCAAACCTCAAAATTTGGCTAAAAAAACATATTTTCCTCACATTTCTGTGACAGAAAGTTCTGGAATCTGAGAGGAGGCACAAATTTCCTTCCACCCAGCGTTCCCGCAAGTCTCCCGATAAAAATGATACCTCACTTGTGTGGGTAGTCCTAGCGCCCACGACAGGAAATGTCCCAAAACACAAAATGGGCACATCCCATTTTTTGACAGAAAACAGAGCTGTTTTTTGCAAAGTGCCTACCTGTAGATTTTGGCCTCCAGCTCAACCGGCACCTAGGGAAACCTACCAAAGATGTGCATTTTTTAAAACTACAGACATAGGGGAATCCAAGATGGGGTGACTTGTGGGGCTCTGACCAGGTTCTGTTACCCAGAATCCTTTGCAAACCTCAAAATTTGGCTAAAAAAACACATGTTCCTCACATTTCTGTGACAGAAAGTTCTGGAATCTGAGAGGAGCCACAAATTTCCTTCCACCCAGCGTTCCCGCAAGTCTCCCGATAAAAATGGTACCTCACTTGAGTGGGTAGGCCTAGCACCCGTGACAGGATATGCCCCAAAACACAACGTGGACACATCACAGAAAACTGAGCTGTTTTTTGCAAAGTGCCTACCTGTAGATTTTGGCCTCTAGCTCAGCCGGCACCTAGGGAAACCTACCAAACCTGTGCATTTTTGAAAACTAGAGACCAAGGGGAATCCAAGATGGGGTAACTTGTGGGGCTCTGACCAGGTTCTGTTACCAAGAATCCTTTGCAAACCTCAAAATTTGGCTAAAAAAACTCATTTTCCTCACATTTTGGTGACAGAAAGTTCTGGAATCTGAGATGAGCCACAAATTTCCTTCCACCCAGCGTTCCCGAAAGTCTCCCGATAAAAATGATACCTCACTTGTGTGGGTAGTCCTAGCGCCCATGACAGGAAATGTCCCAAAACACAAAGTGGGCAAATCCAATTTTTTTGACAGAAAACAGAGCTGTTTTTTGCAAAGTGCCTACCTGTAGATTTTGGCCTCTAGCTCAGCCGGCACCTATGGAAACCTACCAAACCTGTGCATTTTTGAAAACTAGAGACCTAGGGGAATCCAAGATGGGGTATCTTGTGGGGCTCTGACCAGGTTCTGTTACCCAGAATCCTTTGCAAACCTCAAAATGTGGCTAAAAAAACACATTTTCCTCACATTTTAGTGACAGAAAGTTCTGGAATCTGAGATGAGCAACAAATTTCCTTCCACCCAGCGTTCCCGCAAGTCTCCCGATAAAAATGATACCTCACTTGTGTGGGTAGTCCTAGCGCCCACGACAGGAAATGTCCCAAAACACAAAGTGGGCACATCCCATTTTTTGACAGAAAACAGAGCTGTTTTTTGCAAAGTGCCTACCTGTAGATTTTGGCCTCTAGCTCAGCCGGCACCTAGGGAAACCTACCAAACCTGTGCATTTTTGAAAACTAGAGACCTAGGGGAATCCAAGATGGGGTGACTTGTGGGGCTCTGACCAGGTTCTGTTACCCAGACTCCTTTGCCAACCTCAAAATCTGGCTAAAAAATACACATTTTCCTCACATTTTGGTGACAGAAAGTTCTGGAATCTGAGAAGAGCCACAAATTTCCTTCCACCCAGCGTTCCCCCAAGTCTCCAGATAAAAATGGTACCTCACTTGTGTGGGTAGGCCTAGCGCCCGCGACAGGATATGCCCCAAAACACAACGTGGACACATCACAGAAAACAGAGCTGTTTTTTGCGAAGTGCCTACCTGTAGGTTTTGGCCTCTAGCTCAGCCGGCACCTAGAAAAACCTACCAAACCTGTGCATTTTTGAAAACTAGAGACCTAGGGGAATCCAAGATTGGGTGACTTGTGGGGCTCTGACCAGGTTCTGTTACCCAGAATCCTTTGCAAACCTCAAAATTTGGCTAAAAAAACACATGTTCCTCACATTTCTGTGACAGAAAGTTCTGGAATCTGAGAGGAGGCACAAATTTCCTTCCACCCAGCGTTCCCGCAAGTCTCCCGATAAAAATGATACCTCACTTGTGTGGGTAGTCCTAGCGCCCACGACAGGAAATGTCCCAAAACACAAAGTGGGCACATCCCATTTTTTTGACAGAAAACAGAGCTGTTTTTTGCAAAGTGCCTACCTGTAGATTTTGGCCTCTAGCTCAGCCGGCACCTAGGGAAACCTACCAAACCCGTGCATTTTTTAAAACTAGAGACCTAGGGGAATCCAAGATGGGGTGACTTGTGGGGCTCTGACCAGGTTCTGTTACCCAGAATCCTTTGCAAACCTCAACATTTTGTTAAAAAAACACATTTCCTCACATTTCGGTGACACAAAGTTCTG